>NW_024429191.1:35422315-36022315 GCF_017639785.1 Mesocricetus auratus | reverse complement strand
GTTTTTTTTACCACTCTGCATTTCAAGTTTGTACAAAAAGCTCATAATTTTTCTCAATGGGCTATTCCTTCAAATTGTATTTAATCACAGATAAGAACAATGAAGGATTCTGTTCAATGCCTCAGCTCATATAGCTCCGAAGTAGCTTTATTCTATTCAAAACAAAAGTGTTTTGTGTTGGGGGGATGGGTAGGGGAAGGAATGGGCTTTGCAAACCAATAGACTCAGAAAACCTGTGAACTTGTTTCAATATTTGGTAAAGTCAGATCTAAAAGTGTCCGTGGACATCTCACTAGGGGTCACTTCCAACACAGGAAGCCTAGACACCAGGGGGATTTATAGCTGGAATCTTGGTTATCTCGAAATGCTTTCTAGGTTATGATCTCAGAACATCTCATGTTTAGGGCACAAAATAGATGCTCATTCATTTGCCATGACTGAGCCATCTCATACCCAAAGTGTGGGGTTGTGATATGTGAGCCTGCACTGTCCTTCGTGTCAGGAATGAATTTGTCATGTAAGGAGATTGTAATCACCTTGCATTAGCATCAAGGAGTACAGAAATACTACAGGTTTTCCTGGGAATACTGTTAATTAGATGGAAGGAATGCAATCTTATAAACTCTTTCCCTTGGATTAGACCTGGCATAGTTCTTCCAAAGATATCATGGGTAACATTTTCAAGGAGAGGCTTTGCTTATGGCTATAAATATACATGATAGAGGAGACAGGGAACATGCTTTCTCAATAGTACAGTCATGCAGGCTTATTCTGTACCACAGCCTACTCACCCCAGCCTTCAGTAACTTCCCATTGTCCATTTGGTGCTGCCTATGGTGACAGTATTTATACTTCAGACCTGACAAATAATATTGACTAGGGACCTAGTTTTGAGAATCGGTTTATTAACATGTATTGAATCTCCAGAGGGATGGAGGTGGGACTGGGACTATAGCTTAGTTGGCAGTATGTTTGTCTAGTGTGTCTAGTGTCTAGTGTGCCTGGAGCATTGGATTTAATTCCCAGTATCACATAAAGTGGGTGTAATGGTTCACACCAATAGTATCAGCATTCAGAAGGTAGTGGCAGGAGGATTAGGCTACAAGGTCATTCTTAATCACATATCAAGTTTGAGCCCTTTCTGGGATAGCTATCAGACAAGGATTGAGCTCATTTCTGTATAGTTTGGGGACCTCACAAAGACATCCAGTTTTATCTGCATTTCTTTTGCATCTTCTGATATATCACACTCAAAGGAAACAGTAAGCAGATACTCCTTGAAGATCTTATTGTAGCAGTGCTTATCCTGAAAGCTCCAGCTAGCACAATTTTTGAGCATAAGATAAAGAATCCCAGTGGGAGGTCCTAGTGTCCAGTGGACTACAGAAATTGGAAGCCTTGAATATTCAAGGAAGAATGTCCATTACTCATTCAGCCCTACCCCAAGGTGTATGGAGCGGTGTAGAGAGGAAATATCTATATACAGAGGAGGAGAGCATGAACAAAGTGTATGGCTGCATCACAGATCTCAATACCCTGCCTGCTCCATGTACTTCCCCTCCAATATGACCCCATGGACTTAGACCTCAGGTTGTTGCTGCAAACACAGGCTCAAGGCATGCTTCCATGGTCCAAGGCTTTAGCCCAGCCCTCATCAAACCCATTTCTAGTCTTGTGCTAAAATCACTATGCAACAGATTAGCCGTATGATGATCCTAGCAGCCAACCTGCCCATGAGACCCACCAACTAACTAACTCACCTGTCCTTTATTTCCAAGAAGAGTCTCTAGAAAAGGAATGAAGTGACATGCATCTAGTTTCAAAGGCATAGACTTGGAAGTAAGTTCACAGGGGCATAAATAGTGCGAGAAATAAGATGCAACCAACAGGCAAAATCTAAAACACTGCCTTTAAAGGCTTGGCTATCCCTGTCCTGACTGGACGAACAGCTCCAAATAACCACTCCAAAGAAGTGTGGTGAGCTGCAAGAGGACTCAGTTAAACATCTGAACAACACCAGGAAAACAAAATGAAATTTACAAAGGTATGGACACCATAGAAAAGAATAAAATCAAACTCTGGAAGAAACAGAGTGATGACTGAACTGAAAATTCAAAAAGAAGATTAGCAGTGGACTTGACTAAGCAGGGAAAAATGAGAAGGATTAAAAGAATAAAACTGAGTGGAAGAGAAGACAGCTTCTTTGATATGCTGTCAATCAAATGGATTGGTGAATTATAGGTATCCTCCAGAAACAAAGATAAAGGAAGCACAGTTATTTAACGAAATGATGAAGGAAACTGCAAATTTAGAGAATTATGAACATTCAGATCCCCAAGAACCCCAAGGCAAGTCATCAGGAAGTTGTATTCACAGTGTCTATTACAATCAAATCTTTTAAACTCATGAATGTGCCAGGGCAATGGCTCAGTGGGTAAAGAGTTTGTTGTAGGAACCTGGTAATTTGATTTCAGATCCTAAGAATCCATGTAAAATATGGACACTAAATTGCAACCATTGTTATCTCACCATTCCAACAGGGAGATGGGAGGTAGAGACAGAGGAAACCTTGGAAATCTGGAAGCCAGCTAGCTACCTGAGTTATAGCAATATATAATAAGAGAAACCCTGTCTCATATAAGGTGGACAAAAGGACCAACACACACACAAGGTTGCCATCTGACTTCTGCATGCTGAGCATGGTATGTGTGTGTCTATACCCATACCCCCCCCACACACCCCAAAGACAAATAATATTAAAATTGTCATAATAAAAGAATTTGTCAAACTCTGATGACTGGAGAAGAGTGGGGTGATACATTAAAAGTGCTGAAAAAATCAAAACACAATAAATAATTAAAAAGAAAACCCTAGAAATCAATAACATTATGCCACAATCACAAGAGTCCATCACCAAAAACATTTGAGCAGTACTAAATGGACTCAGAAGAGTATATTTATAAACACAAGTGTGTAACCATTATAATTAAATAATAAGAAGCCATGAGATTGAGAAGGAGTGAGAGGACCATGTGATGAATTGGAGAGAGGAAAGGGAGGGAAACAATGGTATCAATGCCGTTCTCATACATAAAATTCTCAGAAATGAATTAAGAAGAAAAACATTGTGTTGGGCAGAGTAATTCTCAGCACTGAGGAGAAGATAACAATTTTTTTCCAGGGAAGCAGGAGTTGAGGAGTTCAGCACCACCAATAGCAGCTCATCAAGCTGAATAGAGCTCTTCAAGTAGGAAGGAAAGGCATTAAGCAGTTTTCATGGAGACACACAGAAATCTAAAACCCCTTGTGGTGAGACTACAGTGGAATTCAGAGGACACTAAGGTGTGATGGTATGACCACTAACTCCAGTAAGACAAGTTAAAAGGCAAAAGAATCCAAATAGCTAAATGTAAAGTTATTTGTTAATGAGTGCAGGATATGAATGCTAATTGTGACTTCAGTAACATAAAAATTGTAGGAAGGTTGAAGTGATTAGGTGTTTAAATTAGCCTGCTACAACTAGGAAATACTTTGTGTGAACCAGGTTGTAATAAATTAGCAAAACTTTCTGCTTAGCAAGTGTGAGGACAGGAGTTCAAATCCCCAGAGCCCATGTGAATGCCCAATTAAATAGTGCATTAAAGTAACTATTTGCCATATCAAAAGATACTGGACAGGATGATTCAATATCTGGGGAGTCAATAATCATGAAATATCCTATTTACAGGATAGAGGTTGGAACATGCAACCATCTCAAAAGATGTGGGAAAAAACCATGTCATGAAGCTCATCATCCTCTCATTATAAGATAAAGCAACAAAACACAACGATACAGGAATGTGCTTCACGCAAAATAAGCCACACTCCACAACTAACATGTACTCAATTACAATAGTCAGCTTTCCCTGCAAGATCAGGCACAAGGCCAGTGTGCACTCCTGCTACCTCTAGAGGAAAGCCTAGCCCAAGCCCTTGGGTAAGAAAAATAAACTAAAGAATTCAAATTGGAGAGAAATGAAATTATTTCTGTTTGTAGATGATAAGGTTTGTAATTAGAAAGTCCGAAGGGCATCACAGAAAAAAATTATCAAAACTAATAAGCCAGGAAAATTGCAGAATACAAAATGAACATGAAATGAGCTGTGTGTTTATATAATAATAATAAAACCATGTAAAACTGACACTAAGAAAATAATCCCACTTACAGGAGTTTCAAACAGTACTTAGAAATAAACATCAATGAGTTGGAAAAAACTTATAAATAGAAAATTGCAGACTGTTGATTAAATAAGTTGAAGATACAAATAAATGACAGCTCCACCATAGATGGAACTTCCCTGCGATTCCAGAAGTTAAAAGGCTGAGGCAGGAGAATTGCAAATTTACAGCCAACCTGGACTATACAGTTTATTTCAGTGTGGACTGAATTACCCAGTGAAATCTTGTCTCACATAACATAGTGTTGATGGACTGGAAGAATTCAAAATGTTCACTTACTCATTCTATCCAAAAGATAAGCCCTGTCAGAATTCCAGCAAATTTTTGTTCAGAATCAGAACAAAACAATCTTTAAGTTGTGTGAAATCATGACAGAAGCCAACCGACCTCTGGAGGTGCTTCTGTTGTATAAAACAGCTAGCTGAGCATAATCCTGTACATCTAGGCTGTTGAGTGCATGCTCTGCTCAGAGGTATTGCAGAACTGAATAGCAAGAAGGCCTGCCTTCAGGTTCCTGCCTTGGGTTCTTTTCCTGACTTCCTTCAACCATGGACCTGCGACCTGGAAGCTTAAGTCAAATAAACTCTTTACCCCACAAAGGCTCTTTTTGGTCACGCACTATTTCAAAGCAACGACAGAAAGGAAGAATTTGCCAGCCATTAAGCTGATAAGAAGTTGCTACTCAGTATACATGAGAGGTTTGACTACAGAAGGAATATGATAACCTCAAATAGAAAAAAAGTGGACAAAGGCCCTGAAAAACATTTCTTCCAGCCAAGTATGAATGTAGTCAACAGATATATGGGAAAACACTGAATGCAACTAATCCCCACGGAAATATAGATCAAAACCACAATGAGACGTCAGCACACCTGTTTGGTTGGCAATGAAGGTTTCTATTAAAAAGCCAAATGTTAACCAATTTTGGGAAAAATGTGGGGGAAGTAAAGGCTTTTATGTGGTTGGTGGGAGTGTATATTAATGGAGCCATTTATGGAGAATAGTTATAGGGATCCTCAAAACCTTGAATATAGAACTAAGTATGATCAGTTTGTCAGCCACTTACTTCTGGATGCAGATCCAAATGAAATAACACTACTGTTTTTAAGAGCTATTTTACCTTCTCATGTATATTATGAAATTGTTTACAATAGCCAAAATATGGAGCCAACATAAATGTTCCATAATACAAGAATAAGCTAATGGAATATCTCTCCCACTGTCCCTCTACATTTATAATGAAGTATTATTCAGTCATAAGAAAGCACAGAAGCTTGTCATTTACAGCAGTGCCTATGAACCTGGAGGGTATTTGGCTGAAATAAGTCAGACAGAGGAAGAAAAAGTTGTCATGATTTCATTTATACATGGAATCTAAAAATACTGAAGTTGAAGAAACCGAGAAGGATGATACTTTTCAGAGGGGATAACCAAGGTCACATCTTTGCTGGCTGAATACATACTCTAGTTCTAAGGTCCAACACTGTCACTGAAGATAATGACTCTGCCTGTGTATTTACAATTTGTGCCAAGTAGATTTTGTAGATTTTGAATGTCCTCACAGTACACATGGTAGCTCTGGAGGTGACAGTTTTAGAACGGGATGAGATATGTGGGACCTTAACATATCAGGGGATGGGATGGAGGCAAAACAAAGTTTGTTGTATCGTAGACCTAAAGTTTTTGTGTCTGAAGTTGTTCTGTAAATTGCTTTGAAAAGTGGCAGAAGGGAGACACTAAGCTTCAGGGCAGTCTCGAGCTTGGGACACCTTTCAAGTCTGTGAAAAATGCTGAGATGAATGCACACTTACTCAGCAAATCTTTTCTAGTGTTTGTCATTAATTAATTAAGTTCTTTCTGTTTCCTATGTGCTGAGTGTGTAAAAGTGACAGAGATGGATGTGCTCATTGACTTTAACTGCTTCCTTCACCAACACTGAGACAGTGCTACCCCAGAGCCTGAACTTCTTTCCTGTTCCCCAGAGCATTGTTTAGGACATGTCTGGTACTCCTCCATCGGGAATGGGTACACTTACCTTTTCCACAGCCTCTTGGCCTCAGCTCTACACCTGCTTCTATTATCCTCAGTAAAGTAGCTGCAGCAGCACCCCAGTGCCCTGAATAGACTATAGTTTCTCTTCTCTTTGGCCCTCAACCTTCCTCTCCTACCAAGTCCCCTCTAAAACTTGAAGTTGATGAAATCGCTGTATTCATCTGAGGATTGGTTATCGTCCCACATTTGGGGTGGGTCTGTGTAAGGGAGCCATATTGATGTCACTTCAGCATTTCATGTTTAGTCATTCTGCTTTTTTCATCCTCCATACTATACACACACACACACACACAATGTACATGCATACACACATGTATCCAAACACACACAGATAATGCACACATGCGTGTATATACATACAAATGTACATACACACATTCATGTACACACAAAAAATCCACATATATAGACATATGCATATACACATGTAAACCTACAGACATAAATACATTTATACATGCACACATGTAAACATACATATATGCATACACATATAGAAAGGACTCAATCAGATACACATACATATGTACCCACATATTTATATGCATGTATATGTACCTATATGTAGAAATACACACATACATACACCTACATATACATATACACATATACATTCATAGACACATATACATTCATAGACATATATGCATGCATACATAATACACAGGTATGTGAACATACAGAGAGATACATATCTACACACATACATACAAACATACACACATTTGTACATATGCAAATATACATATGGACACACATGCACACTTACATATAAAAAGAAAGAATAAAACAAGAATTGCTGCAACACTTAGCATTTCTACGTATATTGGGTGCTCTGTGTTAGCAAAGACCACAGGTACCCAGGAGTGTCCTTGGTGAGGAACTTTCTTTCATCATGTCAGAAATGCTCATCCTTTCCTAAGCCACATGCAATTTCCTCTTCACATATTTTCACACTTAGTTGATGACTGAAAACCACCTAGATTAAGAGACAGTCAGTCACTATACTGAGGAAACCACCAAACTGGTGTCCCTCAGGGAATAAGCCTTTTTAAAGCAGTTGGTCTTTAGCCTGGGAAATGCACTTTTGAAATCCTCCTTGGAACCCTGCTCTGAAGAGGCTCTTTTGAGATGTGATGCTTTTCCCTCAGCTATGAGGTGCTGCTTTGTGTATGTCATTGGGGTCTGCAAGGAGAGTTTGTCCATGTCCTTCTTCTTAGGCTGCTATCTGGGAGGAAAACAGACCATCTGGATTTAGAGAGTAGGACCCATCTATGCCTTATGGTAAAAATCCTCCAAGGGAACCAAATTTATTTTTAATTAATTTTTATTAAATTAAAAATAATCTGATTTTACATTCCAATCCCAGTTCCCTCTCCTTCCAGACCTCCCATTCCCCCCACCAATTCCCCATGTACTCCTCAGGGAGGGTGAGGCTTCCCATGGGGGAATCATCAAAGTCTGTCCCATCATTTGGGGCATGAGCTAGGCCCTCCCCAATGTATCTAGACTGAAAGATTATCCCTCCATAGGGAATGGGCTCCCAAAGCCCATTCATGAACTAGGGATAAATACTGGTTTCATTGCAAGAGGCACCATAGACTGTCCAAGCCCCCCAACTGAAACCCACATTCAGGGGGCCTGATTCGGTCTTATGCTGGTTTCCCAACTGTCAGACTGGGGTGTGTGAGTTCCTACTTGCTCAGGTCAGCTGTTTCTGTGGGTTTCCCCAGCATGGCCTTGACCCCTTTGTTCATCACTCCTCCTTATCTACAACTGGATTCCAGGAGTTCAGCTCAGTGCTTAGCTGTGAATTTCTGCTTCTGCTTCCATCAGCTACTAGATGAAGGCTCTATGATGTCATTTAAATTAGTCATCAATCTCATTATAGGGGAAGAGCATTTAAGGTAGCTTCACTATTGCATAGGTTCTTAGTTGAAGTCATCCTTGTGGATCCCTGGACATTCCCCAAGTGCCAGATTTCTCATTAAGCCCATAATGG
Organism: Mesocricetus auratus; assembly: GCF_017639785.1. Classification (NCBI taxonomy): domain Eukaryota; kingdom Metazoa; phylum Chordata; class Mammalia; order Rodentia; family Cricetidae; genus Mesocricetus; species Mesocricetus auratus. The sequence continues at coordinate 36,014,043 of NW_024429191.1, read as the reverse complement.
CTCCCTCTATTGAGGTATTTCTTTCCTTGCTGTCTTTCTCTGTTCTTCCCCCAACTCTACCTTCCTGATTCCTCATGTTCTCTTCTGAATTTAATTTGATGACTGATTCTCATTCAGCTGAGGCACCAGGAACTTCCAGATTGGCATGCTGATGGAATCCAAGGGTGGAGACCATGGATGGGTTTTGCACTCAAGGCCCCCTCACCACGGATTAATACTGCTCATTTTGTAGAGCTCCTGGCTCTCAGCCCTTCTTTCACACCCAGCCCATTAACTCACACTCTAGCTCTCCACAGCTTCATTAATGAGAGAAGGGTAATTGAGTGATATCCATTAAGTTTCAAAGCAAACATCTGGTTTGCAAAATCTGTAATGTTTTTCTTTTCTACTTTTTCTGGCTTCTAAGAAGAACCTCACATTCAGTACCACGATGGGAGGTGTAATTGAGCTGTTCCCCAATGACAGCATAACTGCCTTGCTTTGTGACAGCACAAATAATTATTTATAAAGCAGGTGGTCTGCCTAAAAGTCCAAATAAATGTCCCAGGTATTCTTAGACATGCTTTGTGGTGGATTGCTCTCCTCTCTGGATGGAGTGAGCACTTCCCAGATCTCTGTTAATGTGATGGATGCCCTAACAGCTGTTTCTATGGACGTCTTTACCTTCGTGTCTTCTTTCTGCTTTTCAACTTGTAGAAGATCGATCCTGTCCCTGCTTCCAATGCACCGTACATCAAGGCACACCGAGTTCTGCATTCTGTTGATAATACTGTGTCCAAGGAGACCAGTGTGAACTTGGCTTATTGTCCTTGCTTTTTCCCACCAGAAAAGAGGGCAGAAGACCTGCCAGCGCTGTTGGCTGGGAGAAAAGATGGAGATGAAAATCCTGCACATCAAGTTGTGCATAAACATGCACCCAAATTCTCATGGGGGTCTCTGAATTAATTTATGCGTACATTGTATCTGCCTCTGTTTCAGTATGTGTTTTTGTTTTGTCTTCTCAAAATTACCCACACATTTCCAAATGCCTGGATTTTACTCCTGTGAGAGTAACAGATTTTATGCAAAAGAAACCTAACTGGATCAATTTAAGCTCAATAAATTTAAGTAGCCATATTACAGATATTTCATGTATTTCATGGGCATAGTGGTTATCCAATCCCAAGCGGACAGACCAAAAAATGTATGTACAAACAACACTTTAACAAATTCAGGTGATTGCTGAGTATATGTGTGTGTATGTGTGTGTAAAAATAATAATTAAAGAATAAAAGTTTATTAATTTGAAAAGGGAATTGGGAATAAGGGAGGGGGTAGAGGGAGGTGGGTATGATGTAATTATTTAATTTAAATAATTAAAGAAATTAATTTTATGAGACAAAATTAATGGAGAATTTCACATTTACAATAGCTTTCAGTTTTTCCAAGGTTTCCCACTATGTTTCTAATGCACATATCATTTCTTTTGTAAAGCAGGGCACATTTATTTCTTGGTAATTATTTGTAGGTATTTTTCAGTGTTTTTGAGACAGGGTCATGCTGCATTGTCTAAGATGGTCACAAACTGGAAGTCCTCTTGTTTCAGTCTCTGGAAACAGAAATTATCAGAGAAAGAACTACCTGGGAGTTAAATGTGGCTACAGAGGCCAACTGTATAATGAGGCATTTTAAATTAGTAAAGGTACTAATAAGATGAGTGATTAGATATAAGCCAAAGTCATTTTATGGAATAACTCGGGAATCCTGTTCATAATCAGGAAAACTGGAACATCCTTGAAATCCACACTGCTTAGAAGGCTGAATAAATCTGCTTAAGGAACAGTACTAACAGACAGAGGAAAAGTGAGCAGTCATGAGAAAGTTTAAGAACAAGTATAACAGTCCTGCGTGTGTAAAAGAATAGGTTCAGTCCACCTGTATTCATAGAGAAACTATTTACTTAAATTTCAACCATATACTGGGTATGAGTTCTAGTTGCATGGTAAGCATTGGCATAGCAGGAGTCACCCCTGTACTGGACAGCTGCATGTTTCTAGCAGGGTTTACACATCTGGAGAGCACAGCACACAAAGTAACTTAGTGGCAATATTTTCTGCTTTGTCCAAGGAGACCTGATCTTCTCCATACACCTCCAGAAGGAAATAAGCTCTGATACTGTCAGGATTCTCCAATTAGCTAATCTGTCTCTAGGGGTTCATCTCACCAACTGTTACTATTATTCAATTGCAGCGAAAACTGAGACCCTTAACATGAGGCCTGTTATGTATTTTTTATCTTTCCTTTCTTGATCATTTCCCTGTTTTCCTATGTCCTTACACATGGGTACCCATTAAGGATGGGCAAATGGCTTAACTCGGAGGGTTTGTTGCTTGCCTCCTCCCCCACTCTGCTTAAAAGTCTTCGCTGTACATAATGATTTAGAGACCTTTATCAACTCTTATCTTTCACCTTTAGCTGTGAACCTTGCCCCATTGGTTGAGAGAATAGCCCCTGAAAGCAGGAAGTTATCACAACTAGTAGAAAACTTGGAAATAATCATATGAAGCATGAAGACACATCACACAACAGTTTTGAAGTTTTAGACCATAACACAATCTCCAGGGTCTTGGTAAGAGAGACACATCTGGGTCCTGCTTGCAGAGTCAGTCTGGACCATGGGAAGAAAATTTGTCCTCTACCATGCTTCCAGGTGATACTGATGTTGAAATAAAATAAGACCATGGGCATCTAGGATGCTGTCACTCACATATTCCTATCTATTCCTTGAGTTGTTCTAGACAATTTGCTTGTTTTCCAACAAGCCTAGTGTCAGCCAGGCAGTGGTGGCACACACCTTTAATCCCAGCACTTGGGAGGCAGATACAGGTAGATCTCTGTGAGTTCAAGGCCAGCCTGGTCTACAGAGCAAGTTCCAGGACAGGCCCCAAAAGCTAGAGAGAAACCCTGTCCCGAAAAACCAAAAAGAAAAAGAAAAAAAAAAAGGAAGAAAGCCTACTGTCTCTTGTGCAGTGCTATAAGCCCTGCATGGAAAAATGCAATAAATCTTAGATTGCTGTTGCTGCCCATGTTCATCCAATATATAGTATAGGAAAGTTGCAGTTGATAGAATTAGCAGGAGTCTAGAGTGATGGCTAGAGCCTGAAACTAGCTGCATCTGTGTAGCATAACTGGTAAGTATTTGGTGCCAGGGTGGCTCTCAAAGATGACTTTCTATCTTTATCTGTAGAAACTCCATTTGTGTGTGTGTGTGTGTGTGTGTGTGTGTGTGTCCGTCTGTCCATCCATCCATCCATCTGTCTGTCTATGTGTGGTACATATATTCCACAGTAAGCATGAGAACAGCCTAGAGTTTCAGACCTGAACTTTGATACTGTCTGAGGCAGGGTTGCTTACATCAGGCTATCTGGTCCTGGAGTCTCAGGGATTGCCCTGTTTCCACCTCCTATCATTCTGGAAGAGTGTGGGGATTACAGGAGCTCACTGTCATGTCAGTTTTGTGGGATCTGGGAATCTGAACTCACATCCTCATGCTTGTACACCAGGTGCTTATCTACTGAGAGTCTCCCCAGCATTAGGTCTCTGTTTCCAGAGAATGAGAAATAGACTCTTTTTTTTAAAATACATTGGTCAACTGTATCTTGCCTCTCTGGCAATGACTCAAAGTGAAATATAGTGATGCTATTTGAGCTCTTTTTCACCCAAGTTATAGAGAATTATAAGTTCATAAAATCTTTGTCAGATATCAAAGTTATTGATATGGTCAGAAACATGGTACTTAGGATCAAAACTTTAAATCAGTTCTCCAGAGTATTAAGACATTTCAAAACAAGACGCCATTACTCTGTTGAAATTTATTCTGATAATAAATAATAGCAATTTAAATCTTGTTTTAATTATTATTTTATAACCAATTAAATAATATTTAATGATCTAAAGCACCAAAATATTTTTATACTACATATTAAAATAGTGAAATTCATATATAACTTATAGGATAGTTTTTCCATGGTAGGTTATTCAATAAATAATTAATAAGTCTCCTGGGGGCATTATCTGAAATGGAAATTCTTTTATGTGTATGAACTAATCTTTCCAGAGTATAACGGGTAACACATCAGTCCTAGATTCCATAAGATGACATTACAGCACCTCCATATGTTGTAAATAAGACTGTTTTCTATTATATTACTGCCAAATCCTAAAATATTGATCTGTTTTTAGTGAGGAGACTGATTCAACCCAGACCAACAAGCTGGATCTCAACCCATGAAGCCCATGATCCCTGAAGAGCTCTTATCACAACCTCCACTAGCTGGGACATCCATGTGATACACGGGCAATCCTCACCTACCAGTCATGCTTGCTGCAGGAAGCTACTGACCATCTCCTTTGCCAAAGTACACAGCTCTGAATAAAAGTGATGTCTAAAATAGAGCACAAATGGCAAGAAGGGAGGCTTGTTCACTTAGTGGAATGAACACAATTCCCAAAGCCCATTTACATTGCAGTTCCACCATGTAAAATACCAGAGCAAAGCTTTCAGATAATCACAGTACACTTTTCTAGCATCCTTTCTTGAATCTAGTAGTTCAAATACTGTTGTTACTTTTCCCATGTCTTGGCAAAGAACCTAAGACAGTAAGCATAGAAATTGTTGGCCCCCGAATGGGGAAGGGATGGAGAGGGAAAGCAAAGAAAGAGATTTCTTAATAGAGGAAGTCATTATGGGTTTAAGGAGAAACCTGGTGCTAGGGAAATTCCCAAGAATCCACAAGGATGACTCCAGCTAAGACTCCTAGCTGTAGTGAAGATAGTACCTGAACTGGCCTTCCCCTGTAATCAGATTAGTAACTACCCTAATCATCATCAGAGAATCTTCATTCACTAACTGATGGAAGCAAATGCAGTGACCCACAGGCACGCACTAGGCCGAGCTCCTGGACTTCAGTTGAAGAGAGGGAGGAGGAATCATATGAACAAAGGGGATGGAGAGCAGGATGGGGAAAACCACAGAAACAACTGACTCCAGCTAGTGGGAGCTCACAGACTATGGACTGGTATCTGGGGAAACTGCATGGGACTGAACTAGGCCATCTAAATATGGGTGACAATTATGTTGCTTGATCTTATTGGGGGATCCCTGGCAGTAGGACCAGGACTTATCCTGGGTGCATGAACTGGCTTTGTAGAGCCCATTCCCTAGGGTGGGATACTTTGCTCAACCTTGATGCAGGGGTGAGAGGGGCACTTGGCCTTGTCTCAACTTGGTATGCCAAACTTGGTTGACTCCCCAAGTTAGGTTTGCTTTTCAGTTTGAGTTCCACTAGAAAACTGTAAGCATTGGGTAAATATTGCTGACAAAATATACATCTTTCATAACCAGAGAAAGGGTTGTACCCAGAGATCTTTCAGGCTGTCAACAAAACCTTGGTTCTTCATCTTTTCCATTCATGGATTTTTCATCACCACCTTATCTCTGTCACCTTTTGAAGTTCTGGAGTAAACTGAAGGTGGTATCGATTTTTTTTACATAAAGTTACAAGCCCTGTAAATAGTGGAATTTCCCCCACTGAACACTACATCACAGAAGCATGGGGTTCATAGAAGGACATGTGAGGAGGGACAGGTCACTGTTGGTTGCATTTATCATCAAGGCATGGGGGAAAATAATCCTTTTGGTCCTTCTCAGAGGTTAAGCTTGGCTTAACACTGAGCTCAGCTATTTTAATAGTCTTTCTAACAGAGGGAAAATATTATTAGCTATTCTGACGTTTGATTTTTAATTATTAATTTGACACAGACTAGGGCCACCTGGGAAGACAATACCAATGCAGGACTGTATGAATCAGATTGGGCTGTGGCAATGCGTGTGTGGGAGCTTCTTCATTACGTTAATTGATGTGGGAAGATCCAGTCTACTGTGGGTAGCATCATTCCCAGTGTTTGAGTCCCGGCCTGTTTAAGAGTGGAGGTCGGCTGAATAGTAAGCACGCATGCATTCATTTTCTCTGCTCTTGGCTATGGGTGTGATTAATTGCTTTATGTTTCTCCCTTGAATTCCCTGCAGTGATGGGCTGAAGGAATTTGTGAGATAAAATTCCCTTTCTTCAGTAAGTGGCTTTTCTCAGGGTATTTTATCAGAGAAAGGAAACTGGGTCAGTTATCAAATTAGGAAAATGTTGGTCATGAATAAAGGATATCTGAAATTTAATTTGGATAAAATCTGTTCCACATTAAGTTAGTTATGACAAAAAAGAGGCTGATGTTAGGTCATGAATGGCTGTAAGTGCCAACATAAAGCATATGAAATATACCTATAAACTGGATTTTGTTTAGGCTCCAGAAAGAAAACAATCAAATGACAACACTGTGCTCTGAGAACTTACAAACCAGACAGGCTTCCGTGGGAAAGAAATCACAGAAGGAGAAGCCAGTCAGGAGGCTGTTGCCATAGAAGCTGAAGTATGGGGGAATGGGGAGGGCATGAAATCTGCCTGCCAGTCTTTCCCTTATTAATACTTAGCACCAGTTTGCGACAGAATGAGGAGTTCCTGAGTTATCAAAGGCAGCAGCCTGTGCATTCTTTTGAAGCCTTAAAACTGGCTTCTCCTTCAAGGGAAACATTTGGAGCCCATGAGAAAATCACGCCTCCACCAGGAACCACAGAATTCCCCTGGCAACTCCCCAGGGCCTTGAGAGGTGAGGAAGTGGACTTAAGTAAATGGCACCATTGAATCTTCCCAATCTTCTCTAGTTTCCAGTCTAGTGTTTCATGTAGGTTATGCATTGCTTACCTGGTTTAGAGTGAGTTTAAATACATGGAGTCCATGTTGGCCAGGACCGACGTGATTTTTAGGGGACGCCAGTAAAACTGCAACATTGCAGTGGGAAAGGAAAGGGTCTAGGACACTTCATCAAAGGGAGAAGTCACTTACAGGAGAACTGGGAAGTGCTCTATGGTCTCCGAACTGCAGCCAGGATCCAAGAGAGAGATTTACTTTCCATTTTCCCTTTTATCTCTCACCTGTCCCACGTCCCTTGAGGCGTGGACAGTATCTGGGTACATGAGCTCTCCCCTACACTCCAGATAGAAATTTCTCAAGCTCATCATCTCTAAACCCCATGCTGTTCTTATTCCCATGGTCCTCTTTCTTACCATTGCATCCCTAATGCTGACCTCAGACATGATTCTGCCCTACGGTTTCCTCCAGACTCTCCTGGTGCTTTCCTTTGATGTCCCCACTGTCCTGCTTTTCTCATAGATACTGCACTAATTTGTCCCTCTATTCTCTCTTCCTTCTTAAAACGTGTCCTGAATGAAGTCTACATAATTCTAATACACAGGTTTAGTCCTCTTTCATTGGTCCTCACAATGACACTTTTGATTTCTCTCTGTGTAGGTTTCCTCAGGGATCTCAAACTCCACCCTGCCTTATACCCTATGTCACTGTTACTTCACCTGAGACCACTCTCCTGATTTGATAACCCGACATATTGAACATCTCCATCTGGCTAAATATAACCCACGACTCTTACTTCCAGTGTTTTGTTTGAAGCTGCTGGTTGATATTGGTTCTGAGGTTCAGGACACTATTCCCCAGACTCCTTAATCATTGGCATGGATCTCTCAGATCTAACCAGTTAGAGTCATTAGAGGAAGGGGAAGGAGAAGCTAGCACAGCTTTTGTGTGCCTCACCTCACATGCCCTTGAGTAGCTTCTGAATTGTAACATGGTACCCCAAGTCAAATGGCCCTTGTTGAGGACAGCTATCTGTCAGCTTTCTCCATTTTCTCATCTATATCTATCTATCTATCTATCTATCTATCTATCTATCTTGTATCTATATCTATCATCTAATCTCTTCCTTCTGTTTTGTAGATGTGTGGATACTATGCTGTGTGGTTTACACGTGTGGTGTATGTGTGAATGGTATATATGCAGCCAGCAAGTCCCATCGATCTTCTGGTCTTCTTCCCTCCCATAGCTCCACAGGCACAAGTATACATGGTCATGCCTGGATTTTATGTAGGTGTTGAGGATTTGAACTCAGGTCCTTGTGCATGCATACCAAGTGTTGTAATCCACTGAGCCATTTCTCAGCATCTGTCTTTCATCTTTGGTGCTTTGGGTCTTTGACAAGTCATAAGAGCCACTAATTTTGACTTAACTCATGTTCAGGAGTAAGACAGAAATTAACATGAGTGTGATCACTGAAGACCTCACCCTCATCCGTGGAAACATGAAGCTCCCTAAAACTGTGGCCTCTGGATGCTCCATGCTGGGAAATAAGGCAGGAAGTAGTTGCCTTCCTGAAGCCTCTAGTTTGGGTTTCCTCCTCCTTCTCCTCCTCCTCCTCCTCCTCCTCCTCCTCCTCCTTCTCCTTCATGCCCTTCCCATGTACTTGTTCCTGCATCCTGGGATCGCTTATCAAATAGACTCTCTGTGTTCATTCACATCCATGTCCTGCCTGCTTTCAGGGGAGTGGTGACTACAGGCACCTCTCAGCCCTTCTCCCAGACCCTCAAGTTCATTCCATAGGAGCAGCATTCACTGTACTGCTAGACTCTTCTCTTTCCGTGTACCCTTTAACCCATTTTTCTTTCACTTTTAAAGTAGGATTTATCATCTTTCAATATGTTACTTGAGCTACTTATTTGTTGTATGTATGGTTTACCTGTCCTTACTCTAACATAAACTCTTTAAAGGCATTTGGTCTTATTTATTCTGTTCCCAGGTGCATCCAATCAAATGCCAAACAAGAATCAACTAAAGGAAGCAAGAGTTTATTCTGACTTAAAGTATGCTGTGGTGAAGAAGAAATGGTGGCCGATGCATAAGGCAGCTGGTCACATTGCATACACACTCATGAAGCAGAGGACAGGAAATGGGGCCAGTCCACAGTCCCTAAAGCTCCAGTTCCCACCCTGCAGTGACCCACTTCCTCCAGTGAGGCTCTGCCTTCTAAAGCTACAACCTTCCCAAACAGTGCCACCATCTGCGAACCAGCTCTTCAAATACGGAAGCCTGTGGAGGGCACTTCACATTCAAAAACACAACATCGACATGGTCCAAGTACCTAAGTAAGTATCTGTTGGATAGCAGGATCCCAATGTTACTCAGCTGGACAATTAATTTTCATACCAATATTTCAGTCTCCTCACCTTCAATGTGAGAAAAATAATCTTACATTTAAAAATTAAGCAGAGATTAAATGAGCCAGTTAAAAGCAAAGGCTTCACAGCACAGTGCGGTGTAAAAGCACAGGCTAAGCATTGGCTCTGCCTGATTCCTGCGTGTGTCAGCGCAGCACCAGAGTCTATAAAGTGACTAAGCAGGAAGGAGATATGTGTGCCCTCAGGTCAATGTGTAACTGCAAACATGCATTGTTTCATCCTAGACAAAGCTTGGGTGCACAGGGCTGTCCAGCTCAGCTGCTCGTCTTTCTTCATCATGAGCATGTGCTGCGAAAAGAGACATGCTGCCTCCTGTGGAAAGTGGGCATATATCATCAAAAATCTGGGTTTTTATGATTAAAATTGAACCTCCACACACTTTACCTTTAGTAGAAACAAAAGAGTTCATAAAGAAAGTTTGTGTGCCAGAGAGACAGATAAGAAGTTAATTAATAGAATGTGTCCTGAGCACCATGACCAGAAATTCATTGTTTCATAGAATTTACTTCTCACATTTTGATCTACCCTCCCCTCACCACACACACCTCCAATAGCCTGTTCCCTTCCTCGGCAAAACCACATCATTGCTTACTCTCATAGGTTGGCTTGAGAGAGCCTCCTGATCAGGGTCTTCTGCATGTATGGGGAGGAGGGACCAATGGTGGCCAGGCTCAGCAGCATATGTGGGATGGGAAAACCAATGATGAATTAGACAAAAACCCATTTCTGCTCCCAGTCACAGGACAACCAGATACAAAATAAGTAGGCAAACCAGGCTTGCGGGGCACTTTGTAGTGCTAGGTACATATTAGACTGAGGCAGGAAAATTGCTTGAGCCTCGGAAATCACAGCCAACCTGAGTCCCATAGCAAACATCCTGGTGGAGTGGAAGGACAGATGACAAGGGCTCCAAAATGTAAGTGGATGGGTGGCAGGGCCCAAGATTGGAATCCTATTTACCTGACCACTAACAGACAGAGGGCACCAGCCTCTCCACTCATCTTTATGGAAAATGCAAAGCCACACAGAGGGGAAAGCTCCTTTGTCCTGTTTTAGTGAGCCTTCAGGTCTCTGGACTGTTATCCAGGAAGGTTGAATCTTTTTCCTCCTCCTCCTCCTCCTCTTACTCCTCCTCCTCCTCCACTTTCAACCTGTTCTCTTTTACATTTTCCAAAGGCTGTGTATACAGAACAGAAGACAAAAAAAATTCCCCAAATGGACCTCACGCTGGCAAGCTCCTGGTGCTATCAAATGGAGCTTGTGCATTCTGTTTCAAATTTTCCTGAATGAGAACCCTGTGGTCCACAATAGTGCTTTCAACCTGGGGGACTGGGTGTTCTCTGGGAAAGGATGTTGGGCCATAGGAGCAAAGCAATGCTGGCCAAATGGAATTAGCCAAAAATCAAGAGTCCCTCTTCAGGCAGTGGTGTCTTGTCTAACCTGGATATGTAGAAATCAGAGTCCACTTTACAAGTATTTGGAAACACAGTTCTTTGCACCCCAGCCCATCAGGACACAAAGAGGATTCTACCAGGCACCAGCAGATGGAACCCAGCTGGAACTCGAGTCCTATCAGCTGTTCTCGTCTGACTATGCCTCTCTCCACTTAACTACAAAGAGCGTATCAAGCTCTCAATTTCGTATTTAAGTTCAATATCAAACTGTGTTTCCTTATTTTCTCTTACAAGGCCCATATATGGTATTTTTTTTCTTTGCTTCCATAGGGCAGATTCTCTCTCTGCACCCGTGTCTGCAGCAGGGGCTGGGTTCCTGCTGTCTGGAACGTGGGCCCCTTCCTCCCACCTACTGCCTCCCTGTCTGATGCCTGGAGATGTTCTCTCATCTCATTATGCAGAAAATAGAGAAATGGCTGCATCTCCTTGAATTTCCCATGAGCACATTGTAAGACTGAGGCAGGAAGTCGATGAAGAATCAGTCAGTGCAGAGCACCTAGGACCCTGACTGCTTCTCGGTGAGCACTGGATAAATATCCGCGTAGTCATCATTACCGCTAAAAAGCACTTGAGCTTTGGAGTCCTGTCACACTCAAAGTAAATCTAATTTGAATGCTGCCTTGGCCACTTGCTGTTTATGCCGAGTGAGTTAGTGATGCTTTCTCAGCTATGAAATGAGCAGCATCGTGCATCATCCATTTCATAAAAATTTCTAAAAAAAAAATCTACAAATTTTCAATCTGCATGCCCAAACAGAAAGCACACACTAGTGTTTTTAATTTGTCTTCTCCTTTTAAATCTCAGCTCTTCTACTGTTTTCTTTGTATTGAGACATTGTGAGTAGACTTCAGTGGGTCTGAGATGGTTATGCAATACACAGCGGGCAGCTATCAAAGCAGGATGAAATGTATCCACTGTTAACTCCCAATCACTTCTCTGTTGGGAAGCTGACACTTTAAGCCCTGATGTTTGGGCTCCTATAGTTCTGTAGTATGACTTGATTAGATGCCAAGATGACTCTAGTACTGTCGTTTCTATTTGTTTGTTGTTTCCATCAATGCCTCTTCGCTTTATTTTTTTAAACAGGATCCCACACTAAACCTGGAGATGACCATCCCATCTACACCAGCTGGCCAGTGAGCCCCAGGGGTCCACTGTTCTAACTCCTGGATCTGAAATTAGAAGTGTGATCCACTACACCCAGCCTTTTCATGTGGGTGCAGGGATCCCACTAGGGTCCTCATGCTTTCTGGCATGCACTTCGCTAAGCTGTCTCCCTAGCTCTGAAGATACGTTTTAAGAAATATTTCCCTGGCTCTCTAGATCTGGATACAGCACCTTTTGATTTACTTTCATGACACAGGAAACCTACTGTCCCCGTGAGTTCCCTCCGTTTTTTGTTGTCTTGTCTATTCAATGTCTTAGACTTTACTCTTGTAAGAATTTTCCGGGATTCATGGCAGCCCCAGTTAAAAGGTAGGTTTAAGAAAGAAATGGAAACCTTTGTTTATTCACTCTGTTCTCATCCATATGTATTTCCTGAAGGAATATACCAGCCATTAGCAGGAGGTGGGATTGTGTGGCCTTTTTATTATGCAGTACAGGGTTTAAACACTTCATTTGCATGTCAGTCACCTAAAAATCTGAGCTGTTAACAATCAATTCGTATTTACATTTGTTCGTGAAGAAAATAAATCCCCTAGAAAATGTGATAAGGCAGAGGTTCAAGTACCAGCACTCTGAGATGCCCACCCAGCGGAACAGCTTCCCCCTTTCAGGAGTGTTTACCAGGGCTCTCAGCCTGGTGCCCCCACCCAATTCCTGTGCCTGTCCCAGCTTTATCTTCACTTGACTTTGAAATCCCCTGCTGCCAGACCAGGTGCCCTTTGGCTAAGATGAGTAAACTGACTGAAAATTGGAAGGGAAACAAAAATTTATACAATATAATCTCATGGTCAAAAGTGTTTTTTAATCACACAAACTGTTTTTTATGGTTTTTTTAATGTATTTACTGAGCCAGTATGCTCTCAGGAAGGAAGACAGCCTTCTATGAAGTAGCTGAAAACTAACATTTTTCCCTCCCCATCCCACCCCGTAATACCCAGTAATGTGGTGTGAATGATTTGGATTTTACAGGCTAGTCTAACCATCCAAAGAGGAGGCTAAATGTTGGTGTCACCACAGTGAGCCCACTGCCATTTAGTTCACATAACTCAGCTTAGTGTAAATGTTAGGAGAGCTGACTGTAGAAACCAGTAGCTCGGACTTTGGATTGCTTCTCAGGATCACCACCGCCTTTAGAAAATAATTAAATGTGGGTTCATTTAAGTTCCTGGCTGAACACTGTTGTGTTGGTAATGGTGTTCCTGCCACATCAGAGAGCAGTGTATGGGATGATTCATTGGAAGACCTAGTAGCCGTTACAGGACTAGGAAGTACTACTGACTGAAGCAGAGGGGTTGAATAAAACAAGCTTGTGAAGTAACAAGAGTCCTCGGATACCAAGTGCTTCCCAGAGGCATTGCTTTCTGAAGTGTGTGCACAGTGTCTTGGGATTTTTGTTTTGTCTTGTTTTTCCTCTTGCTGCCATAAATTACTCTGGCAGAAACAACCCAAGGGTAAACTGGTTTGTTCTGAATCTCCTATCAAGGTAGAGTCCGTTGTGGCAGGGAAGTCAGCTTGGTGGAATTTGAATCAGGTGTCCTACATGACATCATCAGCCAGAAAGCAGCATGAGGAATGCATGCTGACCCTCAACTTACCTTCTGTGTTTACACACCCCAGGGTCCCAGCCAGGGACTGACACCACCCATAGTGGACAAGTCTTCCCACTTCAGATGACCCCTCAGACCATGCTGTGCCCAGGGTTCATCTCCCAGATGATTGCAGATTCTATTAAGTTGACAGTTACCACCAAACATCCCAGACAGAAATCTGATGACATTCTCCCTTAACAAAACCTTTCTGTTACTCCCTGAGACCTAAGGAACTAAAAGAGCATTACTTGTACCAAGAATATTCCAGGATCACAGCTAGGTAATGACTGGAAGGCATGTCAGAACAATTTAGAAATAGAAGACACTGGAGTATTTTTGTATCCCCTAATTTACTAGTAAGAATGTGGAATTGATGTAAGCTTTGAGGGGACCAAAATGCAATGAGATGCAAGAATGCCTCATCTTGGCCAGGCTTTGGTGTCGCACACCTTTAATCGCAGCACTTGGGAGGCAGAGGCAGGTGGATCTCTGTGAGTTCAACAAGAGCTAGTTCCAGGACAGGCTCCAAAGCTACAGAGAAACCCTGTCTGGAAAAACCAAAAAGAAATAAAAAGAATGCCTCATCTTGAGCAATTGAAGCACTCTCCCAGAAATAAGCTAATTTACTTACTGAATGGGTGGATTCCAAATTAAACAGAACAGGTATGGTAGGAAAGGAAGCAAAACCCAGATGACACAGGTGTAAGTATGGGAAGGCGACATTGTTGTCTGAAAGGAGACATGCACGCACACACACACACACACACACACACACACACACACACACACACAGAGAGAGAGAGAGAGAATATGTGTGTGTGTGTGTGTGTGTGTGTGTGTGTGTGTGATCTTTGTCTATGAGGGTGCCTTATTTGTAGGAAAGCTGAGTAGTTCTTCCATCTGTGACCCAGCTCCCAGGAACCTGAGGTAAGAGGATGCTATTATGAGTTTGAGGATGGCACAGTGATGTCAAGGCCAGCTTAGGCTACAGAAAGGCTGTTTAAAATGAAGAAACACATGAACAACAGAAAAGAACAGGATTCAAATGTCGCACCTGCTGTGCAGCCTGCATCCGAGAATGTAGCGAGGTGGTCGGGATAGATGACACAGAGACCGGTCGGTTGCTTTAAGAAAACTTTATGCTCCCCAAGTCGGCTTAGGAGAGCTCCCCAAGAAAAAAAACGCTTCCCTTTTTAAGGACTTCTGCCATCCATCTACATACAATTCTCCAACCGAGCTCTCACACACCTCTCACAGCTCTCCCAGACTGGCTGGTGGTTTAATCTCCAGCCCCAGAATCAGGGAGAAACCGAAGGGAGCAGGAAGGAACATCTAGCCGTAGGGGGGATCAAAGTCATGGTGTTTCAGTGAGCAAGCCCTTATCGGAGCCCTAACAAGAGCTTTATGGCACTGAATTGTTTTCAGTAAACATGTTTTCAGTAAACATTATCTCACAGCTGCCTGCTCCCAGGCCAAAGGGGAAGTGGGTTTCTGCTCAAGGTCTGGTGTCCCCACACTCAAATCTATATCCCATTCAAAGTTGTTAGAAGGCTGTTGCAGAAGAACTAACCAAAGACAATGCAAGAAATTTGAGAACCAGATTTAAAGTTAAAATTCTAAATAGGATGAAACAACATGGAGATATTTGTAAGTAAAAGAAAATCCATGTCATGAACAAAGAATGAACTAGCGTGTAGGGATAAATTAAATACCATATATAGCAAAGTTGGGTACACAGAGATTAGGTGCTAGCCCTCAAAAGCAATGGAAGGACAAAAAACAAAGATGCATGTGAAGAAAACTTTCTTAAAGCCAAGAGTAGAATTACTGATCAAAAAGAAACACTTTCGAGTGTGGAATTCAACAGAACAAGGAAGAAAAAGACAAATTCTTGTATCTCTGCTGAACTTGAAAGAAAAATGTTCCAGGTTCAGCGACAGGCCCACCACCTAGCTGCTTGGAAGTAGAGGAAGGAGGAGTGCTCATAGCCAAGAGTTGAAGGTCACCTAAGCAACATAGCAAGACTGGCTGTAAAAGAATATGGTTTTTAAAAAAGTAAAATGGGATACAACCAAGTTTCTTTCTATATGTTCCAAGTTTTTTTTAAATGCTACCATACAATGAAGTTAGATTTTCAGTTTCAAAGAAAATTTAAATTGTGTTTTCATTGTTGTTTTGTTTTTAAATATAGTCAAACTGACTCCTGAGTATAAAAACAGTCATTCTGAGTGAGCCTGTAAGAGCTTAGGGGAGGGTTACAGAGATAGCTTAGTAGGTCTCAGTGTTTTCACAGAACCTGATAACCTTAGTTACAGCTCCAGGTCTCACATGGCAGTAGGAAAGTGGTGACTCCTGAAAGCTGTCCCATGTCCTCTACATCCATGCCATGCTGTGTGTGCCCACATTGCCATAAGGAATGCAATTGTAAAGGTATGTTTTAGATGTGTTTTGTATGTATCAGTGTTCTGCCTATATATACCTATGTACATGTGCATTGCATTTGTGCAGGGTGTGGAAGTCAGAAGAGGGCACTGGATGCACTGCAACAGAGTTAAGGATGTTGTTAGCCACCAGGTGGGTTCTGGTGTCTGAATCCTAGGTCCCCTGCAAGGGCAGCGAATCTCTTAACTGCTGAGCCATCCCTCTAGTCAAGAATGAGTACATGGTGGGTGAAAGATCATGAGGCCCCAGTTCCAGACAAAGAACCATAGCCAACCAAGGAATTCTGAGAATAGGAGAAATAGTTTTCCTCAGGGAAGAGCATACATGTAACATTATACAGACAAAGCAGATTGTATTTATGTATTTTAGGAATATATATATATAAAGGAATATATATATAAAGATATATATCTTTAATTGTTGTTCTACACACACACACACATACACACCCTTGTATGCAGCACATGTAACACCAATTAAAGAAGGAATTTGAAGGAGAGCAAGGGGAGGGTGTATATGGGAAGGTTTGGAGGGAGGAGAGGGTGGGCTAGAAATGATATCAAAAAGAATACAAGGGATATGTCTTCTTTGCATCTTCCTGAGGAATGTACTGGGAAATGAGTTATACTGACTGATGGATATTGACATGAGAACTAACAGTGATCATTTTATGTGTATTGTGAAGTTAATAATAAATGATGTTTATTACGGAAGAATATTGTTGTGATTTGTGTTTGCTCTTTACTCTTTGGGGGCCCACCACCCAGCTCCCATATGAATCACATACAAAGACTTATTATTACTTATGAATGGCTGGCCTTAGCTTAGCTTATTTCTTGTCAGCTTCTCTTAATCTAAATTATCCCATCTATCTTTTGCTTCTGGGCTTTTCCCTTTTCTTGCTTTCACACTTACTCCATGGCTGGCTGAGTAGGTAGGTGGTGGCCCCTGATGTTCTCCTCTACTTGTCCTCTTGCTGCTCTCCTTTTTCCTCTTCCTCATTTCTCCTATTTATCCTCTCTCCTGCCTTGGTATTGACCATTCACCTCTTTGTTCCGAATGTCAGGTGTTATAGATAGGCAAAGAATCACAGCTTCAACAAGCAAAACAAATGCAGCATAAAAAGTCACATATTTATAATAATATTCTACTATGAAATATAGTATGAGTATGAGATACTGTTCTGAAAAGTGGAAGGAGAATGTACTTGACCCAGGAAGAGCAGCTGAGAGTTACCTTGTCATCACTAATTAGGAATAAAAGAATCTTTACTTAGATGCTAGAAGAACACAAGGTGAAGCTAAAATTTTTAGTGTATATACTTGTGGGGGGTTGTTGCTGAGAAACAACAGAAAATAACCCTTATAAATAAATAAGGTCTAAGAGCATTACATAAAGCAGGGTAGGAAAACCCGAAAGTAATAATAAAATAGGAATAAGCATTTTCATTAGTATGTAAATTAAGAATGCAGAAAAATAACTTCAATAAATCATAGTTTCAAGCCTACATCTATGAAACACTTCTACAAAACAGAATGGCAGAAAAAAAACACACTCATGTGCACAAACCCATAGACAGACACATGCATGCACATACCATATTTTTTTTAATCTAAAAAAATGAGATTGGCATTTTAGAATCTAGGGAGACGGCTTAGTGATCAAGAGCTCTTGTTTCTCTTGCAGAGGACCCAGGTTCAGTTCCCAGGACTCACATGGAACAGCTCACAAATGTCTGTAATTCCAGCTCTAGAAGACTGACAAGCATTTCTGGACTTAGCAACACCTACATCTACATGCACAAACCCACACACAGACACACATGAACATATATATAATTTTTATAAGGAAAAATCTATTTTAAAAAGAACATGACAGAAAAGGGACAATAATCAATCATATGAATAAATTTAACTGCATTTATCAACTAATAGGAGCCAAAGCAAAAACTCAAACTCCTGTTTGAGTAGTTAAATAAAAGAGAGAAGAAAGTGCTGTTGGCTTCAGTAAGACATCTCTGAAAAAGAGTCATGGGATAGAGGAAGGAAGGAAGGACAAGGCAGATGAACTAAAAGAAAGATGTTGTGAGTAGCATTTGGAAAATACAAGTATAAAGTTTTTGTCGAAAGTGGAGGCTGTGCCAGAGGCTCCAGTTTTTGGCAAAGGTATGTCCATTATTCACATCCTCACCCTCAGAACAGTGCTGACCTTGAGAAACAGAAGTCAGAAACACTGCAAGGAGGGGCTGCCACAAAGCCAGCCAAAGCAAAATCAAGTGAATGACAAGCAAGCTGCAATTCAGAAGACAGCAAGTAAACCTAATAGTCACAGATAATGAATTATGGACTCTAATAACAGACAGGGTGTGTACTTTGGATGAATGTGAACTGTTCATAAACTGACCATAGCACAGTCTACAAAAAAGGTCTCATGTGTGTTCTAGAGACAGGGGCATGGCCCAGAATGTAATATTTTGCTATAGCAAAGTCAAACACGGAAGGAAATAATATCCAGTATTAAACAGTTCTTGGAGGCTGGGGAGATGTCTCTGTGGGTAAAGTACTTGCCTAGCAAGTGAAAGGACCCGAGTTTGAATCCTAGCACTGACATAAAAGCACGACAGGGTGGCACATGTCTGAAAACCCAGTATGGAGTGGGAGTGGAGAGACAGATCCCTGGGTCCCTGGCCAGCCAGATTATGGGACAGTGAGAGTCCCTGCCTCCAAATATAAGAGTGAAAAGGATGCTTGGTGTTAAGCTGGTGTTTGCACACATACTTGCATGTCTCTCAACTTTCTCAGATAACTCTTGGGTTACAGAACTGATTAGAAAATAATAGTAGGGGAGCAGAGCCATGGCTCCACCGTTAAGAGCAGTGTTGGCTGCTCTTGAAGAAGTCTTGGGTTAGATTCCCAGCACCTACATGATGATTTACAAATATCTATAGCTCCAGTCCCAGAAGATCCACCACCTTCTTCATGACTCTATGAGAACTCATAATACATGTGATGCATAGAACTTCCTGTGGTCAAACATTTATACAAGTAGAATAAAATAAATACATCTAAAAAATTGACGAAATTGTTTACTGTCTTTTAAATATGGGAAAAAATGAGTAATAGTGATAAAAATACAAAAATTCAAAAATGATGGCATATAACATAAGCTTTACTTGGGGAAAAATTAAGTAATAATAATAAATTGAAGTCCTGAACGTAAATGAATTAAGAATTCAAGATCTAGAGAAAGAAAACAAAGCAAGAGAACACAGAAGGACATCATGAAAGCTGGGTTCAGTTAGAAAATGGGGAAAGACTAGGAGCAACAAATAGGTGGGAACCGGCTTCTTTCAAACAGGAATGTGCAAACTACTGACCTATCTAGATGAGATAAAAGGCAAGCACATACAGAATTAGAAAAAGAAAAAAACGTGTGTGGATGCTTTTCAAAATAGAGGCCATTTAAAGCCACCAGAGACCATTTTACATAATTTTAAGCAATTAAATTCAAAGTCTTGGATGAAATGGGCATTTATTTCCAGAGAGTAAAATTTTCCCAATTTGACCTCAATTGACATAGTATAGAACTCTCTCTTTCCCTTCCCCCTTCCCCCTCCCTTCCTCCCCCTCCCACAGTTAAAGAGAAATCCTAGTTCCTCCCACACACAGGAGAAGACTGGACAGGAGTTCAGGGCAAAAATGAAGAGACTATCATTGGCCAAATATGAGCTGTTTCCATATCAGCAGAGCAAAGAACACAGAAGATAACAAAGGCAGAAAATGTTACAGCACCCAGCAGGCCTAAGTGCTCCTCTTGGGAGAAGCTGATCAAGTGACCCATAGCTTTTAAAATTGTTCAGCAGCAAAGAAAATTTCCCTTATCCAGTCTTCTGTGAATCACACTGCTTAGTGGGTAGGTAAGAGGAGAAGGTAAATTTTCCTTATAGTAGGATCAAGAGAACACTTGAATACTATTTTGTAACCTGTAATGAATTAATCCTTCAAGGGGTCTATCATAAATGTCTGCCAGCATCAGGGAAAAGACGCAACCAGATCTTTATTCTTTATGTCTCTTTACAAAATAATTTTTAAAAAATCATGCTGGTTAGTTATTCACCAAAAGATCATTTCTCTATCTGATCAAGTTTAGTATTTATTTTATTTGTGTGTGTGTGTGTGTGTGTGTGTGTGAGAGAGAGAGAGAGAGAGAGAGAGAGAGAGAGAGAGAGAGAGAGAGAGATGCTGTATGTGTGCAGGTGCAGGTAGCTGTAGAGGCCCCCAGAAGCCCTGGAACAAGGGTAACAGACTTGGTTGTAAGGGGGTCATTGTGGGTGCTGGGGACCAAACTCAGTGTTCTGGATGAGCAGATAGCACTTTTAACCTCTGAACCTTCTTCCTGGCTCCTCCAAGTTTTTAGATCTGGATTATTTGGAAAGAAATAAATAAAACACTCCAAAATGCTTTAATTCTGATTCCATGAGGCTTTACACAACATAGTACACAGCATCTGGTCTTTGATTACATCTCAAGACAGCTGTTAACCTTTGGTTTGGTGCAACAACATAATCGTATCTTATTTTTACAAAGTCCTTCATTCCTAAGACCAGCACAGACATATTTATACATTAAATGATAAATGTTAGATACATCTTTGTTCTCAACAGGGATAAAGTAAGAGAAATAGATAAAACAAGATGGGCCATGTATTGAAAACTGTCAAAGCTTCACAATGGAGTTAAAGTTCATTATACTATTCTATTTTCAGATGTATTTAAAGATTTTCATTACATAAAAAAATTTGATAAAAACTTTATGTGGCTAAAACCAGGACCCAACTCCCAAAGTTGTTAGCCGATGAAAGAGCTGGCCGTCTCTGTTCCATGTTGGAGGCCACCGTATCTCTCCTAACAAAGACAGCATGCTACCAAGGCCCTGCATTTCCCCCTTTGGTTCTTTCTGCATTTCTAGACATCCATTCAGCTCCAAGTCACACAGCTGCTGATATTGTAAAAATGTTGCTTAGCAACATGTTAATGGGGGAAAAACATTCCTTAAAACATTAGGGGTTTTGTCTTTTGAAAGGTACCAGTTCAGCACATCGTACCTCCCACAGCTCAATTTAACAGGAGGAAAAATACCAACTCTCTGAATGTAATTCCTTTTCTTCCGTCTTCCTGGCTGGTTCCAAATTTAGTAAGAATAAGAAATGCAGTACAGTGATGACCTGAAGCCATCTACAGTTCTGTTGGTCTCTTGGTGGTTTGCATGTAGAACATCAGAATTCCCTAGGACCTAAGACCTAGGATGGGACCTGGTGAGGACAATGAGACCAGGAAGGGATGTGAGGGGAGTGCTGCCTTTATGACCTTCCCAATGCTATTGTCCAATGAGTGTAAGAGCCTGCTCTAGCTTTCAAGGGTCTAGAAGTTAGATGGGTTGAGTACCTCAGTCTCTTTTCCAGGGTCTCAGGACACTTGACTGAGCATTCCTGAAAAAGTATATGTGTACATGTTATCATGTTCATGTACATCACTGTGCATTGGTACATACATTTGGGTGTATATGAGTATGGTAGCCAGAGGTCTACCTTGGGTGTCACTCCTCAGGAGTTGTCCCCCTTGTTTTGTGAGACAGGGTCTCTCACTTTCCTGGAACTTGGTGGTTGAGCTGAATTACCTAGGCAGGAAACCTCAGAGACCCAGCTGCCTCCACTGCCCCAACGCTGGGTTGAAGAGTATATTACTAATCCCATCTTCTTCACATAAGGTCTGGATATGGAATTCAGATTCTCATGTTTGCATATCAAGGTCCTTACCAACTGAGCCCTCTCCCCTGAAAGCCATTCCTAATTTCAGGAACCATGCTTCTGAGGAATACCCCCCCCAGGCCAGAGCTTCCTTGTATGTCCTTCTTGGGGGAAGCTTGGGGAAGGTGTCTGAGTTCTGCATCCCTGACAGGCTCCCAGGTGCTGTTTTGATGTTCAGGAGTAAGTAACACACAGGTCCAAGGGCCTCACAAGGTTCTCACTAACCCATGAGCAGAGCAACTGCAGAATGTGGCCAAGGATCCTGACACTGCAGACATGCAGAAGCAAGTTTCAGTGGCAGGCAGATGGGATTCTGGGCTCAGATCTCAGCTCTGTGCATTCAGCGTGAAGTACTGGGTATGAGGCTTTCGACTCTCACCTGTGAGAGTGAAGTGTGGGCATTTTTGGGGAAGACTGAATGAGATTATGCAATGATCGCTTCTAGGGAAGTGTGAGCTTAACTTAGAACCTGGGTCAGTGGATTCTGGATAAATATTAATTACTGCAGGGAAAGGAGCAAAGGAGTGTGTATAGGGAATGTGCACTACCATGTAGATCATCTTTCTTCCTTCTTTCCAAAACCACAGGCTGAGCTAAGACTCTGCCTGTAGGCTTCTATTACTACTGCAAGTTTTGTAAAATCATGAAGTTTTCTGGGTGTTTCTCTGTGGACAAGCTTGTCCAATGCAAAGGTTGACCCATTCCATGCTGGCATAAGCTTCTTGGTGATACGATTTGGCTTCTGGCATGACTCAGTGTTGCTGCCTGCACCAGTGAGTTTCAAAGAACCAGCTCACAGACTGCAGTGAACAGAGAGGCGAGAGGAGCAGTGGGTAGCAAGGAGCTTATCAGACCAGATGAAAAGCCCAGACACACAAGATTCTGCCAGGCAGGGCATCTATTTTAAAACCTGGTCCTTTTTAGCAACAGAGAGTCAGGGCCATGATTTAATTAGTGATGGTTTACATCAGAGGCAAATGAGAGCCAGCAGGCCAGATCAAGGATGGGGAGATTAGCCAGCTGGCTTGAAAACTTGCATCAGCTAACCCCCACCCCGGTTGTTCCTGTTCGGGCCTTTTCCTGAGCTTCTTCTGAAGTGCAAAGCTTTTAGTTTGCCAACAAGTGCACTTTGGACCCTGCAATGTTGCCCATTTTCTTTCTTTCTTTCTTTCTTTCTCTCTTTCTTTCTTTCTTTCTTTCTTTCCTTCTTTCCTTCCTTCCTTCCTTGCTTCCTTCCTCCCTCCCTCCCTTTTCCTCCTCTCTCACTTCTTTCTTCTACTTATTTATTTCCTTGAAACAGGACCTCACTATGTAGCGTTAGTTGTCTGTCTTGGAACTCACTCTGTAGACCAGGCCTTGGATTCACAGAGACCCACCTGCCTCTGCCTCATCAGTGTCGGTATTCAAGGCATGTGTCTTTAATCCAGCCTAATGTTGCCCATTTTTGAAGGATTTTCTAGCTTCCGTCTGAGTCGTGTACAAACCTGTGTATGAAGCACTTCCTCTTGATTTCAGACTGTGTTCCTCACTGCCATCCTTCAATCAGTCACTTTGCCTCTCTCCCCCTCAGCTGATATCATGATCATTATACCAAAAACATCCTTCATTTGCTACCTCAAATGTCCAGAATTACTTGGTGACCCTTCCCCAAGAACCATGCTAGATTCTTAAAGATTCTCTGCCTAGAGAAGATCTCTTTGCAGAGATCATCCTAGCATTCCTCTGCCACTTTGACCTAGAAGTGGAACTAGAGAATTCCATGAGGACCAGCATGGTGAATCTGGGTCCCTAGCATCAGGAATCCTATCCTCCAAATTATTTAATAAGACCTAAATGCTTTAGTAGAGTGCCAGCTTTGGGAGATAGTAACTTGGTCTGATTTCTGCTTCCTTTCTCAAGAATGAGTAACTTTTTACCCGAATAACTCTCAACTCTGCACTCATCCTGCCTGTTTCCTGTGATGGAAAAACAGTAATGAGCTGTGATTTAAGGTCTTTAAGAAGAAGGCCTGGGTAAAATATTTACGACATTGACTGGAGTATCATCTTACAGTTTTTGTATCATGGCCCACATTTCTTGGCAAGCCAGGGATGGCAAATTGTAAACCACATCCCTGTGTAACAGTCTCCTGCTGGAGGTAAGTAGGAGCTGCCCAGGCCATCCCTCTCTACTCTGCTGTGGTCCCCAGCACTCCCTGCTATCATCAATTCTCTGCTGCTCTAGTTCATATGCACTGTCCTGTGTATTAGAGCCATCCTTGTCATGATGATCAACATGTCACATCATGCCTTATCCTGTGTAATATTTTTTGAGACAGGATCTTGCTGTGTATCCTTATCTGAACTGGAACTTACTATGTAGGAAAGGTGTCTGGAAATCCACCTGTCTCAGCCTCTCAAATGCTGGCATTAAAGATATGTATCATAATGCCTGGCGACAGCTGTTGCTCATTTGGGGTGCTTGCCCATATCTTACTATGTTCTTCAAAATCATACTCTTCTTCCATCTCTGTGCTGAAGGAAGAGGCACTGGATACACACACACACACACACACACACACACACACAGACATACACACACACACAGAGAGAGAGAGAGAGAGAGAGAGAGAGAGAGAGAGAGAGAGAGAGAGAGAGAGAGAGAGAGAGAGAGAGAGAGAGAGAGAGAGAGAGAGAGAGAGAGAGAAACACTGGAGGCCACTTTCACCCAGTTCAGTGAGTGGACCAGAATTTCATTCCTATTCTGGGGAAAGCCAATCATATTCTCTGCCTGGTCTTCTGAACTATGGTAGAGAGAAGCTGCAATTGGCTAATGACAGAGCAGGGACTTGAGCTCCTGCAGAGTTGGAACTGCAAGTGCAGGACTCCTTGAGGAACACGTGGGGAAAGGGATGCAGGAGCCACTAGAGGAGGAGACTTTGCAAAGCAGAGTCACCACCATAGGCCTTCCATAGAGACCAAGGTGTTGACTGCTCTCATCCCCTCTGCTGCAGGCAGGCAGCTTGGCTGCACCTGCTTTACTAGCCTCAGTCAGCCACGCCTCCGTCCTCCCCTTCTATTCCTGGACATCCTGTTAATCTGCCCTCTAGAACATTCCTGTCTTCCTCCTGTGCCAACCTCTACCCTGAATCTCAACATGTGACACCTTGACCTTCATCCATTGTAGGCTGTGTTCTCTCCCCATTCATGTTTTACTCTTAAGAAGAGATTTCATCTGAATAGTGTCACATGCTGAAAATAGTTTTGCATATATTTTTTATACATACATCAATCTTAAAGCGTAGGTATATAACCGAACACAACCTGTTTTTTCGGGACATGCTGGCGCTCAGCAGTACCTGAGAGGCACGGAAGCTCAATAAATGCATGGTTAAGTGCATATGTGAAGGAGTGGTGTGCACCGCAAGCAAGCTGCCCCCGTGCTGTGGACCAGCCCCCGACCTAGTGCTGAATTCATTTCAATGTGGATGGGCGCCACTCTTTCCTGCCTTTACGACTTGGCACCAGGCATTCCCTTTACCTAGGGCATTTTCACAGGGCTCCTTAGAACCTGACAAAAGCTTTCCACCCTGTGGCCCCCACCTATGGCAGTTCTTTCTGTAGTCACACCTCCATCATTACAGGCAGACGGCTGAACACGTGTACCTATCTGTTTGGCACATACTTGCCTACATCACACCTACTTCATTTTTTTAAAACACTTTCCACAATGAAAGATAAGGTAAAGGCTTTGAAGACAGCCCCTTTCAAATCCCAGCCTTTCCTCATAGCTAAAGTTCCCCCTCTTAGTCACCAGGTTTTCTTAATTTTAAAAACTATAATAATTTACAGAAATTTACATTTAATTAATCACAATTATATAATTTCCTTATTTTTTTCTCTCCAATTCCTCCCATGGGTCTGCCAGGTCCTCTCAAATTTATGGCATGTTTTTCTTTGAGTATCTTGTTCACATGTAAGCATAAATATTTAAGTGTAATTTATGCATGTTAGTTGAATGAATGTGTTTCAGGCCTGATAACTTGGTATTGGATAACCAATTTTGGGCTGCCTCTCTGGGAGAGGTTATTTCTGCCTCTCTCAGCAGTCATTAGTGGCCTGTAGTTCTTTGTCTATGGGTGGAACCCTGTGAGATTTCTCCCTTTCATTTCAGTCTCTCTCCCAGTGTTGTCCTTGTTCAGGTCTCATTTAGGCATCTCTGTTTTAATGGCTATTCTTGGTTGTTGACTTGACTACATCTGGAATAAAACCCCTCTATGAGAGTTTTTTTTTCCAAATTAAATCATCGAAGTGGTAAGACTCACTTCTAATCCAAATATTTTAGGTGGGAATATCCACCTTTTTTTTTTTAATTTTATTTTCCAGTTTAAATTTAGATAAGAATCAAGGTTGCTTCACAAGTCAGTTCCAGGTCCCTCTTCCATTCCCTCCCTTCCTCCCGTGCCCCCCCCGCACCCCCCCCCCCGGTTATCCCCTCATTTCTCCAGGGAGGGTGAGGCCCTCCATGGGGGTGTCCATAGTGTGTCATTTCATATAGGGCAGGGCCTAGACCCTTTCCCAAGAGTTCAGGGTGAGAGTGCACCTCACATTGTTCTATTGGAGTCCAAAGTCCGTGTGTATACTTGGGATGGGTACTGATCTGCTGCCCAAGGCTCAATAGATTCCCTAGGCCTCCTCACTGACACCCAGATTCAGGGGGTCTTGATCAGTCCCATGCTGGATTCCCAGGCTGATGCCTGGGATTCAAGAGTTAACCTTTGTCTGGTCAGCTGTTTCTGGGGGTTAAACCAGCCCAGTCTTAATCTCTTTGATCATCAGTCCTCCCTCTCTGTTACTGGCTTTCTTGAGTTCAGCTCAGTACTTAACCAAGGGAGTCTGCCTCTTCTTCCATCAGCCACTAAATGAAGTTTCTGTTTCCCAGACTCTCTGGCCATAGGATTGTAGGCTGGCACTCCCCAGATCTATGTCTAAAATCCACATATGAGAGAGTACATGCCATGTTTCTCTTTTTGTGACTGGGTTACCTCACTCAGGATGGTTTCTTCTAGTGTCATCCATTTGCCTGCGAATCTCATGATTCCATTATTTTTTTCTGCTGAATAGTACTCCATTGTGTAGATGTACCACATTTTCTCTATCCACTCTTCAGGTGAGGGACATCTAGGTTGCTTCCACGTTCTGGCAATTACAAATAAAGCTGCTATGAACATAGTGGAACAGACATCTTTGTTGTATGAATGGGCATCTTTTGGATATATGCCTAAGAGTGGAGTTGCTGGGTCTTGTGGTAGGTTTATTCCCATTTTTCTGAGGAATCTCCACACTGATTTCCAAAGTGGCTGAACCAGTTGGCACTCCCACCAGCAATGGAGGAGTGTCCCCCTTTCACCACATCCTCTCCAGCATAAATTGTCATTGGTGTTTTTGATTTTAGCCATTCTGACAGGGGTGAGATGGTATCTGAGAGTTGTTTTGATTTGCATTTCCCGGATGGCTAAGGATGTTGAGCACTTTCTCAAGTGCCTCTCAGCCATTTTAGACTCCTCTATTGAAAACTCTCTATTTAGTTCTGCAGCCCACTTTTTAATAGGGTCCTTTGGTGTTTTGGAGACTTGCTTCTTGAGTTCTTTGTAAATTTTGGAGATCAACCCTCTGTCAGATGTGGGATTAGTGAATATTTTTTCCCATTCTGTGGGCTGCCTTTTTGTCTTGCTAACTGTGTCCTTTGCCTTACAGAAGCTTCTCAGTTTCAGTAGGTCCCATTTATTAATTGTTGATCTCACTGTCTGTGCTACTGGTGTTATGTTCAGGAAGCTGTCTCCTGTACCAATTCGTTCAAGGGTACCACCCACTTTCTCTTCTAAGAGGTTCAGTGTGGCTGGATTTATGTTGAGGTCTTTGATCCATTTGGACTTAAGTTTTGTGCATGGCGGTAGACATGGATCGATCTGCATTCTTCTACATGCCAGTCTCCAATTATGCCAGCACCATTTGTTGAAGATACTTTCTTTATTCCATTGTATATTTTTAGCTTCTTTGTCAAAGATCAGATGTTCGTACGTGTGTGGGTTAATACCCGGGTTTTCAATCGATTCCATTGGTCTACCTGTCTATTTTTGTGCCAATACCAAGCTGTTTTCAGGACTATAGCTCTATAATAGAGCTTGAGGTCAGGGATGGTGATGCCTCCGGACGTTGCCTTGTTGAACAGGGTTGTTTTGGCTATCCTGGGTCTTTTGTTTTTCCATACAAAATTGATTATTGTTCTTTCAAGGTCTGTGAAGAACTGTGCTGGGATTTTAATGGGGATTGCATTGAATCTGTAGATTGCTTTTGGCAGGATTGCCATTTTTACTACATTGATCCTACCTATCCAAGAGCATGGGAGATCTTTCCATTTTCTGAGGGCTTCTTTAATTTCTTTCTTTAAAGATTCAAAGTTCTTACGATACAGGTCTTTCACTTGTTTGGTTAGCATTACCCCAAGGTATTTTATGTTGTTTGTGGCAATTGTAAAGGGTGATGTTTCTCTGATTTCTCTTTCAGCCCTTTTATCATCTGTATATAGTAGGGCTACTGATTTTCTTGAGTTGATCTTGTAGCCTGCCACTTTGCTGAAGGTGTTAATCAGCTGTAAGAGTTCCCTGGTAGAGTTCTTTGGGTCATTGATGTAAACTATCATATCGTCTGCAAACAGTGAAAGTTTGACCTCTTCCTTCCCAATTTGTATCCCCTTGATCCCCCTTTGTTGTCGTATGGCAATAGCTAGAACTTCAAGTACCATGTTGAAAAGGTATGGAGAGAGTGGACAGCCTTGTTTTGTTCCTGATTTTAGAGGAATTGCGTTGAGTTTCTGTCCATTTAGTTTGATGTTGGCTGTTGGTTTACTGTATATAGCTTTTATTATGTATAAGTATGTTCCTGTTATCCCAGATCTCTCCAAGACCTTTATCATGAAGAGTGTTGGATTTTGTCAAAGGCTTTTTCAGCATCTAGTGAGCTGATCATGTGATTGTTGTCTTTCAGGTTGTTTATATGGTGGATTACGTTGATGGATTTTCATATGTTGAACCATCCCTGCATCCCTGGGATGAAACCTACTTGATCGTGGTGAATGATTGTTTTGATGTGTTCTTGGATCCGATTTGCCAGTATTTTATTGAGTATTTTTGCATCAATGTTCATGAGGGATATTGGTCTGAAGTTCTCTTTCTTAGTTGTATCTTTGTGTGGCTTGGGGATCAAGGTTATTGAAGCCTCATAGAAAGAGTTTGGCAAAGACCCTTCTGCTTCTATTGTGTGGAACACTTTGAGAAGAATTGGTATAAGCTGTTCTTTGAATTTCTGGTAGAATTCTGCAGTGAGGCCGTCTGGACCTGGGCTTTTTTTGGTTGGGAGACTTTTGATGACAGCTTCTATTTCCATAGGGTTTATAGGTCTATTTAAATTGCTTATCTGTTCTTGATTTAGTTTTGGCAATTGATAGCTGTCCAGGAAGTCATCCATTTCCTTTAAATTTTCGAATTTTGTGGAGTACAGGTTTCCAAAGTATGACCTAATGATTCTCTGGATTTCCTCAGAGTCTGTTGTTATGTCCCCCTTTTCATTTCTAATTTTGTTAATTTGCGTGTTCACTCTCTGCTGTTTGGTAAGTTTGGACAAAGGTTTGTCTATCTTGTTGATTTTCTCAAAGAACCAACTCTTCGTTGCGTTGATTCTTTGTATTGTTTTCCTGGTTTCTACTTTATTGATTTCAGCCCTCAATTTGATTATTTCCTGGCGTCTACTCCTCCTGGGGGAGTGTGCTTCTTTGCGTTCTAGAGCTTTCAGCTGTGATGTTAATTCTCTGGTATAACTGTTCTCCTGTTTCTTCATGTGAGCATTTAGCGCTATGAACTTCCCCCGTAGCACTGCTTTCAAAGTGTCCCATAGGATTGGGTATGTTGTGTCTTCATTCTCATTGAATTCGAGGAAGTCTTTAATTTCTTTTTTTATTTCCTCTTTGACCCAGGGATGGTGCAGTTGAGCATTATTCAATTTCCATGAGTTTGTAGGTTTTCTGCAATTTGTGTTGTTGTTGAATTCTAATTTTAAAGCATGGTGGTCTGATAAGATGCATGGAGTTATTCCAATTTTTTTGTAGCTGCTGAGGTTTGATATGTTGCCAAGTATGTGGTCGATTTTTGAGAAGGTTCCATGTGGTGGTGAGAAGAAGGTATATTCTTTTTTATGTGGATGAAATGTTCTATAGATATCTGTTAATCCCAGTTGGGTCATTACTTCTATTAGCCCTTTTGCTTCTTTGTTGAGTTTCTGTTTGGTATTCCTGTCTAGTGGTGAGAGTGGTGTGTTGAAATCTCCCACTATAACTGTGTGGGGCTTTAGATGAGATTTAAGTTCTAATAATGTTTTTTTAACGAATGTGGAAGCCTTTGTATTTGGGGCATAGATGTTCAGAATAGACACTTCCTCTTGGTGGGTTTCACCTGTGATGAGTATGTAATGACCTCCTTCATCTCTTTTGATTGATTTTATTTTAAAGTCTAGTTTGTTAGATATTAGGATTGCTACCCCGGCTTGTTTCTTGGGTCCATTCGATTGAAAAATTTTTTCCCAACCTTTAATTCTCAGGTAATGTCTGTCTTTAAGGGTGAGGTGTGTTTCCTGTATGCAGCAGAAGGAAGGGTTCTGTCTTCGAATCCAATCTGCTAGTCTGTGTCTTTTTATGGGTGAGTTAAGGCCATTAATATTGAGGGATATTAATGACCAATGATTGCTCATCCTTCTTGATTTGCGATGGTTGTTGTTGGTGGAATTATGTGTGGAATTTCACCCCTTTGTTCTTTTGGCTGTTGGTAGAGAGAGATTCTCTAATGCTTATGTTTTTCTGGTTGTAGTTAGCTTCCTTGGGTTGGAGTTTTCCTTCCAAAATTTTCTGTAGGGCTGGGTTAGTGGACACATATTGCTTGAATCTAGTTTTGTCATGGAATATCTTGTTTTCTCCGTCTATAGTGATTGAGAGCTTTGCCGGGTATAGTAGTCTGGGCTGGCATCCGTGGTCTCTTAGTGTAGGTAGAATATCTATCCAGGACCTTCTGGCTTTCAGCGTTTCCATGGAGAAATCAGGTGTAATTCTGATAGGTCTGCCTTTATATGTTACTTGACCTTTTTCCTTAGCTGCTCTTAATATTCTTTCTTTATTCTGTATGTTTGGGGTCTTGATTATTATGTGGCGAGGGGATTTTTTTGTGGTCCACTCTATTTGGTGTTCTGTAGGCTTCTTGTACCTTCATTGGCATGTCTTTCTTAAGGTTGGGAAAGTTTTCTTCTATGATTTTGTTGAATATGCCTTCTGCCCCTTTGAGCTGGATTTCTTCTCCTTCTTCTATACCTATTATTCTTAGGTTTGGTCTTTTCATGGTGTCCCATATTTCCTGGATGTTTTGTGTTAAGGATTTGTTGGATTTAAGGTTTTCTTTGGTTGATAAATCCATTTCTCCTAGCGTATCTTCAACACTTGAGATTCTCTCTTCCATCTCTTCTATTCTGTTGGTAATGCTTGTATTGGTAGTGCCTGTCTGTTTGTCCAGCTTTTCTATTTTCTGCCTTTCTTCAGATTGTGTTTTTTTTAATGACTCTATTTCAGTTTTCAACCCTTGCAGTGTTTGCATTGCTTCTTGCAATTTTCTGTTTATCTGTTCGTCCGTTTGTTGCCTTTTATGAATTTTTTGGTTTGTTCTTTCTTCCATTTCTTGCATTTTTTGGTTTGTTTTTTGTTCCATTTCTCGCATTTTGTGCTTTGTTTCTTCTTCCATTTCCTGCCTTTTTTGGTTTGTTTCTTCTTCCATTTTTTTCATTTTTTGCTTTCTTTTTTCTACCATTTCTTGCATTTTTTGCTTTGTTTCTTCTTCCATTTCCTGCCTTTTTTGGTATGATTCTTCTTCCAATTCTTGCATTTTTTGCTTTGTTTTTTCTTCCATTTCTTGCATTTTTTGCTTCATTTCTTCTTCCATTTTCTGCCTTTTTTGGTTTGTTTTTTCTTCCAATTCTTGCATTTTTTGGTTTGTTTTTTCTTCCATTTCTTTGAGGGATTTTCCAATATCCTCTTTTAGGGCCTCTATCATTTTCATGAAAGTGCTTTTAAGGTCGTTCTCTTCTGCTTCGTCCGCATTGGAATGTTGGGGTCTTGCTGGTGTGGAGTCTCCAGAATCTGGCGGTGTCATATTTGTTTTTCTGTTGCTGACTGTGTTTTTGTATTGTCTCTTTCCCATCTCTTCTTCTAGTGGGTGCAGAAAGAGCCCCTTACTGGTCTGGGGACCAGAGTTCCCTTTTGGTGGGTGCTAGCAAGTCCAATAATCTGGTGGTTCTTCTATTCCTTGTCTGAATGCTGGTCCCGTGGGTGGAGAAGAAGAACAGGAATCTGGGGTGCTTATCCTCTTACCTGGTCCCCTGGACCCTATGCTGGGTCCTGTTGTACTTGATCCAGAACAGCTACTCCCCTGGTCTCCCTGGGTCGTCTGGTTTCCTGGTCTCGTTGGTGGGAGAGAAGACCTGGGGTCTGGGTGCTTGGCTCCTGCCGGGATTGGGCGCTCTGTGCAGGTCCCAGGCGATCTGCAGGCACTGGAGCACAGGCCGGGAAGCCGGCCTGTTTACCTGATGCTGCTGGAAGAACCCGGGAATATCCACCTTTAATCTGGGTCACACCTGCTGGCAGCCTGTATAAAGAACATGGGAGAAGCTTACTCTCTTTGATCTTGCTTTTGCTCTTCTTGGCAAGTTCATTCCTTCACTGGCATTAGAGCCTACTTCTTTGAGATTGAAGGCTATAGTGAAGACCAGCAGAGACAACATGCCTCATGGATTGAACAACTACTGAATTCTTGGACCTTCAGTTGGTAGATAGTCATTGCTGGACTAGAGGGACTACAGCCTGTAAGTCATTTTAATATATCTCCTGTGTGTGTGTGTGTGTGTGTGTGTGTGTGTGTTCTTTGAGTTCTGTTACTCTAGAAATCCTACTAATACACATATTGTTGCAGTATCATGGCTGAAGCTTCCCTGTCATTTCTAGGAGACATGACCTCACAGTAGATATCCTGGCTTCTGGCTCTTACAATCTCTCCAACCCCTTCTCTGAGGTGTTTCCAGAGTCTTAGGTGCAGAAGCTGTATTATAGATGTATCTATTGGGATTGAGCACCCATGATTAGTTGATCTCAGCAGATGGACAGTTTTGGTTTGCTGTAATGATCTCCAATGATCTCCATTTGTTGCAAAGGGAAGCTTCTTTGGTGATAGGTGAAAGCTGATTTATCTATGGGTATAAGGATACGTATATGAAATACACTTAGGAATCATGCTGGTTTAGTAAAGTGTCAGCAGTAACATTTTCTTTAATATCCATGAAATTACTAGCTCTGGTGAGCTGACTTGGCTTCCAGTTTCAGGCATGGTTTCCCTCTTGTTGATTGGGGCTTCTGATCCACACGCTTAATTAATGCACATAATTGTTGACAGACAGGCAGCGAATTTACTCAGAACCTTTGCTGCCCACTTCTTTCCTATTGTTAACTGTGACAATTTGCAGCAATGCTCAGGATATTGTAAATGGGCTATGTTGTGGGTTGGAGAAAATGCAATCACAGTGGGTAATTCGATTTGGATGCATTCCTGCCCCTCTACATTTGAGCTGCCATACACAGATGAAAGTGGGCAAGCATTGGGTAGGAAGATGGACTACCCTGCTCCCACCCAAGGCAACCGCAGCTACAATTTTGGTTTCCTGGAGATAAATAACAGCATCCACTTTAATGTTTTAAGTGATATGTGTGTGCACAATGTGTGTACATATGCATTGGCCTGTGCAAAGTTTGTGTGCATGTAAAAGTCAATAGACAACTATGTGGAGCCCATTTTCTCTTTCCCCCTTTACACGGACTTGAGGAATTGATTCTTGTCTTCATATTTGCAGAGCCATCTTACTGACCTAACACCCACTTTGAATGAGAGCATGCTGCAGTTGTTTGTTTGTCTATGCATCTACCAGTTTAGCCCAATGTCTTCAGCATCTATCCATGTTGTCAGGGTACAAGGAGAAAAGAGCTGATGAGTCCAGGAATGCATCTGGATAGAAAAAGCTATGGGTGATATTTCTGACTGAATATTTCAAAACAGCCACCAGGGAGAATTTCAAAGGTTCCAAGCACAATGAATTCCAAACATTCAAGACCTAGATATGTTTATTGCTGTGATCTGATCAGTACATGTTGTATACCTGTATGGATGTGTTACATATTACCCCATAAATATATATATATATATATATATATATATATATACTGCTATGTGTCAGCTTAGAAATATTTGCAAAATTAAAAGAAAACATAGAATACATTCACATTCTTGAAAAAAAGTTATAAGACTGGGTATAACAACTAAGTCACAGGGTCCTTATTCTCTCAGGCACCCTGAGGATTATTTCCCATTCAGATTTGAAAAACAAATCGAGAATGATATGAAGGATTTCTATTATAATAGGATGCTCTGGTAGATGTAGGATTGCCTTTCCTCTGCTGCATCATCAGAACATTTCTGCCCACTGCTATGGCCATTTCATGTCTCTGCAGTCACTCTCAGGAAATAGAGGGCATAACTAGGTCACAGAGGGCATTCCCAGGTCACAATGGACAATGACACTGTGAACACTCTGAGGTCATTATGAATACTCCTAGATTGCAGGGGTCACTCTAAGGTGACAGAGAACATTCCCAGGTCACAGTGAGCACTCCCAAGTCATATTGGGCACTATCTGGGTCACTGTGAAGATTCCCAGGTCACAGAGAACACTATCAGGTCACAGTGGAAACTCCTGGATCACAGTGTGTCTCAGCAGACAATCCTATGTCCTAAAAGTCACTCACTCCCTTGTCTTAATGGATACTCTTATATCACAGTGAGTCCTCCATGTATTGTGCCCAAATTCTGAACCCCCGAATCACCAAGAGAAATGATCTGATGCAAAAGCAAAGAGTCTTTAATTAATTAATGAATTAACTGTATTAACTCAGGTCTTCCATCTGTCTGACACAGCAGATGGAGGGAGAAGGACCTGGAGGAACCATGGGAAGAGAATATATTAGGATATGTAAGGGGGGTGTCTGGGGTCCACAACAGTCTCAGGACTGGCTGGTCCATTTCTGGGCTTGGGTGACCTGTCCTGAGTTGATTGGTCAATTGCAGCTGTAGGAATGGTTGTTATGCTTAGAGATCCTCCCATGGTGGTTGCTATGCTCTGTACTCCACTGTTATCTTAAAGCACATCCAGAGCTTGCCAGCTAACTTCTGGTTGGTTCCTCACCACATGGAGGGCAAGGTCAGGGGCTCAGCACATCCTGCTGAGTCACAGGCCTACTTCTTGCTGGGTCTTTTCTGCAGGCTGTTATGCCAAAGCAGGGGTGCTGGGTAAAGATCTGGTCCCTTTACATGTTACAGTATATACTTCCTGGTCATGGTAGACACTCCTAGTTCATATTGAACACTCCCATGTTATAGTGGCACTTCCAGATTACAGTAGACATTTACACATCCAAGTGGACAATTCCAGGTCACAGTGGACACTCCTACATCACAGAGGGCCCTCTCAGATCACCATGAACACTCCTAGATCATGTGGGAACTGGTAGGCAGAAGGTTTTGACCCTCCATGTTCTGAAGTAAGGGGCAGTTGAAGAGATGGATCTCACACTGCTAAGATCACAAAGGGACATAGTGAAAGATGCTGAGGGATGGAGCATGTGGTGGTTGGGGTGGGTATTATTATCACGGGACAAACCAAGTGTCTTTGTTCAAACCAGATCTAGAGATGATCAAGAGAGACAGACAACTGCTCATGTCGTTCCAAATGCTTTTGGTTCTTAATTCCAGTTTCTAATAGTACTGGCAGCAGAAACTTACATTTTCTAGTTCAATACTGTGGATGTCCCACAGCTTATGCCATCACACTACTGCACCTGTTTTGCCCTTCTTTCAACCTTCCACATCTGAGCCCTGGTTTGAAAGCAAATTACCTTCCTGAAGAACACAACTTTCTAGACTCTTGATCTCACAGAATTGACTTGGTAAGTCATTTTTCATTAGGTTCAGGCTCTGAGAGATCAAAGAGTTCCACCACGTGTGCCCTCCAGAAGCTTTTCTGAGTTAGCCCCTTCATGAATATAAATCACTGTGTTTGTTGTGTTTCCAAAAGCCCCACTAAGAATTCTCCCTAGCCTTGTTCAAAGAGATGGGGGCCCAGGCCTGCCCTCACCTTCATAGGGCTGTGAGCTTCTGTTTGTGTCACCAAGTGAGTACTAAAGACAATTATTCCTTTTCTTCTGTGACTGAGGTAAAGGTCTCCCCCATGGGGATAAGAAGAGGCTCCCCCAGGCAGAAGCGCCATTCAGGCCTCCAGTATGGCTCATGGCCAAGGACATTGAACCTCTTTCTTCCCTCCAAGGCAGGTCCAGCTTTTGTGTGGCAAGACAAAAGCAAACAATGGCCATCCTACCTCCTATGGTGAGGACTAGAAAGAGAAGAGCAGCTTTTGAAAACCTTGGCTATTGAACTCTCAGCCTGACCTCAACCCACTTTCTGACAACCTCAGGGATAAACTGTCCTTTTCTTTAAGACACTGTCAGCTCTCAAAGGGACCACCAAGAGGGACAGGGGTGCCTTCCAAAGGCTCTGAAAGAATGTCAAAGCTGGGAGGCTCTTCTTGGTTACTGACTCCAAACTCCTTAATCTTTAGATCAGTGGTTCACAGCCTGTGGTTCTTTCACAGGGGTCACCTAAGACCATCAGAAAACACAGATATTTACATTACAATTCATAGCAGTAGCAAAATCACAGCTGTAAAATAGCAACAGAGATAACTTTATAGTTGGGGTCACCACAATATGAGGAAACTTATTAAAGGGTCACAGTGTTAGGAAGGTTGAGAACCACTGCTTTAAATGAAACTTCTAGGCAAGGACGGATTATTAAAGTCTAAAACATATGTCTTATTGGCAGCTTTTCTGACAGTGGTCAGAAATTGTTAACCAAAAATAAAGGTTACCTCTCATGAACAGTAAGTGACAATTTTGCTTGCATGAGTAATTGGAGGATGGGTGTCCGATTTGAGAAATTATGAAGATCTTGGTTAGGGCCAGATAATGATCAGATATAATACATTAGAATTAGAAGGAAAAATAGAATGAGGCTCAGGACAGACAGTCTTGAGGAATAAACAACTGACTGATGTCTTCTTTTGGACAATTTGATGGACCTTTCAGTCAAATTCTTGGAATGAATAGTGACATTACTTGTGGTGTTTGATCTTTTAGGACACAGTTCCCTGGAATGGTGAATCTATGCTACCTAGAACGGGGATTAGTAAGGCCATATTTCTGTGGACAGGGAAATGTGACATGGTCAAGGCAGAGAATACCATTGCTCAGCAGCAACTCCCTAGTTATAACCAAGCCCTGCTTCAGGATGCAGGTCTTTAATGAGGAGATGACTGTTGGGGTACCCCGAATTGAGGAGGAGTCCCCAAGCTGGATTCGTCACCCCAAGAATCAAGAGTCCACGCACCAATTGATGCAACACACAAGAGGCTTTAATTAGGCATCTGCAGATGGGCCTCTCGGTCAGCTTTTAGACTGATTGGCCCCGAGGTTCAGTTACAATCAACTTTTAAAGACAAAAACCACAAGCCTTTGGGAGGAGTCCTGGGAGGGGTCCCTATCTTGTGACGGGGGGGGGGGATATGTGACTACAGACCAGGGGAAGTAGATGTCTTCCTGACCTACAAGTTGTAAATTCCTCAAACCTTGGTATGAGTTAATCATCTCTCCCTAAGTAAATGGTGGTTATCATCTCCTTGTTTCCCACAAATCTTGTTTGCCCATCTCTGACGCCCTGGTCAGTTCTTCACAGGTGGTCAGCAGCCCGGAATTAGCCTTTTGTGGGGTTACAGCCCTTCTGCAATTAAGGTTGCTAAACCATACATTCCATTCTGTGGTTTGGCCAGTTCCTGGGATGGGGTCCTTTGTTCACTTCCCAAGTTCTCTAGTGGGGTGCCCTCCCTGTTTAAGCTTATATTTTGTTTCTATAAATTCGGGGTCTTTCAATGACATTATGGGACCCTGATTCCTTACCTCATATTCTGATCTATGAATGTATTCCTTGAATCAAATGAATAAAAACCCTCCTTGAACTTCAAACAAACTAAAACGCATTTCCTACTTACTGTGTGTGTGTGTGTGTGTGTGTGTGTGTGTGTGTGTGTGAATGCAGGCATACAGTGCCATATGTAGACATAGAGGAGACCTTTGGGGATCAGTCCTTGCTTTCTGCCTTGTTTGATACATGGTCCCTTGTTCATTTCCTCTTACTCCAGCCTCACTGATGTGTGAGTGTCCTGGGATCCTCTAATCTCTACCTCCCATCCTGCATAGGTGTGCTGGGATTATGGATGTGCAACTGCAGTGTCCATCTCCATTGAGTTTGAGGGATTTGAACTCAGAGCTTCATGCTTGCATGGCAAGTACAACAGCAACAAGATTTGGGGCTAGAGAGATGGTTGGAAGTTAAGAGCACTTGTTCTTGCAGAGGACTCAAGTTTAGTTCTCAACACCCATGTTAGTCAGTTCACAGCTACCTTTTAACTCCAGCTCTAAGGGATTAAGCACCTTTGGCCTTCAAGGGTACCAGGGCTCATATGCACACACCCAAACATGCTCATGTACATAATTAAAAATATAAAAATAAGTCTTTTTAAAAATTCACAAGATTTGGGGAGAAAATCAGCTTGAGTTTGTATGTAACAGAAAGTCTACCTCAGACATGGTTCCTAGGCATCTTTGGGAGGAAGTGACATTTGAGAAGAACCCCTAATATGAAGAGAATTTGGAGAGAACCTCCAAACTGCAAGGAAGTAGTTATCAAAGAAAGCAAGCCTAGAACCCGAGGAAAGGCTGGAGCCAGATGACTGAAGCAGAGATGGTGCTCAAAGAAAGACTAGAGCATAGGCTCAGGTCAGACAGGGTGTTGAGCTGAGCTCCTGCCTAGGGCAGTCATGCCCTAACCATGCTGACCCCAGGAAACTCTTGGGAGCCATACATCCATGGGTGACAGAGACCAATGTTCAGATTCTCAAAATGAAGGGACTGAGAGGTTCCTTTCATGCAATAACTCATTTTTCCACAGAAGTGGAAAACACATCAAGCTATGGGCCTTCACAGAGCAGTCAATGGTCTTTCTTTTTTTTTTTTTGTTTTCTGTTTTTTTTTTTAATTGTTTGT
The DNA here is from genome assembly GCF_017639785.1 of Mesocricetus auratus. Lineage (NCBI taxonomy): Eukaryota > Metazoa > Chordata > Mammalia > Rodentia > Cricetidae > Mesocricetus > Mesocricetus auratus. The sequence continues at coordinate 35,975,089 of NW_024429191.1, read as the reverse complement.
AAGAAAGCCATATGATTCCAGAATATTCTCATACTGTTCTTAGCCATTATCACGCTCCAGCATCTATTTTCAATTTAGAGTGTTGAGCTGGATGATTTTTATGGCATCTCAGCTAAAGAGAAATGAAAGGTAAGATTTATTTTATTTTATTTTTTTGAGTATAGAGAGAACGCCTTGAAGTTTTCCTTAAATCAGAAAAGGAACCTTTTAGTGAGATTTAATTAGGCATGCCACTTTCTTTTTCTAAATATGCACACAGGCACTAATTAGGCATTTTGCATCATGTATTCCAACATTATCTACAAATGATGAATAAAATTCTTAAGTGCTTTGTTTGTGGCTTGCATGAAGCCATTCAGGAGTCTGTAGGCAAGCTCACAAAGGTGTGTAACGGATCTGAGATTTCAAGGAGTCAATGACTAATAGAAAACAGCAAGTCTCTCAATTCATCAAGGAAAGCACTTATTCTTAGGCTATGAATTCAAGCATGGGAAGGATTTTATATGCTGTTTTCAATCTCATGCTCCTTGTTTGTGCATCAGGAAGTGAACACGACCATTGTGGGTGGATTCAGAGGGGGTCAGGCCTGGAGAGGTTCAGACATTATTGGTTTTAGAACAGGATTTCCTTTAGGAGGAGTGTGCTTCTGAGGGATATCAGTGGCATCTGAGAGTCAGGATTGTCCAGTTGCTGAGGAGGGTGGGGACATTCTGTCCTGCACGATGATTATGGGAATGTCTTTCTCCCTGTTAGACTCAGTTGCCCAGCTTTTCATATAAGAATATCTATAGGAACTAACCCACAGGGAATCAGCTAGGATTAAATCAGATTATATGAAGCATTTAATTTAAGGACCTAGCTATTTTAAAATCTTAGCTATTGTGATAGACTGATTGAGTCATCTTTTGCAATCAATTCTAGAAGAAAACATTACTGGCTTTGTGGTGTGTGTGTGTGTGTGTGTGTGTGTGTGTGTGTGTGTGTGTGTGTGTTATACTCTAGTAAACCAATATGGCAAAAAAGAGAGGTGAACTAAAATACATAAATGTGTATTAAAGATGTAGTTTTTGTCTTGGAATTTTTTTCTGTTCCTGTGGCATTCCTTAGATAAAACCGTTCTCAACCATTTCTATTTTTCTTTTCTCTGATGTACCACATACATCTAAATAATGTGCTGGCATGACATTTCTTGATTCATTAACTTTAGGTAACACTTATTTTTTCTCTCTGTTGCATAGCCATGGAGGGCTTATTTATTTCACAATCTCACTCTCATTACTCCCTTTCTTCCCAGTGTTTGATGATCATATAAACATTTTGTTTCTTTGGTCCCCATAGTTATAATTTTCCAGTCTCACATTTTTCTGATTTGTTCTTTTAATTTCAGACCCTTCCTGGAGGCTCCCCTACCTCCTGCAGCTCTCTATTGCTCTCCCACTTCTTCCCTGAGTTTGGAATGCCATCTCTGTGTCTTTAGAGATCATCTCAGGATAAGCTTCCTAAGAGGTGGAACCTCAAAGGGAGCTCTTGGCATGTTGTATGAAGAGAGTCCCTTTGCAAGGGAATTATGACAGGACAAGTGAAGAATCCACAGGAGTCTAGCTGAAGTCTATCTTTGCCTGCTTAGAGGAGACATAGAGGCTGGAATTTGCAGTTTCACAGTAACTGAGAAAAATGTATTCTCTGTGTTCCAGGGAGGAGTGTGACACCAAAGATTAAGCATATCAATTAGACTAAAGATGGATGGGAATGTCGATGAATACGTGGATAATGGATGGACAGGAACAGATCGGTTTGTAGAAAATGGATGGATGGATATATAAATGAGTGGACAGATATATAGGTAGATGATGAATTGATAGATTGATAGATGACAGTCAGATAGATAGATAGAGAGATAAATGATACCTAGAAGATAGGCAGATAAATCATGGATAGATGAGTAGACAGACTAGTAAATGAGCAAGAGAAAGATAGATGAGTAGATAGAGTATAGAATAGTAAGTGGATGGCTAAATAGGCAGATAGCTAGTTGATTAGTAGTTGGGTGGATATATAGACATGTAGACAGAAAAATGATGGATATATAGTTGATAACTTACTTAGCTACCACTTTGCTACAAGTGAAATCTCATTTAGTCAATGTTCTATTTCGTTTGTCTCTAAGGTTTTAATAGTGTGACCTGGCAGTAAATTTGTGACTTTACTCAGCAGAGTACAAAATGCTAGTCTGAATTCCACCCCATCCTAATACATACCGTGAGAAATTGCCTCTTCTGAAGGAGAATGGAAAACACACATCAACGACTGATAATACCTGGCCTGGATGATCCACTGTAGAGAATCACTTGTGTGAACTTGGAACAAAACCATGCAAGTAGTGGAAGGAAGTGCAGGCAGACATTTGAATCTAGGAGCATAGGGGTGGATTTATGGGGTTATAAAACCATGGGTAAAACTCAAACTTACTGCTGGAAGGGGTAATCTTGAAGTCTGCATTCTCTAGCCATTGACTGCCATCACTAATAGTGGTGGAGGTCTGTCAACAGTAGCCTGCTGTATAGTATAAGAAAAACAACCAACTCAAACATATACAACATATATACATAGAAGGTGATAAGCAAGTTATAATCTACTTATATCCTAAAGTAAACATATCTATCTCATCTAAATCCTAAACTTATCTGAAAGGGGTGCCCAGGTCTGAACACCTCCTTCCAATCCCAACCCTAAAATAATCGAAAACTAACATTAACAGGTCTAAGAAATAGGCTCACCCCTACAGTGATCCTTAGACATCCCAATCCTGGCATTTTATACAGATTGCCTGGTGGGAAGATGGTGACTATGGAGACTTGACATAACTTTAACTTCAAGAAACATGGGAACAAGGAAACTATGGTTTTGTCAGCAGCTTCTTCAAATGGTCTGTGGTTCACCCTGCTTGTCTAGTTAAGGTTGGTATAGGGAAAAGCTCGATTCCCTGGTCTGGTTTACCTCGAAGTGAGTAGTAATTGATCTTTTCTCTCTGGAAGAAATAGAATGGGAAGGAAAATACTGTATTTGTTTCTAAAGATTTATTTTGTTTTATTTGTGTCTGCGTATGCCTGCGCAAGTGAGAGCCCATGGACTCCAGAAGAGTGCTGGAGCTATTGAAGCTGGAATTGCAGGTATTTGTGAGCCTCCTAATGTGGGTGCTGAGATTTGAACACGGGTCCTCTGACAGAGCAGTAAGTGCTCTTAATTTCTCTGCTATCTTTTCAGCCACCACTGAGATATTTCAAGTGAGAGAGTGGCTTATACAGAAAAAAGCAAATCTCTCAGATTATCTTTTGAGACAGGGGGAATATCACTAGCAAAGGGGAAGTTACGACTTGCCAACTTGGGTGTTGAGATTCATACTAGCCAAGTGTCATATCAGCTTGAGCAGGACAGCACAACTCATAAAAGATTGCTCTGCAGTTTCATACTTGAGAAAATGAAGCCAGGCTCCCCACTCCACCCCGTCCTCCTGAAAGAATGAGCAGTAAATAAAACACAAGCCACTCTTGTGCTTGTTTCAAATTCTAGTGTAGATAAAAGGCATTTTACTCTGAGCTAAAGATGAAATTCCTGGCCCAAAGCAATGCCTGTTAACAAATGGACTAGTTTCCTGGTGCCAGTGAGGAAGTGTGAAACCAGCTCCATTTGTCATTTTAAAAACAGGAAAAGGCAAGAGGTATTGGGATTATGCTGAAGTGAAACTGCAGATAGAAAGTGTCACAGTTTATGTGAAGGATGCCAGCACACTTCACTGGGATGGGTGACTTGAGACATGAGTGATTTGATAAGAGGTACTCATATTCCATATGCATTTGATTCACATATATTTATCTGTCAGTCATTAATAGCTGTCTCTGTTTAATTTTTCATGACAATGCCTGAAAATCTCTTCTTCTGAGTGGTAATAGGACTCTCTCTGACTCTTTGTCTCCCTGTTCGTCTCTGTCTCTCTGTCTATCTCTGTCTCTCTTTGTTTCTCTGTCTCTGTCTCTGTCTCTGTCTTTCTCTGTCTCTCTCTCTCTCTCTCTCTCTCTCTCTCTCTCTCTCTCTCCCCCTCTCTCTCTCTCTGTGTGGTGTGTGACTTACTCTTTCTCCCACTTTCCTTAAATACCTTCAAATGTTATCCTTGCCTACAACCCAGGTCTGACTCTGATTTAGATTCAGATACTTTAAGAACGAGACCTAGAACACCTTTCTAGATTTCATGGTCCAGTATTTAGGCAGAATCTTAGAGATGCTAACTTACTTAATGCATCTAAGTTTTCCATTGCTGCATGCATAAACAACAAATTCACCACAATGTAGACACACTTATGTTTCTATGGCCCAGGATAAATAGGTCTTCTGCACAGGATCTCTTACCCATAACCTAGGGGTAGGCTGCCATGTTTTCTGAAGCTTGGAGTTATCTTCCAAGATCATGAAACGGTTGTTGATAAAACTTGTTCTTTCTAGTTGTTGATGAGGAAGGTCCTATATTGTCTGTGACTGTCAACCAACTGTCATTTGTAGTTCCTGTGGGTCTCACCATCCCACATCAAGGGACTCTTCCACAAGCCTTCTTTCAGTGTGAACAATACATCCTGCTTCTTCAAAGCCAGCTGGAGCAGCTCTTGCTTTAGTGTACAAAGTCTTACACCTTCTAACATTGTGGTTAGAAGCAGGTCACCACTCAAGCAGAGAGCATTACCTATTCTTGTAGATACCAGGGCAAAGAAAACAGGTGCCATCTCAGAACTCAGTCTCCCTTACTGTGGTAACAAACAACTTGTGGTTTCTGTGCCATAAAACAATGGCTCATATCTGCCAGGAGTCTGTTGGGCACTGAAGCAATCTGAAAGGGGGCTCTAAATCCATAGTCCATTATTGCTATTGTAAAAAAAATGAAAAACAATAAATCTTGCTTCCATTCAAATCTCTCTGACTGAGGCCAAGAATAACGGCTACCTCTTCTTGTAAGAGAAGAATTGTCCAGCCTAGTAACCTAGCGGGGAACAGAGAATTTTGTTTTTCATAGAACACAAATGGGTACTAACTTGTTCTTAAAAGTCTGTTGTCCTCCTATGTTCTATAGAGAGCTGACCTCTATCCCACGCTTTGGTCTCTGGTTCACTAGTTCACACAGCTTTCAGCTCTGGGCTTCTTACCAAGTCACTCCTATGCTACATGGCACAGCTCAGAAACCACTTTCTCAGTATTTTCTGATCTGTCCCATAAAAATTAAATTTTGTGCACTGGCCTTACGGTACACACCTGTAATCTTATCATTCAGGAAGTAGAAGTGTGGGGCGGATTGCTATACGTTTAAGACCGGCCTTACCTGTGCAATGATTTCCAAGCCAATCAGAACTGCATAGTCAGTCTCTGTCTTAATAAAATGTGGAAGGAGGATCCTAGACCAGTGGCTCAAGAAATAAGAGGTTTTTCTTCAAGTGTGAGGACATGAGTTTGAATCCCCAACCCATATGAAAGTTAGCATGGCTATACATCTTTGTAATACCAACGTTGGGGTTAAAGACAGGCAAATCTCAAGAGCTTTCTGGCTAGTCAGGCCAGCTGAAAGGGCAAGTTTCCAGTTTTATGAGTTACTTTCTCAGGAGAATACGGTAGAGAGTACTAAAAGACACCTGACCTCTTTCTCTGACCTTTGAATGCCCACACACTTCTGTGCATGCCTCACACACAAAAGTAAAAGAAAAGAGAAATTAAGTTTCCCTTTTCTGGTTTGATATGATGTCTCTCTGTATCTCTGATTTCATTTGTTGTTATCATTTTTTTTTGCTTCTGAGGTAGGGTTTCATGTCAGTGTATCTTATGTAGACCCTGACATTTTTTCATTTCCTTTTGTTAACTACCAGAAATGGCTGACTTCCCACATAGGATTGTGAACCCCTGGGTGAGAGGAGTCTGTCTGAGTCACAGTTATTTCCTAGACATATTAAATAGAGGGCTATGTTCAATGTGCCTCTGAAGCAATCTGTTCCCAGGAATGTTACACTTACAGAGGTGGTGTTAAAAGGTTTTGCATTATTGAACGCCAGGAACCCTCTAATTCCCTGAATTCATCAGAGTTCTACATTTTCCCCCAGTGAAACTCTTCTTTGATGATAATTTAAGTCCCTCTTGAAGGACTTTTTTCTCCATAAATGAGAAAAATTGCATCTTTTACATAAGATGCAATGGATAGGAGACCCAGACTTTAAAGGAGAACAAATAATAACAACAAATAAAAACAAATCTTAGGATATGATCATAGATGGGCGAGCTTAGTGATTGGAAATTTTTTTATTTTAAGCACATACTCCTTACATAGAATCTTAAACAGGGCACAAAATGCAAAATTTCTATGACAATAACAAAAAACACTTATGGGGGGTGGGAGAGATATTTTAGCAGTCAACTTCTTATACTCCCAGCACTTATATTGTGGTTAACAATTACTTGTAACCCTAGTTTGAGGGTTCTGATTCCATCTTTTGGTCTGGACAGGTCCTTGGCATGTATATGGTACATATAACATATAACCAGGTCAACACTCACATAAAATAAAATCCAAAAAGAAAAAAGTTGTTCTGACTGAAGTGAGAATGATTGCCCAGTGTTCAGGTCACTCAAAATCTCATGACTATTCTCCAGTAAGGAGGCCTCACCCTGTACTCAGAACTAGAGGTTTTAGTTTGAGGCTCCTTGATATTGATTCAAAATTTTCATAGTTTAGCTAAGAATATTTAAGCTAGAAACAAAAGATCCAAAGATGGATAGGTGGGAACCCTGTTAATTAAAATGTTGTTTTAAAATCCCCTCTATGGAAGTTTGTCTAACATTGGGTTAGAATCAGCATCATGTCACAGGGGTGACAGATCATAAAAGTCACACTGAAAGGGTCAGCTTTGTGTCTTAATGTTTACCTTCAGTTGTGTCTGTTTCTGGACCTTAGCAGAGTCAAGGTTAAAGAAGGACTGGCTAATTTTCCAGTCTCAGGGTTTTATGCAGTAGATCTGACAGTTGACTTCCCACTGAGATCAAAGCCAACTACAGTCAGAGCTCACAGCCAGTCTCCTCTGAAGGTGTGTGGCAGCCCTGTTTGCACACCTTGAGTTTCTGGAAGACTTACTCTCCTCAAATGTAGGAGGAAAATGAGCTGGAGCCCTCTCTCTTGCTGGGAATGCATCTATATTTTATGTGGATTGGCGCCCTGCGCATAGAAAAAGACCAGAAAGGCTAAGTTGATCTGATCTCCCAACCACACTTGCACAAGGTGGTCCTGGGAGGACTTTGCCATCATTGGTTGGTTTTCCCACCCACATGTGGATGACTTCAATCCAGCCATGGTCCCTTGACAGCAACTGTTGCCCACAACAGACCACCTTGGATGATTGGAAAAGTTACCTGCTGGTCAAGGTTAGAAAACAAGTGGAACATTTGCTAATAGTTGACAAAGTCCAGAATCTTATGAGATTTCTTCTGACAGAGTGTGACACTTGGTAATGTGGCAACAGCATCTTTCTGGGTCATTTACTTATTTATTTACTGATTTTCTGGGCTTCCAAGACCTTAAGACACTGGCTTTAATTGCATAATAGTCTGCAGTGATCTCTAATTTTACTTGGGCAAAATCAAGTTTCCTTGCTAGGGACTTGAACATTCACTCTCACTGACAATGCATATTTATCAAGGCCTCAGTCAGTGCAAGCTAAATTATTCAGTAAATGAGCAAGTCCTGGACCCTGCATAGGAGGGGGTGGATGAGCTGTGCCCCACAGTAGGGACAGGAATGAAAGCATACAAAGGATGAGGAGTGCTAGGCTAGGCAGGTACGGATTCAGAGATCTGAGCAATTAATGTTAATATTATAAGTGCCCAAAGAAAGCTGTTTCCCACTCTGTGTGTGTTGTGTATCTTCTTGACACGAGGTCTGTTACTAACTGGAGAAATGGTAACCTTGCAGATACAAGCAGTTTTTAGTACCGTAAAATTATTTATGCCTAGAGCCAAAATCACTACTTCCCTCTCAACCTGTGAAAAAGATACAAGTACAGAACATTCTTCTGAGAGGTGCAAACCCCTAAAATACCGTCTTACCAGGAGAACAAATACTTCCCACACACCTCCTTGAGAATGTCAAACCTATTTCTTTTCTCTCTTTCATTTTGACCATGATTCACTACCAGCAATCCTCCTGAAGAGCCCCACTTCAAGATGAAATCTGTCACCAATTAACACAGGCAAATCAATAACCCCAATATTTAAACCTTGCTGATGTACGATATACAGGATATCATTTTTATGTGAATTTAGAGATAACCCACTACACTTTGGTTTTCATCTTTGCATAATTGTCTGTAATGATCTTTAATTCTACTGTTGTGCAAATTCACATCCCAGTACTCAGAACTTGATTAACTGAACTTTAAGCTCTCAATTACAAATTAGACTGCAAAGTTGGAAGGTAACACATTTTGTTCTGTAAAACATGATAAGTAGGCAATGCTCGGTTCTCAAATCCATTCTGTTTGGGGAGAGTGGATTTACATTTGTGAGTGTCACTTTGACATTATCAAATTATTGTTCATACAGAATCAGGCTGGCGCCAATTAGCTTACACATGCAATTTGCTCTCTACCACCCTCTTCTTCTTCCTTATTTCCTTCCTTCCTTTCTTCCCTCCCTACCCCATTTTTCCTTCCTTCCCTCTTTGCCTCCCTCCCTTCCTTCTTTCCTCCAAATACTTTGGAATCTTTACTCTGGACTAAACTTCTTCGTAGACATTGGGCATCCAAGACCAATTATACATAAATCCACAGTACTTGTAAAAGGTAATTATTTTTGGTTTATTTATTTTTATTTTATGAATGTTTTACCTATAATTTGTGTATGTACACCATACCTGTTGTACGAGGAGTTCAGAAGAGGGTGTTTGATCCTCTAGAGAGATGACTCAGAAGTGTAGAGCACTGGTTGTCTTGCAGAGGACCCAGGATCAGTTCCCAACACCCACATTGTGGCTCACAACCATCAGTAACTCCAGTTCCAGGGGATACCACACATTTTTCTGAATTCCTTGGTTACTCATAGAATTTAGATCCTAAATAGAAAGAAAATTGTTACAGAATGAAACAAGTAAGTGCAAAAGATTGGTGCAGGGGATGGTTATATGACACAGTAGACCACTTAAGGAAAAGGACCAAATAACCCTGTTCTAAAGAAAAAGAAGAATACTGCAATGAATTGAGTCTGAATGATACTCTACTATAGTTATAGATCAGTGTCTTGCTCAGCCATCATGGAGAGACTTCCTCCTGTAGTAGACCAGAACAAATACAAAGACCACAGTCAGATATTAAACAGAGAGTGGTAGAACTTGGAACACTCAGACCCAAAGGTATGTCTCCCTCAAATCTGCTGTCCCACCCCACCCCACACAAAAGGCCCAAGGGACTCTGTAGAATAGGAGGCAGAAAAAGCTTAAGAGCCAGAGGGGATGGAGACCACCAAGAAAATGTGGTCCTCTAGATCAACATGATCAAAGCTCGTATGAACTCACAGACTGAGGCAGCATGCACAAGACATGTATAAGGGGTCTGCACTAGGTCCTTTGGGCATATACATTTTTAACAGGGATTTATCATTTTTATTTATTTTATTATTTTTTTGATTACACTTTTTCATTATATATTTAAATTAGGAACAAGCTTGCTTCCCATGTTAGTCCCAGCTTCCTCTCTCTCTCCTCCACACCCACTCCCCCTTCAGGCCCCCAGCCCCCCACCCAATCCCCACTCCGTTCCCAAAGGAGGGTAAAGCCCTTCATTGGTGATCTCTAGAGTCTGTCATTTCATTCCTGGGAGGGCCCAGGCCCTTCCCAAAGTGTTCAGATTGAGAAAGCATCCCCCATTGTGGGATGGGTCCCCAAAGTCCATTTGTGTACCAGGGATAAATACTGATCTATTGCCCAAAAACTCCATAGGTTGCCTGAGTCTCCTCACTGACACCCACATTCAGGGGGTCTGGATCAGTCCCATGCTGGCCTCTCATCCATTATGATTTCCAGTTTAATGTTTTCATAGGATTTCTGAGTGTGTGACGGAGTGTATCTCTGATTCTTGCTCCTTCTCTTGGGCTCTTTTCCTTCTGTTTGTTTGTTTTGTGTAATGCCAAGGGACAGTGTGTTAGTTTTTATCTTACATTTTATTTTTATCTCTTAGAAGCTTGTTTTCTAATGAAAGACAGAAGGGAGTGGAACTGGATGGGACCTGGGAGGTGGAAAGGAACTAGGAGAAGTAGAGGGAGGGGAAGACATAATCAGGATATATGGTGATTTAAAAAAACTATTTTCAATAAAGAGGGTGGGCAGGAGGAGGAAACCAGCACAGGACTTGTGGCAAAGGAAGAAGGTGGGTGTACTTGATGGAGTGGGTGGGGCTGAGGAGGATGTGTAGGAAAATATAAGACTTGAATGACTGAGCTTTTGGAATCATTGTCAGGATTTTTCAAAAGGTGATGTGAGTTACTAAAGAGGATAGAAAGGGTATTTATGAGCTGGAGAGATGCCTCAGTGGTTAAGATCACTGGCTGCTCTTCCAGAGGTCCTGAGTTCAATTCCCAGCACCCACATAGTGGCTCACAACCATCTGTAATAAGATCTGGCAGCCTCTTCTGTCATGCAGGCATACTTGCAGGAAGAACAGTGTATATTTAATAAATAATTTTTTAAAAGAAAGGGTATTTGTTTATTTTTTACTTTCAACTGTGTCATCATTGGTTTTTCTTTTCTTGTGGATAAATCAATTCAACTTTCTGGATAACAATGTAGCAAGAGTCTTTGAGGCAGTGATTCTGGAAGCTGGGTTTCCTTTTTGGTTTCACTGACCATTAGTACAATGGGAAATTAGTCATAAGGAGTCACTGAATACATTTGTCCACTGACACCCATTTAAAAAGATAATTTAAAAATGGTGCGCCTCTTCAGGAGGGGTCTTCTAACCTGAAAATTTCCCTCTTTTTCTTCTGTTTAAAATGTCAAAGTTTTCTAATGTAGTGTTATTAAACATATGTCCCACATTATTGTATCTAAAGTATAATTAAAAAATAAAAGATCAAATCAATTGGCAAGCTAAGCAATAGTGGAAGGACCACCTCGAATGCCCATTCCTGATAATGAACTTGATGTCTATAACTATCCGGGAGCCTTCATCCTGGGACTGATGGAAGCAGAGGCAAACACACAACTAAGCACTGAACTGAACCCAAGGAACCCAGTGACAGAGAGAGAGAGGAATGATGAGCAAATTGGCAAAGAATGGGCTGGCAAAACCAGCAGAGACAGCTGATCTGAACAGGGGAGTGCTCTTGGACCCCAGACCGACAGTGGGGAGGCCAGAATGGGACTGATCTGGACCCCCCCAAATGTGAGTGTCAGTGAGAAGGCCTGGACAACCTATGGGGCTCTGAGCTGTGGATCAGTGTCTATCCCTGGTATACAATCTGTCTTCATGTGCCTATAGCACAAAGAGAGATGCTCTCTCAGCCTGGACTCTTAGGGGAGTGCCTTGACCCTACCAAGAGTAAAATGATAGACTCTAGACATCCCCTATGTGGAAGGATTTGGCAATAGTGTTGGAGGGAGGGTGGAAGGGGAGTGCGGGAGGAGGGGAGGGAGAGGGAACTGGGATTGACATGTAAAACAAGCTATTTAAAATTAAAATAAAAAAATAATGTAAAAAATAAAATAAAAAAAATATTGGAAAATATTGAAAGGGCTTAAGCAGAAACTGAAAGCAGTTTAGAAATTCATCCTGTGTTAAAAGTGGAGGCTAGGTATTAGGAGTGATGAGGTTGCAGACAGGAGATGTTTTGGGGATTTCAGTGCTTGAGCTGGAGATGTTAGTGGAGTGGACCAGGTGATCATACATGTGCCCATAGTGAGCTGAAGGACTGTTCTACTCTACAGATGGTGGAGGCCAACAGGTGAATAGCTTCAACAGTTCAGTCCCTGGAGCTGGCACCTTCTAAAGTCAAGAATCTAGGCCCTAGTTCCATTTGGGGTAGGGAGCCCCAGCCCTGTTTAGAATCAAGAAGTAGCATTTCATGACTAAATGATGCCAACAGAGCTAGCCAGCTAATTCCTTGGGAGTTTATAATTATTCATAACACGTTTCAGCCTTAAAAGTTATTATGACATAGTGAGAACTTATAGAATTCTAAAATTGCCACGGGAAAAATTTGAGGTTTAATTTAGTTTTGAGATGTCGATCAGCTGACCTCAAACAGCACATGCTCTCTTATCTAAGCTATTATCAATGCTTCCACAGGATGGACATTTTAAGCCTCATGTTTGTTTTATAGGTAGAGATATTATCCTGCTTTGTCCTTCACTGTATCCCGCATTTGCCTTCTCCCTTTCAATCTTGGACAATGTCAAAACCCCTCGTTTGCTTATAACTTCTCTTTAGAGTGTAGGTAAACAAAAAAGAGACTGGGAAGAGGAGAGATTAAGCAAGGGGATTAGCAATACACTACTGCTGTCATTGTCATCTTTTTTGGAAATCTTGTATGTGTCCTTTTGCTTTGATGCTGGGAAGCTCAAAAGCTAGGATGATTTGGAATTTTGGAGTGATTATATGCATGCACATATATGCATATATACATCGAGGTTAGTACTTTCTTTTCTCTTGCATATATATTTATTTTTCCTTAGTACATTTTATTGTAATCCACTGATATTTTAATTTCTTCTTGGTACAGCTAGAGGGTGAACCTAGGGTCTCAGACATACCAGGCAAGTGCCACACCACTGCCTTTTTGCACTTTTTGACAGGGGATCTCACTAAGTTTCCCACATTGGCCGTGACTTCATTCTGTAGTCAAGGCAGACCCTTCCTCCACCATCAGCCTCCTGAGTATCTGAGATCATAAAGCTGCACCACTATCTGACGCTTCCGTGGGTGTCCATTTAGATAAATGGATAAATACTTCCCTTGTGTGATATAAATATGAACATGAATGATTTCAGTTTCTAGAATTGAGATAGATGAAACTTCAATCAGACCACACTGTTAGAGATGGTATACTCCCAACATCTTCCCATATTGCTACAGATGGAATTTGACAATATACAACCCCGTGTCTCACCCCTCATTATAGACAAGATTACGTTGGGTATCACCATGATGACACAGGCTCTGAAGCCCAGCCTCCTTCCTGCTGGATGGGACTAGACCATACACAAGAGACACCTAGGTGAGTGGCACATTGAATGCCTGACACGCAGCGGCTTCACCTATCTCCAGTCACTATCCTCAGTGCCTCTCACATGTTGTGTTTTGTTTGAAGGAGTCATGAGACAATGGTCCTCATTTTGCTAATAGCATGGAGGAAAAAGATTTTTTAAGCTCTTTGATGTTAAACACAACTGTATTTTTCAAACTAAAGAGTTGTTTAATTAAAAGATCCCAGGAAGTAATTAACTATAAGTTCGGTCCCCTTGGAGACTGTGGGTAGAATTCAAAACTGACATGTTTACTCATGTTTATCTGTGTGTTCATCATGTGCACTTTAGTGAGCAATGATTTTATATTTACTAAATTTTCTGTGGTGTTCTAAGATAACATAAGAAGGTGGGTGACCTAAGGAAGTTTCTATGAATTATGAATACTAAATATGAAATATTACTTGCTGATATGAAAAGACTTCCACTTAAACTTACATTGACAAACAATAATTATTATGATCTATTGAGCATGAGGCACAAGACACATGGGCTGGTTTGCTTTCATTAATCACTGTGTATTTCACTATGTGCAGATTCAGTTATGAACACGTGTGTGAGCCCTCTCTGGCTTGCTCCCCTCAGAAAAACAGTTAGGCCTTCACTGGGCTCCTATGGAAGACTCCCGTCCTTTGTCACTGACTCCTGACTGCAGACATAATACCACAAGCAGGTCTATGGAGAGCTGCTGTTATGCACCTTCTCTGGGAAGGAATGCTGTACAGGAAATTCTTCAAGGTTTCTCTGTATTTCTTATTCCCCCTCCAGGGCCTTCCCTGATCCTGAATTACCAGAGACCTTCTGTCCTGTGCAGAGCATAAGTGCAGAGCTCATAGGCACATGGGGTCACTTGTGATGTCATGTGTGTGTCTGTATGGTGTGTGTGTGTGTGTACAAGTGTGTATATATTTATTTATGTGTATCTTTGTTAATGGGAATGTTTGTTTACTTCCTGTTACTGTGGCTTGTTTGGGGTCATGGAGTCAGAGGTTTTAGTCTTTGATCACCTAGTCCTGTTGCTTTGAACTATGATAATACCATGTGTTGGGATGCAAGTATGTGGCCAAGGTGGTCTATTCACTTCAGAGTGACCAGGAAGCAAAGAGAGCGACAGGAAAGGGATGTAAGCCAATATTCCCTCAAGGGTGCAATACCACTGAGATAACTTCCTTCCACTAGGCCCCCATGTCCTAAAAGTTCCAACACTTCTCAGTAGCATCATGAGCTCGCAACCCCACTTTTAGCACATGGGCTTCTTGGAATACCTATGATCCAAACTTTAGGGCCATTCCTGTCATTCCTGCCACTACTCATGGAGCAGAAGATGAGACTCAAGAGTTCAAGGCTGATGGCTGAAGAGGTGGCTCAGCAGTTGGGAGGACTTATTGCTCTTCCAAGGGACCCAGGTTCCATTCCCAGCACCCACATGGTGACTTACATCTACCTTAACTGTAGTTCCATGGGATAGGGATACAAGGCCATCTTCTAGACTTTAAGAGCACTACGTGCAAATCACATGGTACACCGACATAAACACAAGCAAAACACCCACACACATAAAACAGAAATATATAACTTAAAAAATTAAGGAAATGATAGCTAGCCTGGGTTACAGAGGGAGTTTAAGGCCAGCCTGGGCAACTTAGTGAGTAACATACTCAAAGTAAAATCTGTAAATGGTCCGGAGGTGACACTTAGTGGTAGGGTATTTCCCATTAAATCTGAGGCTCTGAGTCCACAGCAAAGAAACAAAGGGCCGCAGCAAAACTGCAAAGAAGTGCCGAAGGATTAGGAGGAAAATGCTCTATCCATGCTTCTGTAAAGTTCAGACTTCCCCTGCCACACCAGACCAGAGTGAAGATGTGTATGAGACCACACACATGAAAAAGAGGAAAAGAAAACACAAGAGAGGCCTTTATGCTCACTGGAGTTGATGAAATAAAGAGTTATGACTGGCCCCAACCATTCATGCTTGCTATTGCCTTTTCATTGAAATCCTGAGACTTTGGCCCGAGCTTTAACCAATCCCTAGAAAAAAGGGGTGAATTAGATGAAAGAAGAGGAAAGCAGAAGGGTCAGAGAGAAGGTGAAATGATGTCCCCAGGTAAAGCAATGCACATGGATCAATTTCTCTCCTGATGAGGTATATGTTGGAAGTACAATGAAATATATATTTGTTATCTTCTTATCTTGTTCACTTTCAAAATAGAAAAATATTTTCTCTTGTTCTCTATCATATTAGTAATAAATCTTTACAATTTTTCCTCTAAATATATTTGCCTAAATGTCAATGAAAATATAAGCTTTATGTTTTGTTTTTAATTATGTGTGTGTACATGTATGTGCCCATAGCTGCAGTGCTCACAAGGGTCACAGAAGGACAGTGACTCTCATGGACTCAAGTTAAGGACTTGTTACCCACTTGATGTGGGTTCTAGAAGTGAACTCTGGTTCTCTGAAAGAACAGAAAGCACTCTTAACCCCCGAGACATCTCTGCAGCCCAGAAAGTTTGCAGTTGTTCTGAATTAAAATATTTGAGTATTTTAGGAAACCTAATGAAGATGAAAATGTTTATCTCTTATACCTCTCGGCATTTTGTGAGTTAAAAATGCTATACTGAACAATTATGTCAATAGATTGCTTTTGGAAGGATTTCACAATTTCACATTGACACCTGCCAAGCAAAATGGCTGAGTAGACACAAACAGGGTGAGCTAATGTCCTTTTGGGTCTCGGTGCATATGGCAGGAAGGTTCCCAGAGGATGCTGAACCCTGCAGTCAGTCAAAGTGTGTAGGATTATGAACCATCTTCAATTGCAGCCTGTGGAAAATGCTGCCTCCGGTGTCCATGGTCCAGGATACCTAGAATTCCAATGCAACCTGGATTTTTTTTTCTGTCTTTTGTATTGCAGGAAGGCAAACGAAAAGGAATAGTAGCCAAATGTGAGATGAAAAAAATCACAATATACCTAAGAAAGCTCTACTCAGAAATAAAACCAGCATCAATTCAAATTCACTAAGGCACAGGGGTGTGAGCACATCCCCACACAACCACTGATTTCATTAACTCTCTCTTCAACATTTAACTGTCTCAGAGTTAGAGAGATGGTTGCAAAGTTAAGAGCTCATACTACTCTTGCTGAGGACCTGAGTTCAGTTCCCAGCACCCACATGAGGCAACTCACAAACACCTGTAACTCTAGCTCCAGGGACCTGGTTCTTCTAACTTCTACAGACATTTATGCTTCAGTATAACTTATCTTCTAACTACACATAATTTTAAAATAAATCTCCTTTAAAAACCAAATTTAGCTGCCTCAAGATCTATAAAATCATTGAATGATTTATTGTTTGAGATTATTTTAGTTTTTTGTTTTGTTTTGTTTTTTCTCAATATATGTTTTTATTTAAATTAGAAACACGCATGCTTCACATGTCAATCCCAGCTCCCTCTCCCACCCCTCCTCCCTTGTCCCTCTACCAGCCCCCCAACCTCCCACCCAATCCCCACATCATTCCACAGAGAGGGTGAGGCCCTCCTTGGGGGGATATCCAGAGTCTGTCATTTCATCCAGGCTGAGAGAGCATCCCTCCATGTGCAATGGGCTCCCAAAGTTCATTTGTACATCATGGTAAATACTGATCTACTACCCAAAGCCCCAGAGATTTCTGAGGCCTCCTCACTGACACGACATTCATGGAGTCTGGATCAGTCCCCTGTTGGCCGAGATTATTTTTATTTTTAAATGGTTATCAGTATACATTTTTGTTTTAACTCTCTATGGTGAATATTTGTAAATTTTTTGCAAACAGAATCTATTCTGCCTTCCTCTAGGACAGAAAATATGTCTGCCATTTAGGGAGGCAAACTACCCCCACAACAGTCCATATGACTGGAACAGGTTTGATTCTGTCTTGTCAGATCCCATAGGCCACACTCTAAGCTCTGGGCACATGGCTTTTACCTTGACAGATATGTTTCTCACAGGCAGGCATATGATCTGTTTTGAGCCAACATGTGGACATATGGGATTCTTTGAGGCAATGTGGGAAGGGAATTTCTTTGTCTATTTGTTGGGGAAGTCCTGTGTATATGTTAACAAATTACTGCTGGCCAATAGGAATCTAGATAGGTGGGGCTAGGAGTCCAGGAGGATTCTGGGAAGAAGAAACACAGAGAGTTCGAGATGTAACGCCATTGGGGTAGGAGCCCAGAAACTTCTCCGGTAAGAGACATACTTAGATTAACAATTATGAGGTAACTACTTAAGTCAGAGCTAGCCAGTAAGAAATAAGCAAGGCCAACAGCTTCATAATTAATATAGCCTCCTGTGTGTTTATTTGGGACTGATGCGGATCTGGAACCAGGCGGGCTAGAAGGCTCCTCTCAAGGAAAGCTTCTCTTAACATAATGGTGATCAGGAGTGGGATTGAATTTCCATGTAGAATGACAAAAGCTTTAAAGGAATTTTAGAAACAGAAGAACGGAGAGAAGCACAGATTTTTGGTAGCAGCGTTTTCTCAGGTGTGCTCTGTTTTGCTAGCAACAAGCCGAGATTCACGTGGTGCGCTTACCGGAGTCTTCCTGACTGGGCATAAAAAAAAATAAAACAAACAAACAAACAAACAAAAAACCAACAAGGTTGTTTTAAGAGACTCTGCTAACGATTTAAAGGGGTGTACGTACAGATGGAAGTGGCAGCTTTTGCTGGATGTCAGCATGGACTGAGGCGGTAAGCTGGAGTCACGCTTATGCCCGCCATCTTGAAACGGCAGTTTAAAACAGCCGCGGTTTTACAGATAAGACACATGGCCAGAAAAACATAAAGATTTACAGTAAAGTCAGACTTGGATGAACAAAACCTCTAAAGGTTTACAGTGTGTTTAAAAATATACGTGAGATTGAGAGAGAAAATGAAACGGCAAAGTGGTATATAAATACAAAAGCCGGTGTTGTGGTGGCTCACGCCGGTAGGATTTACTCCAGAGGCAGAGGCAGGCGGATTTCCAAAGACAAATCCTGTCTCAAAGAAAAATAAATAAAAGTAAAATAAATAAAGTAATAATAGATAAATAAATAAGCCACGTAAAGATGGAAAATACACAGAGAGTCTGGATACTGTACGCTATTGTGTTTTTCAGTTTCTTCATTGCTAAGGAAGGAACAGCTACTGAAGTACACTTGATTATAAATGCTGCTAAATTAATCCAACTTCTATCTTTTGAAAATGCCTTGACTTCAAAATTTAAGTATAAGGATATGTTACTTGGAAAAGGAGTTTTTATTTATGTTTCTACAGAAAATAAAAAGCTGAGGATTCCATCCAGGTTTCTGTGGTTTGACAAACCAAGGACCCCGGAAGCAGTGGACCAGATGTTCCAACAATTGAGACAGCTAAGATAATGGAGCTTTACAGATCCCCAAAATATGGACTTATACAGGTTTCTGAGTTTTGTCATGATTCCAATGGTATGAACAGCGCCCCCTTCCAGCAGGAAGCAGTTTGGAATGAGCGACGTCCCAATTCCCATCTTGTTCATAAATCTTTGTTTTCATTTAAATGGGGTTGTTTATAATTGGCTAATGATCACAGCCAATATTTTTTTAATGGTAAAAAGGGGAATTATGGTATGGGTATTGTTTTTCATTTATTGAGACAAAATCAAGGTCAATTTTGTGATGCTTATATTTCTCCTCTTGATTAAGTATTGTGCTTATACTGATCTTTTAAAACATAATGCATAATTGAATACAGACTATAGATATTTACTTACAATAGTCAGAACTTATAGTTAGGTAAGTTAGGTTTTCTAGATATGTAGAGATGTATTTGAGACAGATAGTCTTCAAACCTTTCAAAGACCTTCAGAAAATGGCATTTAAAATGGTTTAGGGTTTTTCTTGACAATGAGAAATGTCTGCTCCTGGCAGCACCAATTATGAGAGGAAAATGGGCATCGAAGAAACTCGTTATGGAGTTTGCTTTCAACATGGCAACATTAGCCATTTGGGCAAGAAACTGCTCTTGCCTAGACTGACTGTTGCTGTATAAACTGGACATGCAGGACCCACAGAAAAGTGACTGCTGAACTCAGTCTTACAGGGTTCCTGCTTCATGGAAGAGTCTACGGGACTTTCTATAGGACAAAGAAAAATGAATGATAGACTGTCAATGCAGATGGACAGTTTGAAATTTCCTGCTTTTCTGAGAAGTGTTCCAGACACATTGTGGCCTATGGGCTGAAGAGGGATGCCCCAACATTACAGAGGAACTTCGGGTGACTGTCTAGGCAGTAAGATACCTCTGTCAATCCTAGTGTTTATATATTATCCTTCTGTGATCTTTGATGGAGTTGAAGACAGATAGTTATAATTATAGTTTTCCTTAGTTATGATAAAAGATAAGCTACATATAGGACTTTGGACTCACAAGGATGGGATGGATGATATTTTCTTTAGATCTTGCTAAATGTTAATAGACAAAATGTTGTAACTGTGTTCTTACTTGATAACTGTCCTGTCATATACAATTTGACTATGTTAAAGTTAAGACCTTTCTTTTTGTTTAAACAGAAAAGAGGAGATTTTGGGGAAGTCCTATGTATATGTTAATAAATTACTGCTGGCCAATAGGAATCTAGATAGGTGGGGCTAGGAGTCCAGGAGGATTCTGGGAAGAAGAAACACAGAGAGTTCGAGATGTAACGCCATTGGGGTAGGAGCCCAGAAACTTCTCCGGTAAGAGACATACTTAGATTAACAATTATGAGGTAATTACTTAAGTCAGAGCTAGCCAGTAAGAAATAAGCAAGGCCAACAGCTTCATAATTAATATAGCCTCCTGTGTGTTTATTTGGGACTGATGCGGATCTGGAACCAGGCGGGCGAGAAGGCTCCTCTCAAGGAAAGCTTCTCTTAACATCTATTTGCTTAATGCTTGAAAATACTGGACACATCAATTGCTTTCTCATTGCTGTGACCAGGTATAAGGTTAAAAAAATGCCAGTTAAGGAAGGAAGGTCTGTTTCAGCTCACAGCTTGAAGGTACAGTTCACCGTGGTCACAGAGGCACAGCAGTAGGAGCTGAGGCAGCTGTCACATTGCAAACACAGCTGGGAAGCAGAGAGAGATAGATACTGGTGTTCAGTTCATCTTTTTGTTTGTTTAGTCAAGGACCCCAGCCTATGGAATGGTGTTGCCCACACTCAGAATGTCTCTTTCTACCTCACTCAGCCTAATCTATATAATCCTTCAGAGGCATGCCCTGAGCCTTGAGACTTTGGTGATTCTGGATCCTCTTATGTTGACATTCAATGCTAACCATTGCACTGAAGGACCCTGAGTGGACAGAACCTTCTGGAAAGTGGAACTAACACAATGGGCGGTGACAAAGAACAGTGTGAAGAGAAAGACTCAACCACCAAAGATACAGATTTTTAGTTTCTGGATCCTGTTTTGTCTGACTCCCGCCTGTCCCTGACCCTCCCACTTATGTTATCCACCCTCTCTCTGCTTGTGCATCTCAGTTTGAGTCAACATTCTGCACTGGTGGCCATGTGAGAGGAGCAGCAGGTGATTTCAGGGGATCTGAACACCAGGAAGTAAAGCTCTGATGGGTGAATCTCACATAAGCAAGGTACCAATGGCTTTGGCCCCCACAATGTCTCTTGCAACTGTTGTGTCTTTGTGTGTCGGCTGCTGTCATTTTTCTTGGCTATTTGGCATGATGTGAATGGGCATGGTGAGATCCCCACTGCTTCTAGTGTAGTATGATTATCTCATAGAAATATACTGTTCTACTGGCCATTACCTATGGATAATGGTTTTGAGGTAAAAGAAAGTATCTTGGAAAACAATTTATAGGCATATTTTAATAGTTGAGCGAGGAGCTCATTGAGGCCGAAGAGCAGGAAGAGTGATAACCTTCTTGTTAGAAAGATTGGTGATCAAAGGCAATGGTTAAGTACTTGTACCCATTTATGTGCTTAGCTTCCTGGCATAAAAAACTATTGATGAATGAACATGTACCCTGAGGTACATGACTCATTCTCTTTTATATATAGAAGTTTAGATTTGTGATTCTTTTATGATTTCTTACAAGATTTTTGAGATAAGTAATAAAAAGATTGATTCCTTCTTTGTAATTGCAAAATGCAGCCTTCCAGAAAAAGAACTATCTGAAAAAAATGTCTTGCTTGCTTATATGTTTTTAATCTATAACAGCTTGATTGGATATGAATGCATGTAGGTTCTTGGGACTACTAGTTTTTCACCTGTAATATGAAACATGAAACATGAAAACATGTTTAATCATGTAAGGGATATGGAAAACATGCTCTTTTTTTTACTTGTATTCAATATACTCATTCACTTGAAAAATAGAATGTAAACACATTGTAATTTTTATATTGTTTGAAAGATTTTGCTGGGGCATATAAGCTGTAAGGGGAAAAATAAAGGGATGAAAGAAGGATAACGCCAGGAACAATGAAGAAGGGAAAATGTAGAAGGAAAGAATTAGAAGGAAGACATCAAAAGAGAGACAGAAGGGATACATCTGGATAGAAGAAAAGAAATAAAGAACACAGAGAGAAGATGATAAAGAGATGGTGTGTGTGTGTATGTGTGTGTGTATGTGTGTGTGTGTGTGTGTTCCCCTTTTCACTGGAATTAAGGTTTACTCCGTCAGATAGAAAAGTCAAGTTGAGTGATTAGTTCAACTCCATGGCTTCCCCTTCAATCCCTTAGCTGCTGAGGCTGGTCCTCAGGGCAGCTGTAATTCTATCCCCTGCTTCTACCAATATTCTAGGTGGTACTATGGGTCGGGGTGGGGGGAGCATTCTCATCCCATGTAGACAATTTCCTTCCTCAGAGAATGTGTCTCTATCCGTGAATCTGAATCTGAATACAAGCACGGAAGCTTTTCAGTCCTCTAAGCCACTTTATACATGTGACCAGACATGTGTCTCTAAGTTGATATGGAGGAAGTGACACGTTAAGGAGTCTTTGATGGTGGAGTGGGTGTTCAGAAACCAGAGAGAGTTCTTATTCTGAACTTATTAGCAGTTTTTCCTGGGGTCTTGTTCAAGTAGCTTGAGTTTCCTGATCCTTGGCATATTCATTTCTAAAACTGAGTTCACAGCATCTAATATACCAAGTGGCCCACTGAGTAGCCTTAGATCACACCATATACATCATGGCTGCCCTATTGACATTCTGTTGCTGTGACAAATAACAGCATCAGATGCAACTTATTGCTTATACTTTGAGGTCACAGTTCATCACAAGGCAAGTCTAGGCAGAAATCAAACATGAACTGGAAGCAGAAATCATGGAAGATGCTGCTTACTGGCTCACTCCAAGACTCAGCTAGGTTTCTTTTATAGTCAAGTACCACCTGCCCAAGGTATGGTGTCACCCACATCAACCTAAAAGCAAGAAACATATCCACAGGTCAATTTGATCTGGGAAGTCCCACAGTCAGATGACTCTAAGCAGTGAGTACTTGACAGTTGAAACAATGGTTGTGTGCAAAACTATGGAACTCCATAGGGACACTAATTGTTTAGAACGGGGTTCATCATGCAGTTAGCCTATTGGGCAGATCTGAGTGGTCACCTGTTTTGAACCATCACACTTGACTGAAATAATTTAATATGCATATTGTTCCTAGATGCTTTTGTGCTAAATTTAAGACTTTCCCCAGAAACCATGGCCTGTAAAGACTAAATACTACAGTGGAAATGTTCTGACCTTCGGTCTGGAAGGAGAATTCGACTTTCAGTAACAGTAAGGGAGAAGTTCTTATCTTTAATCAGCCTCCAGAGACTAGCCAACATTCACTCTGTTTATCTCCACTGTTCTCCAACAGATTGCAATATCATCCACACTAAGAACTGCATAGCAAGGAAAAACGGAAATGTGAAGAGATCAAAAAATATTCCTTTAAGTATGCATCATTCACAGCTGTTGAACTAAAATCTGTTTATAATTTTGTTGGAACAAAAGCATTGTGGCTGTCAAGATCAGTACTTTAAACATCTATGCAGAAATGTCTCAAAACAGAATTATCTCAAAAAGAATAGCTTCTGCCTCATCAGCTTCTGTCCTTCAGACCAGCTGCTTCCGTGTGGTTGGAGTAACTGGGTCTGTTGCCTGGAAGTTTATCCTCTGGGCTTTGTGAAGGGAGGGATTGAATGGTATGCTTTGTCCTTTCGAGTCAGTCACTTACACCTGCAGACATTCATCCACTGTATGGAAAGTTCTGCTGTGGATCAAATATAGAGTCAACACTGTGCTTGGCAGTATGGTGTGTGTGTGTGTGTGTGTGTGTGTGTGTGTGTGTGTGTGTGTGTGTGTATGTGTGTGCAGGTATATGTGTATATGTAGAGACCAAAGGGCAATGTTGGGTATCATTCTTCAGTAACTGTCTGCCTTGTTTTTGAGATAAGGTCTTTTGCTGAGATCTGAGTTTGCCAAATACATTAAATGGCTGACTAGCAAGTCTCAGGGATGTTACTGTCTATAATAGTCCAAGCATATTCCATCATACCAGATTCTTTATATAGGAGCTGGAGATTGAATTCATGTCTTTATGGTTGTATGACAAGCATCTCACTATCAGATCCACCTACCTCACCCACATGAAGACTTTTGCTGAGCCAGTATTGTTACTTGTGACCCCTGACCCCATGACTTTCAATCCTCTTGGGAAAGTACTGTTTTCTCTTATTAAAATGGGCCCTTACAGAGCACCTGCTCACTCATAGTTAACAGTGAAGAGCACATTTCCTGGATGAGGAGACATAAGTCAACCCCTAATTAGGAATCTGCAGCAGACTCCTTCAGCGACCTTCTCCTGACCAGGTGGTACACTCACCATTAGAGATCCTGCCTTCCCCACTTATCACCCAACAGTCTTCCAGGTGGTGGAGGGCTCTCCTGGGTCATTCTCATCTCCAGTGTGGAAAGTCTTTGGGTCCTCTGGATATATGTTCCAGAATTTCCATTAAATCAGTATTCCATTAAATATTAACCTGTGGTATTTGCAATCTAAACTATGCTAAGTATATGTAAAAGTTGACATTTGTAGCAGAAGACCTGTGGGGGCTGAGAGTAATTTGTTTTACCCTAAACATTATAAGAACAGTGCATACTAATTCTAAGAAGTCCATCTTATTATTCACATTAACCCTGAAAATCGGGGCCAGTTTCTAGTTTAAAAATGGGATTGAGGGACAAAAGAAGTCACAGTTTTCAGAAATTTCTAATTAATGAAATGTCAGATAACATATCTTTTGGCTGCCTTTGGGGTAACCTGAAAGTGCTTTGCATTGTTTTGTAAATGACCCCTTGTGGTAGCACACAAACTCATTCTATGTGAGGTCATCCTGCAAGAATAAAGAATACACATTCTTAATCCATCAAGGATCTCCTGAAATCCCTCTAATCTCGGCCTTTGCTTTATTTAAAATAATTTATTGATTTTTAAAATAGCGCATATCTTTAGAAACTATATCCAGGGACAGATCAAACAGCCCCTTTGTTCTCACCCTGTCTGCCAGTTCTGCTGCTGCTGTTCAAATTTTGTTCAATAAGATCAGAGGGGAATCACCTGTCTCAACAGTGCTTAAAAATCGCCAATGATGAATGTGCAGATCTTTGAATGTGGCTAATTTCACCTTCTAGATGGCATCTAAGAGTGATAACATTGTCCATCTCTTACTGATCTTTCCTCCCACCTGGGAGTACCTTGAACTTGACCACAGCCATTTCTCCAACAAGAGACCAAGAGACGTATAGAATGGCATTTCAGGTTCCTAACAGTCCATCATAACACTTAGTTGTTTGAAGCAATATGTGTTTTCTCCCCAGTGAGTTTAGTTGCATAGATGGACAAGAGCAAATGGAGATGCTGTTGGGGTCAGATGTATGGGCCTATGGCATGGCAGTTGGTGCTTTGTGGAAAGACACGATGGTGTTTTTTGCTGGGAGACATAAGAGTCCTATGTCTGGGAGAAAAATGAAATTATGTGGCACTATGTGAGCTTAACACACCATCATCTTTGGCTTTGTCACTAAGTGATGGCCTTCTCATTTATTATTCATCTTCCCTCATGGTAGATGACCCAAGACACTAAGCAAGTAGAAGCTCCTGTGCTCTTTGAAGCACAGCCTCAGAAATCACTTCAACTCTAGTCACAAGCTCTCCTAGATACAATGGGAATGAATGGACTATCAACTCTTGCTGGAGGCACATCAAGGTCCATTGACAGACATGACAGAAGGCTGAGATTGTCAAGGACTCTTATGGAAATAGATCAAAGTGCAATTGTGTCAAAGTGTCATTTGATGACCTTGAATTCTTTTCATTTTATTGAGGATGGTTTTATATGGACAGTGTCATCTAACCTGATGCATGTGTGTGCATTCCAGAAAGCAACCATACCCAGCTAACGATGAGTGAGGTTGCATGATGCTCTTCCTGAGATGATACAACACAGATCTTTTTTCATCTCAGAAGGAGAATTGGTGACAGGCACACATAATTACTCTACCTTAATAAACCCAACCTCATGAAGCAGTAAGGTTGTTATGGTTGCTTACAGGAGCATGGGTGACACAAATAAAGTTACATCACTAAAATTCCCACCCTCAAAATGGATCGTCTGCCAGAGCAGTAAATGTTGTTAACTGCTGAGCCATTTCTCTGGCCCAGAAGTTTCTATCTTGCCTGATATTAGAGAAGAATATAAAAACGTCCAGCTGTAATTATAACTCGTTTACCTGCCTTGAGAGTCACTTTATTTTTTCATTTCTTATTTAATTTATTTATTTTTAATTTAAGACAGGGTCTCATGTGTATCAGGTGGGCCTTGGATTCTCTATTTGCCATGAAGATAACATAAACTTCTGATCTTTCAAAATCACACATTTTTGTGGTGTTGTGAATGGAACACAGGACTTTATGTGTGATTGGCAAACCCTCTAGCGATCAAAATACAACCCCAGTGTGTGCTGCTTATCTTTATGACTACTGCAATCCTGTTATTAGTTGTTGTGGTTTGAAAGAGAAATGTCCCAGTTAGGCTCCTATATTTGCCTTTAGACTTTTTTTGGGCAGGTTATAGGATCTACAGGAGGTGCAGGCTTGCTGGAGGAAATCCAATACTGGGGTCAGGCTTTGAGGGTGTATAGCTTTGTTCCAGTCCTTGCACTTTCTTTCCCTGCATCCTGTGCATGGTTAAAATGTGACCTCTCAGTTTCCTGCTCCTGTCTTCCCCACCATTGTGGACACCTAACCCTCTGGAAGGATAAGCGAAAATAATTATTCCTTAAGGTTCTTTTGTTCACAGAATTTTGCACAACAACAGAAAACTAATAAATTAGTATATATTGTTGTATATTCTTGAAAAACCATAAAATTATATTTCTTTTACTCTTGTAAGTGTTTTACATTTAGAAATCCCTCTTTACATTTTTATTAGTTTTTGTGGGTTTAATACAATGTGTTTGATGATATTCAGCCATCTTCTCCAACTCTTCCCAGATCTACTCCCCTTCCTCTTCCACCAAACTTTTTGTCATTTTGATTTTTTAAAATATCCTTCAAGTTCAATTTATCTGCCCAATTTATTTATGCACCAGGATGCATGGTCTTCCACTTAAAGTGTGGCCAACTTATCAGAGCCTACATAATTTTGGAAAAATAATGACTCCCATCTCCTAGCAGGTATCAGTTGCTAATAGGCACATAGGTTAGGTGTTGAGTGGTATTGTGCGTCCATAGGTTAGGTGTTGAGTGGTATTGTGCGTCCAGTTCCTTTCTTTGTCCTGATATATGGTCTAGTCTGGGCTTGCTCATGTTTTATGTGTGCTGTTGCAACTGTAGTGATCTCATATGTGAAGCTTCCCTGTTGTGTCCAGATGATAGTTTCCTCAAATTCATCTACTGCCTTTATATCTTATAATATTTCCACTACCTATTCTCCGATCATCCTTGTGTCATTTTATGTTCTCTTTAGGACTGAACAGTCTGCAATCTCTTATTCTCAACTTTGGCCAATTTAAGTCCTTGTGTTAATCGTCATCTACTGAAAATAGAAGTTTCTCAGATGAGGGCTTACAGATGCATGAATCTCAGGGTATAATGATACATCATTAGGAGTCAGTTTAGTACTATGCATATGTAGCAGCATAATATTGGTGGGCTGTCCCATAGGGGCCATGACATGTCTATCCACTGGCTCTTGGCATCAATAATATCCATTGACACCAATAATTGTACCAGCTATGAGTTTCATCTTGTGAAATGGGTTTTAAGTCAAATCAGGAAGTTGTTAGTTACTCCAAAAAGTTGTTGGTTATTCCCATGATATTAGGGTCACTATTTCACTAAATAGTCTTGCCAGGCCAGTAATTATTGTAGCTTTTGAGGTTCACAGATGGATATGAATGATGGAATGATGGAAATCTCTTCCAGTAGATTTCATAGCACTGGAAAATGCCGTGCAAGCTATCCAGTAGGGATGAAGATTCCAGGTGAGAACCAACTTGATTCCAACTTGATTTCTTCATGTTTTAAGATGTAATTATGTGGTGTCTTCAGCAACAAGATCTTACTATCAGGTTCCATAGAGTAACCAATAGTATTGGTGTCAATAGTATACCAACAGTATAATTGCTCTTTTAGTGCTGTGATAACACATCAATGCATGACAACTTACAAAAGAAAGATTTATTTGCATCATACAGCTTCCAAAGATGAGTTCATGACCTTAATTGCAGAGAGAATGGCAACAAGCAGGCAGGCATGGTACTGGTACAGTAGCTAAGACCTTAGTTATATCTTGATCCACAAACATAAGGTAGAGAGAGACAGTGGGGATGGCATGGACTTTTGAAATGCCAACCCCTACACCCAGTGATTCTCCTCCTCTAACAATACCATCCCTCTAATACTCTTCAAATAATTCTACCAGTTGGGGACCAAGTATGAAATGTATGAGCTTACAAGGATCCTACTCATTCAAGCCACTGTATATAGGTAACAGTATATAAGGTTTGAGGATATTTGGGACTCCATTAGCCAACAATCCCTAAAAAGGAAACTCTTTGGCACTGAGATATTTATTTGTTAGTATCTAAATTCTAGGAGGAGCATTGTTGTCCAGTTACAGGGTAATCTCCCTTTGAGATAAAAAGGCATTCATTCCAGCTTTCTCTTGATCTGTGATACAGTCATATACATTTGGTATCCTTTTACTTTCAATGTAATATGTCTATATATTTCTGGTGTGTTTCTTCAGTACTTATTTGGATCTAAACACTTTCCTGAAGGTGACTACACTTAATATTTCTTTACTGTGACTGCTGATACAGTCAGGTTTAAGGATACTGTCTTGCTGTTTGTTTCCTGGTGACTAATGTGTCCTTTCTTCCTTTTTCCCCTTTCTTATTCTTCCTCTTGAATTGATTAAATCTGATTCATTTCTTTTTCCTTACAGATTCATTTGTCATAAGTTGTATTTATTTCATTGCTGAAGGGCTTGTACTATGTAGTAGAATGGTATAGAGATTCTTTATCAGCAAGATTATTTGGGAAAGAATATCAAACTTTACTTCCCTACAAAACCAATTATTCAGCTGTCTACCAGCAAATTTAGATCAGGGAAGTCTCAAGTTCAAAAGCCATAGTAACACAGTGGAGGTAAATACAGAGCATATACCCACAGAAAGGATCACATAGCAGATTATTATTTCTCAGGCATCTGGAGATAGCTAGAAGAAGGAAAGGCATGGGTGGTGTGGGGACTTTTATTATGTAGCAAGTACCACAATGATCGATCCTAGCCCTTTCTGCAAGGTTCTCCAGCACCTTTTTCCATTGAGAACCTCAATGCCAGTGGTTTAATAGTTGTTGGAAACTTCAATAGTCTTCTCTCAACAATAAATTGCTCAGAAGGAAAATCAATGGGAAAACATTGGTCTTAGATGAATTTAAAGAAGACTGGGGCAACCAGAAATCTAGAACATTCGATTCTACAGCAGTACATCACATATACTCATCAAGCAAT
This sequence comes from Mesocricetus auratus, assembly GCF_017639785.1. Taxonomy (NCBI): domain Eukaryota; kingdom Metazoa; phylum Chordata; class Mammalia; order Rodentia; family Cricetidae; genus Mesocricetus; species Mesocricetus auratus. Next base: position 35,945,701 of record NW_024429191.1, on the reverse strand, counting down.
GTGAACTTTTCTACAAGAAAGACCACATGCCAGGTAAGAAAGAAAACATCCAAGCAAAACTTAGAAAATAGAAATATGTTAAATATTTCTTTTGGCCACAATTCTATGAAATTTGAAATCAATAACAAGAGGAAAATTCATAGATGTGTCAAAATTTTGACACATTTATGAGTAACTAATTAGCTAAATCAAAAGTAAATTTTTATGTTTAAATTTTCAACCTCAATTCATGTTTGGATTGACACATAGCACACAAAATTATATATATATATGTATCATATTATTCTATAATATGATAAAGTGATCAATGCATGCTCATGTTACATAACACCTAAATCAGATTAAAAGTGAATCTATTCAATCATTTGTAATTCATGAAAATTTAAAAATCTCTTCTACACTTTTGAAAATTTCAGTATAATAACATCTTCATGTTAGGGCTTGGATGTGAAAGGTCCCCACAAGACTATGTGTTGCTCTCTTGGTCCTGGCTACTTGCACTATTTAGGGACAAGGTGGGAACTTTGGAATTTGAAATACAGCTATAGGTAGTGGTGTACTGGGCTGTGTCTGGAGCTTAGAGCCCATATATTTCTCTGTTTCCTGACCATAATAAGAGAGCAACCTCTGTCACATGCTCCTACTGCTATGATGTCTTTGCCTCATTATGGACCCAAATTTTGTGGACTGATACATCAGAAACTGTGACATAAAATAAATATATTTCCTTCTTAGGTTATTTGTGCATTTTATCACAGCAATACAAAATTCCATTAGTACACCATCTCTAATCACCCCACTGTCCATTACCATTCCAGAACTACTTGTTCATCTGTGATTATAACTGAGTCTATACCCTTTCCTTTATATCATCTCCAGCACTTCTTATCTTTAGGTTTTTTTTTTTTTTTAACAACAGCCCGTTTTACAAGGGTTAAGAAATATCCCCTGTGGTTTTGTTTTGCAAATCTTTACTATGATTTTCAAAAAAATATTTTATTTGTGTCTGTGTGTTTCTATTTGAGTGTAAGCCGTGTGTGTGTGTGTGTGTGTGTGTGTGTGTGTGTGCGTGCGTGTCTGTCTGTCTGTCTGTCTTTCTGTCTGTTGGTGCCATAATAGGGTGTCAGACCCTCTAGAGCTATAGTTAACAGTGGTTGTAAGCTACCTGGTGGGTATGCTGAGACCCACACTCAGTTCCTCTGAAAGAGCAGCAAGTGCTCTTACCCACTGAGCCACCTCTCCAGCTCCACTGAATTTTTTCACACACCTATTAGTCATTTGTAAATCTCCTTTGAAAAACCTCTATTTAGGTTTCTTGCCCATTTTCTCAACCAGCTGCCATCTGATGTTGACTCTTTGAATCTATTCATACATTTAGGATGCCACCTCCTCACGGATGTATAATTTCCATTTCCTCCCACTCTTTTGGTTTCCTCTTCACTGTGTTTATCGCTTCCTCTGATGTTTGTAAGTTTTTTAGTTTCCTGCAATCATGTTGCTATATTTTTGCTTTTGTTTCATTTCATAAGTCTTCTCAACAACACCTCTGTGCACTCCAATGTCATAAAGCTGTGTCTCTGGTTTTATTCTAGTTACAGTCAGGTGTGGGGCTTTCACCCTGCTAAGGCGATTTTTGTAACTAGTAACAGATAAAGTTTATTGTCTGCATGTGGACATTCAATTTTATCAGGAGCATTGGTTGAAAAACAGTAATCTCTTCAATTTATCTTATTAGCACATTTTTATGGAAGCCAGTTGGTTACTGATATGTGGGTTTACTTCGGGGATGTCTATTCAGTTACCAAATTCTGTTGGCATATGGGTCTATTTTATGCCGATAATGCACTTTCTTTTTCTTTTCTTCTGTGATTTTTCTTTAAAAAAATAGATTTCTTTGGGAATTCTATACATGTCTGCAATAAAATATGATCATATCCATGCCCATGGTATCCCGTATCTCCTTCTAACCCCCTCTTAACACCTCTCCCTCCCTATTTTATATCCCTTTCTTTGAGTTTACATCAGATGATGTAAAGCCTCCTTCTTTATCTTTTTGTTTTCTCAAATGACTTTGGCAATTTGTTTTGGATTTGTTTTAAGGGTGGTTCCATACTGTTTAGAAATGATTTCTCCAGTTGGTTTTTTGTTGTGGTTGTTGTGGTAGAGATGGCTCAGTGGTAATAATGGAAATGACTCAGTGGCTATGGTAGAGATGGTTCAGTGGTTCTGAGCACTTGTTGCTCTTCTTCAGGATCAAAGTTCAGTTCTCAGCATCCATGTTGGTGGCTCACAGCTGTCTCTAATTGCAACATCTGATATCCTCTTCTGGACTCTGTGGCCACCTGTATGTGCATACACACACACACACACACACACACACACACCATTTAAAATAATAAAAATAAATCTTTTGTTTAAAATAATATTGCTGGTATATGATAAGGACCATACTGAATGTATGATGGATCTTCTAGTTTAGGACACAAGATAATTTCATGAGTGTAGGTTTTATTTTTTTCATTTTACTCAGGGATCTTTTACTTCTTTGCTTAAACTCGAGAGTCTTTTCTACTGCCCCTTTATGAAGAACCAGTTCTTAGATTTATTAATCTATTTGGTTTTTGTAAACTTCTGGGTTTTTGGTTGTTTTGTTTTGGTGTGTGTGTGTGTCTGTGTGTGTTTGTGTATGTGTGTGTGTGTGTGACAGAGACAGAGAAATAGAGAGAGAGTTTTTTCATGCTAGGCATATGCTAGGCAAATGTTCTACCACTGAGCAACATTCTCAACCCTTTTCTGTGTTTTGAATTTTAGTCTGGTCTTACTGACATCATCCAGGCCAGTATTGATGTTACTGATGTCACTTTATAATACAGAACATCCTTGAATTTCTGACCTTCCTGCTTCCCACTTCAACTTGGGGAGCAGCTGGGATTATTGACCTGTGATTCTGAGCCCAGCTTCTATCCCATCTTCTACATGTCCATCTTCATCTCTGTTATTGCATTGATCTTTATTTTCTCTTTCAACTATGACTAATCATTTCACATGGATTTGTTTTGCTCTTATTTTATACTTCCTTAAGGGGAAGCAATAAGTTATTTGGTATTTTCCTGATGCTAGATTTCTGTAGTTTACCTTTTGCCATATTCCACAGATTTGGGAATGTCGTATCACCATTTACACTGATGTCAATATGATTTTGAGGTTTCCTTTTGGATAACTTTGTCCATTTCTAAAAAAATGTTCTTTAATTTCCACATACCAGTGAATGTTTTTTGTCCTTATTGATAGCTGCTTTCATTTGGTTGCTTTCAGGAAAAGCATTATTTCAGTTTGTTTGTATCTGTTGGTTTGTCTTATGGCTTGCTCATGGTGTGATCTATCAGGCAACATTATATGTACTAAGAGGGATGTGTGCTAGACTGCCATGTAGGTCTCTGTCAAGTCCATTTGGTCTAGGATAAAAATTAATACTGTTGCTGATATTCTGATGATTTCTTGATTCTACTATTTGTTCATTGCTGAAAAGGGGTATTACAGTATCCAACTCTTATTTTGATGGGAATTTCTTCTCTTTTTAAGTCCATTGGTACTTGCTTCATTTATCAGGGTGCTTCTGGATTGGGGGACTGACTCTATAATTAGGATCATTTCTTATTGTTGATTCAATCTTTTTATTACATAAGAGTAAATATATAGATGTAAATAAATATATATCTTTTATGGCTTTTTATTAAAGTATATTTTATCTTATATATGCTTGCCACTTGTGATGGTTAGTATTCATTGTTAACTGGACAGGGTTTAGAATCATTTGGGAGACAGGTCCTTAGATATGTCTATGTGGAATTATACTGATTATGTTAGTTGTCATGTGAAGACCCATCCTAATTGTGTATAGGCAAGACCATTTCCTAGGCAGAGGATCCTGAACTGTATAAAATGGAAAAAGCCTACTGAATAGAAGGAGGTGTTCATCTCTCCCCATTCCTGATTGTAGATAGGATGTGACCACCTGCTTCAAACTCCAGCCATTTGATTTCCCCTCCACAGTGGACGCTAACATTGAATTATGATCCAGCATAAACCCTTTTAGTCCTAAGATGCTTTTATTTGGGTATTTTATCACAGGATGAAAAGAACCTAAGATAACACTACTGCTTTCTTGACTTCGATTTGTCTAGAATACTTTGGAATACTTTATTCCATCTTATAACTTTCAGTCCCTGTAAATGAAACAAGTTTCTTGTGAACAGCATATGGTTGGGTCTTTTTTATTTTTATTTTTTAGAAAACCAACAAAAATAAACCTCAAAATGTATTAAGTTACTCTGTCTTTTAGTTGCAGATTTTCTTCTATTTATGTTAAAGTTGATTAACGATAGATAAAGTCTTACCAGTGCCACTTTGTAACTTGTTTTCTTTTATGGGGTTTTTTATTTGTTTTGTTTGTACCATTTTTCCCCTCTCACTGGCCTACCTGGATGATAGAGTGATTTACTCTAATAGTGTGCTTCTTTATGGCATTTATTTACTACAGGCCTTGAAACATAATTATAATAAGATGTTTTTAAATAATAGACGATTAGCATAAAGATGAGAACAGGAAAAAAAGGAAGAAACTGTGGTGATACATTTTATTAAAATATATTTCTGGCCCTCAAAGAGACTGAACATTTGTCCAGACCTTGCAAACAATTTAATAATATGCCTTGAAGCCATATTCTGTTATCCTACTATTCACTCAGCCTGTTTAGGTTTAAACTGTGTTTTAGAAAGCAATATAACCAAACTTGCTATGCCTTGGATCGCCTATGTAATCTTTTTTTACAGCCTAAGATAAATTCATAGCTTTCATCTTCAATTATATACTACTCTTCCATGCTCCTGACCCAGAGTAATCTATATGCATATGTTGTGGCAGTAACTTGCTAAAAGTAGCCAAAATCAGATGAAAACAACCTTAAACAAAACAAATAGTCCATACATGTTAAAAGTAACGTATGGACATAGGTTGCTAACATCTGTGCATGGTTTTGAATGTATTCTGAGTCAGTAAAAGAATTTCTTTCCTTGTAAAACTCAGTTAAAGATCTCTGTAGAAAAGCATTTCCCATACCATGCTTTTTGTGATGTTCAGTTAACACAGAGCAAAGTCTTTGTTAGAGACACACAGACAGGTAAGATAGGTAGCAGAGACAGGCAACTCAGATGTACATAACAGACAGGCAGCAGACCATAAGCTACAGACAGATAGAAGAGACAGTGAGAAAAGTGAAGAGTTCAAGTTTGGGCTCAGTGTAGGTCAAACTACTCCAAAAGCAAGGCTCTCCTTTTTAATTCCATGATGGGACATTGACAAAAGAATGCAAATAAGAGATTTGTACATCAACAACATCTTGATTTTTGATGTTCCATTATACAACTCTGTATCTTTCCCATCTCTTAACATGTCAGTACCATTATTAGTATACATTTCTGTGGCAAATAGAAACAGTTTATACCATATTTACAATATGAGTGTATTTTTTTTGGTTTTATGAGACAGGGTTTCTCTGTAGTGTTTTGGAGGCTGTTGGTCCAGCCTGGCCTCGAACTCACAGAGATCCGCCTGCCTCTGCCTCCCGAGTGCTGGGATTAAAGGTGTGTGCCACCACTGCCCGGCTATGAGTGTGTTTTTAACTTGTCCCTATACTTAATTTTTAGGCATTCTCATATTCTCTGCTTGGTGTCATTAATATCTCTTTTTAGTGTAAAGAAATCTCAGCATTTCTTCTAAGACAGATGTTGTGGGGATATATCCTCTCAATTTCTATTTGTCTACAATGTCTTTATCACTTTTGGCAAGGGATAGCTTTTCTGGATACAGTGTTCCCTTGTGGCTTTTTTTTCTTCAGATTTTTAAATTACATTTTAAACAGAACTTCTCTTTATTTAATGAATTAGCTTTAAAGTACTTATGGCCTGCCCCCTCTATTTTTATTTATTTCTAATCTGTTAAAAAATGCCAGATCCCCTGAACATGGGTGTTAGTTTGGAGGCCTGGGCAATCTATGGGCCCTCTGTCAGTGGATCAGTATTTATCACTAGTAAATTTATCCCTAGTAGCCCACTCCACATATAGGGATACTCTCTCAGCCTAGACACATGGGGGAGGGCCTAGGCCCTGCTTCAAATGATATGACAGACTTTGAAGATCCCCCATGGAAGGCTTCACCCTCCCTGGGGAACAGAAAGGGAATCGCATAGGAGGTCGGTGAGGTATAGGGGAAGAGGGGAGGGAGAGGGAACTGGGATTCACATGTAAAACAAACTTGTTTCTAATTTAAATAAAATTAGGCTAGTTCTATACTCTTATGTTTGATATGATATTTGTTAGCAAATATTTCCTTCTACATTTGCCAAATATAGTAAAAAGATATTAAATTCATTAATACCTGAACTATGGAGTAAACAGACATTTAAATTCTTTTCTAAATATTTTGTTGATGCTACTTATGAATAAGAATGACTTTTGGATTGGTAGTCTAAGAAGCCTGCTCTCCCTAATGTGTGTAGTTTGTCTCCAGTTAAGTAAAAACCTGAGGAGAGCAGAAAAACTGAGTTTGAGGGGGTCAGTTGCTGCCAGGCAGATTGGTCTGGACATCTGTCTACTGACATAAGCTACAGACACAGCTATGGTTCTTCTGGGTCATCAACTTCCTGGCTTTAAATACTGAGTTTCTTAGCTCCCCCCACCAACAAAGGGCTAACTCCTTACAACAAATTTCTGAGTTCTATTTATTTGTATGACTTCAACTACTATCACAATCTATTTGGTCTTTAAAGACAAATAAAAGAGTAAACAGTAACATGTACTAGGTCACACAGGATGGGAGTCAACATGCAAAAACCTCACTCAGAATGCCAGTTTCTTCTCTTATGACTTATAATTCAGCCCCCAGTGCTGTTGCAGGTATCTCAACAATGAGAAGAAAGAGGTGCAGAGTAAGGTGTTGAAACATCTTAGCATGTATTTTTATAACAATCAACTACAAGGAATACTTAGGACCACATAAGAGTGTGGTCCCTATCTGTTTTGGGGTTCTGAAAATAATGCTTGAGGATGTCCTGGTTTAGCAAGAACTGAAAGATTCATAGGATACAGCAATAGAACAACCAGAGACCCCAGAAGAAGAGGGTCCTTTAGAACAGTTAAACACACACACACACCATTCTCTCCTGACCTGTGGAATGCTTGCTATTTTGTTGTACTTCACCCCCTTGGTAACCTTTAGTGCCTTCCTTTTGCCCTTTAACTCTTAAATTACTTGGTTGTGTCAAACCTGACTGGTGATTCAGAGAACCTCTATGTACCTAAACATTATGTACTTCTCTGGATTTGGGGGATGTTCATCAAGTTTTTTCCCCTGGGGGATAGGTTATAATATTTCTAGCTCTTTAGAATTCTAAGGTCTCTCTCAAACATGAATAACCTGAGTTCTTTCTCTCTAAATATGGTCTAAAGGGTCTCAAGCTTATTTTTTCTCCATTGTTATGCCCAAATATTTTCAATTATTTCTTCTGATCAATATACTCTACTATCAATGCCTTCCTTCTGCTGCATGTTGAAACATTTATTAGTTTTTTGAGAATTTCATATAGTGCTTACTCATCATATTCACCTTCCCAACTCCTTCCAGATTCATGCCCCCCTTCCCAACCCATGCAACTTAGTGTCCCCTCATCCTCCAATTCCAATTTGTGCCATTCAAATCTTGAATGTGTGGCCATATCTAGAGTGGGATCAATTTACTAGAGGCTACACATTTATAGAAAACTAACTTTTTTTCTCCTGGATGCTATCAATAGCCAGTAACATTTATCCAAGTGTGAGATTTTGTGTCTACCTCCCTCTCTATGTTAGGATTTGGTCTGGTTGGGACTTGCACAGGTCTTAGGCATGTTGTCACAGCCACTGTGATTCATATGTGCATCTGCTCTGCTTTGTACAGGAAAAAACATTTCCTTGTAGTCATCAATAACCTTTGAGTTTTACTTTTTTCCCACCTCATTCTCATCAATGATACCTGAGCTTTGGGAGGAGGGAATGTGATATAGATATCGTATTTATGGCTGAGCAGTCTTCAGTCTCTTATTGTTACCAGTTGTAGGCTTTGCTAATCATCATCTGCTGCAAATAGAAACTTCTGATATGATTGCATGTTTCATTAATACATGGGTACAATGATAAGTCATTAAGAGTTGTCTACTTAGTAGATTCTTTCACAAGGTCTATGGCTTGTTTAATTACAGGTTCTTGGCCTGATAATAGTACCAGGTATGAGCTTCATCTTGCAGAATATGACTTAAATTCAATCAAAGGGGGGTTGGTTAAACCCTTAATGCTTATGTCACTATTGCCCCAGGGATATATGTATTATTGTAGCTTTCAGCCAGTGGAAATAAGATGACAGTTTTAGCTTCACTGTTTTCTTTCTCTCAAAAATTCTTGCTTGATTTTTTAAAATTTATTTATATTTGTAAAGATTCTTTGATAGAGTGCTGAAACTTTTCAGTTTTCTTCAAACTCTTTGTGTTTCTTTGAAATTCTGTATCAGAGAGTTTCCCTATGTCAATCAGTATCTATTGAAGTTTTGCAACCTTATTTGACTTTTAGTGAAGTCATTATCTCCTGTAAGCATTGTACACTTGTTGGCATGAAATAACATCTAGACATTGAAGAAAAAGGCTTGGATTGTAGTCTTCTTACTATCTCCCTGATAAGGCAAATTGTCTCATTGCCCAGAATTTTAAGCAAGCTCTTTATTTTCTCAGAGATGCTATTTCAGTATTAGAGTTCACTCATGTAGAATCTTTGTAGAAGGGCCAACTGTTGATTTCTATGCTACATTTGTGGTCTTGAACTCTGCCAAACTGTGTCATATCCTGAGCCAATAATCTGAGATGGCCAGCATGCCGCTAGAGAAAGAACAAAGCTTAGGCTTGTATGGGCTTCCTAATCCTGAGGTAATCTTGTGGCCCAATACCTCTATTACTAGGCTTGGATTCTCCTGTCTGAGTGTAAAGCCCATGGATGAAATTTGTGTATCTCTTTCTCAAGACAGCAACCATACCAAGGTGAATTCATACACAATAAAGGAGACCTGATGCAGAAAGATAAGTACTATATGATTTTGCCTCTATAGAGTCTGTAGAAGCAGAACTCCCACACAGAAAGTAGATGGTCACTTGGGGGCAAGTATTGGAGAAGTGGTGAGACTTTGGTAACAGTTGCATCATTTTAATTATAAGTTCTAGAGTCTAATGTCAATGTGATAAATTCAGTTAATAATGATATATGATTAATATTTTATAGATATCAAATATTCTCAGCATACCCCATAAAAGGTAATGTTATATTGGCATGAATATGCTAATTACCTTTACTGTGGCAATGTGAACATATATACTTGTTCCTTGTGCACTTCACATATTGCAATTGCTACTTCTGAAATGTATTTGATGAAAAGGGTTTTGATCACAATCTGCTTCTAAGGGATATATATACCTCTTCCCTATGGAAGTCTACTTCTGCTTCATACTGCTTTATGATCATAAATTTTACTTTTCTAAATGCCAAAGGCCCTGAAATGTATTTCCTTGCTTGTTTAAAAGCTCTTTTAAAAACAGGCAAGTAATAAGTACTATTACAGACCTACCCACACAGACACTATTTCTGGTTTTTTTCTTTGGTCTGTGCATTCTTATTTACATATATTGTATATTGCTGTCTGCCAGAGGGATTCCCTCTGATGTTTCTTGCAGTTTGTTTTGTTTTTTATTTTTGTTTTTTCCTAAAGGTATTTTCATACAGAGTAGAATTCTACATTAACAATCTTCCCTTAAAAATCACCTTTGTAAGGGTTTCTACTGCTGGGCAATGCCATGATCAAAAGCAACTTTGAGGGAAAGGGTTTATTTCAGTTGACACTTCCGTATCATACTGCATTATCAAAGGAAGTCAGAGCATACTCCTGGAGTCAGGAGATGATGCAGAGGAAGAATGCTGCTTACTGGCTTGTTCCCCATGGCTTCTTCAAGACACCTGACTAGGGATAGCACTACCATCAGTGGGCTGGATCCCCCCACATCAGTCATCAAACAAGAAAATGCACCACAGGTTTATTTGCCAGCCCATCTGGTGGGGACTTTTTCTCAATTGGGGTTTCTTTTTCCCAGATGACTTGGCTTCTGTCAAATTGACATAAACCTAGCCAGGACAAAGATCTCACTTCATTGTGTTTTAGTTTACCTTGTTTCCAGAAGGAAATATGCCCCTATCTTGATGTTTGTTTCTTGTGATGCTGTATGTTTTGTTTCTGTTAGGCCCCTTTACTGCATTCTCATTAACTCTGGTTGGTGACTGCATGTCATTGTATACTAGCCCTTATTGTTTCCTGTGCTTGGGGTTCCCTGAGTGTTTTTATCTGTTGGTTAGAGTATTTGTCAAAGTCAATTTTTTTAGTCTTTTTCTCTTTGAATCATTTTTCTCCTTCCTATACCTTAATTGTGGTGTTTCTACTTATTATTTTCATTACATACATATTAAGTTAGGAAGTCATTTGATATTGTCTCATGATTCTTTAGTTATTTTCTTTCTCTGTCTTCTTCTACCTTGAGTCTTCATTGTCTATGTATTTTGTTTGGGGGCATATCCTTGCTTCTTTTCTGTTGCTATGTTAAACAATCTGATTAAATGCTACTTAGGGTAGGAAAGTGTTTTTAGCTTATGGGTTACAGTCCATCATTGAGGAATGTTTGGAAAGGAACTCAAGTGGAAATTTGAAGCAATAAACATGAGGGAATACTGATTGATGACTCACTCAGTGACTCACAAGCTCATACTTAGTTATGATACTTATCCATCCCAGGAGGACCTGCCTGGGGAATGATGTCTCCCACAGTGAGCAAAGCACCCCCACCATATATAATGTGTGGTCCTGTCCTCCTGCAAGTGACTAAATGAAATATGAATCCCTCTATTCAAATAAGTATACTCTTTTGTGCTGAGATTGTAGGTCCTTTGGCAGATGGCTTGCCTAGAATGCACAAAGTCCTGGTTCTCATCCCCAGTGCTGCATAAACAAAATGTTCTGGTGCAGCCTTATAAGAAAAAAAATGAAATAAATAAATGTGTCTCTCTCTACAAGTCTCATGTCCCATCCCAGTGCCTATGAGTGGCCAGTCTTTTATTCTAAGGGAAAATGTTCCCAGATATTTAAGTTTCTTCTTGATATCCATCATTTTTCATCCTCAAACCTAATCAGCTTACATCTGTAACTATCTCTTGAGGAAGAAATTCTAAAATTGTCACCCTTCTTCCTGAGAGCATTCTATGCAAGCCGACACTGCCATCATTACCATTATCTGATTCATTGTCATAGAAACACAAGTCTTAGATAAACCGCCAATAAAGTGCTTTAAAAGGTGAGCATCTGATAAATACTTTCCCACCTCCATCAGCCATACATATTTTTACTAAGCAAAAGTGGTTTCTGCAGTTTTGTGACAAATGCTGTCAGGATTATTGTGATTGGACAGAGGCAAATACAGTGCTAGAGTCTAACTTCCGTGGCTACTGCATTTTTTTGTCTGGTCTAATGTGCTAAGAACCTGCTCATGACACCTCAGACCAGGCCTCCACTCAGACAATTGCGGCCTGATGGAAACACTAAATGGGATTTCATGTGGGGGTAGAATTCAATTTTCTCTGTTAGGCTCTCATGGTGTTTCTTAATAGTGTTGGGGAGATGCCATTCTCCTCGTCTCTCTTGCATCCCCCAGTCTACCCTATCCAGACCTCAGCTCCATGGGTACCATTATAGCATCTGGACTCTTCCCTGGTTTGCCTATTGTTCAATAAGCTTTCAGTTGTGAACCATGGCATCTGAGCTGCAAAATCCTATCCAGCCTTCTCTCCAGAGACCAGAGATGGAGAAGAGGGAGATTTAAGGTAGACAGAACAAACACAGGCTCTGTAAGGTTGTGACTAAAGACAAGACAAACTAGGGTATGCCACACTTCTAGGAAAGTTAATACTATGGCCAGCCTAGCAGCCTGTCCAGGAAAGTCCATAGGGGATAGAAGTCTTTATAACCATCTCTCTTGCTTTCATAGAACTGCATCAGGTCAAAAATATTTCTCTGGGTATCCCAGGGTCCCAGTTCCAAACCTCTTTTGGTCTCCCTGCTTGGAGTTCTCTGACAAATCCCTTGGATACAAAAATAAGTTATTGTCATCAATATGATATTCATGTAATACAGCTATAAGGTGTGTGTGTGTGTGTGTGTGTGTGTGTGTGTGTGTGTGTGTAATGCATTCATGTGAGCATATCTCTCTTTGACTTATTGTCTTGAGATGGAGTCTCTTACCAAAGAGTAGGCTTGCTAGGTCAGTTAGACTGGCTGTCCATTGAGCTCCTAGAATCTCTCTATCTCTGTTCCTAGAGTTATAGCTACACTTAGCCGTGGCCAGATTTTTTTCATCATTTTAAAATTTATTTTACATACCAATCACAGTTTCCCCCTCCTTCCTCTCTTCCTGCTTTCCTCCCTGACTTCCCTCCTTACTCCCTCATCCACTCCCCCCCTCCATCTCCACTTAGATGGGATAAGAAACATCAAGCTGAGGTAGGATCAAGCTTCTCTCCCCTGTATCAAGGCTGAATAAGGCATCCTACCATAGGGAATAGGTTCCAAAGAGCCAGCTCATGTATCAGGAACATGTCCTGGTCCCACTGCTGGGGGCCCCACAAAAGACCAAGCTGTACAATTGTCACCCAGATGCAGAGGGCCTAGTTTGATCCCATGCTGACTCCCTAGTTGTCCTTCTGGAGTCTGTGAGTTCCCACAAGCTCAGGTCAGCTGCCTCTGTGGGTTTCCCCAACACGATCTTGATGCCACTCTTGCTCATACAATCCCTCCATCCTCTCCAGCTGGACTCTGGAGCTCAGCCCAGTGGTTAGCCATGGATCTCTTCATATGCTTCTATCAGGTACTGGATGAAAGCTCTATAATGACAAGGGAATTCACCAATCTGATTATAGGGGAAGGTCAATTCAGGCATCCTCTCCACTGTTGCTAGGAGTCTTAACTAGAGCCATCCTTATGGCACCAGGTTTCTCCATAACTCCACAGTGGCCCCCTCTATCAAGATATCTTTCCCATCATTCTCCTACCCTGATTCCTCATATTCTCATTCCCCATTCCATCCTCTCTACTACCCCCACTCCTAGTTTACCCAGGACATTCCATCTATTTTCCTCCTCCCAGGGAGATCCAAGTGTCCTAGGGTCCTGCTTATTATCCAGCTTCTCAGGGGATGTGAACTGTAGCCTGGTTATCCTTTGCTTTACATCTAATATTCACTTGTGAGTGAGTACATACAGTGTTTGTCTTTCTGGGTCAGAGTTACCTAGCTCAGGATGATTTTTTTGCTAGTTCCATTCATTTACCTGCAAATTTCATGATGTCATTGTTTTCCACTGAGTAATACTCCATTGTGTAGATATGCCACCTTTTTCTTTTATCTATTCTTTGGTTGAGGGGCATCTAGGTTGCTTCCAGGTTCTCATGGCTAGATTTTTACATGGTTAACCACTGGGTATTCAAACTTGATCCCTAATGCACACACAGTAAATGTTCTTCTGCCACTGAACCACCGCCCCAAGCCCCAAGGCATTGTATTTTTGGAAGCACTATTACTTTCATTTTTGTATTTGATCATGTAATGGAAACTGATCACTATTCCCTCTCCTAACTACAGGATATCTGAACATGTGGTGGAAAAGGAAGCTACTTCTATTATATCATGCGATGTCTCAGTACCATGTCAATCACTTAACTCCAGAAGTTACTGCTGAGCTCAAAGGACTACCAGGTGATGCCTCCCTTTGTCTCCTTGCTTTTGTTACAGTCATATAGGCAAAGGGAAGTTACATGACTGTAGCATTTTCAATCAGACACTCTCCCAGGATTATAAGTCTTGAACATAGTGAATCCAAGATGAAGAGAAATTCATTCCACTCAATAGAGTTATTGTGGGTGCAGGGGTGGGGCTGGGTCATGACATAATCAAATGTCCTATGTGTATGCTTACAACTATTATTCTACTTCCTCCTCAGATTATGGGTCCAGAGATGCACCAAGATCATAGGGAGTAATAATTACACTTCCCCCTGTTTTGCACCAGTTATCTCTAGCAACTGATCATAAGCATCAGCATCTTGCTGGATTTAGAGCAACATCCTATCTCAGGCATATTTTCCAAAGTAAAAGTCCTCTTAGTCAGCTTTATGATCCGCTTCACTAAATGGACAGTGTTCCCTGTAATTGCTGATGAAGTCAGTCCAGTGCATCTTGAGCACCCCCAGTTACTGGCACACTTAGGGGGTACCCGTGATTCAGCTCATGTCTGACGTTTCTTCCTCATGATCTCAGCCATATTACATCAATGCCAAGTAGGAAATTGAAGTCATGGTCTGGCTTAATTTACATTGCTGTGACAAACACTAAAAAAAAGCTGCCTACGGGCAGGAAAAGGTTGATTTGGTTTACACTTTCAGGCTACAGCTCATCATTGAAGGAAGTCGGGTCAGGAACTTGAAGCAGAAACCTTGGAGGAACACTGCTTGCTAGCTTTCTCACTTGCAGGTTTGTGTCCACCTAGCTTTCTTACACAGCCATGACCACCCGCCCCAAGAATAGTGCTGCCCACGGGAGAGCTGGGCCCTCCCACATCAATTAGTAATAGCAATCCTCTATAAACATACCCACACGTGATCTGGTGAATCCCTTAACTGAAACTCCCTTCTGAGATGACTCTCAACTGTGTCAAGTTGAGAGTTAGAGCTAAAAATGACAAGTAGTGTCTGTTTACATGGAAAGTTATTAATTTTTTCTGTTTCCAAGTCTACAAGTTGCCTGATAACCTCCTAATAAAGACTTGATTCTTGCTTCTGTTGACTGAAATAGCCTTCTGTGACTTATAGTCAGTCATGACACATATCCTCACACTGGTTAGTAGGGCTGAGATCATCATTTCTATGTCATATATACAGTGAGACACATTTGGAGAATTTCAGCCACTCAGTATCCCAAGATGACAAGGTGGATTTGCAGCAAAGTTAGAACTACATTATCTCTCAGTTTCTAGCTCTCTACATCATCTACATAGATGTCAGCACCATGCACTTTATCAATGAGGACTTGATGGATGAGCACTGATGATTCTAGTCTGGGATATCACAGAAGCTCCAAGAAAGATGAACACAGAGAGTGTAGGTGAAACATAACAGTCGGAAAATAACAACCATGACTGAGAAGGGACAATGGAAAGACCACACTCAGCCATGCAACACCTGTACATCCCAAACTCCACAATGAACCCACCAAAGTGGAATCCTTAATGTCCATTGTGACCACATTTGAAGACAGGGCTTTTGAAGAAGTAGCCAACATTAATGAAGCCATAAGAGTAGGCTGCAGAGAGGAAAGCAAGGTCTTGTTGCTACCTGTGGGTCGCAAGCATGATGGTTGTCGCCTGGGAAGCTGGCATCAAGGCCAGGATAGTACCCAGACTCATGATCACCCTGGTTCTGAATAATGCCAGTATATCTAAGATGAGTCTCACTGAAATTTCAGTATTTATGGTACCTTGGAAATCTTGAACCAGATCAATGCCTCTTTGCAATAAGTATTCACATGTAAAGGTGTTTGGGCAAAAATAATACACTGTGTTACATACAGAAGATTGCAGTGACACTTTAATAAATGAATGTGTAATAGAGAGATGGGAAAGATGGCAGAATGGAGCAGCAGTGCACTGTGGAGAGTAGTGTAACTAGAGATGTGGTAGCAGCAACAAGTAAGGGAGCCCAGCCATGGTGGACAAAGGAGCATGTCTTTACAGAGAAAATCCCAGCCATGGTGGACAAAGGAGCATGTCTTTACAGAGAAAATCCCAGCCATGGTGGACAAAGGAGCATGTCTTTACAGAGAAAAGCAGGTCCTCAGGCTGCTAGGAGGCTCCTCTGCCTGCCTCACCCCTTCACTGCCCTCTAGGCCAGGGCTGTTGCTTGACCCTCAGACCCTGCTGGCTGTAACTCATGCTGCTAGCCATGCTTGCCGGAGGAGAGCACAGGGCCATGGGCAAGGAGGGAAGGGTGATATACAGCAGTCTGGTGTTCATGCAGGTCCTACCCTGAACATGCTGCTCAACTGCAGGATCACCCTGACTCTGAGCAACAACAAGATATCTGAGATGAAGAATAGTTCATTTTCTGGATTAAGCTTCCTCTGAATACTTCCTATGTGGTCTGTTATGCCACTGTCATTCCTCAAGCACTGCCCACAATTTTGTTTTTGAGGCAGGATCACTCACTGACTGGAATTTGCAGATGAGGCTTAATGGATTGAAAGCCCCAGAGATCCTCCCATTTCTGCTTCTGGGAACTGGGTTTATTTTAAATGTGCTACTTGACTTAGTGAGAATTTTTTTGGGTGGGGTGCACATTCCAGGAGTCAAACTCTTGTCCTAATGCTTGTAAGGTGAGCACTTTATTGACTGAGCTCTCTTCCCAGCTGCCATTCTTCCCTCTTCATCAAAGGGTCCAAGAGTGTCTCCCCACGACAAGAGTAAAGTGTCTGAGTGTGGCAGAGCAAGGCTGCTATTATGTGGCTATCTATTATGTAACAGGGACTCTGATAAGATCCACAAATGTGTTTAATCATTGAAATAATACCATTATTGGCACTCCATAACTGAGAAGGGAAAGGCAGAGAAAGAGAGAGAGACAGAGACAGAGACAGAGACAGAGAGCAACAGAGGTGTTGCCCGGGACGAGTACTACGTGACCAAGTTAGGATGTGCATCTACCTATATCTAATTCCTGAAACCCACCCATTCCATATTAGCTATCTGAATCCCCAAAAGGTCATGGTAATTTCTCAAGTGTAATAAAACTGAACATTTATTTTGGAAATGCCTAGAAAAATCAAAATGTTAGCCTTTTGTTAGGTTAAACTTTTGTTTAATCAACTTGGGTAGCAGGAAAGGAATGCGAATTTAGGTAGCAACCATTATCACCACTTGTTTCTCCAAAAATACAAATAAAGTGAATTGCATGTTTAAATGGTTGCTCCTAGGAGGCCCCTTTCTGCCCTAACAAACTTTACTGAATAAATCTTTCTTTTTAATGTTTAGAAAAGATCTATTATTTTATTTCATTTGTATGGATGTTTTGTCTTTGTGCACATACATGCATCACATGCATTCAGTAGCTACAGTAATCAGAAGAAGATGCTAGAGCTTATTGGAACTGAGGTTATGGACACTTGTGAGCCATCTGACACAGCCTCTGGAAATCAAATCACTGTCCTCTGCAAGAGCAACCGGTGTTTTAACCATGGGCCTTCTGTGCAGCCTCTCAGTACATCTTTCTTAACCATGAGCATCAGGTCAAGACTCATAATCAGTCTTGTATTGCTCATATGGTATATTTAAAGTACATATGCTGTTCCTTTAATAACAATGTTGGGAATGCATGTCTGCCATTACTACTTTAGATGTTCATCAACTACATGGCTTTACAACATGTGAGCTAAGACTACCTTGGCTTTACACTAGAATATATTGGCGCCAAGCTACATATACACACATACACTTGTACACACTTATATATACACTCACATAAATTACAAACACATATACACATACTCACATTCATGTACACATGAACATACTCATCATGTACACACAAATACATATTAATATACACATGTGTGCACATATGCACACACATGCACACAAATATACATATACATACATATATAAACACATGACATGCAAAACTCATACATACACACAACACATGAATGTGATTTTCTTCAGCAACATATAAATTCAATTCTTCAGTATTGATGAAATCTATTTTTCCCGGCATGACTCATTTCAGCTAATTCTTTGGATCAGTGCTGCCATTAGTCTCATCTTGAACATGAGTTGTAGCTCATGTGACATATATGGTATGTATGCTCAGTATGCTCAGTAGGTTTTCGCAGTCAGCCATCAAATTTCAGACACTGACAAGGACTGAAGAAGAAAATGGACCTCAGGTGGCCTGGTGTGCTGTGGGCTCAGAGCTCAGGGACAGACAGTG
Source organism: Mesocricetus auratus (assembly GCF_017639785.1). NCBI lineage: Eukaryota > Metazoa > Chordata > Mammalia > Rodentia > Cricetidae > Mesocricetus > Mesocricetus auratus. Next base: position 35,927,502 of record NW_024429191.1, on the reverse strand, counting down.
GCTATAACCAAAGGACTCAGGGTGTGCCACACTGTAACAAAGGCATAAAATTCAATGACAGAACAGAAATGCAACAGTACAAATACGGTAACAAGAAAATGGCAGTGACAGCACGACTCCCACTCTTAAAACTAACCCTTTAAATACCCAGGGTACCCTTTTGTGGTACATTGATGGCTTTAAAGGTCTTATTTTATTTAATCAATACCATTTCAGTATGAAGTGGGTAATGTCATTGTCCATTTTCATGTGTGTGTTGTGTGACTTTTCCTTGGGTGGTATGAACAAATAAATGTGTACTCACCCCAGATAAGCACCAACAGAGCAAAGCAATGATTCCATCTGAATCTGACCTTGTGAATCAGTGAGTTTATTGGGGTTTCTTATAGGAGCATGGCTGCAGGGTGACTTACAGAAGCATGGGGGGTGGCTCAAAAGCAGCTGTGTTGCTGACTGGCTCATTCCATAGAGATGACTATTCATACAAAGTGCACCCCCAGAGCTCTCCGCACAATTGCAGGTATCTGGACTAGGTGAAAATCTTCTCTGGCCATCAATGGTTCCTACTCATATAATCTTGGTGGGGGGCAGGCAATGTGTGTGTGTGTGTGTGTGTGTGTGTGTGTGTGTGTGTGTGTGTATTTTGTACCCTGTAAGTTTTAGGATTTTCCTAAAACTTGTGGGCTTTGTTTCCTACTTGAGCCTTGTAAGTTTCCTTTCATTCTTGGAACTTAGTCTCTGTATAGTAAAGGAGGTTTCAGTTCAGAGGACATAGTGACACTACAGTGTGAAAACTCTGGAACAACTTAAGAAACTCCCTAAAATTATTGGGGTTGGAGACTGATAAGAAGGCTCCATGGGTGCCGGTTTGGCTGTTAGCATAAAGACCTGAGTTTGTATCTCTAGAACCTAGAAAAAACTGGACATGAGAGCTCATGGCAATTTTCTTTAAGTCAATAAACCCATCCTTGTCATTTTAGCACTCCTACAGAGATATTGGAAGCATACGCAGGAGAATGCTGAAAGATGAGGGCCAGCTTTCATGGAATACATAGTGGTGAATATGAACTGCAAAGGCCAACACTGGGGGTTGTCTTGTGACCTCTGCATGTGTGTTGTGGCACACACACACACACACACACACACAATACTTAACATTATGTGGGCAGAGAACACTGGAAACATTAGGAGAACTTTTGGAAGGCCGGAGACTGGGGAATGCATTTAGCCTTTCTGCATTCAGAAACCTAGAAAAAGGATAGTCCAGTAATGCCATTGGAAGGGCCAGTGGACCAGAAATCAGGGTGGAAAAGCTGAAGAAAGAACATGTGACAAGATAAGGAAGCTGGTGTTCGCTTTGGAAAGCCTTAGATACAGAAACAGCAGTTTGTAATTTATACAGTTGGGGTAGAGAGGATGCTGCATTCTGAAGCCTTTGCCAAACTGAGATGAGAAAAATGCCTCAGGTGAGTCTTTGTCTGTCTTTATTTGGTTTTTCAAGACAGGGTTTCTCTGTATAGCCCTGGCTGCCCTGAAATTTGCTTTGTAGACAAGGTTGGCCTCGAAATCAGAGACCAGCCTGCCCTTTGCCTCCTGAGTGCTGGGATTAAAGATGCATGCCATTACCTCTCAGCTTTCCCCCATTTCTTGAGTGAGACTCTTCCAACTATCTCAGAGGTGATTTTGTGTAGAAAAATCGACTCAAAGTATATCCAAATATCTATGTTTCATATGTGACATCAGAGATGGGACCCCAGAGACAAAGCTTCTTTGAACATCACTGCTTGGGTCATGATGTGGTATTAGACCAGAAGCCCCAAGTTCTTCCTCCAGTCTTACAGAGAACAGTTCTTATTCACCAGTTCTTCAGTCCTCATGAATATACAGATACCCAACGCAGAAGGGAAAGGATGTTTAAATGCATATATAGTTTCTTATCATTGTTCCCTTGTTATCTTTGCAATATGTTAACTCCTGGATAGAAACAGTACCCTGTGAGGGTGTAGTTGATAGTTCATGGATTGAATAATGCTTTGACTAACTGTACAACACTGAACCAGTGTTTCTGCATTCAGTTAGTTGAATGTGTAAACTGTGCATTTGACCAAGGTGGATGGTGTCCCATCCTCTGATGCCTGTATTGGGATTCATAGTGCTGTGTCTGGGTCTCTAGCCAATACCAGGCAATGTGCATTAGGAGGGACAACACTCAGCACATTGCTAACTGAGGAAGCTATTTACATTTATATTGGTGTCTATAATCCTGTTGGGATGAGGATCATTGTAATTTATAATGGCCTTCGCTGCCTTCCAGGAAGCCACAATGGGTACAGATTTCACTTGTGTTTCTTAGTAGGAACCCAGCCTCCATCAATATTTGAAGGAATGACAATTATTAAAAAGACTTAGGACCTGATTTTAGCTAATACATATGATCATGCTGTGAAAGAATTAGCTTACAGCATCTCTCTGAGGTTAAGCCTGTCTCCCCCATATGTCATAGATGGGTAACAGGCAGACTTCTTGGAGGATAAATTGTGTGCCTCCTGCCAGAAGTCATTTAGGAAGGGAACATTCTAGTAGGAGTTCAGGGCCTGTACATGATTTACAGCAGTCCCCCTCGAAGGTAGAGAGGTTAGTAGAGAATTAGGGCCTTGACATAACCCTAAAGTTCATTTGCTGTGGGCAAAGCAAATAAACCCATCTCTGTATTGTGAGATGCAAGCCTAGAGAACAGGCAAAGGGTAAATCCAATTAAGATTCACTCAAAGTCAGGACTTTGGATGAAACAAATCTTCCAAGGCATCACATTGAAATTAGTTTATTTATCATAAGTTATTGGTCTCTCTAATCTTTTCTTCCTCTGAAATCACTACTTTAATTCTCTCCTATGTAATGTCCTCATATGTCCTCTTGGTTTTCACAGACCTCTGGGCTCTATAGAAAAATAGTGTGCAGTAAGGAGGTAGATGGGGCTCTGTCTTAGCAAAACAGAAAAGTGTGTTTTGTTAGTCAGCTTTCTATACCTGTAGAGAAATGTTTGAGTCAATTGATGTGGAAAGAGTAAATCAGTTTTTAGTTTATCACTGGAGGGTCTAGTTGGAGATAGAGGAGCCCAATTGATGTTGAGCCCAGACTAGAGCTGCACCAGAACCCAGAGGGAACAAGGAAGAGGCCAGGGTCCCATAATCCTCTGTAAGGGCAATTTCTCTCATGAGGCTTCCTTTCCAAAGAACCCCGCAACCTCCACATATGTTTCAATAGGCTACTTGGGGGCATGTGTCTAACCACTAGCCTTCTACTTATCTTCCTTTGTTTCTTTCTTTGCTACTTTGTACATTCTTTGCAACCTCACACATGCAAGGTGGGCAGGGAAGGAGACATGGGGTCAATGCATGTGTTAACATTGACCTTCAGTACAGAGAGACCTGGTCTCATGTATCCACTCTGCCTCAAGATGGTCTTGTAAAAACTATCTACTTTGTAACCTCTCCTGCCTTTGGGTTCTCTTGCAGAAATGGGAAAAAATAATATGTGTTCTCCTCTCTCTCTCTCTCTCTCTCTCTCTCTCTCTCTCTGTGTGTATACTTGCCCATGTATATTTGGTGTCTATGTGTTTTGAACTCATCACTACCTGTGCATAGAAGTCTTGTTGAACTCAACTGTCAGACCATTGTTTGAGACCTGGATCATATGATAGTTCTATCTCTATCTATCTATCTACCTATCTATCTATCTATCTTTCTTTCTATCTATCTATCTATCTATCTATCTATCTATCTATCTATCTATCTATCTATCTGTGTGTGTATGTGTAAGCATGTCTATTCCCTAATATATATGTGGAAGTCAGAGTACAAACATGTATTGTCAGTCCTCTTTATCTGCCTAGTTTGAGCAGGGTCTGTTTGTTGCTCACTACTGTATACATCAGGCTAATTAACCCATGAACTTTGGGGGTCTCCGGCTTCTTCTTTCTGCCTCACCACAGGAGCATTAGGATTATAGATGTGTGCCCAAGTGCCTGGGGGAATCAAACTCAATCCCAGTCCCATATTTCTCTGACAATTACTTTATCTAATAAGACTTCTCCTTAGTCCAGAAATATTAAAATATAATGTCTATTCACAGGGTTACTGGGTGAGTAAATGACTAAGGCATTTAGTGCCTCCCCCAAGCACAGCTGATAATAAACACAATCAATTCACAATAGAGGGAAGGAAAGAGATGTACTATGGATGATAACTAATTAGACAAATCTGCTGTCTAGAGGAAGGAATCTCTAGCCTTGTGGAGAAAGTACCTTTCAAGTGGAGTATCCTGAAAACTCAGAGAAAGCAAGAAGAGAGGCTAGAAATCTTAGAGCCTATGACCTTGGATCTACAATCTTGGAAAATGGCAATAATCATGTAGTGATATGGACAGGGTGGCAGTAAGTGAAGTGTGATGATCACATCTTATAGACACTGTTGTCCCCTCCTGGCCCCCCTAACAACTACCCGGTGGCTTGGTACCCCAAGACAGTGACTGGCACTCAGCATTAATGTGATTTGACTCAGGTAAATATGCCAGAGGATCTTCACCTGACACTGTTGCAACCTGCACTCCCCACCTACCCTAGTATTCCTTTTTTGTGTGTTTTCTCATACCCTCTTCACCCATTGCTATACTGTATCTCCCTTCCTTGAATGATTTATTTTGAGTCAATTAAAGAATGAGAGTAGGGGCTGGAGGGAGGGCTTAGTGGTTAAGATCGCTTGCTGATTTTGCAGAGGACCTGAATTGGGCTCCCAGTACCCATGTCAGGCATAATGCCAGATCCAGGAGTCAATGTCTTCTTCTTGCCTTCATGGCATGGAACTGTAGCTCATGCTTACATGAGCACACACACACACACACACACACACACAGTGAGAGTGAGAGAGAGAGAGAGAGAGAGAGAGAGAGAGAGAGAGAGAGAGAGAGAGAGAGAGAGAGAAACCTAGTAATCTAGTCTGGGCAGTAGTGGTACACACTTTTAATGCCAGCACTCAGGAGGCAGGGGAATCTCTATGAGTTTGAGACCAGCCTGGTCTACAGAGCAAGTTCCAGGACAGGGTGTGTGTGTGTGTGTGGGGGGGTGTGTGTGTGTGGGTGTGTGTGGAGAGAGAGAGAGAGAGAGAGAGAGAGAGAGAGAGAGAGAGAAAGAAAGAGAGACAGAGACAGAGAGACAGTGAGAATAAAGGAATTACTAAGTTCCTGTGAAGCAGGTGTTACGATTTTATGGGATCCATGGCTTACTCACTATAATGCATTTTCTAGGTCAGGATTGTTGTATTCCAACTAGGATGGTAAGTACATTAGAAAATTGAATTGACCCTGTCTGTATATCCAGGACAGGTACCTAAGAGCATGGCAATGAACCTTAGGCATTTGGCATAACTAAAGGGATATTTCTTACTCATTTCCCACCCTGGGTTATTTGAAAACTCCATTATACATGTGTGTACCATAGCACCCAAGCCTCAGAGGAGACCCTGAATCTCATGGGCTGATGATGAGAGTGAAGAAGAGTCATGCATAGAAATATATTGGTCTTCAATATCCATGCAAGAATGGTACATGCTTATGCTTGTTGTCTTTCAGTAGAAAAAATAAGCTGTAAGTCCACATATCCCTTTGCCTTTTGGAAATACCCACACCTTAAATATGCACTGATATTGAAATTAAAATAATTTAATGAACAGTTACTGCCAATGTATTGCCAAAGTCATCCAAGATTGCCCAAGTCTAAGATTTTTCTTGTGTATATGTACTTGCTTCTCTTTGCTAAAGAATAGATAATCCCCCTCCCAAGAAGGTTATTAACAAACCTATAAATGATTGCTTCTCTAAGGAATATTTAACTTTAATGGCTAAATGTTTGTACTTCCTTTTATTGTGTTTGTTTGAGACAGTATCTTGGTAAGTATCTCAAACCAATCTCTAAATTCATGCTCACTTATCTTAGCCTCCTGAGTGTTGAGATGACAGTGTGTTCATCAAGCTTGGATCAAATATTTCCTTTTTGTCCATTTATTTATTTCTCTTGTGTTGTGAAATAGAATATTTGTGTAACTATGAAAAGATGTGTTGCATTTGTTTGTGTTATAGGACAAAAGTACAGATATGTTGCATATGTTTATGCTGCATTTGTTTAACTATGTAGAGATATGTTGCTGTTTCACATTGCCTACCTAAGGCATCTGATTGGTCTAAGAAAAATATGAACAGCCAATAGCTAGGCAGAGGAGGGATAGGCTGGGCTGATGGGCAGAGAGAAAAGGGGAGTCAGTCAGCCAGCATAGGGCCAGGTAGACAGACACAGAGGAAGCTAGAAAGCAAGATGGACAGTATGAAGATGAGGTAAAAAGAGCCTCGGGGCTGCTTACAGACTAATAGAAATATGTTAATTCTTTTTTCGAGACAGGGTTTCTCTGTGTTGTTTTGGAGCCTGTCTTGGAACCTGCTCTGTAGACCAGGCTGGCCTCGAACTCACAGAGATCCGCCTGCCTCTGCCTCCTGAGTGCTGGGATTAAAGGTGTGCGCCACCAACGCCCAGCAGAAATGTGTTAATTTAAGTAAAAAAAATACTAGCTCTAAACAAACTGAAGCTAAAGCTGAGCATTCATAATTAATAATGTCTCCATGTCATTATTTGGGAGTTGTTGGCAGTCCAAAGAAAATGTCAACTACACTCTTGTATAAAGATGGGTGGGTGTTTGGATTCATGCACACTATAGGGCTTATGTTGAGGACCACTTGTGGGAACCATTCTCTCTTTCTATTCTGTAGTTCTCAGGTTGCCAACCTCATTGGTTGAAAAATCCCACTGGTGAAATACTTGATTTTTACTGATGAAACCTCACATTCCACATTCCACAAGAAATAGCAATGAAAGGTTTCAGCCAGTTTACTTCAATGTCTCTTTGGATTATAGAATGTAGGGTCACTGTTAAAGGTAGATAAGGGACATCTGTCTTTAAAATGACAGCATATTAGGCTGTGGTGTTTGAACTGTCCTTTGTAAATTTGTACCAGTCCCCAGTGAGGGTGACTCAGATTCTGCATTTTGCAAAAAAGCCCGAGAGGTAGCGGGGCTCTAAACAGAGCCTTGAGATGTAGGTCTTCCATGCAGGATAGCCACGCACAGGCTAGACAAGCATGGATACATCTTTTCCTCTTCTTGCCTTCCATCTCTGTCCTTTCTGCCTGATGGGGCTGTTTGAAATGCAGCTCCTATCACACTTAAATGTGTAGATAGATGCATGCCTCAGGGTTATGTTAAAATGCAAAATTTTGAATCACTGGGTTTGGCATGGGTTGACAGTTTATATTTCAAATAAACTTCTAGATATGGCTGACTCTGTGGGTCAACAGGCCATATTTGGGGCATCCACACTTGGAGAACTCTTAGGGTCAACTCTTAGTAGTCAACACACATATACTTGGTGCCTATTATGAGAAGGGAACTTTGCTAGGGGCTATTGATATTGAGGCAAAGGGCCAATTTGTAATGACATTTGAAATGTTCACTTCGCAGTAGGAAGGGAAATAGACATAGCATTTCAAAGCTGCATGGAAATGGGTCTCTAGGTTGTACAAGGAAAAGAGATGCCATGAAGGAGTGATTTATTTGTAAGTGAGATAGGGACTTGGACATCAGAAAATCACAGACCCTGTGAAAAGCTGGACAGCTGCCAGTTGTTAGGTGTATAAAGGGTGCTCCCAATCCCAGAGGATGCTGGCAAGTTCCTTTGTCATGGAGAAGTGTGCTGAGGGTAGGGGGAAGAATTATTCTTCTCTATGACTGTGAGCACATCTCTGTCTGATTGCACACTCTCTGCCTCCTTATCTTTCGACTCTCAGCATCACACTTATGAAAGATTCACTAGTCCTGGCTGGAAGCCTGTTAGGTAGTCCCAGCCAGCAGGATGCTAGGGAATGTAATACAAAGGGGTCACCTTTGTCTGTGCTCAGCTCCCAACAGCCCAAGCCAGTGAGTCAGACAAGGAGAAGTATGTGGGTGGATCAAGTGGCCTCTAAAGAGTGATGACTATCTGCAGTGAAAGAACACCTGCACACGGTGACAGTCACTTGGACAAAACAAGACTGTTCCTTTATGATAAGGCAAAAGAGTAGCCTGATTTACTGATTACAAGAAGGGGGACATAACTATGAAACAGGGACCAGCCAGGAAAGCATTCTCCCTCTGGTACATTGCTGGGCTTAAACACAACCAGTTTTTTCCTGATGCTAAAGTTGATCACAGTAAAGTGCCCTCAGCAGGCAGAGAAGAGAGCTGGCTTGGTGACCTGTGACTTGCATCAGTCAATGCCTCTCTGAAATTCAGTTCTTCCATCTGAGCTGTAACAAGGTTGAACACAGTTTCTTGAATGCTGTTTAATGATGGGAGTCTGCAATAAAGAACAGAGTATGTTTCTATAGATGTGTGAGAATACAATAACTGAACCTTTTACTTTGTGTGGGAACTTGACAGTAAGAAATCTATGAAGAAGTCTGAGCATGCTAGCATAGACCTATAATCTGAGCTCTTGGGAGGTGGAGTCTGGAGGAGTTCAATATCATACTTGGCTACATAGTGACTTCAAGACTATCTTTATCTACATGCTGCATGAGACCTTGTATAAAAAGCTAAAATGGAGTCTATGAAGAATAGAAGGAGTGGTGGACAGGGATCAAATGGACAGGTGTTCTTCAGTAGGTACAATCTCAAAATTATAAAATGAATAAGTTCTTGACATCTCATAGTAGCATGGTAGCAAACATTGACATTATTGAAATGAAGATCTGAAATTTGCTATGTAGAAAATTCAGTATTTTCACTTTACAAAAATGGACAACCCTGTGTAGTAGTGTTTATGCTAAATAGCTTGGTTATATTAATTATTTCATAGTGTATACATAACAAGCATTACACAGGATATCTTAAATATATACATATTTAATCTTCAATCACGCCTTTATGAAATGGAGATCAAAGAGTACATGGTTAGATTTCCATGTCCAAGCTCATGCAATGTCCAGTCAAGGTTACCCCTTCCATTTACACCTCATGCTACATGCTGCAGGTTCCTGCGTACCAACACTTTTGGGAGCCCACCTATTGAAGACCTGAGCCCCTGCATGTCTGTCTTCACCAGGTAATAAGCACTCTCATGTCTTTATTCAAGGAACAGGCCTTTATTTTCTTTCATAGCAGAAGCTTGACCATCATGTTGTCATCACTGCAGTCCTCAGGTCCCTTACTGGGACTCTTTGATGACCTTGGAGTCACTGGTACTGAGACACTTTTTTGTCACCTTTTATTTTTTCTGACATATGTATATATGTGCTCTCTCTCTTTCTGTCTCTCTGTCTCTCTCTTTCTCTGTGTTTATATGTGTGTATGGATATCTGTAAACTTGTGTGTACAGGCATGTGGAGGCTAGAGGTTGATGCTGGGTGTCATTCCTCAGTCATTCTCCACTTTATTTATTGAGGTAGGATCTCAGAGAACTTGCTGATTTAGCTACAGTCTAGCTGCTAGACAGTTTGCTCCAGAGATCCCTATCTCTACTGTCCATATGCTGGGATGATGTCTAGGTGGCTTTTACATTTGAGTGCTAGGATCCAACTCCTCTTGCATGGCAAATACTTTATCCACTGAGCCATCTTTCAAGACCTCTTTTCACCTATTGTGCAAAAGAGAATTAATCTGTCCTTACCACGGGCCTCATTGAGTGTGAAGTCTCCTTCTTGGCCCTGTGAACCTGTATGATCCTAGACCCTGCCTTCATCCTTTATTTTCCTCATCCCTGTCTGAAAGCCTTCCTTCTAGTCTTTGGACACCCCAAACATGTTCATGTTTCAGAGAATTCATCTCATTATTAGTAGCTAGAATATTCTCTCTCCAGAAGGGCACATTCAAAGCTCATTGTCATTTGGTTGTTGGCTCAAATGATACCTCAGTTGTCCTAAACCATGTCACCCTGAATGTGAGAAGATGCTGTCCTCACACCTGCCTCTTGTCTTAAACTTGGGTCTGTTTCCTTTAAAGCATCCATCCACACCAAACATCATTTTCCTCATCCTTTGTACCCAGGATAAAGTCTTCTCTGATCTTCACCACCTACAGTACAGTAATGACTGTCCTAACGCCAAGAGAAGCATCTGCCTTGCTTCCATTTCTTAAAATTAAGAGGAGTTACAGTAGATAGTCAGAGCACAGGTGTTGAATAAATAGAAAAAAATAGCCTAGTGAGGTGGCTAGTACTGTACAAGCCTGATGATCTGAGTTTGTTCCATGTAACCGCATTTAAGATCTGTAGTCATCACCCTCTTGTACTCTGAAGGGAGGCAGAGGCAGGAGAATGATTTGGAAGCTCCTGGCCCACTTAGCTTTCAATATACAGCTTGGCAGAAACAAGAGAGATCCTGCTTCAACAAGGTGGAAGAGGAGAATGACTTCCAGAAATTGTCCTCTGATCTCCACATAGAATATGGGATAGACAGGCAGACAGATAGATGCACACATGACTATATACACAATAGTAATAATAATAATAATAATAATAATAAAATGACAAAAGAAAAATAAGGGAATAATGAAATGAGGAAACTGAAGGAAAGTATAGCAGGTAAGGGCAAATGTGTAAGAAATATGCATACGAGCAAGTGATAGACTCAGAGATTTCTGTTTTGATTCCCTTAATATAACTTAATCACACCAATGAAAGAAGAGAGGTGGAACAGGTTTCTGTTGGTTACTGATTTCTGGATTGTTCTATACTTTAGTGTTATTTGGATAGGTTTGAGTTTTGGAAAATTGGAAACAACACTCTCCAAATAGTCACATTCAGTTCCTTATACCTATCAGAGCCTCATCATCCCTTGATGAAGCCCTAGCCAGTCTCCATCAGAATCCCAGGCTTCAGTTTCAGACTCTGATCCCTGTGTTTAAAATAAATCCATCCCAAGCAGTTAGGTTTGTCACTCTCTCTTTGTATCATTTTGCGGATAACACTCTCATTATTCACAGACATAGACAGCTTCTAGTGTGGGATGGGAGATGTGGGGTAGAAGGTAAGGACTGAAGAGCAAACTCTGAAAGAGCCTGAGTAGATGTTTCCAGTGGTGGCTGAATCTTTGAGCAATGGGAAGACTTTAAAACTGTGCATATTGAAGGTCACTCCTAGTTTCTAATTGCACTGACCCTGGGGAGGACAGAGAGAAGATGGGTTTGAAACCTCCTGAGGCAAGTTCATTCTGCAGCCATAGTCAAGGTAACCATTCCAATATCTTCATATATTCAGACTGTTACTGAGATGCTCCCTGGATAGCTGGAAGGTGGCAGTGGGATTCCCAAATAATTCTCAAGTCAAGGGATATTATCTATTTACCTACGTATTTTCTTCCTCCTACTCCTCTTCTTCCATTTCTCCTTCTCTCCTTCTTCTCTGTCCCTTTCTGTGTGCATGTATGTGTGTGTGTGTGCATACGTGTGTGTGTGTGTGTGTATCAATATGTGCACGCAGAGGCAAGATGTTAACCTCAGATGTCTCCAGACAGTCCATTTCTGTAGTGAGAATGGCCCCATTCCCTGCCTGCTTCATTAAAACTGCACCCACCTAGCTCTCCCTTGCTGCACCTCTCTCCATACCATTCACCTGATACTTGAGTGGTTCTACTTATTATCAACTGATTGACATTGCCCCACATTGACATATGCCCCTTACAAAAGCAAAGATGCTGTTCCTTTGGTCCCTATATTTGATGGTCTGTGGCTGACTCACAATGCTCATTTAATGCTCACAGGTGAATGAGTGAACGAATAAATAAACTGTCAATATGATATGCATCCACTGTACCGACTCTTTCAAGCCAACATAGAAGACTTGCTCCAGTGGAGGTCACTGGAAAAGTTCCCCAGCAGGCTGGATTCATTATCCATTAGCAACTTTGTCCCTTGCTTCCTGCTCTTGATGACACCCCATTACCACCACATGACAGATTTCTAGATGGGGATCCCTGCCGCTGTCAAATGGCAGTGCCTGCCATGACTACAGGGGAACATTTGACTTCAGCAGTTTAGCAGAATGAGACACAAGGAAGAGAACAAAGCAAGTTCTCTAGCTCTAAAAGGTGAAGGGTTGGTCCTAAGAATGAGAGCATCCTGCTTGAATGGAGGAACGGTCCCTGGACCAGGGAACACATTGTTTGTAATACAGGGAAATAATATCCAGTCACTTGTCTCATCAGGTGAGGATTTCAATAACCATTCTGTAAGGAAAGTGCACACTTGCTGACTAGGCAAAAGCTCTGCACTCTTGGGGATTTTTGCTAAGTTTGTGGGACTTTTTTTTAAGAGTCTACTGTTACATTAAAGACTCATGAAATGACAGGAGCCCAGTTCCATAGAACACAAAGGCTCAGGAGGTTGAAGGCTGTCACATGGAGTAGTGAGCTTCCCTTCAAGGTGCTGAAAATAAATTTGTGTGGACTGTTCCCATAGCAACAAGCAAAGATGCCTACACATAATGGAATAGGACAGGAATTTGAAGTTCCTGTGCAGATGAGGAATTTCTCCAGTTGTGTTATGTTTGGATGGGTTGGATTGGATATTTTCTATGGCTTCCCAAGTGTTCCTACTTGTGAATCATTTCCCTCTTGCCAATTTGCTCACAGTACTATGTCAAATCTCAACTATGTTCCCTGGGTGAAAAGGTCAATGGTTGCACACTGAAGCATCTCTTGTGTCTTGTCTCCCTTTACCCTCATCCACTCTCTCTGCTCTAAACATTATGATTTTTCTTCAGGTTTGTACATAGTGCATGGTGTCTCTCACCTGGAAATTTTCCTGCTATCTCACTTCTCTAGGTAGACATTAGCTGTTCAGAGTCCAAGTAGGCGTCACTTCCTAAGTGGAGAGCATCTTCAGCTGGGCTTCGAATCCTGTGTTTAAGAACCATTGAACTTGGCATATGCCACATATCTGTGTGCCCAGGAAGCTCAATTGGAAGAATTGCTATAAATTTATGGCCAGCCTGGACTACAGGGTAATACCCTGTCTCAAAATAGGAACAAACAAAATGACAGCTGTTGGGGTGGGTATGGTGGAATACACCTGTACATCCAGCACTCGGGAGGTGGTGGCAGGAAGCTAAATAGCAAAAATTCGTATCAAACAAGCAAAAAACCAAGAGCCATGGGAAGGACGTCTTAGTCACACGCCTCGCTCTGAAGTCTCTTCTCAACTCATTCCTAGATCCACTTCTAGGCTTCTGTAGCCTCCTGTATGTGATGAGAGACTGCTCTTGGGACATGACTTCAGCAGACATCTCATACTTGCTTTCCCTTTTGGTTTCTTAGGCAGGAAGTGGGTAGAATAGAAAGGGATGGAGAGACGATAGGCTGCCTTAGGCTGGTCAGGCCATTGCATAGTTATTCCACGGGGTGACTTCCTTTTGTCTTTCCAGACTTGGGTAGCATAATTGTGTGGGGAGATGATGTAGGGAGTCGTCTCTCTCCTTGTCTTCTTCCTCATCCCCTTTTCTCTTTCTGTACAAGTACTTCTGTGTGTTGAACATATCCTCCTCTTGCCCACCTTTAACCATTTTCTCATTCACTACCTTCCCATTTTGTTCTCTTGTACTTCCGTATCATATATAAACATGCACAGGCGTTTATGTGTCTATATAAAATCTCAAAACAATTAATGAGGAGAAACGGGATACTTGTCTTCCTGTGTCTGATTTAACTCATTTAATACAATTGATTCTATTTGTGTATATTTTCCTGTAAACAATATAGCTTAATTCTTCTTTGTGATAAAAAAAATCCCATTATGTGTGTATAATACATCAGTGGTAGAGCTTGGTCATATGGAAGATCTATTTTCAGATTGGAGGAAACTCAAGATTTTGTCAGTAGTAAACTCTAACTTTCAGTGTCTTTAAATATGCACACACACACACACTTACATAAATATATGTATATTCATTGTCAAACTTATTACCAATGTTCACATTTTCTCCACAGTAAAATGCCTTTGGAAGGGGCTGGAGAGATGATCAGAGGTTAAGAGCACTGGCTGCTCTTCCAGAGGTTCTGAGTTCAATTCCCAGCAACCACATGATGGCTCACAACCATCTGTAATGAGATATGGAGTCCACTTCTGGCCTGCAGGGATTCATGCAGACAGAACACTATATACATAATAAATAAATATATAAAAGAAAATGTCATTGGGAGAGTCAATTTAATATTTTCTTAAGGTTTTCTAATTATTTGACTAAGTAGGAGGTGTGTTTTGTTTGGGATTGGGAAAAATAAGGGCAACTTTATCTTCACACATGACAAGATCTTTGGAAAATCAACTTTTGGGAGGAAATTTCCATTCAATGTAGTGAGCTAGTCAGAATAACTCCCTGTCCTTTTACTAAGGGTTATAAGAAAGTGATGGTTTAATACAATTATTTAAACTATGTCTTTCACTTAAAGAATAAAATTGCATGCTTGTTGAACTACCAAAAAAGTTGGCTATTATTATCAAAGAATAGAATAGCTCATGACTTTGTAAATGGTTGATCTTTCATTCATTCACTTTCCCTTTTATTGGATAAGTATTAAGTGTGCTTTTTTCTTTTTCAAATTAAGCCCTGGTCTTTGTAAATTCCCTAGGAGCTCCTATCTCAGGTCTATTTCAGAGTCTCTTGTGTGATCCATGAATTGTCCATTGAGTGTCTGAATGGAAGCTTTAAAAAGCCCCCTAAGGCCACCAGGAGCATTGAAAACCACAGATTGGCCTTTGCTTCTGATGATTTGGTTGGCAGAAAGTTGGGATGGCCATTTTCATTAGAAAACACCATCAAACTGGATTAAATGGGAGGAGAGTTCTTAAAATAAACAACTGTGCTGAACAGCTCTTTAGGAAAATCCATATGACTTCAAAATGAAGAGGCAGGTAACCAGCCATAGCATGAGAACTTGTATTCACTGGAAACAGTAGCTGTCTTCAGAGAGCCTCAGACTTTGAGCAAGAGCATAGAAACACCTACCCGAGTTTGCACACAGGTGTGTGTGTGTGTGTGTGTGTGTGTGTGTGTGTGTGTGTGTGTGTGTATGAAAGACCCTGCTCCCATCCTTACCAGTCAACTCTCAAAAGGGATCAGGAATGGGGGTGGCCATCTTAACTGGTCTCTTTGTCTCCTCATAGTGCCTAACTGCATCTGTTTCCCTGGATTTGGGCAAGAAATTACATTATCCTTCCACTTCGAGGCCTTGCAGTGAGAAGATAGACAAGGAAATGCATCAAAATAACACCTGGTATCTCAATGAAGAAAAAGATGGCATCTGGGCTTAGAGACTTAGAAACTGATGAAACAATGCCCTCTAGCACTGGAGTCAGAAAGATCAGATTTATGTGTACAGGCATTTCTATTTGCATGCATACACATGCATATGTGTGTGTATGTGCATGATGTGTATGTGTGTGAGATGTGTGTGGGCACACACACTGTGGTGTATATGGAACACGTAAGACAACTTTGTGGCATTTTCCTTCTGTATTTACTTGGGTTCCTGAATTGAACTCAGGTCATTTGGGCTTACACAGCAAGTGTCATTACCTGCTGAGTCATTTCAAGGGTTCCATGGGTAATATTTAAAACCTAGAAAACTCAAGAGAGAAAATCATTCATAGTTTCTTTAACCAAATTCCGGCAACATTCACTTGCTCTCCCCCATCTATATTTATTTAGACTAGTTTATTTTTCTTTGGTTTTATAATTAGATCATATTTTACAAATATTTTTATGTGCTGAATTTTCACTAAACATCCTGAAGAATTCTGTCACCATGTTGTAATCTTCACACACAATATTTACAATGACTATTTTTAATCTATTTACTGACTGCAGTTTAGCAACACCCTACCTGGGGTATGTAAAGTATTGCTAATGTTTGCTATTTGAGCAGATATTTTGATGGGAATATTGGAATGTAAATCCCTCCTCTCTCCTGACATTTAAAGATCATCTGAAGTGATGCTAGTGGGGTCACCGAATGGAGCCACTGTTAAATGCCTTGCTGTGTGTGCGTGGTGTTGCCAACTGGTTCATAAAAGAGTGTATCAATTTCTGTTCTGCTTCTCTTTGATGGAATTGGGCAGTCATTTGTTAGAACACTTTCTTGAGCAGGTTATGAATAGCCAAAGCACTTTCAAATCCCTCACCACCAAGGGCCTTGCCCAGGAATTATCCATCAACCACTGGCAGGCTTAGTGCTATGAATCTGAAACACAAAAAGGAAGAAGGCAACTAAATAGGCCACAGCCTGTCTGTGAACTTAGGCAGCAATGTCGTAACTCAGAGAGTCAGGGTGGAGAAAGGATATTAAAGCTGTAAATAGTTTCTAATTAGCATGATTATCTATTTCTTGGGCTGCTGAGTTACCAGCATTCTGCTGGGAAGAGAAGTGAGATGCTCCTTTCTTGTGTTGAAGGAAAGTCCATAGGCTATCTCTGACTGAAAGGATAGGATACCTGGGCTCAGCCTTCAAGTAACCTTAGGACTGAAAAGGAGAGTATTCAACAAGTAAGTCATCCCTTCGAGCCAGGCATGGTTTAATCCCAGCATCAAGGAAGCTGAGGCAGGAAGATCAGATTATGAGTTGGAGACTACCCTGGGATGAGAGTTTCTGTTCACACACACACACACACACACACACACACACACACACACACACACACATGCACACACATGGACTCATCTTCTTTGGATGAATCCTGCATCTAGGATGCCCCTTATAATTCTGAATATGGTATTCCATTGCAGAAGTGGAAAATGCACTGGACGCATACATAGTCACTTTGTGTTTAAATTCTGCATTTCTCTTAAAAGTATTCATCTACCCTTGAGTAAACTTGAGGAGAAAGGTGAAGACACGGAGATGATTTATTCAACTGACCTTTATGGGGTGTCTACCATGAGTGAGATGATGTCCCTGGCTCTGGAGCTACATCAGTAAACAAACCAGGCAGACAGCATCCCCAGTTTTGCAGCATGTGACACATGCTTAATGTAATAAATAAGTAGATTACAGTGCCAGACAGGCGGTGACACATAGATAATTTTTAGTGTCAGTTTGGTTAGGCTGTAATGCCCAAATACTTCATTTATTATTGTTACATATTTTGTGGCTATTTTGAGATGGTATTAACACTTAAATCTGTGGGTTTAAGTAAAGCACATTCTCCTCTATGATGTGACTTGTTCTTATCAAATAATTTGAAGGCCTTTATAGACCAGGGTTGACCTCACTCACAAGAAGAAAATGTACCAGCAGACTGCCTTCAACCTTAAACCCCAGCCTTGATTCTTGGTGGGTCTTGAATCTTCTAGCCTATTCTTCAGACTTTAGATTTAACTTGTTGACCTCTGTAATTGTGTAATAATCCTAAAAGCAAAACCCTGCCTCCTCTCTGTCACTAACCCTGCACAAATCCTTCACAGTATCTCTGAAACTGTGAAGAAATCAAAGAATGGGAATTTGATGCCAAATCCCTGCTTATATCCTTCACCTCCTGTCTGGTTTGGAAAGTCATATACATCTTTGGTGATTACTTTATGAGCCATGCAGGTGGGCTTAGGATGCAGACACCACCATGATCCTCTTCCAAAAACAGCCTGAGTTTACTTTGTGAAGATGAAGATGATTTTCCTGAGAAGAAAGATGACTTTTTTCTATCATCAGAGTTTATGACAGTTTTGAACTAATAAGAATATTATTAGATTTTACTGGTTGTGAGAATCAGGAAGGGCTACCACACAGATTCTCAGGCTGGCATGCAGAGTCATCCACCTGCAGATGAAATACTCGAGAATACTGTGTGGGTCATGTGTTTCAGCTGAGGTTCTGAAACTGTATAAGCTGATAACTTGAACCCATGACCCAATTTAAGTATTGTTTTCTCCTTTGTTACCTAAGGTCTCTTACCCAAATCACTTGTCTTCCTGAGCTAGCTAGCCTCTGCCCTTTGTTCAAAAGAGCATTCCCTGGTTCAGACCTACAACTGCTTGTTCACAAGCCCTGGGATCACGGAGTTTTCAAGCCCCTTGGGAGCAGGAACATGTCCATATACTCCTTGACGAGGCTGTTTGGGTTCTCCCTGATTCCAGGTGGCTTACTTCCCATTGGCTTGGTACTACCTGAAGTCATAATGGAATCTAGTCTTCCAGGCCCTCTCTCTAAGCCAGTCCTCTCCATGAACTGTGATGCCAATTGGTCAATCTTTTCCTTAGAGCCACAATGTCTTCTTGTTCTTAGAGTCAGCCAGGTTAGTATTAGCACCTCGGAATTTCAAAGCATTCATGAAAGACCAAGACTATTAGTGTATTAATGAGGCTGGCTCAGAAAACCATGTCCAGTTACCTCTGTTGCTTCATGTTCTACTACAATACAGTCGTTTTCCTCAAAGGGAAGTGGGGATTGGAATTTTCTGATGCTGAACAGCTGCTTAATGATAACTATAACACCTTTCATCTAATAATTCTACAGCCTGAATTTGTGCTCACCTTTGGCTTAAAACATACTTCACAGAGTCCCAAGGTAATTGCCCCTAGAGCCTCATAACCCCTGGGTCTGTTAAGTGTTCTGGGTCTGTCTGCTTACAAGCTTGCAAAGAAAGACCGATAATGAGCTATGGCATTGCAGTAATTAAAGCTGTGGGTGAAAGGGAGAGGTGACTGCTGCTCACTCCCTGCCATGTCACTCATTCTCCTCCTATATTACATCAGTGTCTGGCTTTCTCCGGAGGGGGCGGGGGAGATGTGCAGGGGGACTCTTACAAAGGAAATCAGTGTGGCTCCAAACCTTTTTTGGAGCATAAGGCTCCATGGACCCTAAGATGTGATGAGTTCATTGCTGGGGATTGACTTGCCACATGCAAGAATGGGGAGAAAATTGAGTGGGGATTATGCACTTAAGGAACTAGCATTTGGTATAGTCTGTTACCACTAGCATAGTGCACTTTGTTCTCCCAAGAGTTCAAATACTGAAGTAGAAAGACAGTGTTGGGGTGGACTGTGCCTGGCTTTGTGTTTTACTGATCTGTGGAAGGAGAGTGTTATAGGAATCTTGAGGGGATCAGCAGAGAAGATGAATCTTCTGCATGGGAATTGGTGGAAAAGCCCTGCCTTCTACAGGGGTCCTCACTTCCTGTGTTTCTCAAAACAGAGTTTAAGGAACAGAAGAGCAGACAAGTTTTCAGCTCATGGGGTGGCCAGTTCTCAAGAAACAAATCCTTGTAATAAATGTGAAGACACTGGGTGCAAAGGTCTTTTTCTAATGCTTTTCGTACTTATCTCTAGCTCCTTACATAGCTCAAAATTAAAAAGCAAAGCAAAACAAAACAAAACCAGGTCTCTATAACCACGTAGACTTAACTAGTCCCCTTAACTCCTGTCACATGCTCTGAAGGAACTCATGTTACTCAAAATTTCTTTTCGGGTTCTGTTGTTTTTGTTGTTGTTTGTTTGTTAGGGTTTTTTATTCAATGCATGGAACACTCATTCTAAGTCTGAATACAATTCTATCATGATTGTTCTAATAGGTATCCATCCCAAAACTTTAAAATGCCCCATAGCTGCCGGGCAGTGGTGGCACATGCCTTTAATCCCAGCACTCGGGAGGCAGAGGCAGGCGGATCTCTGTGAGTTCGAGGCTGGGCTGGACCGATAGCCTCCGAAACAATACAGAGAAACCCTGTTGCATAAAAACCAAAAAAAAAATGCCCCATAGCACCCACACTTCATCAGTTTATTTGTTGTATTCGTTTCTTTCCTGACTTGGGCTAGTCATTAGAACATTGGGGATACTGGCTAATGGGCATTTACTCTGTGTTCCAGGCTATGTATGTCATTTTCACATTTAATTTTCCTAACCATACATGTTACACTTGTAGAAGCTGAGGCTTAGAGATTGAAATTACTCATTCTAGAATACATAGAAACAAGTTGTCTTATAGAGTGTAAAAACAGAGTTAAAGAAATATGAAGAATTATTCATCTTTAACAGATAGAATTATAGATGGAGAAACAATGTGTTATTTTGCGAAGAACATGAGAAGTACTGCTCACCCAAACAGAAGGTTCTTGTGTTGAGGACTTCATACCCACCTGGTGGTGCTACTCTGGAGGTTCTGGGAATTTCAGAACAGGAACTTATCTAAAGCAAGTGGATAGTGGTTGGTGGAAGAAGGTCTTTTTATTTTGTCCTGTTTTTTCTTGTTTTCTTCCAATTATGGGCCTTGCTTCCTGTCTACAATGAGGTGACAAAGCTCCTCCTCTACCCACTCCTGTCCCCAATTATCCTGTCCCCTAACTACACTGGGCCAAGCCTTTAGGGGATAAACGTAACAATATTGTGAGCCAAAATGAATTCTCCCTTGAGAGAGAATACTGAGGCCACAAATACTGAGGCATCTGGCTTAATAAAACTAATACAACAGTTGTGGAGATTGGAAAGGTCTTAAAAACAGAAGAGGTCTTCTGAAACGTAAAGAATATCATATGTGAGCCCTGAGTGATGAGACAATGGGTAATTTCCTGTTTGGCTGATGGACTCCCATTTTCTTCCCAATCTCCTGAGTAGTGTGAATGTTTGTGTATAATGCATGAACATGTGTGACTATGCATGCATATGTGTGCACATGTGTGTGGAGACCAGAAGTCAATATCAGGTATATGTTTCTATCACCTTATTTTGGAGACAGAATCTTTCCCTGAAGCTGGAGCTCACTGATAGGCTGAACTGGCATTCTTGGAGTATCCTTCTGTGTCTGCCTCCCTAGCACTGGCATTACAGATGTGCATGGCACACACCAGAAGCTAGAAAAAGCAGAGGGAGTATGTAACACTGTTTTGGCTTCAGACTTCTGGCTACTATTACTATCAATGAATCTATTGCTTTTATTAATCTGGATTTAACAATTTTTGTTAGCTGCAGAACAGGCATTCTTTCTTTCTAGAAAGTAAACAGGAGGCCTCTGAATTTGAACACCTCAATGATGAATAAACAAGATGTTGGAAGGGCACAGCTGGATTCCTACCTTAGCAGCCAAGCCCACAAAAATGCCCCAAGCTCCTGATCCTGTTTCCATTTTCCCTACACCCATTTTCCTCATATCTACCTGTTTGTACTTTCTCCTTTTATCTTCTCATCTATATGAATGGTGGATGTTTTAAAGAGTTCGTTCTCACTGTGTTTGGAAATGATAAACAGAAGTCATGCTAAGCCAAACATGGTGGTAGGTCCCTGAACTCTCAGCACTTAAAAGGATGAGGGAAGGATATTTTAAGTTTAAGGTCAGGCTGGGCAGCATATCAGGACTATTAAAGGTTCAAGATGAGTATAGTCTAGTTTAATTACTGCCCAGGTAGATTTTATAAATGCATTGTATTATTTAGTAAGGTTTGGTTATAAGATAAGAAATTCCTATATTAACATTCATCTTGGCATTCCCTAACTAACGGTACATCAATAAATAAGATCTTTCTTCTACTTTTGTGAGGAGTTAATTGAACATATTCTTAATTTTGCCACAGTTACCAACATCAGTGAGGAACAGGGTGGAGTGGAACCTGCCTCTGTGTGGAATGTGAAGGGGAACTCTCCATCTTAGTTTCTTTGCTGTATGAAATATTCTGCCCAAAGCAATTTAAGAGAGAAAGTTTTTTTTCTGGTTCACAGTTCAAGGTGTCCCATCCCATCCCATCCCATCCCTTCTCATCACATCACATCACATCACATCCACAATCAAGAAGCAGACAGCAAGGAATGCATGCTACTTCTCAGTTAGTTTCCTTTCATGCTATACAATGCAGGATCCCAGCCAGGGAATGGTGCCACTCACAATGGGTTGATCTTTACATCTCAATGAGCATAATCAAGATTGTCCCCAAAGGCAAGCTCAGTGGCCCATTCCTAGGTGATTCTAGATTCTGCCAAATTGACACTAACCATCATACTCTCTGAGACAGTCATTCACAAGATGAAATATTATTCTGGAACTGTACACAGAAAGGCAGTTTGTTATCTTAGGTTACTATGTGGTGATATCTTGCTTGTACAAATATAGCCTGTCTGAAGGTCAGAGAATGCAGCTTGCCACTAGCTAACCATAGAGGTTTGGAGGTCTGTACAGACAGACAGGAAGTGAGATAACCAGGTGGAAACAGGATATAAGCAGGGAGAAACAGGAATTCATGCTTTGATCTGCTGAGACACTAAGGAGGTAAGGTGTGGCAGTGGCTTGTTCCTTCTTCTCTCTGATCTCTCAGCATTTTCTCTATATATGATTCTGAGTTTTTATTACTTAGATCAATTAAGAACTCCATTTACATCACTTATTTCATAACATTGTTATGTTAAAAACAACTAAAGACAATTTTTTAAAATGCAGATTCCAGCCCATTTCTTAGCTATACATTGAATCAATCTTGAGAAGACTGAACAGGGAAGTTTTCCAGAACATTTGTGTGTGTGTGTGTGTGGTACACTTTTGGATTCATCACCTTAAAATCATTCCATAGAGTTTCCTTGGTGGAAGCCAGAAAAAGGATGCTAAGGTACAAATGGGAAAAGCTATTGACTATCCACCCACCATCCCCCTGGGAAGAATGACCATGAGTGAGATTATGAAGTATAGAGACCATGTTGGTGAAACATCTATGTAACATTCGTATGTATGTGTTTGTATATGTACATACAGGTAGGTTTATATGATATGCTTATATATGTATGCATATATGTGGGTGAATATGGTGTTATTTGTGTATATGTAGGCATATATGTATATGTGTATGTATTTATATGTATGTGTGAATATGGGTGTATTCATGCATATATGTAAGCATGGAGGCCAGAAGTGGGTGTTAAGTATCTTCCTCATTTGCTTTCAATGTTATTTATTTTGAGATAAGTCTCTTTCAATCTGAATATCCTGGATTTGGCTAAAGTGGCTGGCCAGTGAGCTACCAGTGAAAATCTGTCTCTGCTCCCTACCCCCAAACTACTGGCACTTGGTTATGAACATGCACCTCCATGTCTAGTTTTATGTGAGTGGCTGAAGATCTGAATTTAGGTCCCCATGTTTGTACAATAATACTTACTCACTGAGCCATCTCCCTGGCCTCTGTTTGTAATATTATTTTAGTCTTGCAAACAGGCCTGTCTTTTGTTTATGTAGTTAACATGGTTTATGTTCCTTTGGCCTAAGGGTATGGAAACATCGGGTTTGTAAAGATGCTGCTTTGTCTCTCAGACATGTTACTTTCCTTCTAACACACACAGCATGGATAAGCCCCCTCTGTGTTGTCTCTGGTGTCTCCACAAATGCATTTTTGTATTCCATTCCTTAGAAGGCAACCACAATGCTCTGTTAAGTGGGGCCTTATAAATCAAAGGTACAGGTGTTAAACGAACCCTATGTCCTCCAACATCCAGCTTCCAGATTACAGTTAGTGAAGTACTTGCTCTGGCTAACATGGACCATGTATCGGGGCTCGGCTTGCAAGGTTAATGGGAAAAGATAGAACATGGAAAAAAGAAAAAGAAAGCATTTTCCACTTGTGCCTCAGGTCCCACTCCGCCGCCCATGGCAGCATACTTCTCAAACCTGGGAGGAAGTTCAGATGCTGGTGACCTATGGGAATTGAATACTTCCAACTTCTTTCTTCTGTCCTCTGCTATGACCCACTCCTCAGTCACCCACACAAAATTTGCCTCCTCTGAACCATTCTCAGTGACTCAAACCACATTGATCCCTCCCTCCTCTGACCCATCACACTAATAGAGTGAAATGCATAAAGGAAGATCTAATTATAAGCCATTTTCCTTTATTTGCCAATTGCCTCATGAACATATGTCTCTTTCTCCCCAAGATCAATTGGAAACCACTCCAGAATAGACTCTGTATCAACTACTTGTGTGGCTGGACATCAGGGAGCATTTGGGGCCATAGTGGAGTAAGTCAGCTAAATCTTGTTGCTTGGATTTGGTTATTTATATATGTAAATATATTTAAGATTTATTATTTTAAATATAATTTTATATATTTAATATAAATGTATGGGTTAAGATTTATTTTTTTATTTGGTGTGTATTAGTGTTTTTTGTGCCTGTGCATAGCATTTGTGCAGTGCTCAGGAAGGTCAGAAATGGGCATTGGATTCCCTGTAACTAGAGTTACAGGAAGTTGTGACCCATCCTGTGGGTGCTGAAATTGAACCAGTCCTCTGGAAAAGCAGTAAGTGCTCTTAACTTCTGAGTCATCTTTCCAGCCCAATATTGTTTTTATGTATAACCAGTTGCTTGTGGATGATGAGATGAATATGCATGTAATAAATACAATGACTAAAGCTGGAATGATTAGAAACATTGGTGAGGTGGTCTTCCTGTGTACCTCTTGCATAGTGTCTCTCTAAGTCAGTCTTTGGCGACATATTGTTGTAGTTACTTTTCTATTGCAATGTAAAGACACCATGCCAATGACAACATATAGAAAATAGAGTTTATTTGGGGCTTGCGGTTTAGGAGGAGGAATTACTGACCATCATGATAGGGAGCATGACAGGCAGGTATGGTACTGGAGCGGTTGCTGTGAGCTTACATCTTGACCTACAAACCACAATGTAAAGAATGATACTGGGAATGGTGTGGGCTTTTTTGAAAGATTAACTCTTGCCCCCTATGAAACACCTCTTCCAACAAGCCCACTACTTTTAATCCTGCTCAAACAGTCCTACCAACTAGGGACCAAGAATTCAAATATATGAGCCTATGGTGCCATTCTTATTCAAACTATCACACATGTTTGGGTAGATGTTTCCCTACCTTCCTCCTTAGACTCCTAACTATTTTCCCTAGTGATTGGTATATCTTTCCCATCTGTCCTTAGTAAATAGTTTAGTAACTGAGCAAGCTGAGTTTTCTTTTTGCTTTTTCATTATATTTATTACATTTTTTTTTAGAAAAGAGCTTGCTCCACATATCAATCCCAGTTCCTTCTCTCTTCCCTCCTCCCGCACCCCTGCCATCCCCCCCAGTCTCCCACCCCATCCCCACACCCTTACACATAGAGGATATTTAGAGTCTGTCATTTCATTCAGGGCAGGGTACAGGCCCTCCCCTAAGAGTCCAGGCTGAGAGAGCATCTCTCCTTGTGTTATAGACACACAAAGTCCATTCGTATGTCAGGGCTAAACACTGATCTACTGCCCAGGGCCCCAAATGTTGCCCAGGCATCCTCACTGACTCTCACAATCAGGGGATCCAGATCAGTCCCAGCTGTCAGTCTGGGGTCCAAGAGCTCCCCCCTTGTTCAGGTCAGCTGTCTCTGCTGGTTTCGCCAGTCCATTCTTTACCCATTTGCTTATCACTCCTCTCTTTCTGTCACTGGGCTCTAGGGGTCCAGTTCAGTGTTCAGCTGTGGGTGTTTTCCTCTGCTTCCATTAGTCACTGGATGAAGGTCCCAGGATGGCATATTAGGCAGTGGTCAAGTTCATTATCAGGAATGGGCATTTAAAGTAGTCTCTCCACTATTTCTTAGATTGCCAGTTGGTGTCATCCTTGTAGATCGCTAGAAGTCTCACTGGTGCCAACTCATACACCCACTTTGGAAATCACTATGGAGATTCCTCAGGAAAATGGGAATCAACCTACCACAAGACCCAGCAATTCCACTCTTAGGCATATATCCAAAAGATGCAAATTCATACAACACGGATGTCTGTTCCACTATGTTCATAGCAGCATTATTTGTAATAGCCAGAACCTGGAAGCAACCTAGATGCCACTCAACTGAAGCTGGGTTTTCTTGATCCACAGCCAACAGGAACAGAGTGAAGTTTGACATCCTTATAGTTACTCTCCATACTTGGAGGAAGCCTACCAGGAGCTCTACAATGTTTTGCATTCCTGTCCTTCTTTCTTAAATGTGTTCTATCCTCCTAAAGCTAAACACAGGTGAGCAGGGAATCTGTTCCTTCCCAACCCTGCAGAGCACTGAGCTGTGACAGCCCATGCCTGTGTACTGCAGCCTCGTCAGAGAAGAGCTGGCTGCACAAGGCTGTTGGCTGTTTTATCACCCATTGCTGGTCTTGAAGGTTTTTCTATGACTCCCCATCCTGACTCCTTTCCAGTTACCTAATCACACACTGCCTTCATGCTAGGGTCCCTCTCGGTCCTGCATGATATCCCCTTGCTTCTGTGTTGAGTGACCATGTCAAAAATACCTGACAAAACAAACCAAAGGAAGGAAAGGTCTCTTTTGGCTCACAGCTTAAGCCCATCATGTTAGGGAAAATGTGACAGTAGAAGCTTGGGGCAGCTGCTTCCACTGTTGGGAGACAGAGACAGATGAAAGCTGGTGCTCTGCTCTTTTTCTCAATTTGGTACAGTCCAGGATCCCATTCTGTTGATTGGAGTCACCCACATTTAGCATTCGTCTCCCCATGCAAATTAGCCTACTCTAGAAACTCACTGATAAGCCTGTCTAAACATCTGACTACTGGGTGATTATGGGTCCTGCTGTGCTGACCATAAGTGTTAACCATACCAACCCCCTTCTGTAATGTGGCTAGGGCCAGGGGTGATTAGAATACAAGTTTCCCACTGTGGTTGCCTTTCTCACTACATCAAGCTGTTCCTGGTTGGAATCTTCATTGCATGGAATCTGCCCTCCAGCAAGAGGCCTTCATCATTCCACTCACAATCTCCACAGCTGATGTGAAGAGCTGGAGGGAGCTGGACCCTTCTGTGTCCTCCTGTGCTGAAAAGACACGAAGCTCTCTGCCTACTTATGAGCATGCCCTAACTCTCAGTCAGCGCTTGACTAACGGTTTAGTTTACCATTGACTGACTTGTTTATTTGATCAACTTGACTGACAGGTTTATTTCTAAACCTGATCAAAGATATTGTACAGGTCCATGGCTCACAAATGGCTGCCTTGGTATTTCCCCAATTAATGTTATCATCTTATAGTAAGTAACAGCTTAATGCTAAACTCTTTAATCTTATGAGACTGCCATAAAGACCATAGTCACTGACTGGGCAAATTTCCTCAAGCAAATGTCAGCTTTATCAGTGTTGTTTGCCATGCCTGAGCCAGGTAGTCACTGAGTATTATCCTCTGGTCTTTTCCCATCTCTGCATTCCAGCTGCTCCAACGGAACCCTTGTTTGGTTGTTATGGCCAGTCCACAAGACCTCCAGAGAGACCACCAAGGAGCCGACTTACCGAACGCAAACACAAGGTTTCTTTATTGAATTCAAGCCTAGGCAGGGACTTTGCCCCACAGACAAACAAGACAGCTGCAGGAGAAGGCCCCTTATAATCAATGGGCTTATTAAGACTAAGACCACAGGATAGAGTGAGGAGTACAGATTCAAAGCTGATTGGTTAGGATGTCTAGAGGAACTTGGGGAATTTCCATGGATTAATCTTTGATGCAACACGTGCCCATAAAAGTTGTTTTACAACTCTGTTGATTAACCTGGGATATTTGTTCTTCCTGTCAGAGTCAGGGCTGATAGCCTACTTTTCCTGGAACTGGATGGGTGATTTAAGCCAGTTTGCACAGGTTATGAGGTGAAGATCCCATATTCCGTTTCCGGCCCTCTTTTCTAAAATGGTCCTAGTATTGGTCTCTCATGGTATCCTTGGCTTTGATATTATTCTTGGCTTTTGGCAGCAGAGCTGTTGTGGTTTGGATAGAAAATATCCCATGTAGCTCATGTGGGAACACTTGGTTACCAGTTGGGGACCTTCTTTAGGAAGATTATAGAACATTTAGAGGGTAGAGATTTGATGGAGAATGTATGCCACGGGGGGGGGGGGGGGTGATGTTTAATAGCCTACCCACCCCCCTTGACTTTCTTCCTCTGTTTCCTGAATGCAGGAAAAATGTGATCCACCATTTTCCAGTTTCTGCTACCATCCCAGTCAAAATGAACTCTATGAGTCAAATCATACCCATGGCTTTTTGGTCAGGGAGATTTATCACAGAAACAGAAAACAGAAAACAAAAAACTAAGGGAGCAGCGATGCAGTCATAGGACCCTGGAACTCAGCACAAGAGAAGCTCAGGCAGAGTTGGGCTGAGAGAACCAAGTTCAATAGGTAGAGGCAGAGTTGGGCTAAGGGGACTAAGGTCTCATAAGTGATGGCTACCCCACTCAGACAAGCACACAAATCAAAAATGTCACCTTATAAGGACCTGCCCCCACTCTGCCTGACCAGTGTCATTGTATTGCATTTTATCATTTTACTGTGTGAAAGCCCGTGCGCTATGCTGAGAACATGCAGGTGAGAGAATGACTTGCAGGAGTTGGTTCTCTCCACTCTCTGCATGGTGGCAATCACCTTTACCCACTGAGCCATCCCCCCAGCCTTACCCAATCATCTTCTATCTCCTGTCTCTCATCCCTTGTTTTCAGGTTTCACATTTGCTGAATTTCCCATTTCTTCAGAGTGTTGCCCAAGTCTCATTTTGTTTGGGAGCAAGAAAAAGATTATCGGATTGATGCTCATTTTTGGCTTTGAGTATCTTTCCATTGTCTGGTTTGGGAACCGTGTATATGAAATTTTCACTGTTTTATGTTCATATAAATGTCAGATTATTGATGTATATGTCACCTAATTTTAGTTTTAATTAGTTAGAATTTCAAACCTGACACAAACAATAACTCTAGTTTTCAATTTAAGCCAGTACTGACAAGGTGACACTATGGAAGAACTTCTCCACTGATGAAACAGTTAAACTGAATCCTCAGTAGGAATAAAGAAGCATGGAGATCTCCCAGCCTTAACTGAGCCTACAGCTAGAGGGAGGGGAGTACATGCATCTGGAGAGGGGAGCATACTCATCTAGGGGGAGGGACACACATGTATCTAAGACAACAGAATCTTCCACAGGACCACAGATGTTGAACTGTTCGGATGTGAATAACACCTACTGAAGTTAGTTGCCCAGACTCTTCAAAACTTTTCAGGTTTTTATTTTATGCGTATTGTATTTTGTATGCTTATGTTTGCACCACGTGCATGCAAGGACCACAGAAGCCAGAAGAGGGTGTCCAGTCTCCTGAAACTGGAATCAGAAGAAATTGTGAGTCACCGTGTGGGTTCTGGAAATGGGACCCTCTGGAACAGCAGCCAGTGCTCTTAGCTGTAAAGCCATTTCTCTAGTCCCAAACCGTCAATATTTCAGATGAAGTAACCCTATTCATAGAAATGTCTTTGTTCACTAGTTCTGTGTCCTTTTATGTAAGTTCCCTTAATATATGTATTATTTGTGTGTACTCCAGTGTGTGCACATGAGTGGAGGCCTGAGGGCAATCTCAGATATTGCTCTACACTGTATTTTGAAAGAGGGAACCTGGTGCTTGCTGATTAGCTTGACTGACCAGTGAGCCCCAGGGATTTTTCTGTCTCCACCTCCTAACACTAGGACACTAACTCTGCATTGTGTGGCGTTTTCACATGGTTTCTAGGAGTTAAACTTAGGTCCCTGTGCTTGTGCGGCTAAAACCTTCCTGACTGACCCACCGCCTCATCCCTGTGTAAGCTGTTTATTTTTACATAGACATAGTGATTGCTACCTTAACCTGACATGTTCAGAACCCAATAGATGCTGTATGTCCCCAAGCCAGGGCTGGCAATTATTTACCCAGCATTTACTGAAGAAACACCAAATATGGAATATTAATTTGTTCAGGATTAGGTTTAAACCGCTGTGGTTATTTTAAACCTCACATTTGTTCCTGGTCTGAGTTATCTGGCAACCAGCTGTACACCATCTCCAGGCCCAGTCTTCTCTCTTGAAAGATGTTCTTTTTTTAATGATCCCTTCCAGTCACACCTGGCTGTGTTTACCCACCTATTCTTGCTCATGTTTACCCAGGACTGGTAGCACTTCTTACAGTGGTGAGGATAGCTTTTCAAGGTGGCTGAAGTCACAGTGTCTGGTGGAGAGGACAGAGGACTTCAAGACCAGAGCCTGGTGAAAATGTGATTTCAAGAGGTGTGACCTGTCATGGAAGGTGGCATGATGCCCCTGAGAGACCCAGTGCACCTGTTCACTGTCTCCACCTATGCACATTTTCTCAAAATAGTACTGTTGTGAAAAACCCAGCAGTACCCCGGGTTCTGTCCGATGGAACTGGATTTCAGAAGTGCCTGGGGGCAGAATAACATGCTGATAAATGGTTTCAAACCAAATAATAGTAATAATAATAATAATAATAATAATAATAAACAACTAGCTGTTTCTCTCAATAGGTTCCTGGGATTTTCTGTTGGAAGGTATGAAGGGGAGACTCAGGGTTTGCCCTAGAAATGTGGATATGCAAATAGGATGAAATTGGACTGAACAGAGGCAGAGAGGCCCTGGGAGGCTGACCCCACCCTCTGAGTGTCTACTGCTCATGGAGAATTTGCTTTTTCTCCATGGTAGAGTAGTCCAAGTGATGTCCCTCCGCTTGCTTTATCACCCTCTCTTATTATCACAAGACAGAATGAGGGAAGCCTTGTTGTTTGTTTCCTTGGTGCTGGAGACCCCTGAGTTAACAGAGCAGGTCAGAAACAAACAAAACAAAACAAAACAAAACAGAAATAAGCAAACAACTCCAATGACAAGTGTCTTTCCCTAATATAACAAGCAACAGCAATAGTCAATATGATGGTGCTAACCGTAGCATTCATTTTCAGGCAGGTGTTTCAAGGTCTGGGCCATGAGATTTTTTCACACAGACTTATCAGCAGAAACTTACATTCATTACAGTGTCATTTTTGAGCCAATTTTGAGTGGGATTTTTTTTGTTTCTTCATTAATAGGCTTGCTATTGTATGTAAGAAGGCTGCTAATTTTTACATGTTAACTGCATCCTGACGCTCTGCTGAATGTGGTTATCATTGCTAAGTTTTCTAATGGTGCTTATGGTGTCAAAATGCCATCTACTAATAAGGATGCTGTGACTACTGGTCCCACCTGCATCTCTTTTGTTTTCCTCCCTGTTTTAATTCCTCCCCTCTAGCTAAAATTTTAAGCACTAATGAGCAAGAGCGGGAAACAGGCACCCTGCTCTTGGTCCAGACTTTGGTGGCAATGTTCTCACTTCCTCCATTTGGTATGATGGATATGGAAAGGAGATAACTCCAAGGACTTTCTACAGGAGTGTGTAAATGGCCCACAGTGAAAAGGATGAAAATAAGAATGAATTTGCTAGCTCCATCAACACTTTTCAACTATGAAAAATAACTCCATAATGGGGTAAAAGTACATGCATAGTGATACTGAAAGTTAATGCCTGAGTGCAGGTCTCCCATCCTTGGCTGATGCTGTAGATGACTTCATGAGCAAGCATTTGCTTATCATTCGCCCCATGGCTTAGTAAATCTGATTTACTTAGGACTTTAGAAGTGTAGATTTCTGTATCATCAACTGTAAGTAGACTATTTTTTAAGTTCCTGGAAGTTAGAAATTCCCCGGAACTTCCTGGGATTGAGGTTATTGTCATAAACCTCAAGCAACAACCATATTCAGTTGTGAATAGTACAAAGGCCTGTTTTTGAAAAGCCTGCACTGTTGCAGACACTGACCAAACAATTCCTGAAAAAGGTATGTGGCCACCCTTGCTTTAAGTGTTTTGAGAGAATTAATGCTGTTAAGGGTACATCACCACCTTGTAAAGGCATTTTGTTTTGCTTATTAGTTTGTTGTTTGTTTTTAAGGCAGGATCTCACAAAAGCCCAGGCAGCTCTCAAATTCACTATGTAGCTGGGGTTCACCTTGAAATTCTGATACTCTTTCCTCTACCCCCAGAGTGCTGGGATTATAGACTTGCAGGACCACAGATCACGCTGCGTTTATGTGGTTTGGGGGGAGAACCCAAAGCTCCATAATTTCTGGACAAGTGCTCTACCCACTGAGCAGACCCTCTGCCAGCTGCAGTGTGTTTGTGGTTGGTGGTAGCATTTCTTCTTTTGCTCTGCCTCTCATTTTAGAGACTACAAGTGTGTGCAATTTCATGCTTCCTTGCAGTTAAGGAGATACACATTTGATCAATGCTGGCCACGAGGAGCTGAGCATGCTGAGGAGGTGCTTCTGGGAGACGTCCATGTAAAGTCATCTTTGATGGGAATGTGTAAGTCTGGGGACCTGGTGGTGCCTGTACCTGTATGACTACCTCATTAATGTAAGGGGAGATGAGAAAGGGAAAGCGACCGGAAACCCCATGAGAGTGCTGAACACCTGCCCAGACTCCAGAACTCCACCTGTGGCAGCTTGTTATTCGAAGAACACGTTTCTCATTGTTTAAGCTATTCACCTTACAGCTTTCTCCTGCACGCAGCTTTCCCCCAAGGACCGGCTTTGGTGCCACCATGTAAAAAGTGAGTAGTTGTTCTCTCAGTTAAGATGGCAAAAAAAGTTTCAGAAAAGGGTCTAGGAAAGCAGAGGGTGGAAAAGGAGAACAGGACAGCCTTGTTGATGTTCTGGTCATTGGAGTACTGTGGGATAGGGCTCAGAATTGGAGTGAGATGAAGCTGGATGGCTCAACAGGTGTCTAGATCAGAGGCCACACCAGGGTCTGAACTTGATCCTCAGTGGGTACTGGGGAGGTGGAGAAGGACAGATACCTGGAGCTGACTGGCCAGCCAGACAATCAATGATCTCCAAGCTCAGTGAGAGATCATCCTCACAAAATAAAGTGGCAAGAAACTGAGGAAGAAATCCAGTGCCAACCTGTGGCCTCCACATGTGCACACTCATATGTACACACACACACACATACACACACACACACTATTGTAAGAATGGGGTGATCTATATAGACCTTCCATATGGCTCAGATCAAGTTGCTCTAGAACAGAGCTCTTTAACTCTATTTTCGGTCAATTAATTTTTTGCTGTGGGAGGCTTTCCTGGCTCTTGTGACTATTTAGCACTGTCCTCGGTCTTTACCTGGCAGATTTCCACTAGTAACCATTTCTACCTTTGCAAAAAATGGTTTAGGTAAGGTGGAAAGAAATGGCTGTCAACAGAGAAACATTTCCATGTCAACATGTCTAGAAAGAGCATTGGCTTGTTACTGAAAACCCTGTCAGTCTCCATGCAAGTGGAAATACAGAGCCCATGGAATGCTATCAAATATTTGTGGGAAAGGTGGTGGGACATTCTCTTGGGAGTCAAAGTAGCTGGCTGAGAACAGTCCTCCACTGAATGAGTAAGAAAGGTACTTGTTTTCCCAGAAGACATCTGGTCTTCCTGGAAGACTGGTGCATGTCAATACATGTCTATAGCTCTGTGATTTTTCTTTGTTTCATTTACAGTGGTGAGGCCCTGTGATTCTGGAGGCCACCTTGGTCTGTAGACTGGCATGTTCTTGTCCATGAAAAGATTAACCTTCAATCCAAGTGCTGGAAAGAGGATGTAGGTCTATCATGGTATCAAGGAAACTCAGAAGGAGAAAGGGAGAAAGTGGCTTATTTTTCTTTTAAAAGGCAAAGAAATCTCATTGTTTAACATTATTTTATGTATCAGATGTGAGATCTCCAGGTGACTCTGGGGTGAGGTGAGAGTAATGTAGGCCAAATAGACACCAGTTGAGACTCCAGTTAACTTAGATGAAAACCATTGCCTTTGTTGAGAACCATTGGCTTAGTTGAGAACCATTGGTTAAGTTGAGAAATCATTGGCTTAGGTGAGAACCATTGACCTAGCAAGAGGAGGGTTGTTGAAATAGGGTCATGAGAGAGGTAGTCAAAGATCACATGAAGTCACACAAAATCCACAGTGAAATCTCTGGAAAGAAAAACAAGATGTTCTTTTAACATTACTTTGGGGTTAAAACTCTTCTTGTGATTAAGGGCTCAGTTTGTTCCTAGTAAATCCCAATATTAGAAACCTTGTTAATAAGTAGACCCCAGTAAGGGAGTCAAATTTTACATAGCTGTCCTCTCATCCTGTTTTATTAGTTAAGATGGGGCTTCACAGGTGACCTACTTTGGGCTGCAGTAACCTGTTCTTTGCTACTTGTCTGTGTTTGTTTTCGTAGAAGGTGTCTTTGAGTATCTAGCTGACAGTCTTTCTTCAGGAATTTCATTTAATGACTACCTAATAGAAATGTACTTTCCCTTATCTGATAATGTGTTCTGTCTGTCTGTCTGTCTGTCTGTTTGTCTGTCTGTCGTCTCTCTCTCTCTCCCCCTCTCTCTCTCATCTATCTATTATCTATCATCTCTCTATTTACATATTTACCTACCTCATGTAACTAATGTATAATTACACACTCTTGTTTCCTTTTGAAGCACAGATTTAAAAATGGTAAAATCCTGTTAGGTCTAGACTGACCAGCAATGACTACCATCCTCTCATACCAATCAAGGAAGCCTGTATGTTATAAGACATAAGAAATTGCCCAGAAAGGACTACCTGCTGGCAGTCCCTGAGTACTGCCAGATTTGCATTAGTATTACAATGAGAGGGAATGGAAACAAACCCAATGATGTTGGGCAATGAGCCATGCATACTCTGTTCATGGTTGCCCTTTGCTGAAGGTAGCACTGGTGGTATGGTATTATTATTTTTCCCTCAACTAGGTCACAGAAATCCTTTAAAATGAGTTTGTCTTTTCTTTCACTTTTATAATATTGAGATGTCACGGCCTTTAAAATAAAGTTTTGATGAAGCTGCCTGTAAGATTGCTGAAATAATTGAAACTTCATCTGTCTTGCCAATGTGCCCCACCCCGAGAGGGCCTGAACATCTCTGGATTCTTTGCTTCATGCAGTTGGCCCTGTTTCTGTGCAAACACACAAATGTGAACTCCTACTTAAGCAGCTATAAAGGAAACATGTGCAGAAGGGGCAATAAGTACAGACAAATCTCACACCCTAAATTTAGATATACTTGCTAGCTGCTTTTCACCCCAAACCAACCCCTTTCACTCTGTCTTCCTATATGGGCCCAGTTTCTTTCTTATTCTATTTCCTGTAAATAGGAAAGTTACCATGACTTTTGTTTTACTGCCTTGGCCCTCTGAGAGACTTCAGGGGTTAAAACATTGCCTAAGAGAACTAGGTTTATATGAGCTGATAACAATTTGTTCCCTGCAATTACTAACTTGAGTTGTTTTCAATTTACAATGTGGATGGTACCAGCAGCTATTGAATAATAAATTCATCAACTAAGGTGATTGGCGGTAAGGGAAACCAAAGATAGCAATTCCAAATTATGTGATTTAGGTATGATGCTTCCCTGACTGACAGAGATATCTTTATGGAATGGTCAAGAATATGGAAAGGTCAGTTAAATCTATGAAAATACAACAAAACCAAATGCCATTCTACCTTGGTCTACTTCCACAAAGAACACACCTTTAAAAATGCATCTCCTTGGCAGGGCCATTAACTTTCTTGATGAGAAATGAACATATTAGAGGTGATTCTCATATGAAATTGCTGATGATGTTAGATTGAGAGAGAGGTAAAGTGAAAATGAATTCCCATCAAACTAACCAGATGTGGCACTGGAGATGAGCAAGGTCGGTGGATATCAGCCTCCTGCCTTATTTTTAATGCATTTGGATCATCTATGAGGTTATGCCTTTTGCTGGGGTGGATAGTGGATATTCTGTTTGCCTAGAAGCACCTGGGGGCCTGGTTGCAATTATTTTTGGAGGACTGAGGTGCTATGAATAGAAAAAAATGGCGAATCTCAGGGTTGTGAAGGCATTAACATGTAACCACCTACCATATAGAAAGATTGCCCCATATCTTCAGATGTTCTTGCCATGATAATAACATGGCTCTTAAAATGATCCCTTAATGTGAAATAAAATAATAATTGATTTGAGTTCTATACCTTGACTGGAAATAGAATTTTGATCCTGTTGGATCAGTTCATGAGAAGACTTCAATAGAACTATTGTTATTGGGGGGTCTTTCTCCCACCAGACTACAACTTCTCAGATGACCATTCCATTTGGCCTGTAGCTCTGGGTATTCTGTCTCCTAATGGTGTAGAGTGCATTGGCATTTGTGTTGGGACTCTAGGACAACCTTGTGAAGTCATATGAACCTTGTGAAGTCATGTGCACATTTCTGGCATCAGGCTGTCAGAATAAAGACAGAAAGGAAAATGGTGCCTGTTTTGCTAGTTTTATTTCTGTTGCTGTGGTACAATACCCCAACCAAAATCAACCTCAAGGAGAAAAGGATTTATTTAGCTTACAAGTCTAGGCTACAACCCATCTTTTCTGGGAGGTAAAGACAGGATCTCAAACAGCTAGTCATTATCATAGTCTAATCTGTAGCCAGCACTGGAGAAAAACAGATATACCCACATTGCTTTCTTGCTTCCTTTTTTTCATTCAGGGGCCAGACTAGATAATGGTGCTGCCTTCTATGGGCTGGGTGAATTAATAATAAAGACAATGCTAATGTACATTCCCACAGGCCAATATGAACTTGATAAGCTTCATGAGATCCCTTCCCAGGTGACCTGGGTTATTGCAAGGTGACAGTTAAACAACATTGAAGGAGGAACCATACCAGTAAGCTAACCACACAATTGTTGACAAAGCTGAGATGTTCATTGATAAATGTTCAGAGTCAGGGCTTATCTTTGCAGTCTGTAAGAAGAAGTGGTGACTCTAAGCATTCACCGTTCATGCCAGCACAAGTACAGTTACTGGAAACTAACAAAACTCTCAGGATGTTTCCCAAAATGTCACCCTACACCCATATTTTTAGTTGACTAAAGCTGGCATTGGTCACTATATGCTTTGTCATTTCTCCCAATGCTTCTTTTCTCATAAGACTATTGGTGATTATGAGAACAAGGGATAGATGACCATTAGGAAGGACCAGGCAGTAAATGAGAACTGGGGAAAGATCTAATGCAAGGGAAGACAATATCTAAGGTGTTTGATAATCCAAGATATAATCCATCTAGAAGTTTGTAAAAAGATAGGATGTTGCATTTCCATGCTGTTGAGTTGTAGAGTGCTAAGGTAATCAATCCGTGGTGATTATACTTCACCCCAAAGTATTAACAATAAAGGAAGGGAAGTATTATAAATAGAAGGAATTGTCAGAGTCTTAGGCTGTGCTTAGAGTATGATTTTGTTCTCTGCCAACATTGGAGTTTCCCCCAGAAGTGATTAGAGCCACTTGTAAAAAAGAAACGTGCAGAGGTGAATCTGGCCTCCTATGTGTTCCTGGTTTTCTTTTGCTGGTGACACAGTGAAACAGAGGTTTCCAGAATCAGGGACACTGACGTTCATCCTTCTAGAAAACCTACTGTTGAGATAATGCTAACTACTCTTACAGAGGTGTAATTCTGGAATGATCTTTCTCCTTTAATGCTATCCTATAAATCAGAATTAATGCCCCATTAAAATAAATGAGCATGAGTTAATGATGCCAATGTATGTCTCTTTCCTAAACAGTGATCAGGTTTGGAATTATGAAGCTGCTCTATGTCCGATGGAATGTGTCCACAGAGACAGAGCTGCCCACTGTCACAGACAAGGTAATCACACACAGCTCAACTAGAAACCCCACTTAACCTCTTCATCACTGACTCACTCTGACCATTCCAGCTCCAGTAATCAACTTCATAATTGTTTCATCTGGAAGAATCTTGTTGACTTGGCAAAGTTAAGGTCTAGAGCAGACAAAGTCACATGAATTTTAGAAAAAACTATAGAGCATCCTGTATGAGAAATTTAACCGTCACTGTAGTTGTCCAGGTTGTTTGCAGATATAGCATTAGACGGCAGGGTCTTTCCTGACATTTGCAGAAGAAGAAATTGAGGTTAGAAATTGCATGGCCATGGTGCATCAAATGTAGAATACCAAATCAAGTCTATCCCATGTAATTTAAGTCCATGATCCTGTAGTCTGTATTCATAGGCCAGAGAGAACCTTGCTTGAGAATGGTGTGAAGATAAGCCTTTGTATGGACAGGTTGGGTAGCATCAGCATCCTACGGTGGAAAATTCCCAAGTCTCCAATCTGCATTAGTTTATTATCCATTTACATAACTTGTTTACACAGACTGATAATGAAATTAATGACTTCATAGAAGACAAACACATGAACTCCAGGACTTCACTTTAGTTTTAGCATATTTACGTGCCTCTTTCTTGCCTTTCTTCTAATACTATTTTCCTCATCCAGTATTAATCCTGTGCTTAATATTTTTATCTTATTAAGAAAATTTCCCCCCACCCAACCCCCTGACATGAAATAGGTATTATAAAGTGCTTCTTTTTAAGAAAAAAAATTAATAAGCTGACACTTGTTTTTGTTTGCAAACTTTTTTCCCACCCTTCCTAGGGGAGTCTATCATCTATACAGCATCATCTAGCTTATAAAATGTTATGCTTATCCAGAAAACTGACATCTACAGAACAGTCTTAGGTGGGATAGTATATGCTTGATACATCTTACATGAGGCAAATAGACAACTGTTAGTCCCTGCCAGGAAGCAGGTCCAACAAAGGAATTTGATTATTGCAGGAAGCAGTAGAGTCATGTTTCTGTAGATACAGTACAGTCATGTGGACATAACTACTCCCTACCTCAGGATGTTTTTGACAGAGTTGCCGGCCAGACCTTTTTTTCCTGATTGATAAGCATTCCTTGTAGATGAGCATCCTGGCAAGCTCATTAGTTACTGTGCCTTGTCGTTTGGTGTCAGGCCTGGGGTTGCACTCACTCATTTGTTTTACTTCATTGGACTGAGGCATCTGCAGCAGCATGGTACATTGGTTATCTTCAATTAAGAGACATTATAAATCCTGTTCTTAAGAACTCACACTTGATAAGTAGATAAGAAGATAAGTTGGTAAGTAGACACATGCATTTATTACACTATAAAAGTTGTGAGGGTGAGTTCTAGAGAGAGGGCTCAGCAGTTAAGAGCATTTGCTACTCTTGCAGAGGACCCAGGTTCCATTCCAAGAATCCACATTGAGTAGCCTGTCAATCCAGGTCCTGGGCATCCAGTGCTCTCTCATGGCCTCTGCAATAACTGGACATATGAGCATAAACACAAAGATACATATGTACATACACATACATAAACCTCTTAAAATTAAATAAACAAAATAAAATTACAGGGTTATCTGTACTGGTTACATTTTTTTCCTGTTGTATCAAAGGACTTGACAGGATCAATTAAGAAAGAGGAGGAGCAATTGGTGTTTGATAAAGTATGGCTATCCTGGCAGAAAGCAGGGTAGGGAGTGTGTGGCCAGAGTTCTTCATATCTTGATGGATCAGAAGCAGACAGGGGAATGATGGAACTCAGCTGGTTTCTCCTTTTTCTTCTTTCATTCATTCTGTGACACCACCCTGTAGGGTGGTGCTACACACCCCCATTCCTGGTGTAACTTCCTTCTTCATTTAATCCTCTGTGAACTCCCCTGCCACTGCCACT
Source organism: Mesocricetus auratus (assembly GCF_017639785.1). NCBI lineage: Eukaryota > Metazoa > Chordata > Mammalia > Rodentia > Cricetidae > Mesocricetus > Mesocricetus auratus. The sequence goes on along the minus strand of NW_024429191.1, from coordinate 35,887,975 downwards.
GAAAGACACTCCCAGAAGTGTGTCCTAGGGAATTGAAAATGTCACCCCACTGACAATGAAGATGCACAATCACTCCAGGTGTCAATGATAATGGAACCACAACTGATGGAAACCTTACCTTACCAAATATTCTATAGGCTTCATGGACATCGTTTATATATCCTGTTCCAAGCTGCAAGTAGCTTCAGTTTCGAACATGACAGCTGGTACTGTGATAGGGCATACAATCACATACTGTCAAAGTCTGAGAGTTGAAACTAAGTGATGATCAAGCCAAACCCACACATGGATCCTGGAATTCTTCTGCTTAAGTGATGGTTCTCATGCTAGTGTGAGAAAAGATAAGCGACTCATCTGACAGGTTTGGAGCCCAGTGGGTCTACTGAGCAGCAGGATGGCTGGGGAACTTCTCAAGAGAGTCAGATTCAACCAGGTCAATCCATGTGTGTTTATGTGCACAGGCATGTGTGTATTGCTGAGTGCATGTGGCAGTCAGATAACAGTCTCAGGCATCAGGCCTCAACATCAACCTTGCCTGAAGCCATGTCTCTTTGTTGCTTGCTGTTGAATATTCCAGGCTAGAAGGCTTCCACGCTCAGAGTCTTCCTGCCACTTAGGCTGGAGTACACATTTTGTTGAGTTGGGTAGTGGAAACTTCATTGATGTAGCTTTTATTTAACAGGAGTTTATAGAACAATTGATATCTTCTGTCTGAAGATAGATGGCAAGCATGTAAATGAGAATTGGAGATTGGAAGGTGTGCTGGACTGAGGATGAGCAAGATGGTGGTCACATCCTTGAGCTAGGGAAGGCCTACAGAAGTGGTATCTCAAGGACTGCCACACTGTCCCAGCAATGAGAGCAGCAAGCAGCTGAAGGGAGATGTTGAAACAAGTAAGAGGAACTGGAAGGACGTGTGAAGGGGGCTGTGACACAGACTGGTAGTGGAAACAGTCTGAGCTGTGCCAGCCATAACCAGCAGGTGAGAAAGGAAAGAGCTACAAAGTTGGTAGGAGTTCGATTTGCCTTTAAAGCTATGGCTGTGCACATTTGCTTAAGGAAGATACTATGATGACAATGATCGAAGTGTGTGAGGGTTACAGGGGTTACAGAGAAGGCCATCTGGGGCTGGTGAAAAAACTCTCTAGAGCCCTCAAGGACTGCTGCCTACATGCCAGCTTCCATCCTCAAAGGCCTTAGGTGGCTGGGGAGGTTTCATCATCCCACCCATCTTCCCAACAGTGATGAGGAGTCAGAGAAGGAAGTCAATGACAGCTGTCTGTTTTTTGATGTGACAGATACTGTGCTGTCTATGAGAGCATCTCCAGAGATGCTAACCTGAGGAGAGAGACCCACCTGAGTATGGGTGGTACCATCGCATGAGCTGGGGCCATGAACTGAATAAAAAGAGAAAAAAGAGACCACAAGCTGATTGCCAGCATTCATCTCTCTGATTCCTGACTGTGAATGCAGTGTGACCAGTCACCTCACACTCCTGCCACCACACCTCTCCTATAATTATAGACTGTATCCCTTCAAACCATGAGACAGACCATTCCTTCGGTAAGCTTCCTTTTGCCACATTTTTTGTCAAACTTACCATAAATATAGCTATATGTTTGCTTTCATTTTGAGGAGTGTGTGCCCACTAATTTCCAAATCAATAGCTACTTCAAAGTACAAAACATACTAGGAAATGTAGTCCTTTCTGTAGGCTTTAACAGACGCTGTAACAATACGTGACACATAATTACTGACAGTAAAGCTAAGTATTTAATGTAGAAAATTACTCACAAGATACCAAACCCAGAGGAGCAGTTTTCAGTGGCCGACCCGGAAGCCGATCTCCAGGAAAAGAGACCGAGACTTCCTGTGTGCTGTCTTTTATGCCTTCCCCCGTAACGCCCTTAGCCATGCCCAAAAGTGGGCCTGGCTAGTGACGTAGTTCCGCCTACGTACGTATACGTCTTTAGTCCTGCCTAAAGTGGGTGTGGTTAGCAGTGTGGTAAACCGCCCTTTTATTACCTCATCTGTATGCGCCTCTAATAAGTCACATGTTTAATGGCGGCATCAGACTTCCTCCTACAATTCCCCTTTTAGTCTAAAAAAGGACAACTAACTTGTGTCCATGAACAAAATGTATCAAACTTCTATCTAAACCTAAACTTATCTGAAAGAAACACCCAAATATGAACACCTCCTTCCAATCCCAACTCTAAAATAATTGAAAACTAACACTAACACTTCTGACACATCTCCTCTTTTCTGTTTAAACAAAAGAAAGGTCTTAATTTTAACATAGTCAAATTGTATATGACAGAACAGTTATCAAGTAAGAACATAGTTACAACATTTTGACTATTAACATTTAGCAAGATCTAAAGAAAATATCATCCATCCCATCCTTGTGAGTCCAAAGTCCTATATGTAGCTTATCTTTTATCATAACTAAGGAAAACTATAATTATAACTATCTGTCTTCAACTCCATCAAAGACCACAGAAGGATAATATATAAACACTAGGATTGACAGAGACATCTTACTGCCTGGACAGTCACCCGAAGTTCCTCTGTAACGTTGGGGCATCCATCTTCAGCCCATAGGCCACAATGTGTCTGGAACACTTCTCAGCAAAGCAGGAAATTTCAAACTGTCCATCTGCATTGGCAGTCTGTCAGTCATTTTTCTTTGTCCTGCAGAAAGTCTCGTAGACTCTTCATCAAGCAGGAACCCTGTAAGACTGAGTTCAGTAGTCACTTTCCTGTGGGTCCTGCATGTCCAGATGATACAACAACAGTCAAACAATCTAGGCAAGAGCAGTTTCTTGCCCAAATGGCTAATGTTGCCATGTTGAAAGCAAACTTTATAACGAGTTTCTTCGATGCCCATCTTCCTCTCAGACGTAATTGGTGCTGCCAGGAGCAGATATTTCTCATTGTCAAGACAAACCCTAAACCATTTTAAATGCCATGTTCTGAAGGTCTTTGAGAGGTTTGAAGACTGTCCATCTCAAATATATTTCTGTATATCTAGAAACCTAACTTATGTAACTAGAAATTCTATTATAAGTAACTATCTATAGTCTGTATTCAATTATGCATTACGTTGTAAAAGATCAGTATAAGCACAATACTTAATCAAGAGGAGAAATATAAGCATCACAAAATTGACCTTGATTTTGTCTCAATAAATGAAAAACAATACCCATACCATAATTCCCCTTTTTACCATTAAAAGAGATTGGCTGTGATCACTAGCCAATTATAAACAATCCCATTTAAATGAAAACAAAGATTTATAAACAAGATGGGAATTGGGACGTCGCTCATTCCAAACTGCTTCATGCTGGAAGGGGGGCGCTGTTTATACCATGGGGATCATGACAAAACTCAGAAACCTGTATAAGTCCATATTTTCGGGGTCTGTAAAGCTGTATCATCTTCACTGTTTCGATTGTTGGAACACCTGGTCCACTGCTTCCGGGGGTCTTGGTTCGTCAAACCACAAAAGCCTGGAAGGAATCCTTAGCTTTTCATTTTCTGTAGAAACATAAATAAAAACTCCTTTTCCAAGTAACATATCCTTACACTTAAATTTTGAAGTCAAGGCATTTTTAAAAGATAGAAGTGGGATTAATTCAGCAGCATTTATAATCAAGTGTACTTTAGCAGTTGCTCCTTCCTTAGCAATGAAAAAAGTGAAAAACACAATAGTGTACAGTATCCAGACTCTCTGTGTGATTTCCATCTTTACGTGGCTTATTTATTTATCTATTATTACTTTATTTCTTTCACTTTTATTTATTTTTCTCTGAGACAGGGTTTCTCTTTGGAAATCTGCCTGCCTCTGCCTCTGGAGCAATCCTACCGGCGTGCGCCACCACAACGCCGGCTTTTGTATTTATTTACCACTTTGTCGTTTCAGTTTCTCTCTCAATCTCACATATATTTTTAAACACACTGTAAACCTTTAGAAGTTTTTCTTTATCCAAGTCTGACTTTACTGTAAATCTTTATGTTTTTCTGGCCATGTGTCTTATCTGTAAAACCGCGGCTGTTTTAAACTGCCGTTTCAAGAGGGCGGGCGTAAGCGTGACTTCAGCTTACTGCCTCAGTCCATGCTGACCTCCAGCAAAAGCTGCCACTTCCAGCTGTACGTACACCCCTTTTAATCGGTAGCAGAGTCTCTTAAAACAACCTTGCTGTTTTTTTTTTTTTTTTTTAATGCTGAGTCAGGAAGACTCCGGTAAACGAGCCATGTGAATCTCGGCTTGTCGATAGCAAAACAGAGTACACCTGAGAAAAATGCTGCTACCAAAATCTGTGCTTCTCTCCGTTCTTCTGTTTCTAAAATTCCTTTAAAGCTTTTGTTGTTTTGCGTGGAAATTCAATCCCGCTTCTGACAACCATTCTGTTAAGAGAAGCTTTTTCTTTTGCTAGCCGCTTTGGTTTATCCCCCGCCAGTCGCCTGGGCTCTGCAGCGCCAGCCTGGTTCTAGAGCCGCATGAGTCCCAAATAAACACACAGGAAGCTATATTCATTATGAAGCTGTTGGCCTTGCTTGTCTCTTACTGGCTAGCTCTGCTTTAAGTAATTACCCCATAATTGTTAATCTAAGTATGTCTCTTACCGGAGAATAGTTCCGGGGTCCTACCTCATGGCGTTACATGTCGAACTCTCTTGTGTTTCCCCTTCCCAGAATCCTCCTCGACTCCTAGTCCCTCCTATCTAGGTTTTCTATTGGCCAGACAGTACTTTATTGACAAATGCACAGGCAAATAACAGGACTTCCCCAACACTTTCGAACAGAGTGCACTGCTACAGAAGAACTAGAGGGTCCTGTCATGAACTAAGAATCCTTACTGGGAAAGCAACCAGCTCTTTCTGCTGCTCATGCTACGGTGGTAAATGGATCAGAAATGGCAGAGACTTCAAACTCAAAAGGGTTGTTAGAAAGTTATGTTTGGCCAGTGGGGGCTCTTGGACTCTGGGCTGACAGCTGGGACCAAACTAGGCCCTCTACATGTGGGTGACTGTTACATGGCTTGATCTGTTGATGGGGGTGGCAGCTGGCAGTGGGACCAGGACTTATCCCAGGTGCATGAACTGGCCTTTTGGAGCCCATTCCCTGTGGTAGGATAACTTGCTCAGCCTGATATGGGGAGGGGCTTCATCCTACCTCAATTTGATATGCCAGACTTTGTTGACTCTCCAAGGAAGGCTCCTCTGAGGAGTGGATGAGGGATGGGATGGGAGAATGGAGGGGGAACTGGAGTTGGTATGTAAAATGAAAAATGAAAAACTAATAAAAAATAAAGTTATGTTCAGTTTTCTGGGTCCCTAGGTGGAAGTTTGAGTTTGACAAATGTATTGGAAACAAACTGTGCTGTATAGCACATGCATGAATTTCTGCTATTATTCCAGTTTGCTATATTGCAAAGTCCTTTGAAGCTACTGTCTGTAATACAATTGGAAGTAGAAGTAAAGGTGGGGGGTTGCTGGAAGGGAGAAAGTGGTGGTCCTAGGATTATTTGGAAACCTGAATCAGTGTAACTTGCTGAGAGTTTCCTAGTTCTCAAACACAGCTGCAGTTGGGGATGCCTTGAATTTTAGTAAATTCCTTTCTCATTTCCTGGTGTCACAGAGAGAGAGAGAGAGAGAGAGAGAGAGAGAGAGAGAGAGAGAGAGAGAGAGAGAGAGAGAGAGAGAGAGAGAGAGAGAGAGAGAGAGAGAGAGAGAGAAAGAGAGAGAGAGAGAGAGAGAGAGAGAGAGAGGATGTAGAAAATGAAATGACTGGACAGGATAAGAGTGTGTGTGTGTGTCTGAGATGTGTTTATTTTATTTGTAAATAGCACTTCAGCATGAAAGGAACTAGCAGAGAGCCAAGTTCCTGGCAGATCTAAGGGCTTTTTTTCTGTGGACAGACTCCCTGGGGAGTAAAGGAACTCTTTTTAATCCCTTTTTCAAAGCCTGAGATTCACACCATACTGACAGCTTCCCAGTGCAGATAAACTCTGTAATTGCTTTGATAACAGACTCAACAGAGTTAGAAAAGGAAGGGTGGGGTGGGGGTAAGGGGAGGCAGTGTTATGTGAATTTGGGGGTGGGGATGTTTTAGTAACTTTCAATTTATTTGACTAAATATAAAATAAAATTCATTCGTGCCAGGTACAACCCAACAAATACTAAACAATACTGTTAAGGAGAAGAGAAAAGTAGGCTAAGCCAACTTATGAATCCTAATAGACTGACAAGTCTTGGAATTAGAACTCAAATATTTGAGGAATCAAGTGTCTTCTTGCAGACAGGGGTGTCTCCAAAGGCTTTTTCAATATAATAAGCTGAAATATTAGCCAAGAAATTAATGCACGTGCAATACAGCATAACTTGTTTCCAACAAAACTTTTGTCAGACTTCCACCTAGGGGCCAACAAGGCCAAACAGAACTTCCTTCAAGAATGAAAATGACAAATGGAGCCCTCTTAGATTTATGTTCACTGATAGCAGCTAATTTGAGAAGTGCCCTAGATAATCCTCAGTCAGAAAATACCACTAGATAAGTGTGCAGGAGACTCGGTTTTGAGGAGTGGCTGCACAACACACAGTCTTTGTGACCCTGGAAAATTAGCATGCACTCACTACCACCACGCCGTTTGCCATATGAGATTTGGAGCACATGTGGAGGTTAGAAGACAAGCTTGGAGCTGATCCTGACCATTCACCTTGTTTGAAACACGGTCTCTTGTTCCCCACTTGACCTAGGCTGACTAGCTGGCCTGTGAACTTCTAATGATTCTTTTGCCTTCACACCCCATCTTGATGTAGGAACACTAGGATTATGTACATGCTGGCAATGGGATTATGGACATGTTTGCTACCACATGTAACTTTACCTGGGTGCTGTGGATTCAAATATAAGTCCCCACACTTGCAAAGAAGTGCTTTATCCACTTAGTATCTCCCAAGACCCATATTAGCTCTTGACCCTTGTTTCCTCTTGCAAAATGGAAATAGGAATACTCAGTTTAGCATGGATACTTTGACCATAAGAGGCAACGTTGAGTTATTGACGTTATTGAGAACTTACAGGGCTGAGTGAATAGAGAAAAAACCCATAAAGTAGTGTCCTTAATTCCCTCTTCATGGACTGAATTAGATTGCTACTTAGTTGAGAGTTTAGAGTGAGACTAAGAATATATCATCTTTAAATTTTTTAGTGTTGAGATGAAACCCAGGGTTCCTGCACATTAGTCAAGTTTTCTGCTGCTATGTCACATCCATCATAGTGGAGCATTACAGGTCAACAAAAGTGAGTGCACACATTAGATATATACCTATAAATATGTATACCAAACACCTAGCATGCATAAATAATGCATATAAACAAATAAGTGAATTCAGATCAACTTATGCCACTAAGTCATGTGTTTATACACAGATGCAGATTCAGATACAAGCATAATACACACATTTGCATGCGCATTTCACCTCTATATAGTGTGTTATTTGATGATGATCTTTAAGCATTGAGCCATTGCCAATGAACCCCCTAACCTTACACAGACTCTGGGCTTGGTTGACAATATCACATCTTTTTGAATGGCTTCAGAAGAAATAGCTTACTTTTTAGGCAGAAAATAAGACTGACAGTTCATCATAGCTTAGCTTTGACCACCAGACACTGAGAATAGTTACTTTCTCTCTCTAGCCTACTGTATGATTTGAAATGATTACCAGCTCGATGAGAGCCAGAGCCTGAACCCTGGTGGCCAAGTCAGTCTCTTTCCAGCTCTCTAACTGAAATAATGATCTCCAGGTTCAGTGAGAGACCCTGTCTCAAAAAAGTAAGGAAATGTTAACTGCTCTTGCTAGTTAATATTTTTTTTGTTTTAATAGTTCCAACCATCTCAGGATGGACCACTAATGAATGTGCGATTTAGTGAATTTAGGTATTTCATTATAAGTTTTTCTTTTTCTTTTTCTTGGTATAATGGAAAACAATTTGAAGTAACCAAATCAGCTCACATATTGTAATAAGGCATTATTCATTCTGTAGCCTCATTAGGGGAAGTGAGTTAGCTCAACTCTTTTGAAATGGCTTGGATCCACCTAGGGATGTTCCCATCTCTGCTGTATTCTTCCCTTTGTTGGGATAAAAGGTGGAGCCTCTGAGGCTAACTATCCGCAATGTTTTTAATTAGCAATCTTGAACAACTGAGTCCTGTTTTTAAGCTTCCACTCAAAGTTGAACCCACAGAGAGTCTTTTCCAATATATTAATATTTATACCAAGCGAGAGGTTGCAGACTCAAAAAACACCATCTAGGGAATCAAATGTACAAGCAGTGATAGATGACGTATTTTCCACTAGAAATGAGTTTAATATAAAACAAAACAGTTGCCTGTTTCACTTTACTTAAAACAGAGCTATTCAGTTTTGGGTGGGGGCTCTGCCGCCTTGGGGGCAGCTGGCATTTTCTGGAGATGCATTTGATTGCTAACGCTGGGAGGGATTTGGGCATCGTGGATTTAAGTGTCTGTTGGGAGAAGCCAAGGATGTTGCTACACAGACAGCAGTGCACAGAGTAGCTCCTGGGGCAAGGAGTTACCCTGTACTATGGGAATGGGACCAAGACCAAGAAGCCCTGGTTTAAAGAATGTATATCCTATCAGAATTTTCTTAATTTTTCCCATTAAATGAATATATTTCTTCTAAACTTTATTCTATTATGCTTTTGCCAAAATACATAATTGTACTTCAGAAGTTAAGGGGGACAGAGTTTTTCTTTAATGTTGTAGCCACTGGTTAAGTCATCTACACCCCTGTAAGTAATCCCACATAGAAGCAACTCTAGTTAAATTCTTTGGTTCAACAATAAAAAGATGTGAGGGTAGGAAGGGGAGCAATTAGGCAAAGTAAAGGGATCAGTGCAACTGGGAGGGAACAAAAGATAGAAATCGGGAATGATTATGGTCAAGATATTTTATATACATGTATGAAAATGACACAGTAAAACACATTACCCTGGGTAATTAAAATATGCTAATGACAATAATAAATTTCTTAAAGAGAAATTAGTGTAAGTTCACTTTTCTGTTTAAGGGAAACCTGTAATGACATATTATGTGCCATTCTAACCTGTTAAGTTCTTTCATGATAATGGTGGTCTTTGTACTGTCAATTTAGCCAACCCCAAATTGTGCTTCCCAGAATTCCCTTTTGCCATAGATATGCATTAATTGGGTCTACATGACACATTTTGCATGAGATTTGGAATTCAGAATTCGGAATGTGAGAGCTGGGGAGATGGCATAATCAGTAAGGTGCTGGCTGTGCAAGCATAAAGACATGAGTTCAGATGCCCAGCACTGTGGGAAAATCCAGGTGGAGTGAAAAGAGAATTCAGCAGAGAGAGAGAACTCTCGAAGGAAGCCCAACTGTGAAGGGATGCTGGAAGTGGAAACTCTAGTAAGAGCCTCAGGGGAATGCTGTGGAATGCTATCTTCTGGACATGACATGGCTTCAGCTCTTGTGAACATGCAGAACTGTAGATACAGTGTAAGACTTGCAGAAGATGAAGCTTATCAACCTTTGAGCACTGGCTGAGGCTGGGAGGATCCTAAGGCTTCACCCCTAGCAAGGAGCTGTTGGAAGCTAATGACTTCTAGGAGGAAAGCCATTTTTCCTTAGGCATGTGGCCACTGGTAGATAAGTTTTCCCTTGCTCCAGTGAATGGCTCCACACCCATGTGTATATGAACAACATTAATTAGACTCAGTGGCTTGAAAGTAAATAAAAATTGTACACAGAGGACATGTAGTGGGGGGGGGGGAATGAGATGTGCAATTCAGGGTCCCAGAAGTAGATTCAAATAAGATATGTTATATATGTGTATGAAATTGTCAGGGGACAAATAAAAGCAAACATTCTGAGAAAAGAAACCATCCCACAGAAGCTTTGATCATAGTACAGGTGCTGTGTAGAACATTCCAGAAATACTAAGCTTTCCATGAAGTTCAGACTCCAATCATGGTATTACTGAGAGTCACTTGCTTTCTTCACGGTACATGGAGGGAAGAAGGCAGCAACCATTTGTTAAGGCATTTCTACTTTGTGTTCCAGTAAAATTCACTTGTTTGAGAGCAGGAACAGGGGCAGGAGAAAGAAATGGGAGGATTAGGCAGATGATGACTTTTGAGGATCCATTGAACATACTGATAAACCACATTGGGAATTCTAATGGAAGTCAATTTGCTTTCCCACACACATTGATCTCATAAAATGAAGCCTGTGTTCATGTTATCTAATTAGTTGCTGTAGCCCTCAGAGGAAATACATAATAAGAATTATTTTAACACAAAATGACAGCATGAGTGATGGGGCTACTGACCAAGTTTTTTCTTAAATGGGACACAATGTTGTGATTAACATATATATTTCTTTAGAGAGTGACAGAGCCTCTGAGAACCAGGGTCCTGTTGCCCATACCTTCTGCAGTCCTGACATGTCTGTCCTTCTGTTTGCCAGTCCAATGTTATCTTAGTTACCAACATAATGCATTAGTCAAGGTCCTTGGGTAAACTCAAACCAACTTAGGAAATAAAGGAATTTATTAATTTAGGATTCTTTTGCTCTGGTTTCATTGTTGTTTGTTTTAAACCAAGTGACATGCCATGTATTTATACACTTATGGACAGAACTTTAGAAGGTCTCTCCCCATGATGCATCTGGAATCTGCATCCTCCCTGGGTTTCATTTTCAAGTGGTTCTTTATATAATAAATTTGCTTTCACTGAGGACCATGCCCATCAAGGCTCTGAGACTGTATGTCTTCCCAGGTCTACAGGCCTCCCCTGAAGCTGGAGAAAGGAGGCTACCCTTCCTCCAAATGATCAGAGAGTGTATGATGTGAGACAGATTTCTATTGCTCAGAAACAGGAATGGTGGGCAGCTGAGAGAGGCTCATGTCATAGAACTGTCACCCATTGTGCTATGTGTGTCTGTCTGTCCATCTACCTATGAATCTCTTTATTTTCATGAGCCTTCTTATGCATTTTAAAAAGAGATGATGTTACTTATCCAAGGCTGTATGCTGGTGAAAAGATGAGACACAATCTTAGTACGGCGTCCTCAACTAAAGATCTTCTGCCTTTTGCCTCCAGTGAAGATGCATGTTTATGTGTGGGCAAGCACATGTGTGTTTATATAAACATACATGTATGTGTAAGGCATGAAAGATGTGGGACACTGAAAATACTGTTGAGGTCACTGGTGCAAGAATAGCATGGTGGACCATAATTCTCAGTGAGTCAAATGTTTATGGAGACAAGCTTTGGGTGAGAGAGCAGAGCCACTTTAATGCAGCCTAAGCTGTTGAACAAGAAAGGAGAATTCCTGAAGGGCCAGTGGACATCCCCTTGGCAAACATAATTCAGGAAGACCGTGATGGATGTTACTAGGGATTGTATAGAATGCACTGCCCAAAGAAAATAGAATTCAAGTCACATGAATGATTTTTAACGGCCTTGGAACTTCATTAAAAATATATGCAGTGCTTGAAAGAGATTAAACATCATTTCTTCCTAGTAGTAACTCTTCACAATTCAGAGTGCTTTTTCAGCTTAAAGGAGTTTGAGTTTGGACTTTGTTTTAAGTGTTTAGCAGCATGTGTGTCTGTTGCCCAAGGTCAGACAACTGTAGAGGGTGTTTCTCTACTGAAGCCTAAGGTTGGAAGATGACAGGCTTAAACTCTGAAAGTTCCTTCCATCCTGAGGATGTCAATGTCTACAAAAGGAGCAACTGTACTCATTACATACCCTTCTTTTGGAAAACATGTTCATTTTCTTTGTATTTATGTGTATGTATTTGAATAAGCACACATGTGTGTCAGTCTTTGTGGAGGCCAGAAAAAGGCACCCCATACCTTGGAGGTAGAGTTACAGTTACTTGTGAGTTGCCTGATGTGAGTGTTAGGAACCGAATTCAGGTTTTCTACAAGAATAGCAAACTCTCTTAACCACTGAGCCATTTCTCTAGCCCCTTCCTTGTTAATGTCTTAAGAAACTTGACTAGATTTTTAGTGTGGTGATTTGAATGAGACCTCATAGGCTCATGTATTTGAATTCTTGATCCCCAGTTAGTGGAATTGTTTGGGAAGGACTAGAAAGTGTGGCTATAGAGGAGGTTTGTCACTGGAGGTTGGACTTTGAAGTTTCAAAAGTCCATGCTAGGTCCTCTCTGTCTCTGTCTCTGTCTCTGTCTCTTCCTCTCCCTTCCCCACCCTTCTCTGCCTGCTGTCTACAGAGAGCTCAGCTAAGCTATTGCTCCAGAATCATTCCTGTCTGCTTCCAGCCATGCATGGATTAATCCCATAAAACTGTAAGTGAGCCCTCAATTAAATACTTTCAGTTATAAGAGTTGCCTTGGTCATGGTATCTCTTCACAGCAATAGAATAGTAACTTATAGACAACAGCCAATAATAGACATTTAATAACTGAAGAAACTAAGTATCAGGTGCAGTGAATCCACTGATTAACTTTTGACTTGTCTGTAGAACTCAGGGTATTTTGTTCATCTTCCTTCCCCAAGAGTAATCAGATAATGGTGATACACAAACTACTAACCAACTCTGTAAATGTCTGTGTGGAGATGTGTGTGGGGGTATGTGTGTAGCCCTGTGAAATTGGGTATGAATAAGTTTGAATGTATGCATGTATGTGTGAGAGAGTGTATGTATGTGTGTGTGTGTATGTGTGTGTGTTGTATGTGTGAATGTGTGAGTATGTGTTAATGTGTGAGAGTATATATGTGTGTGTGTGTGTGTGTATGTGTGTGTGTGTGTGTGGTGTGTGCATGTATAGGAGTGTATGTGTACAGGAGAAACTGACTTCAGTTTGCACCCCAGCTTATCTTTTGTTTTTCGTGCATGGATCTCATGTTATTCCAAAAGATACCTTCAGTTGTTTTACCCCTTTATTATTGAGAACAGCTCTCCCCATATCTTCCTTTGGGAAAAGAAAGGGACTCATTTTCTGCAGAATCTGCTGGGATACATAAACAAAAATCAATTTCTTACATACCACGGGAATTCTGTCAATGGGGTCCGTTTCTGCTGACCCTAAATGTTCCTTTAGTTTTGGTTTCTATGTAAGCCTGTGGAGCAAGTTCAGTGTGAGAGACCCCTCACCTGGGCTAGGAGCAGAGGTTTCGAACAGGCCATTTTTCCTGCTGCAATCTTCTTTCTAAGTGAGAGGTCATGGTCAAGTGGGAAGTGAGGTTTCCCTTGGTGATTTAGTCTCCATTTTAACTACTGCATTCCAGACTCTGTGACTTTTAATGTTGCACTTAATCTCCTTGCATTTCAGTTTCTATATCTTCAAACTGATCACAGTGATGGCCATTTGAAATAAAATAAGGGACATGGGCAGTCAATAATTATCATGGCACCGAGCTGCTATGCTTGGTGGCCAACCCCAGAGTCACATTGTTTGGGCTAAAATATATCTTTTTTAGTTGAATGATCAGTTTTCAATGTCACTTAAACTCTTAAGTCTCAATTTGGACACTATTAAGTTGTGAATCAAATGAACTGGAAACGTTAACCATGGAGGTGTGCACACATCTGCCTTTTAAAACCTTAGGAAACATGGCATATTTTCTTGCTACCCCTGTTTTTGAAAGAATATATGAAACTCATGTCTACTTCCTTTTGGTCCTGAGAGTCTTGCTTATATTATGCCCTCATCAGGGTTATCAGAAAGATGAGTGAATTCATGTAGCAAAAGGAACTTTGTAAAGCCTGGTTTGTCACAATGCATGTGTCCATTCTGAGCAGACATTTTTGGGGCAGATAAGCTGCCCTGGTGTTCCCAGGAACTACAGGCTCCACTAAGGTGGGGCTCTCTGTATAGGTCCAACCTTTGTCCCCTGCACTCAGGAGATGCAGGGCAAGCAATCAGTGCTGGTTTAAGAAGCCAGCAAACGATGGCCCATTTGTCATTTGGCAGAACAGGTAGAAATTTCTCGTGAAATAAAGAAAAGCACACGGGGTCTCCTGAATGCTTTTCTCTGAAAGTACAATCACACCACTGGAAGTTGCCTAGATAGAAAGTGAAATCAGGCGAGTGAAAAACACTTTCTGAGTGATTAGAGACCTTTGTTTTCGAATGAGCTGACACCTTTTAAAACTCGGAGAGGAAACTATTTTAAAGCCAGGTGGCACCAAACAGGCTGTTTGCTTGTCATTTCCTTTCCTCTTTTCCGTGCTGATTGATTTGCATAATAAGTGATTCTTTGTTTTCTTGGAGCTCAGGTTTTCTATGCCTCGGGCCCCGCATGAATCCATAGTTCTTCCTAGAATTGTGATGGCGAAGCTCTTTTGTGAGAATCACTGCAAGGTTCTATGTAGATCTGGGTTCAGCGTGGCTCAGAGACGCCTTGGGGACACTGCTTGCTTCTCCTTTCCCTAAGGTGGCTGAGGACTTGTCACTGGTGCTCTGGTGGGGTGCTTGGCATGAAGAGAGTGGTCACAAAGCATGTGCATGTGAATACAATATTAGAGGACATTAAGGACAAAGATAGACAAGAGGGCTCTGGTACAGACAGTGTATACACACAGGGTGGGAAGAACACATTGTAATAATATAGTAAGAGAGGGGACCTTGGAAGGGTTCCATGGTGGGTGAGGGACAAAAGGTAGGTGGGAAACAGAGACTTACAGATAAAATGTCTGTGGAAAGTTTATTGGAGAAGGTAGGGGAGTAAGGAAAGAAAAGAGAGGAGAAAAAGATAGAAAGAGACAGGGAGAGACGGAGAGAGATAGAGACAGCCAGCTGCTTCCTCAGAGAAATGCCAAAGAGAGAGAGGAAGTGGGCGGAGGAGTTTAACCTCTTTTTATTTTTTATTTTATTTTATTTTTTGGTTTTTCGAGGCAGGGTTTCTCTGTGGCTTTGGAGGCTGTTCTGGAACTAGCTCTTGTAGACCAGGCTGATCTCAAACTCACATAGATCCGCCTGACTCTGCCTCCCAAATGCTGGGATTAAAGACATGCCACCACCTCCAGGCCCCAGAGTTTACCTCTTAAAGGAACCTTCACACCTGCATACAGAGCTAGGGTACTGCTTGCTGAGTGTAGAGGTGGCATACTGTGCCAGGTTCCCAAGGCATGGGGCCAGGTTTGCCTGGATTACAATACATATTCCACTGTTTTTCTAAGTAATGCTTTTGATGGATGAATAGTTTAATTCTCTTGTGGCCATCCAAGATAAGACTCCTATCGAAGCTTAGTAGTACAGTTCACCTTTGTTCCACATCCCATATCACAAACTCCTTCATTTGGACAATTTCTGAATAAACTCCATGAAATAGCAACCCAGTATTTTGGAGTTCTTGTCCAGTACATCTTAGACACCACACTGTGGGTCAGGAGCTACACTGATCAACAGGCAAACAATAAACTTTCTTCACCCCAAGTCCTCCAATGAGACCAGCAGGCACTAACTGAACACACACAGGCTATTGTGATGCTGACCTGTAAGATCAGAGTTCAAGGAACAGCTGGAAAGAGGAGTGTCTGGGCCTGAATTTCAGTATAAGAACTGAGAAACCTGTCATTTAGACCCATGTTACCATGTGAGAATTCTTGTGTGCAGTTCCTGGGATAGGTACATGGCATTGGCCAGGAAGAGGAGGCCCTCTTGCAGCTCAGGAGGGGATGAAGGCTAGATGTATCCATAGATGCAGGCAGGAGCAAGCTGCTGCTGCAGGCCCTGGTGAGGATGCAGTTTCTCTTCTGCTGTGTGGTGGTTTGGATGAGAAACGCTTGCCATATTGTAAGTTGATGGTACTTATGGTGGTTGCAGTGAGAATGGCCCCCATGGACTCCATATGGTTGAGTACTTGGTACCCAGCTGGTAGAACTGCTTGGCAAGGATTCCTAGGTCTGGCCTTGCTGGTGAAAATATGCTACTTTGAGTGGGATTTGAGAGCCTAAAGCCTTTGTCACTTCTGCTTTGCTCTCTCTGTGTCATGCCTGTGGTTCAGGAAGTAAGCTCTCAGCTTCCTGCTCCTGTGACTATGCCTACGTTCTGCTGCCCTGTCTCCAAGCCATGATGAAC
This sequence comes from Mesocricetus auratus, assembly GCF_017639785.1. NCBI lineage: Eukaryota > Metazoa > Chordata > Mammalia > Rodentia > Cricetidae > Mesocricetus > Mesocricetus auratus. The sequence continues at coordinate 35,871,859 of NW_024429191.1, read as the reverse complement.
TTTAATACCCTGAAGCTGTAAGTCAAAACAATCTCTACTTTCTGTAAATTCCCTTGGCCATGGTGTTTCATCGCAGCAACAGAAAATTAACTAAAAATCCTGCTTCTCTCCTTCCAATCCATTGAGGACTCAGGCCTACACTAATGGTCCTGGTTACCTGTTGCTCATCTGTAAAGGAAATATCAAAAGGTTGTCCCCACAGAAAACCACCACATGGAGTTCTGGAACAAGCTGAGTCTCTGCTTTGAACCACATCCCATAAAACAACCAATGCAGATTGATTTTCCCAGCATTTCAGAGTTCTGTCTCCTTGGAGAAAAATAAGTTACACTTCATAAATGCACAAAGATGAACCCATTTCATTATTTCACTCCTCCTCATTCTTGAACTCAAATAATGCCATTTCCTTAATAAAACCATTTAATTTTTAATTTTTCAGAAAAATACCAGTTGATGTAAGTGTTACAAAAGTTAAAAAGATGTAATTCCTTGGGGAGTTTGTATTTTAATAGAGAAACAGGTGATAAACATATATCTGAAAAAATAATGACCTCATTGTTATTGTAAAAAGTGCAATGAAGACACTAAGTTAGTTTGGGAGGTCAGGAACAGTCGGTCCACTTTGGGAAGTGTTACTGAAAACATGTTAGTGATGGATGGATTCGTGAGCTGGGAATGCAGCTCAGTGGTAGAGAGTACTTGTCTATGAGGTTCAAGGCTCTAGGTTCAAGTCCAGGCACAAAAATAAATAGTGGATATAACATAGGAAGGCTAAAATGACATACTGACAGTGGACAAAGAATTGAACTTGTAGTGATAAGAAAGAGTGCCGGCATCTTTGGATTTTATGGTGATGCAGAACTAGAAGTTGGGACCATGAGGGAAGGCGCACCCTGGTTTCAGGCAACAGCTATAAAGTAGCTTTGTAAGACTCCTGATGTCCCATCAGTGTTGCCAAAGACCACCTGGGGATGGAAGGCTGATCTCCTGAGAGAACTCGTGAGGAGAAATATGAGAAACAATTCATTACTGCAGCATAGCTCCAATGCTCTTCACTGCGAGCCTTGGGAGCACAATGAGAAGAGAGTGTTCGCTGGAGGGTGAGGAAGACTATATTCCTAGACATTCTATGCTAGTTATCCCAAGGGAGCAAGTTTCCCAAAGCAGATCAAAAAGAAATGCGCATTTAAAAATATAGGGACAAACTACATGAGCAGCTGGAGAGAAAGTTTGAGTTGCCATGGAAACCTCTCTTAAAATGTCTCCCTCCAGCAGTGGAGCCAACTTCCCAAATACCAAGGAAAAGGAGAGTATGGGCCAAGGGCCAAGTAAGTCTTCACTAGACTGTCACAGAGGGTCCCCCAAGAGGGCCTGAAGGAGAGGCCTGTGATGGGAGCAGAGTGTTTTCTGTCTGGCATTCCTCCTCTTTAGATGACCAGGTAAGTGGAGGCGAGGCTACAAGAAGCCCTATGTGCTTTCCTGCAAGAGGCCAACGTAAGGTCAAACAAGGTGAAATCACATTAACAGAAACATAAAGAGGCTGGGGAAACAGCTTGCTTGGTGAAGTGCTTGCAGTTCCTGGGATCCATGTAAAAAGCTTGGCAAGGTTGGTGTGTCATACTTGTTTGTAATCCATGTGTTGAGTAAACGGGCATGGAGAATCCCTGGAGCTTTCATGCCAGATAGTCCAGTCTACTATAGCAAGCTCTTTGTCACTGAAAGATGCTGCTTCAAACAAACAAACAAACAAACAAAACCAAGATGGATAGCTCTTGAGGAACACCACTGGAGGTTGACTTCTGGCCTCCATGTACACATGTATATATGTGTATACATATCTACAAATCTACATACATACATGCATACATACACACAAAGGAATTCATAAATAAATTAATTAAAAGAGAGACCAAGCACTAACATATGGTTTAATGGTACAAATGAATATGCTTGGATTCTCTGCTGCTTGCTTCTCCATCATCTTCTGGGAGAGATGACACCATGTGTGCCCTCATGCTTAAGTCCCCTGTACTCCCTTCATCATCAGCACAAAGAGGGTTCTTCCTCTGGAGGCTTTGCTCTTCCCTGTGTTCCCTGAATTCCATTTGCAGGGATTCCTGTGTGGATGGCTCCTTTTCTTCTGCCAGGACCAGGACCATAGCTCCAAAGGACCACTTCTCCCACTCTGAATCCCATGCCACACTGTCTCTCCCATCCCTGAGTATCTTTCTTCAATCACCTGGCTAGCACATTCAGACCATCTACTACATGCTGTTTTATTTATTTTTAAATTTGTTGATAGGCTGCCTGAGAACTTAAGCTCCCAAGAGCTAAGGGAACCAGCCCCCACAGAGCCTCACATGGGAGAAAGCAAGGCACCCAGCACAGAATAGATACTCAGATGGCATTGAATGGATGGCTCTGGCTCGTGTGTCATAGCTATCACCAGCTGATGATAGGATACACCCTTGATTCTGGTTGTTACAAAGACAAAATGATCAACTGAACTCCACAACATCAGGAAGAATTATTACAATCCACTGATAATAGTCACAGAAAAATATATTAAAATCAACAGCAAGGGATTCCCTTTCTAGTTAATTTCTTTATGCCAAGCTGTAATAGTATTTCGCCTCCTTATTTTCCTCCAATGTACTGTCTGAATTAAACGATTTGAATGCAATCCTCTGTTAAGGAAACAGGTTCAAAGAGGTTAAACTTGTAAAATTGGACTCTGTACTAATTTGAGCTAATTCTTAGTTCTAAGAGAGTAAGGTTTTTGATATAATTATAAAACTCTGGAGATGAGACACGTCACTGAGAATGTAAGGATGAGGTAGCTGGGACAAATAAGAGTTTGCTTTGGAGCCCTGGGTAGGCAATATTGGTGGGCTAGCTCTGAGTAGTATTGGATTGAGAACCTTGGGATTTCTATAGGGTGAGAGGGCAAAGAAGAGATGGGATAGGATAACAAGGGAGTCAGGTACTCAGCTTTGAGCGGATGCCCTGGCCAGCCTTTTTTGGGGTCAGAGTTTCAGGGCCTAGCTGGTTGATGTCCACCAAGAATAACTGAACCACATAACACAAGATTCTCAGGCTCCTAAATAAGACATTTAAGTTGAATGCAAAATAGTTTGTATGTATTTTAAGATGGTAGATTTTATAACCATGTTATCCAACTTTCCATATATTTATCAGATACATATGCCATATACATTCCATATAATTGTGTGTATATGTGTGTGCATATGCATGTGTATACACTGTTTTTGTTTGTTCTCTGCAACTTATTTCATCTTACCATCTAAGCCCCTCCTTGAAGGAAGTCAGGAGAGGAGCTCCAGCAGGTCAGGAAATGAAACAATAGACAAGGGAAATAGACTGCTTGCTGACTTGTTCCCAGACTCACTTTCAGATAGCTTAGTTATGCAGCACGGGCTTACCTGCCCAAGGATGGCATTGCACACAGTGAGCTTGCATTCCACGCAAGCCACTACAAACTAAGGCACATTCATAGTCCCAGATTCTGTGTTCCCATAGGTGTTCTCAGTCTGTAGTTGGTCGAAATTGTGGATGTTAGACTGAAGAATAAAGAGGGATGATGGGTAAATGGCCATTTATTGACTGTTTCCTATAGTAGGGCTAGACAGGTGGCTAAAAGTCAGAGTTCTCACTTGCAATCTTAAGAAAACATCTCTGTTGTTGAACAAAAGCAATTTTGTAAGAAGAGCTGATTTGCAGAGAGTTCAGTCAACAGAGTCCTCTGAGATGACATAGCACAGTTGGTCCCCATGTTGCTTCCCCAGGCCCCAGAGCCCATATTCTTCTGTTAGAAATAGTGAACACATTTGCCACAATGATAGCAAGACTCCATTGCAGTTCAGTATTTGGAGATAAAGTGCCTGGTTAGCAGAACTGATGCACCATGCTCATGCTGGCTGGGAGAGAGGCTAGCCTTTTAGATCTTGGGTAAGCATGGACTCTAGAGACCAACTAATGTAAGGTGGTTTGGATGTGAATGCCACAAAGAAAGCAAAGCAAAACAAAACAGCAGTTTCTTCTAGGGGTGCAGTCCTGAAAGGAATCCAAAGTGTGGTGATACATTATTTATTATTTATTAAAACTTTCCTGAGGATTCAGAAAGCAAAGTCGGTCACAAGCCATGGAAGACAGACATATACCTTTAACCCCAGTACTCAGGATTAAGAGGTAGATATTCTATCTTAGTTCAAGGCCATCCTGGCCTGTGCAAGAGTGAAGAATAACAGAGATCATGCTTTTAATCCCAGCATTAGGGAGGTATATAAGACAGGAGCAAGGTTTCAGAGTTGGTATTCATTCTCCAGCCACATTGAGGATAGGGCGGCATTCTGACAGCTAGTCTCTAGCCAAGTTGAAGAGGGCACAGCAGTCTGAGTGAATCTGAGGAGCCATGAAGTTGGGAGCAGTTTGAGGATCACCCGTTTGTTCTGAACTGATGCAAAGATAAGGGCTAGTGACTGGCTGCTTTGCATTTCTGATCTTCAGCTTGAAGCTTGAATCCCAATGTCTATCTCTGGGTCATTAATATATCATGTTACACCAAAGTATGATTGGAAAGAGAGTAGCATATTTTCGATCCACTACACACTTGTAACTTACGAACCATTCTGTCTATAGACATTATCCAGCTCATGACTCTGACTCTCTCAAGATGAATTACCTACTGAAGAAGTTTCAAGAAGATATCCTCCTAGGACATCTCCTGTGTTCCTGTCATGCCTGAGTCTGTATTTCTCCCATCTTTGTCTTCCCTTAGGTACTGAGCTGACCTGAACTGTTACCTCTTCCATGAATACACGACTGCAAGTGCCTCTGGGAGAGTACAGGCTTTCTCCTGGCCTCAGAGAACCAGTCTGGCTGTAATCAATCTTCTCTGTAACCCTACACCTCCAAACCTTTGTCTTTTCCTTAAAGCACTGACAATGGTGCGGAGGTTTACATGTTAGTAAGCAAGTCCTCCAATCCCCTTTGGATATTTCTCCATGCCTCTGTGGAAAGTTAAGTTTCAACTTTAGGAGCTCTGTAGTTTTCCTACTACTTGCCACAGAAATTTCATGGCAACATCTGTACAATCCCCCAAGGAACTGGATTTCCCCCAAAGCCAGGAGTTCTGTCTTTCATTCTGGGCCTTCTCAGACTGGTGACTAATGCCCTGCCTGGCTCATTATTGGCAACAGACTATTTGTGGAATGGATGGATGTTAGTGTATGAGTCAGACTTTTTTTAAAAAGTCACTTTCAGAAGACAATCAGGTAAGGGTAAAAGAGTCTTAAGTGGGACATGTAACTGAACTCTCATGGGGTCTTCAGGCAGAGGTAGGTCTAGGACACCTCTTGTATCTTTGTCTTCTAAATCCCCTCTCCGGAGTCCAGCTCTTCCCCACACATAATTCTACACGAACAATGCACAATAGCTCTAGGAAAAAATGACTCTATCTCCAGTACCTCTTAAGAAGGCTCAAAACTGAGTCTAATTAAACTTATAAGGCTGCACACTGATCCATGCAGTGAGGCTTCTGGGATTAGGTATTGATTGATTATGCCTGCACTTCATATTCATCTTTGAAGTCCACCCAAATTGAAGTGGGAATTGAGAAGTAGGGATGCTCTCCTGCAAAAACAGAGTGGCTATTACCACTGGACAGGAGCGGGGAATCGGGCTATGCTGGGCTCAGTGCCCACCCCCTACCCCCGCCCACTGATCAATCAGTGTCTCACTAGAACCTGTGAATATGTTCTGGTTCTCAAGAAGGAAGTTAGCAGCTGGAAATGGGAATCCCTAACAGAGAGCAGTGTGAATTAATGTGGGTCCTGTGTTTAGTGACAGGTGTCCACAGAAGAGAAGTGACAGCCACACTGCGATGGCTGTGAGAAGATGGGGCTACATAGTGGAGTCTTACGTGTATTGCCGTGGAGTAGGATGGCTTGCCAGTATTCGCTGTCAGCTAGGAGTGAGACAGCGAACACATGATCCCCTCAGAACTTCTGGAAAGAACCAACATTGCTGACACCTGGAATTTTAGGTCCCTAGATCAAGAAATGTAAGCAAATAAATTTTTATTGCTTGAAGCTGCAAGTTTGTGTGTGTGTGTGTGTGTGTGTGTGTGTGTGTGTGTTGGAAACTTGGAAATCTGTATGTGGCTTCCTACCAATGGCAAGGATGAGTTGTTGAGTTGTTCTGGAGTCATTACCCCATGAGTCAGGTGGCCACCAAGAGACTAGGCTGTCATATGTACATATATTTTTCACTATCTATTTTACTCTCAAGCCAGAACATATGGCACCCAGCTATCCCATGAGCCTCTTTGGCAACACAGACACAGACACACAAAGACACATACAGATACATACTCTCTCTCTATCTATCTATCTATCTATCTATCTATCTATCTATCTATCTATATATATATATCAGGGATGGTGGCAAACCCCTATAATCCCAACCCTTGGGTAGTAAAGGTGGAAGGGTTAAAAGTTCAAGGCCATCCTCTGCTACTGCTACAAAAATATTGGAGGTCCAGACTAAGATACCTGAGACCCTATCTCAAAGCAACGATAAAATTAGGCAATACTGACTTAAAGGACCAAGCAACCAGACTATCTACATGGCAACAAGCATCAGGCTAGTAGTTGCTGAACACAGTTGAACAAGGATGTTTCTGCCCATACATGGCTGCTAGGATGCAAAACCTTGACCTTGACATGGCCTAGACTACAGATTCTATCATGTGCTGTGGTGCCATTTCTCCATATCCAGATGGGAACCATGGCTGGGTCAATGCGCAACGGAAAGGGAGGATCATAAGCCCAAGTTGCTGGGAGCTATGGTGTGAGTGCTTTGAAATTAGGACTCTGCATTCTGTCTTTTGCCAATTCTTTTTTTCTTTTTTTCTTGTGCCTTTCCCAAGAATAGGACGCAGCTCATCTCTGTGCTGGTTCTTACAAGTGTGTTATGTTTCCAGCTCATTAGCAGCATTTGTTTTCCTTGTCTTCAGCCCACAAGCAGCCCTGACAGTGGCAAGGGTGCTGGAATGGTTTCCCAAAGGCTGCCAGCCTGCGTGCTGACAGCCCGGGGAAGTCAGCCAGGTATGCAAAGTGCCAGGCACTATGGTCACCCTGGATTTTGTTCTGAGGTACTTTGGAGAGGGCTTCCAGGTGGAGAATATTAAACCCTTGCCCACCTTCAGGATCACACAGTGGCTTTTCATGAGTTAGATGAGTTTTCAGTATGAATTTGGACCCTTCATGAGGAAGGAAGGGAACAGTGGGGGGAGAGGGGAGAAAGGAGGGAGAGGGAGAGTAGGGAGGAAGGGAAGATAACAAAGCAGTAGCCTGCCTAGTCCCTTCACTTCCCTTCTGCCTTTGCTTCTCCTCTCATTACCTATTTCTTTCTCCCTTTCTTTCTCTTGCTCTTCCCTCCCTTCGTTCCTTCATTCCTTCATTCGTTCATTCCTTCTTTCCTTCTTCCCTTTCCTAAATAATATAAACTACCTCAAATTAGTCAAGCTGCTCTTCAACTAAATTCCAATCACAACGTCTTTTCCATGTACTATATGTATGTAAACCAAGCACACTCAGTGTCTTAGTTTGCTTCCTATTGCTGTGGCTCATCCCTTAAAAAAGGCCTCTATGGTTAGCTAGTGGCAAGCTCCATTCTCTCACCTTTATTTGTACCAGCAAGTTATTCCACACATGCTCCCAGCACTCGGGAGGCAGAGGCAGGCAGATCTCTGTGAATTCAAAACCAACCTTGTCTACAGAAAAAGTTCCAGGACAGCCAAAGCTATGCAGTAAAACCCTGTCTTGAAAAACAAAACAAATAAAAAACAAAACAGTATTCAGTCTCTGAGTGGATCATTTTTATACTGTGTGACTGTGGTGTACTTAGGAAGAATTTGAGTTCTGGACAAATTGCTAAGCCAGGCCAGTGCTCTTCTAAGATTTGACATCTGCTCTCAGCATCCTGTGGAACTTGCAATACTACCTGCTCTCAGAGTCAGCCAGGTGAGTTCCCACACTGATGCTTTTATTATCCTCCATTCCATCCATCCATGCCTCCCTTTCTCTTACCAACTGTCCTTAGCTTCTTTTAAAATGGGCTTTTTGTTGTTCTGTTTAAGGCAGAGACTCAATAGTCCAGGCTGTTCTTGAACTCACTACACAACTGCGCATGACCTTGAATTTCTGATCCTTCTACCTCCTCTTCCCAAATGCTAAGATTACAGGTATGTGCCAACAAGCCTGGCTTTTTCCTTCATTTTGTTGTTATAAGGCAGGGAAACGTAACAAAATCCAAATGTCCCATTTTGGGCCAGTCGAAGCAAAGGATAATTGTATTAGAAGTAGGAGTCTCTTGGCTTTTGTCTTTAAGATAGTTTTACTCTTGAAGGATTGCCTATAGTGGGTTTCTAAACAGAACTCCGTAGGGTTTTGATGTAATGAAGCCATTAGGTCCTTTTTAATGATAACTGTCTTTCAGCCATAGGGTGCTAACCACATGTGACTCACTAATGATAGAGTTTCCTGGAGGAAGTTACCTGGAAGATGGGAAGCAGGTGGCTTGTGTGACCTCAGAGTTGTCATTGAGCTTGCCTGAGCCCCTTTCATTTTCTGAGAAATAAAGAACTGCTTTATGTGATTGCTAAGTGTTCCAGGGCTTGAAAACTCTACAGCCTGTGACTTGAGTTATTCCAAAAGGCTTTTATTAATAAAAACAATAGCTTCAATTTTTTGAATACCAGCTCTAGTCTGGGGATTACACTACGTCTCCAGCAGACCCTAGTCTATCTAACCATCTGTGGTAGTATGATTCGTTCCTCTGGGCATAACATGATTACCATCTTGACACAGAGATTACTGTAGCCTGGTTACCATGGCAACTAATTGAGCAGAGCCCTACTAAGATAATGTCTATTGTAAGAATGACAGCGATTGATAACCCCTACTAGATGGAAGAGATGGGAGAGTCATGGGACCCTCACCTAGGATAGAACCATTATTTATTCCTGCTCTCTCCTCGCTACAAGTGAGCTTGGGAGATGCTGGAGTATATAGGAAGAGGAAGGCTAAATGAGAGGGGAACTCCATGACATAGCACCTGGAACCTACCATCCGTGATGGGTGGGACTTGTTGCAATGAGGCTGTGTAGGAATTAGTAACCCCTCACCAAGCTGTGTAAGGGAGCTATGGAAACTCCTTGATTGGAGTTTGACTGAAGTTGGGCTTTGGTAGAATCATCACTGGTGCTCTGTGAGCTCTATTTTTTCATGTCTCTAGAGGAAGTTAACACCATTAAGTGACTGCTCCAGTGATCCCCATGAGATGGGGGAGAACTCCGAAGCTCAGGAAAGTTGGTGGTGGGCTATTTCTGTGCTGTAAGTTTCTTTCTAACTTATGGTCAACTCATCAAAAGGGACCTAAAGTAATGAGATTTGGCTGAACTTGGGAACACCTCTCTCCTAATATTTGTCCATCCATCTTGCTTATTGGTCTTATAGTTTTAGGCTCAGAAGTTTTTATCCTGCTGGATTTAGGAAGATGAGGATGACAGGGCAGGGTGCTTGCTGTGCTGACAGTGACTTCACCATGACAATATTCCTTTACAGATAAATTACTTTGTGTTAGGAACATCCATACTCACAGAACTGTTGTCTTATTCCAAGCCTAAGTGGCAACAGGTCTGCATCCATTTCCCAAATATATTTTTAATGCACAAATCAACTGGCATTCTATTCCTGTCTCCGGATCAGAACTCCTAAGTAGGCTGCACTTCTGGGTGTCTACTTAATGTGTTCTTTGTAAAGGTGAAAAGGGGGCCACATTATCTGCCCAGGCTACCTATTACCCACTTCTTTAGTGAAAGAAAATATCCCGTGGGTTCCCATATTAAACAGCAGCACAGGCACTCACCCTTGCACGATCTTGGTCTCTCCTTGCTTTGTTTCCCTCACTCTTGGCTTCTCTCTCTCCTCCTCAGGTTCCCTCCCACTCATGTTTTAAGTGCTGGCATCTCTGCTTGCATCCTATAGAGAGCTTTTCATTTTTTCATCCCTGCAGCTTCTAGAGAGACAGGCAGTCTTGGGGGGCAGCAATAGCTTTTGCCAGGTTGATGAAGGGCAATCAGGAGCCTCCGGGAGACTCTACGCAAAGGAGTGGGTGTTGTCTTGGAGATTTCTTTACCACCCTGTGTTACTTGTAGTCTTATTTCAAAGAGCCCCTGTGATATGTTCTTTGGATTATTATTTTTTCTTTTAACAAAGAAAGAAAGGAAGAAAGAGCTCCATGTATAGTCTTGGAGCATAAATTAAGCAAGGTACATTTGCATTTCTAGGCTAAGAACTGTAACCCTTGCTCTTCGTGCTTTGTGCTTTCTTTCACACCTCTGCAAAACCCATCACATGGGAAAAGTTGGTGATGGCTGTCTGAGGCCATGGGAGCTCCTCCATCTCCTTAACTACTCCAAAAACACCTTGGGTTCTACAATATGAGGACAGGATTAGCAAACAAAAATACCAGGTAAGAATTGGCATTTAGAAATCTAGGCTCTGGGTGTACAAAATTTCTTTTAATCCCACAGTGACTCTGTAAAACAGGTTACTGTGTTATCTTGTAGCTGGAGAGACACTGTGCCCAAACTGAAGTCACCGAGGTAATCTTTGGAGGAGATAGTATTAAAACTCAGGTCTCTGTTATTTACCATCAGTATCTCAGAGTCGTTTTGAAACATGGTGGTGTGTTCCTTAGCTCTCAAATAGAATGTCACTGGAGTTGAGGTAATAGGCTGTCAACAGGTGTAAACAGTTGGTACAGTTTAGGGAAACTGAGGCATCATACTCCTTGAATAATCTGGCAAGACACAGTGGAGATGAGCCTGATTGTGGCCTGTAAATCAGTCAACACCCTACTTGGTATCCATCACAGAAAAACAGCAAGTTGAATTCCAGAGGGAAGACATACCAACAAATGATGGCCTTATTGTTGCCATGTGAAATGGGAAACACTTTAGTCTGTTCATGAACTGATCTGGTAGGGTGATCAGTTTGCCCAGAGCTGTACCATGTGGCATCTGTAAGTGATATAGCTTTGTATGTGTCAACAAAGCTAAAACTCAAATGTATTGTGTTGAAAATGACAAAAGGATGTGGTATATGTGACATTCAAATGATTACACTGAACATATATAAGCACAAACAGTACAGGGACACAGGAAGGGGTATTGGTTACCTTTCTTAGACCACGAGTAGATACTTCATAAGAATCAATAGAAAATTGGACTCAGATGAAGAAGGAAGACAGAGGAGGAGTCATGAAGATGGGGTTAGGACTCTGGAGAAGGGACCTGGGAGGAATTGGGGGATTTCACATGGGTTAGATTTGTGTATGATACAACAAAATAAGATATTTAAAAAGAGAACCAACTGAAATCCAGAAGAGTTTAGTTAGTCTCACACTCTGAGAAGAAGCAGTCCATTATAGGGGAAGGCACAACTGTAGGAACAGGTGGGAGCTGACCATATTGCATCTGTACTGAGGAAGGAGAGAACTTAGAGCAGATATAGCCAGGCTACAAAGTCTCAAAGCCCACACTAGTGATTCATTTCCTCCCATAAGGTTCCAACTAAAGGCTTTACACCTTCCAGAACAGCACTATCAGCTGGGGACCCAGTGTTCACTTGAGCCACAGATGACATTTCACACTCAAACCACAACAGAGGGCTTGATAGTAAGCTGCTTTGGCTTTCTTTTCTGAGACAGAGAGAGGGAGGAGGAGAGGAGAGGATGGGAGAGGAGGAGAGGAGAGGAGAGGAAAGGAGAGGTGGTAGTCAAGACAGGATAAGGATTCCACTGCATTTAATACCTGCTTGTGTTCCAAGTAAAAGCTTAAATAGAAGTAAATATGAGAAAATGTAAGAAGGTCAGACATGTATGACAGAAAATTACCTATTTCTCACCAGTTCCTTATTATTTATGGTTTCCTGTGTGCAAATAGTTTATAATTAATTTATTAGAGTAAATAAGGAGAAAGTCTATTTGAAGGGTTTATATAGGTAACTATGTATACATGACCTGCAAGTCCTCATTTTTGTGGCAGACAGATGGCAAGTGGGTAGGCCAGATGGTGGCTGCACTGGCATGCAGATGACTCCTTGGCCACCTCTCTTCACCTCTTCACCCCATGACAGTACCCCATGGCTGACCTGTTAACGTTTCTCTCATCTGATTTTCAGAGGCAAAGCTTGGTGTCCCTGATGGGATGCACACATTTCACTTGAGATCTTTTCTATCTTGCTTGGTGCCCAGGCTCAAAAAATCTCTCCTGTCTTCTTTCATTCTGTGGAAGTTTTTGGGAAGGTTGAGCAGTGTGGAAACAGACCATGTCTGCCTAACTTCCCAGGAAGCATCTGGCAGGGCTTCCTGTGTCTGTGACCACTAACCTCCCCCCTCGTGTTAACTGAGTGCTCCCTGACCTGAGGTTACTGAGCATGCTCAGTAGTATGGCCTTGTGTACCAGGCATTTTACTCCAAACTAATCTTCCTGAATTGTGGAATCCTCATGTTGATAGAGAGAGGATTTGTCACACCAGCAGTCATTGGCCTCTCCCCAGACCACATCTTTCCCATGCTTCATCCTATCCCTTCCACCCATTCCCCTTTTCCTACCCTCCACTTCTATGTTTCCTTTCCCTGATCCTCTGATCCATGATGCCTTTTTGGAGGAACCCCAGGAATTTCCCAGCTGCTTCTAGCCAGTATTCTTATCGGTGTATTCTTATAAGCACTGCTATAATTTTCTTCTTTCTGTTTGAAAACATTCAAAATGTCACAGAAGTCTTGGCCTGTCTATAAAAAATGGATCTTCAGTGATTTGTGAAGCTTTGGATTCATGATGTGACCTAGGGTCAGACAAATTGATTGTTTAAGTAGAAATAATAGTCCTGGTCTCTTGCCTGGTATATGAAGGACCAGTGACAGGTATTTGTGGCGCAACTGAGGTACACAAAGGATGTGAAAATACCAGCTATGGCTGTTCCTGCACTGTCAGCTTGATGGACTCTCAGGACTTACAAAGGCCAGGCTGGGGTGAGGCTCTCACATTTGGTATCTCTTGTCTCTCTCAGCAGGGCTCCTTCATGTTGACTAGGAATACCTCAGGGAAGGGCTTGGGAGATGGCTTTATGGGTAAAGTGCCCATGAAGCAAGTATTAGGACATGTGCACCCATGTAACAAAGCCAATACTCCTAACTTCAGCATCATAAAGACAGAGAGGATCTCCGGACAGTCTAGACTAGTGGGTAAGGTGCAGGACAGTGAGAAAATCTCTCAGAAAATAAGATGGAGAACTCCTGAGGTAAAACACCTGACCTCACCTCACCTCTGGCCCCTGCATGCATGCACATACAAGTGTATGTGCACACATGCGTGGGTACACGAACACATGCACACACACGTAGAAAGAGATGGAGGGGGAAAGAGAGAGGAGAGAGAAGAGAAGAGAAGAAATGAGAGAGAGATGGAGGGAGAGAAAGAGAGAGAAGAGAGGAGAGAGACCCTAAGAAAGCCCTCTTGGTTGTACACATATTGAAACAGTATTCCCTGCTATTCTTGACATAAACAAGATAAAACTTGGTTTATTGACAGTATAAGCACGTTTTTAGGTGGTTGCCAGGAAAACATGTCTTCCCAGTGAGTCTGAAAGTGATTCCTTCTTACTCATTTCCAATTCACTGAGACTCATCCAAGTAATAATCTCTACAACAAGGTGAAAAACGAGGCGACATAGGTGTAATGTAATTGATTTAACAGAAATTTCTGTGCTGTCTGGGGTAAAAGCAAAGTTCTGGAGAGGCAGGACGATGCCTCCAGCTGCTGAAGCACTCCTGGTGAGTTCCCATTTGCACTGAGTAGTACAGAAGGCTGAGGTCTGCTGTTCCAATGGCCAGCTCTGCAGCAGACAAGCTTCCAGAAACCCTGCCATGGATATCTAACAATCTTCACATTGAGCATCCAAATCCCATGTTCACATAGTTTAATGCCGTGGAAGATGTTGGGATATCTCCTGGGCTGAGAGAAATTGAGGAACTATGCAATTGTGTAGTGTGGCCTTTTCCTCTCTGGGTCATGAATTCTCAATTTGAAAAGTAGCTTGTGCAGAATAAATTTTTGTCTTATACCAGAGAAATAAATTGGGAACCATATCTCACTGGAACTTTAGTGGGGAAAGCCCCAACTTGTGAGTCTTAATAGATCAAGCTGAGGCCCATCCTGAAATGCCAATTAAAAAGACAGAAAAAGGCAAAATGAATAAAGAAAAAGCAGAGAGAGAGAGAGAGAGAGAGAGAGAGAGAGAGAGAGAGAGAGAGAGAGAGAGAGAGACCTCTCTGAGAATTCCTAATCTTGAACATCGAAGCATACTGGTCAGAGAAACAAAATAACAGGTCTGTCATGGGGCAGACATGGTGCTGGAGAAGGAGCAAAGAATTCTACATCCCTATCCACAGGCAGTAGGAAGAGAGAGATACTGGACCTGGCTTGAGCATTTTGAACCCCCCCATCCAGTGACATACTTCCTCCAACAAGGTCACACCTACTTCAACAAGGCTATAACATCTTCTAGTGTCACTACCTATGAGTCTATTATATGGCCATTTTCATTCAGATCATCACATCTTGTTATTGTAACCTAACTTCTGGATATTTACTGCTCTCCTGAGGATTCAGGGGTACAAAAATTAATTGAAGGAAACAGATTAATGAAAATCAGGTAGCAGAGATGAAGATAGGAGAGACTTCTGTCTATCAAATCATCCTTTCAAGCACAAAATGAGGTAATAGCAGGAAGTATACATGCAGATGGGCTCTTTGTGGCCAAGCTACCATCTTCCTTATCTTCAGAAGTGTGTTGACTGGGTCTAGTTAAGCTTGTAATCCTGGTTACTAGTCATTGCTAAGGCTGGAGGATTGAAAATTCCAGGAACACTTGAACTACAAAATACTAGGGAAAGAACGAGGCAGGAGAACAAGAGTTCCCTGATTCTGTGGTGCCCTTTGGCACTGAGTCCAAAGAAGGATTGTATGTACCTTCATGGAACATTTAACACAATAGTGACCTGCAGAGAATGACCAGGAGTCTGGAGATGAACACAAATGAACAATGCCAAGCTCCCCCAGGAGAAAACCCTCTCCTGAGTCCTTCTAGATCTAAAGAACTTTGGTTACAGAGTGGGGGTTACTTTTTCACATATTACATAATTTGGTAGCAAGAAATCTAACTTTTGCACCAATAGGGAAACTAAACAGTGGGAAATGTTAGTGAGAATTCTTTTTAACATGCATGTGTGTGTGCATGTGGGTGCCCCACATATGTCAGAAGGGTCTGTCTGATCCCCTGGAGCTAGAGTTACAGGTGGTTGTGAGCTGCCCTACATGAGCACTGAAAACCTAGTCCATGGCCTTTCAGCCCAAAGGAGAAGTCTTATCTGCCTTGTAAATGTTTAAAAATAATTATGAGACAATTTACTCCAAATAGATTAGATCCAAAGAAAGAACAGGATACATGTTGGTTTGGTTGTTTTCAAAGTTTTCTGGCTGGTTTGGGAGAATTTTCCCTTATTAAGAATCTCGTTATGTTTTAGTTTTGCTTGTTTCAATCTGTGTCTTACTGGCTTTTCCTTGTGGTAAACATGAGTTTATTTCTCAACTGCTGTGGCAACTAGTTAGTAGGAAAATAATTTAATACTCCTTGAACTTTGAGCTTCTCAACCCTAAATTGTGGGCAAGAATATAGTACCATGTGAGAGACTCTGGAATTGTGTGATTAGAAGGGCTTGTTTAGAAGATAATTGATTTGGGAATTAATGAACACACCTTGTGTGAAGCTGTGGGTTGGTATTCAGTTTCTTGGAAACCTCCCATCTCTGTCTCCACACTACTAAGAAGAGTCAGTATTTTCTACCAGAGCAGAGGCAGCAGTGAGTGGGGACTCAGGTGTGTGTAGTCACGGTCTCACCATGTAATATTCTTTTTAAGTATTTACTGTGAAGCCTTGTTCCAAGCACTGTGTTTAGGAGTCAGGAATCAATGATACCCAGCAAACAATTTTCTTCCAAACGATATTAAATTCTAGTGCTGGGAACCTTAGCCAAAGTAAGAAATCCAAGCACAGTGTAGTGAGCTTGAAAGAAAGTGATTTCCTGACTTAGTATATGAACTAAAGAAATAATACACTAGTGTCTCCAAACACCAAAGAGGCCAAGTGCCCATTTTTTTGAAACTTTATTATTTATGCATACACTTGCTTCCTTTTAGTTTGTTTTAATTTTAACTCAATTGTTTTGTGCATGTGTTTGTGTGAAGTTGTGTGCATCTGTGCATAGGGGTTAGAGGCCAATCCTTACTTCTGGGCTCCACAGCCATCCACCTTGTTATTTGAGATAGGGTCTTTCATTGGCTTAGAGTTCTGTGGCTTGGATATTCTGTTTTTCCAGAGGGCCCCAGAGATCTCCCTCCCTGTAGCTGTAATGATAAACGGCACACTTGTTGAGGGTATAGGTAACTGTTTATTGTAGAAATTACTTACAAGAGAAAACAGACAACCCAAATGAGTCAAGTAGCTTTTGCCACAGAACTGGAAGCCTCATAGTCTTTTATCAGAACCTCTGTACACACCTCTAGCCACGCCCAAAAGTGGGCCTGGCTAGCATCGTAGTTCATGGCCCTATCATTATCACATCTATATGGGGCTCTAGTCACACCCAAAGTGGGTGTGGTTAGCAGTGCAGTTCACCGCCCTTTTCATTACCACATCCATATGTGCCTCTAGGGCACAGTCCTAAAGTCTCCTCCTACACCTCCCCAGCCTGGGAATTACTAATGCAAGCCATCTGACCTGATTTTTTGACTGGGAGGAGTCTGAATATCGAATGCAGGTTCACATGCTCAAATAGCAAGTGCTTTGCCAGCTGAGCCTTCTCCCTAGTCTGTTTTTCATTAATACATCCCTAAATACTCAGTGCCTAGCAAAGGGACTGGTGCATAGCAGGTACACAGTGATATGTGTGTGTTTGAGTGTGTATCCAACACATAGCAATAGGGCGTCAGGGACCCTGATCTTTTCTTTTCATTGTGTCTGAGGGTTTTACCTGTGACTCACAGAGGGTAAACATTTCCCAGAAAAGACAGTGCCGTCCATATCTTTGACCTCACAGTTACTGTCTCCCAGTAAATGTTCCCATGGTCATATCACTTTCTCCACAGTCTTGAAAACTGTGTGCCAGGCACTCAGTTCAGGAAACCAGAGAAACATGTTAGAATTCATCCTTGGTTTGATGAAGATGATAGCCATGTAAAGAAAGCATTTCTACTTAGGGTGAAATGTGTTTTAAAAGGAGTTAGTGCTAAAATCTGCAGAGATTTCAGAGTTAGAGAAAGGGAGGTTCCTGATACGGTTTCAAGTGGTTAGTAAGAGCTGACTGGTGGATAAAATTTCCAGGAAGAAAAAATATCCACTATTAGACTTCTGACTTCAAATTAGATTTTATTCAGACTTTCTCAGTCACTTACTTCTTTTCCTCACATAGGCATTATTGAAGGTAGTGTGAATGGTGGAATGTATTTGAGCTGGGTGTTCAAGTTGGCCCATGTCAGTTTCATTGACTGTATTTTGAAATGATGGAGTGATTTGCTGTGATCATTAGTACTGGCAACCTGACACAACCTAGAATCACCTGAAAAGAGGGGATAGCCTGAGATGAGGGGATAGCCTGGGTCAAATTGGTCTATGGTGGGATTGTCTAAATTCATAGGAGAAGATTCAACCTGAAAGTGAGTGACACCATTCCCTCCTTTGGGCCCCTGGATTGTTTAAAAGTAGAGACTATTAACTGATCACCAAGCATTCATGTGTTCATTTCCCTCTCCTCTTGACTCTGGATGTAATGTGACCAGCTACTTTGTTTTCCTATTTCCTGAGCTTCACTACAGTAATGAAATGTGACTAGGAATTGTTCTGTTTACCATTATTTTGCAATGTGTTTTATCATATTTATCATATCATTGTTATCATATCTATCCTCCCTGACCCACCTATATCTCCTCACGGCCTCCCAACTTCATGTTCCACCCTGTTAAATATCCCACTAAGCCTGATTTTTTTGTTACCTGTATATGTATGGATGTGGGACCATCCAGTGGAGTGTAGTGAACCCACCAGGACTTCTCCCACAGAAGAAAACTGACTCTTTTTCCTCTGAAAGCCATCAACTGTCCATGGCTCCTCAACTAGGAATTGGGATCCCTGGTCCAAGCTAGTTTTGATTGGCTTGACCTTGTGTAATAACACAGTGCTGTGAGATTAATTCATGAGTTCAACAGTCCTGTCATGACTAGAAGGTATCGTTTTTGCTGCCTTTGTCCTCTATATACAGTTCCCATAATCTCTCTTCACCCCCCTCCACAGTGGTTCCTGATTTGCGTGCGCACGTGCGTGTGTGGTGTGTGTGTGTGTGTGTGTGTGTGTGTGTGTGTGTATACATTCAAATGCTCTATTTGTGACTGAAGACTCCACAGGTACTCATTTTTTTTAGTGTAATCATCTGTGAATTTCTATGTAACCTGCAACTATGAGCTAAAGAAAACCCTTTCTCCCATAAGTTGCTTCAGTCAGGATATGTTATCACAGCAGCAGATGTGAAACTCTAGAGCTTGTCTTCTAAAAGCATCAAAGAAAAAGCAAACTCAGTCATGCTTGTATCCTTATGCCATTCATTTATCATCTTATAGCTGGTATTGCAATGTTTATCTGGTCTGTATCTACTACAGAGTCAAGGCAAACAACACAATCAAAGTTTCCATTTAGGTTGTAATTAACAAAACTGGTTTGTGATAATCATTTCTAAATTATACATGGAAATATAAAGTTTGATATAACATGATACATAGAAAACACTAAGTTTGGCATCATAATTTTGCAATGGTAACTGTTCCTTGGGAAAGAGAAGGAAGGAGGAATAATCTAGAGTTGAGAGAGGACAGAGGGACAGAGTCTTCCTTGATTGATACCACCATTCCCTGAGCATCTTAGATTCAAAGGCCCCAATGTGTGATGGTAAATTCAACTTTGATGCCTCAGACCACCAATCTCTGTTCATTCTAATCCCTGACATCATCTCAGGACCTTTACTCACTCAGGTCTTCTCCCTTAGTTTTTCCCCCTTAAGAGGAGGATGCTAAGTATCACAGGAACACTTGGGCCTTGGGAAACAAAGTGCTCTGCAAAATCGAGATATTATTAGAAGGCAGAGTTCTCACAATCAAAGAACATTCTCACTTGCTTGGTACGCCTGCTAAGGTGTAGGATGCCCGAGAATCCCTGCTAACCATGCATGGCCCAGAGCTGGGGCTCCCCCACCTCTTCCTTCTCCTTGCCATTCCTCTATACTTTCTTCCCTGGCTTCCGGTCTTCTCAGAATCTCAGAACTTATGTTGTCAATCTTCTTCCTGTAATAAGCATTGGTGACAGGCTTAACTTGCCCCTGTGATGGGATTTTCAGATGCATTTCTTTAATATATTTGACACAGGACTTAGCATTACAAGGGACACCGTTCATGCAGTGTCCTTTAACCTTAAAGATGCAGCCAGCAACCACAATGGACACTAGTTCCACTTGAACTTTATTAGTTTTTCCCCCTTCAGAACCCATCTCTTTGATACAAACCACTCATTTTCTCTTTCTCAAGACATACTGATCAGGATTTTCCATGACATTTGGATGGCCTGGTCCATGAGTCTGCACATCCCCTGGTTATGGGTCTGTGCATGCCCTGGTCATAGTGGTAGATTTAGAAATGGATATGAGGCCATACCTGAAGATACACTATTGGAAGTTTAGTTAACAATAGTCATAAAACTATGGAAATAAGTATGGAGGGTCATACAAAACCAAAAAATATATAGATCTACCTTATGACCCAATTATACCACTCTTTGACTTCCATCCAAATGATGTTCCACACATCACAGAGATTCATGCACACCAGTGTTTATTGCAGTAGCCTAAGCAATAGTTAAATCATAGAACTGACCTGGGTATTTATTAGCAGAAAATGGTTAAAGAAAATGTTAGTTCATATACATGATACAGTTTTTTAGCCATTAAGAATTAAGTTAGGTCATTTTCAGGAAAATGAATGGCACTGGAGGTGTTTTATCTCATTTGTGGGTCTCATACTTCATATTAACCCCACTACTACCACCACCACCACACACATCTGGCAAACAAGGGTGTCTAAGGTGACTAAGGAGGGAGCAGTGAAAGTGAAAATGATCTTACATAGCTTAATATAATATAAAAATTATATGAGGTAGAAGACCCTTTCTTCTGTGCAGGCTAAGCTCTAACATGAGAGTCTGGCCTTGGTGGGGGTAGTCTTTGGTGATGGAAGACTACTTGAGAATAAAGCCTCTTGGATTAAAAATGGATCCAAGACACTTGGTGCTGATGGGTTTTGCTTTCCTCATGACCAAAAGGGCAGGAATCCATCTTGGTGGTTCAGCTTACATGTAACTTCTCAAGGCCACTGTGACTACTCTAGATCTTCCAAAGACAAGCCTATTGCCAGCTCAGCCTCATCCATAGTATGCTTCAGTTCACACAATCAAGATAGAGATCTGTGGAGATTTTTCTTTTTGTCTACTTGAAACAAATCTACACACATCTGGGAAGAGGTACTTCAGTAAACAAAATGCCTCCGTCAGATTGCCCTGTAGGCAACAGAAAACAAATGAGGAGGGGATCCAATTATTTTTGTTCATCAGCTTTCTAAAAAATAGCTGTTATATAATTGAGGACAACTTCATGCATATACATAGTGTATCTTGATCTTATCCACTCCGAAGCCCCCTCTTGCCTACTCCACACATCTGGCAGAAGTCTCATTGCCATGCCTCTCCTCCTAACCTACTATGTCCAATGAGTCCTACCTGCTGGGATTTTGACTGATCATTTGGCATGAACTTGTGTAGATAATTAGGTAACTGTGATGTTCCCTTACCCTTGGAGGAGATGGTACAGATGTCCTACTCATGGCTGAGCACTCAACAGTCACATATTCTCATCATTTTGACCAGTTGTCTATTTCTGCAATGCCGGCTGCCCACTTGAGAGAAGCTCCCCTGTCCAGGCTGACAGCCTGAATCTGTGGTTATCAACATACATATTTAGAAAGTAGCTTGACAACACAAGCATTTATTTGTTCGTCCTCTTGAGCCCATGTCTATATTGATCTTTATCTATTATCATAGATCACCATGCTGCTATTGAGAGCTGTTTAGCCCACTGTTCAAATATCCAGCTAACATTAAGCAATGTGTTTTGCAAGGAGTCCCCCCAGGTGACTGTGGTACATGCTGATGTTTGGAAATCACTGCTCCAGGAAAGAAGTATTGCTTGTTTTATCTAATAGACTGTCTCAGGAGGATCAGCCTTCTTATTGCCTTATAGACCTGCATCATTAAAGACTAAGTAACAGAGAATGAACCCAGGTGAGCTAGAAGGTAGCTGCAATCCCTCATTTCCAGGACAACTGAGGCTAGTTCCAGGCATGTCTGGATCTGGAAATTCTGCTCGCGAGGCAGCCCTGCCTGGCTCTGATCCTTGTGGGATTCTCCATCCAGTTCTTAGCAGCTCTACATCTCTCTGCATCTTCAGGCTGAATCTCTACCAGTTTTACAGTAGCTAGAGAAAAGAATGCTCACTCCCTTCACAGCTCACAATTGTCTTCAATGATCTTAGGGAGAATGTCCAGTGTTTATTAGCCAGGGAAATACTAGTGACGGTTTATTTCTGGAGCTCAGGACATTGTAGCATTCAAGCAGAGGCCAGAGGGCTGCTCATCAGAGAAATCCCAGGACTCACCACGAAGTTGAAACAACAGATGGGCAAGGATCAGAACCCATGCCATGGCCCTATAGGATTACAATAAGGGAAGTGTTGGCCTGCATATCCCTTTTAGCTTGGACTAGGTGGATCACATATTTTCCAAGAGTCTTAAAAAGCTCTAGTATTGTACTTCCTGCCACCAACATTTCTTTTCGATATAGTGTGTGTGTGTGTGTGTGTGTGTATGTGTGTGTGTGTGCACGCATGTGGATGTGAATGCACATGTGGTTGTCAGAGAACAACCTCAAGTGTCATTTCTTACATTTTACATTTTCTGAGAGGGTCCCTTATTGTTCACCACTGTATATGCCCAGCTGGATGGCTGGCCAGAAAACCTTCACCTTCCATCTTACTACAGGAGTGCTGGCATTGTTGATAATGCACTAACTCAGGTTCCCACCTTCTCATAGCTTACCATCTTCCCAGCTACCCACCCCTGATTCCTGTCTGATGCCCCCAGCTCCTCAATTACTTGGACCTCTTGTACATGCAGCATGGGCTGTGTCTGTGTGAGTCACATGGCTGTGCATGTCTGCAAACAGTCTGCCTCTCTGATCTGTGAGCAACTCCATATAGGTGCTGCCCTGCAAATTATATCATCACTTGCTAAGTCCTGACCTGTATCACATACAGGAGTGAAGCAGTGAGAGAGTAAGTGGATTGGGGAGGCTAAATGGTCAGAGAAGGTAGACTCAGAATGAGTATTACAAGAGTTGGTGGGAGGGGACATGGGGCATGGTGTCAGGAAGGCTCACCGTCCTTATATCTGCTGAGTTCTCCAGGGCTGGACATCTGTGATCCCTCACAACTCTGAAATTTCCTCTGGAACCAGGGCTGTTATTAGTTTTTGTTATTGTTAAGCCTTAATTTATTTTTATTTATGTGTGTATGCATCTGTGTCTGTAGGACTGCCTGCTGTGCATGTGGGTATCTGCGTGGGCCAGAGGAAGGTGTCAGATCCCCTGAAGCTAAAGTTTTCTGTGCTCAAGAGCTGCCCCACATGGCTGGAAACAGAAGCTGGGTCCTCTGCAAGAACAGTAATTGAACAACTGCTTCTGCTCAAGACTGCTGAGATAGAGGAAGGGGGACTGCCGGAAATTTAAAGCCTTCAAAGTCAGGTTTGGCTACATAATGAAGCTCAATGCCTCTCTGTCTCCAACCTGCTCCCTCCCAAAATTTGAACAAGCTGTAAGAAAGTAGTCTTTGATAATGTCTCACTCAATTATGGCCAAGAAGCGCTCCACCCATGACCCATATTTAAGTTTCTTTTCTGATTTTGCGATGATTTAATCTGATTCAGGGTCTCACGTAGTCAAAGCTAACTTCAAACTCACTATGTAGCCAAGGATTACCCTGTACTACACACTACCTTCTCCTTTGTGCTGAGATGTCATGACAGCACCATGCCTGACTTTTCCCTTTTGCTTTTATATTGAGAATTCAATAAGATAATGGTCTCAGTCTCATTATAGATGAGTTAGGCTAATAATGGAATATAAATTCTTTTTTTTTTTGGCTTTTACGAGACAGGATTTCTCTGTATTGTTTTGGAGGCTATCGGTCCAGCCCGGCCTTGAACTCACAGAGATCCATCTGCCTCTGCCTCCCGAGTGCTGGGATTAAAGGCTTGCGCCACCACCGCCCGGCGGAATATAAATTCTTTTTCTGACCTGACACAACTGATTATTTAAACCTGGGATGAAGTTAGGTATGTGATCCTGACCATCATGGGGGCAAACATGAGGCTTAATTTATCTTCCCAAAACAGTTTACAGCTGTTTCAAGATCCACATATGACATCTTGAAAGTCTCTGAAACACTTGAGACTACCTTCCAGGTCAGAGCTTCTGGAAATAAGTTGTGAAAAGATAATATTTTTATCAGAGGCATTTTTTGGGCAGTTTCAGAAGCAGATTTTGTTAGTTACATCAAACACGTATTGTGCTGATCTGCTTTGGTGTGCCCTGTGTAGGCAGATAGAAGCCTCCTTCGCTGTGTTCTTTATTTTGCTTTGGGGGCTGGTGGTGACTGACAAGTGAAATGTCCTTCAGAGGCTCCTGTTCCTGAACACATGGTGCCCAGTTGGTCGTGCTGTTTAGGAAGGCCATGGAACCTTCAGGGGTAGAGCCTTGCTAAGGAAGTGGGTCACTGGGAGAGAACAGTGAGGTTTCACAGTCCTGCATTGCCCCTTGTTCTCTGTTTCTGCTCCCTGTGTGATCAGTTACTTCCTGTTCTTGATGCTATGCCTTTCCCTCCAGGATGGATTCTGTCCCTCTGTAACTGTGAAACAAAATAAATCATTTCTTGTCTAATTTGCTTTATTTCATGGTGTTCTATTACAGTCACAGAACAGTAAGGAACACGGGGTCTCAGCCAGGGCTTGGCTGGAAGCACCTTATGTAGGACTTATAAAAACTATGAGGAGTTCTCCAGTAATCCCCTAATCTCATTTCCCTTGATCCAGGTAAATAAGAAACATGGTGTTAGCCAAAATACAACCTCAGCTGTACATTTTCTAGAAGGTTCTACAAAGCCAGAGGGGCAGCAGAAGTGGGAGCTCAATTCACAGCCTTCATCAAGGAGCACATGTCTTACCAGTGTTTGGATTTACTCATATAAAAGCAGATGGAATTCCTCATATGTCCACTTGACTCAAACTAAAGTTGCCTGAGAGAAGGGAACTTCAGTTGAGAAAACACCTTCATAAGGTGGAGCTGTAGGGAAGCCTGTAGGGCATTTTCTTAGTGATCCACAGAGGCGAGCCCAGCTCACTGTGGGTGGGGCCACCCTGGGCTGGTGGTCCTGGGTTCTATAAGCAAGCAGTCTGAACAAGCCATGAGGAGCAAGCAAGTGAGCAGCACCCCTCCATGTCCTCAGCATCGGCTCCTGCCTCCGGTTCCCAGCCCAATGTGAGTACCAGCCTTGGCTTCCCTCGGTGAACTATGATTATAGATATGTAAGCCAAATAAACCCTTTCTTCCCCATAAAAAGAAAGCAAATGGAGGTTTCTGTCTCCCTGGGTCCCACAGTCATTCAGTCCCAAATAAATACACAGAGGCTTATATTAATTATAAACTGCTCAGGCTTCTTATTGGGTAGCTCTCTTTTAATTATTGACCCATTTCTATTAATCTGTGTATCTCTGCATATTCTTGGCTTACCAGTGATACCAGGGCCTGTTGTTTCCTTGGCAGCTACATGGTGTCTCTCTTGCAACTTATTCTCTATGTTCCTCTTCCCAGCATTCTCCCAGTCTGGTAGCCCCACCTATACTTCCTGTCTGGCTATATCCTGCCTGTCCATTGGCCAAAACAGCTTTATTTATCAACCAATAAGAGAAACATATATTCATAGCATACAGACAGACATCCCCTATCACTTAACACCCTCCTTGATCTGAATTTTAAAAAATCAACAGTTCAATTGGACTTTAAAATCAAAATTTGAGAAAGGACTCAACTGTGTCAAAGAGGGCTGTCTGGGACATGTCTATAGAAAAAGCACCCCACCTAGGCCTTCCCCCCATCTGGCTCCCTGTGTGAGAAACTCACCATCTGCCTTGAGAACAGGCCACTGTCCCCACTGTTGCTCATCCCCCACTTGCAGGCAAGTCTTCACCTATGCTAATAGAACCAGAAGATACAGAAGTCCTGTAAAAAGAAACTGTCAGAGAGGACAGTGGAAACAAGTCTCACTTTAGGAACTGCTGTAGGCTAACCAGGGTCACTTGGGTCTGTCTATCAGAAAAGGTTTATTTTGCAGAAAATGGAGCAGAGTTTCAGCTCCTGGGTTTCCCTGTGTGCTCAGCTGTCTGTCACATGTGATGCTAGTCTGTGAAGCAGTTTATAGCATTATCAGTTTTTACTGTTCTAGAACATCTTCTCTCCCCTGGCTGGTTCCATGAGAATTTCCCGGTGCCTGACAATCGTGAGATGTTATCTCTTATTCTTTCATACAGTCCACTGCCTTCTCCTTGAGCTAAACCTCACAAGCTGAAACACTGCAGCAGCAGGGGAGGTAAACCCAGCTTCTGACAGACAGGAAGTAACTGAGATACCTCAAGAAAGATGAACCTCAGCTTCTGAGAGATCACCTAATATTAAATTTTAATATTTTTGAAAAAATGGGAGACCAATTGTGAAAAACTTGTAACAGAACTTAGAAATCATTCAAAGGGAGTGTAGTGGGTACTTTTCACTGGGGCCTTGGGATGAATGTGGCACTTCAGACACCAAGGTCTTTCCTTAGGACCAAGTTTCTTCATTGGATGAAGGGTTGCAAATGATGGTATGAACCAAGTTCCCACTAAACAAACACAACCACACACACACACACACACACACACACACACACACACACACACACACACACACACTGAACCCTCTGCAAGGCTGACTGATCAGACTTCAGTGTTTGTGGATTTTGCAGATCTGGGGCCAAATTATCTCAGCTCTCCAGACCCATTAAATAGCCATTTGTTGTCCACCTCTTTATATAATTTAATATCCTTGGAACAAATAGGTAAGTCCTCTTAGAGAATATGAAAAGACCCCTAGCTTCTCCCAATTCAACAGCTAAGTATGTCATCAAAAGCCCATAGCAGAGATTTCCCTGCTGCACTGTGACCCACCTACCGCATGTTTTTTAGAACGATGCTGATTTATGAGTTTCTTTGTTTTTATCGTAAAATATTCAGCAGACTGCTACCATGTCAGAATATGGTATTTGGGGTAACCAAAATCTGTGTTCTCAGGCCATTGTCACTCCTTTTTGGCTTCAGAAAAAGGTCTCTCATGTCCTTTTTTAGGTGAGAGATTTTGTTTCTACATGCCAGTGGCTTTGTGTTGAGAGATGAGGATGGTGCTGAAATGACCAGCAAGAGGCCTGTATGATCCATTCCTGAGCATCTTTTACAGCCAAAAGAGAAATAGGAAGGAGAAAACCCAGACAGAGAGGGGAACTTATTTACAGCACTCAGCTCCTCCCATTGGGTCAGGCCCCATAGAAATTACCAGAGAGTGAAAAGTCTATTTATATTTTCCAAACAACCCAGGGTGGTGTTCATCAAGGCTAAACTCTCTAAGCTTTAGGAATATCTGGCTTTCTAATAGAGGTTAGCAAGATGGTCACCGATTGGTCAGTCTTAAACAAGTTCAACCAAAACTCATTTCTCATAAGTGAATCAGCAAATGGAAATGATTCTATGTTTTAAGGGTGGAATGGGGAATAGGGGTGTTGGATGATCAGTGATGGGGTTCTTGAAGAGTCTCCACCTCAGAGCCTTGACATTATGTAGGCCAGCTGGGGGGAAACACACCCCCAAGCATGAATCAGCCAAGCAAGTCTGAGATCCTCAAATATAATTTCTGCTTAAATTTTAGATTGAATGACTGTAATCATAAGCTACCTCCAAGCTGGTAAATCTTAAAGAGGGTAAAGCCACAAGCCTTAGGAAAGATGGGAATGGAGCCAGGCGAGAGCCTGGGAAGTCAGGGTTTTGATGCTAGATGGGTGACTAGGGATGAAACATGTTGACTTTTAAGACTGAACAGGCTCTGTGTCTTCACATGTATATCCTTTACCGCCCTATAACATTACTTAAACTTGCACAGTCCAAAGGCCTGAATCTCAGCAAAGTTCTCCCTTTGGCTGCCTGACTTTTCCTATGGTGATGCAAACTATTGTCTTTTATCTTAGATAGGGAATCCCTAATTTTCTTGAATTTGGGGGTCAAAAAGTGTGCCCTGAGTTATGTCAGGTGACCATTTTCAATAAACATATATATGTATATAGTACATGAACTGTATTATATATACTATAATAGGATCATTTAATAAATGATTATATGTGTTATATATGTATGATATACTAATATGCTAACATATTATACAATAACATATGTAATATGATAAATTATTATATATGTCATATTAAATATGCAATATTATATATTGTATATTATATGATGGTGTACTAACAATGGTTCCAGTGTAGTGCTGGGTACTTTATGGTAACCATCTTCCCCACTTCACTGATGTAGAGGTATTCACTAGAAGTTCTTTAACCAATTTGGCAAAACTGTACAATAGCATTTTAAGGTGCTAAATGTAGTTAAGAAAAACTGGTTTGAATCTAGACTCTGACACTACTCTTCACTGTAGTTCTGGAATTGTATTTTATTTCTCAGAGATTCAGTCTGTGATAGACAGAGCCTATTATACAGACAGCATCTCACTGGGGAGGGTAGTAGTGCTGCAGGAGTTCTCCTAAGTGTCTGAGTGATGTATGGCATGGGACACACTTGATGCACCAGAGCCCACTCTTCACTGTTTTTTTGGACATAGATGGAGCTTTCTAGAGCACTGTCTTTCAACTGTCTCTTCTAGCTATAAGAATGGTAAAGAAACTGTCAAAGTTCTCCAACAATGGGTACTGGCAGGATGGTGAAGGAGACTGATCTCAGGCAAGGGAGAAATTTGTACATTTTTACAATAAATGTTTTTCTCCTTCTAAATATGTGTGTGCTGCATATATGCATGCATGTGTATACATATATATGTCCATATAATATATATTATATACATAATATAACACATGCACACACAGAGACACACACACACATATATATCACTTGTGTGGCTGTGTATGTGTGCATGTGCATATCTGTATGCATATGCACATGTATATGCAGACATATGAGTTTGTGCATGCATATACACACATATGTACTTGTATGAACATGTGGATGGGTGTATAGATGATAAAAAAGATTCAGAAACTTTGTTATACGCGATTTTCAACCCATAGGCAGAAGTAATGGATCCCATGTCTTTAGAAGGGGAAATTCTTAGCTTTAAGGAAGAGTCATCACTGCCCATGATTGAACATCACCAGGATGGCACCATAAACTTAGAAGAGTAATAGTGATCACTACTCAGGGCAGAACACCACCAGGATGACATCAGAAACTTCAAAGAAGGAGTCCAAACTCTTGTAGATAACCCTGATCGATTATCCCTAATGTCTATTAAAGGCCTTGAGACTCTTGTAATAGTGCAGCTAATACTGTCAGAGGGCAAGGCTGATAAAACAGATATGTGAATGGGACTTAGTACATTGGTCATCTCATTTCTTCTCTTTATGCTTTTAAGATGTTAGATTAGGACACAAATTCCCACATATCTGGATTCCAGGCAGAGCATTTTTTTTAACAGTAAAGAGATTTTTGCCTAGGAGGAAGCAAGTGATCCTACTTCTTTAAGTCTCAAACAACAAACAAATTCTGCAGCCAGTTGCCATCACCATAACTATTGATGGGATGTATGATGTTATCACCTGGAGTATAGGAGCACATTTCCTCAGGGGAATGGTTAATTATTTGAAAATTTTGTCAGGGTTTCCTGGGCTTCATTTTTGGTGAATAAAGAAATGAAATAAGCCAACCACTGTCCCTGAACAACATTTAAGAACTATGAGATTAGAATCAGTGGCTCAAAGCAAGCATGGATTGATGGGTTGCATGACCCGCCCCAGTGGGAGCTTATTACTTGGTGAGCTTTTCCTCAGTGACTGAGTCCCTTCTTCTCCTGTCAGGCATCTATAAGCTAAACTTCAAGACTGTATGAACACATTATGTTAGGAATGTGCCTTCTCCCCAGTCAATGCATGGATGTAGGAAAAATCCAAATATTTCTGTTGATTATTCAATCCAGGCACCATAAGTGAAGGACTATCTCAATGATGTGTTTGATTTCATTCCCATGGAATTAATCTGGTATCTCTGGTGTTCTAAAAAAGAGGATGCACAGGTTGTCAAGGAAAAGCAACAGAATTTCTGTGTGTGAGTTTCCTACCAAGTGCACAGGCTTCCTTCTCCCTTCAGGGAGGAAACAGAAGGACAGACTCCATCCCTTCAAAGTCCAGCTAAGCCTACTTAGTGGGACTTGCTTATGCCAAGCTCCTCTTGTGAGCTCTGGCCATCTCCTTCTCCCAGAGGAGGTATAAGGGCTCCCACAAGCTCAGGATTGTATCAGACAGACACGGAACCAACCATGTGTAGCTTTTTCCCTTGGGGATGCTTTTTATCCTATGGTCCACCTAGCATTTCATGCTGTTGATACATGCTTTCATCTTTTTGTATCTTTAACATACAGCCCCACACACATTTCTATGGGTGGGAGTATCTGGCCAGCACATCACAGTGGTTACCAGCACTGGTTCCCCAGATGCTTTGTGTGGCTTCTACCTCAGTGCCCTCATTTCCAGACCACAAAATGAACATAGCCATAGCACCTACCTCACAGGTTTCCTGTGAAATAGAAGTATAAGCAATTAGCTCTATTCATACCCCTGTCAGTGTCTTCAGTGTCAGTTTTGTGCTGATGATCTTTAAAATGTCTTTGTTCATGTATATGAACTGTAACAGATCACACTGTTCACAGTGATACCTCCATCAATGCCCACTCTGTTCCCTTACTAACATACTCTCCCCCGGCACTAACTGCTTCCTCCTCCATCATAGTCACCTTGTACTTCTATAGCTTTTGCTTTTCTTGTTTTCAGATTCTACACATGAGAGAAAACATACTTTACTCGTGTATTTTTGCCTGAATGATGACCACTGGTTATTCCCACTTTTACATAAATTATGGGGTTTCATCCTTCTTTAGGGATGAAAAATTACTATATATATATATATATATATATATATATATATATATATATAGTGTTTTCATTGCCATTCATCCAGGGATGAATCTCTAGGCTAATTCTGTAACTTAGCTCTTAAAAAAGCAATTGACATGGGCGTTCAAGTATTGACATGGTGTGTTGCTTGAATTTGCATGTTATTGTATTACTATATTTGTAGTTTTTTTTCTTTTAGTAGTCTATAGGTTCTGTCAAGTACAGGACCATATCCTCCATATACTTTGGATTCTCCAAGTCCTCTTTGTGTCCATTTTATTTCTTTACTGTCCTGACTAGAAGTTTAGTTGCTATACTTGAAGAAGAGAAGGGAAAGTGGGGAAAGTGGGCATCTTGTCTCATTCCTGTTTTCAGCAGTAT
The DNA here is from genome assembly GCF_017639785.1 of Mesocricetus auratus. Classification (NCBI taxonomy): domain Eukaryota; kingdom Metazoa; phylum Chordata; class Mammalia; order Rodentia; family Cricetidae; genus Mesocricetus; species Mesocricetus auratus. The sequence goes on along the minus strand of NW_024429191.1, from coordinate 35,840,815 downwards.
TCTGATGGAACAAGCTCTGTATTTTAATTTATAAATGTATTAATTAATTTAATTTATTAATTGCATAATGCATACACTTTCTCAAACAGACGTGACAGCCTCCCTTTGTGGTCACCTGACCTGGGCTTGGGTGTTCCATCTCCCAGGTGCTTATTGTCTCACACAGCTGGCTATCCACTTCCTTTCTGGACTTTCCTCGTCTATAGCAGAGACATTCAGGTATGTCCTATACCCTCGGGACAAGAGTGAATTGTGGATACAACACTCTCACTAATTTGAAGTCATGAGAAGGATGAATGAATGAGTATCTATCATAAATGACCCTTCAAACCCTGTAACCTGTGTAAAAAAGCAAGCTGACATTTCTAAGCCTTACCTCTGTCTTGTTCCTGGGAACTTCTAGAAGGACACACTGTCACTTTTCTCTGTTCCATTTTCTGCATCACACAGCAATTTCGATTTCGTAACTGAGAAAACACCTCCGGGGTGTGACTGCTCTGAAGGAGTTCACGGCTTTCCCAGGTTTTGGCTCTTGCTGTTTGTCTTAGGACATAGGCAAGGGAAAGGGGTGTGCATGGGGTGGGACTGAAAACCTAGGTGCCTCCACGGAGAAGCTGGCCAGGGCCATGAGAGTGACAAGGCATCAACTTCTGCTAGAAAATTTTACATTCATGATAGTATCTGGTTCAATGACTAAAGCAAGTTTTGTGCCATGGTTTGAATGAGAAATGCCCCCCACCCCCATAGGCTCATGTATTTTAACACTTGGTCCACATTTGGTAGCACTATGGGGCAGTCATGGAACCTTTTGGAGGTGGATGCTGCTGAGGGTAATATGTCACAGAGAGTGGGCTTTCGGGTCTTATGTCCTGGCCCCACTTTCTCTTCTCTGTCTCTGTTGCTTAAGTGTGGATGAAATGTGATCAGCCAACTTTCTGTTCCTGACACCATGCTGTGCCTTGCAAGCCCTAATGGATGCTCTGCCTCTTGACCCCTAGGTCAAAATAAATACCAGTACATAATTAAAAAAAAGAAGCATCATGGTCAGAAGACAGCATTGGGAAAGCCTGTCCTAAAAATGACACTAGCTGTGTTATATCTCATGCCAATTATCACAGCACTTGGGAGGCTGAGGCAAGAGGACCATAAGTCTGAGGTCAGACTAAACTGAACAGTGAGAGTCAATCTCAAATAATCCAATAAAAGGTACACAAATTGAAATCCGGAAACTGACTAAGAATTTAGTACTTGAGCAGAAAAGACCAAGAAATCCTGGAGAGAATATACCATGTATGTATGGTGAGAGAGGAAGTTGTGTAAATATCCTGTGGCAAGAGGAAATAGACATACATAGGGATGGAGACCTGGGCTGTGTACTGTAGAGCAAGGAGGTTATTGTGGAGGTCGGTGGGTATATAGACAAGAAAAGTAGTCAGGACAAGGTCATGATAGGGAGCATGGCTTTGCCTTGAGTTACTGACATGCATGAAATACAAGTGGTAATCTGGCTACCTTAAGCCCCAGAGAGATAAAATAAATGTGCTTTAGTTACATAACCTAAACCCATTGCTGTGGCTCCATAGAGCTCTACAGGAAGAGCATCTGGGGATTGCTCCTATTTGAGCCAGGCTAACTGGACAAGACCTTAAATATACAGGAAAACACACAGGGTAACCTCATAGGTATGTTGGAATCAATACATAGTATACTCAACAGCATTTTAATTAGGGATTTAATATAATCCCAACATGTAAGTGACTCCTAAAGATACATTCTTATCAACCCTGTCAATGATTTGATACTCATGCCATCACACCTTCACAGAATAAGTTGATTTTATGAAAACAGAAAGGGGTATGTATTGATGAGGATATGGAGGGGCTAGAGCCCTTGCTGGCTGCTTACAGGGAGGTAAGTGACGCAGCCACTATGAAACAGGTTATGTTAAAATAAAGAGAGGACGTGGCTTGGTTGTGCATATCTTCAATCTTATGTCTCAAGAGGCAGAGGCAGAAGGATCTTTGTGAGTTCAAGGCCAGCTTAGTCTACAAAGAGGACTCCAGGACAGCCAAGGCTGCAGAATAAAACTATGTCTCAAAAACAATAAAAGAAAGCCCAGAGAGAGAGCTAGATCTGATGAAAAGACATTCTGCTCATGAATGGAATAAAAAATACAAAAGAAAAGATTGTTAATCTCCTGGATTTTGGCTCCAAGTATTAAGAAAACAACATACTTAGAAATCTAATATTTACAAGGAAAGCAAGTGGGACTGAAGGGATGACTCAGTGGTTAAGAATATTGCTTTTGGAGATGATCTGAGTTCATTTCCAAACATATACTTCTGGTATCTCACAACCACCCATAACTCCAACTCCAAGGATCTAGTGCTCTCTTCTGGCATCCTAGAGCACCTACACACACATACACACACACACACACACACACACACACACACACACACACACGCGCGCGCGCGCACACACACCACACACAGGCACAAACCCACATAATTCAAAATTTTTAATAAAAGCATGTGCTTTTACATAGATACTAATAAAGGAAAGAAAGAATGATTTAAAAACGAACAAGCAAGAAATTCTACCTTCAAACCCATCAAAAACCAAAGACAAGAGCTGGAGCCCACATGTATGTGGATGTTTGTATCGTACAGGGAAAATGTGGTATTTGGCATTCAGCCTTAGAATGAAGAAAACTTTGATGTGTGCTTCATGAATGGATCTCAAAAAACAGTAAATCAAATTTGAAAGTATTGATAGTGCCCATGCTATTACAGAATAACTGATGGGATCAGCTCACTGGACAGAAATAGACTAACATCAGGGTCTGGGGAGGTATTGCTTCATGTATGCACATTTTAATTTGGGAAGAGGAAGTACTTAGTAGGAGATGGGTGATGGTGGCAGCAGCTAGGCAGTGTAGCTGTCTTTAGCGCCAACACACTGTTTCCTATGGTGACTTTTACGTTGTATCTGTTTTACCACAACAAGATGCTCTTAAAAAGAAGTAACATTTTAACTTATTCATATTTTAGTTCAAATTTTTCCAGACAGGATTTCTCTGTTAGCTGTGGCTGTTCTAAAACTCACTCTGCAGACCAGGCTTGCTTCAAACTCACAGAGATCTGCCCGCCTCTGCCTCCTAAGTGCTGGGATTAAAGCAGTGTGCCACCCCTACCCAGGCCTCAGTTCAAACTTTATAAAGTAACATCACTTCTGTCCAGAAGCTGGTGCTGGAGACTTCTTTCCAGAAGCTGGTGCTGGAATGTTTTTGGTGTTAATAATAGGTGATGGCTCAAAGAAATAAAAGCCTCATGACCTTACAAAATTTTACGTGGGGTTTGCCTCCCATTTTAACAATTATTTTGTTAAATAAGCATAGCGTAGAGTTTTAGATTGCTCCACTCTGAGATTATCTCAACATAAGTAAATTAAACCTGTGTCATGAGCATTGTAATATTCCTGAGCCGGCAGTGTTTCCTGTTTAAATTAGTTACAATTGTAACTTTGTAACTGAAGCTTTCCCTCAAGTGCTTAGTTGTAACTTTGTAACTGAAGCTTTCCCTCAAGTGCTTAGTGCTGGAATGGCTCGGTTAGGCTTCCCTGTGTGGGATGATGATGGCTCCCAAGAGGGAGCAGAACTGGGCGATGGCTAAAGGAACCTGTTTCCTTTCTGGGCCGAGTGTCTGTCACCATCCGGTTGGTCTCCTGGGACACCCAGGCCAGTCTGGCCCTTTGAGCTGGCAGGTCAGGTTCCCGTGTTGTGGTGCTATGCTCAACTGTCAATCAGAGGATCTGTGCTATTATCATGAAGCCTGAAGAAGACACCTGCCTGGCACGCATTCCTACTTTGCCCTTGGAGGTAAACACCTCTGCAGATGTAGCCTCTAGGTGTCTAGGACACCCAGATTCACAAGTCTCATCCTCCTGTCTTTCTACCTCTCCTTCACATAGCCTTCAGATTTACGACAGCCACCATGATGTCCACTTCTCCCTTAAAAATTAAAGTCCATCTCATTTCCCCAGGTAAGTCCCCGTGTGTGTGTGTGTGTGTGTGTGTGTGTGTGTGTGTGTGTGTGTGTGTGTGTGTCCACCTAATGTTATCTCCAGAGAAAGAGTTGGGCTCCCCAGCTGTGTGTGCCTGGCGTCTTGCAGACTCCATAACTCCTCTTGATGGCCAACACATAAGGAGGGTGGAAATGAACATTGTTGCCTTAAAATAAAAATAACCCTAACAAGCACTTTCAAAGTCTAATTTCTCCCTTTGGGGGGTGTTCTTCCTCTGCACCTTAATTGTGATTGTTGGAATTCATATCTAGGGATAATAGGATGCTTTAAGATAAGATGCTATATTTTCCACCCCCTCCCCTGCTGGCTTTAATAGCTATGCCTGTAACTGTCTCCAGGGATATCCATACCATAATAAACATCCAGGGCAATGCAAGGGCTATGTAACCTCTGGGAGGAAGCCATATTATCTTGAATTTTTTCAGTGTTAGTATTTAGTTGTTTGGGGGGACACTATTGCTCAAGTCCATGCTGAATTTAGCAGTGGATTGTAATTTCCCAAACTATTCTGTTCCCAAGTAATGCCCATTGGTCTTACATAACAATGCTGCTTATTTGTTTGCACACTGCTTCAAGAGTACTTTTATGTATGTTTTCTCTATACTCCTTGTAATAGTTTTCTTGAGGCCTTTCAGAATCAGCACTCCTAGTTTACTGCAAGGGTTATGAGTGCTAGTTGCACAAATTTGGGGGACCAGGATTCAGATTGCAGCACCCATTAACAAGCTGGGCATCCCACACACATCTGTAATCCCAGCTCTGAGAGTAGAGAAGAGGAAGGGGCATTACTGGACATTTCTGGCTTCTAACCTTGCTGACAAAGTGAGATTCTCCAAGTTTAGGGTGAGATCCTGTCTCAAAGGAGCAGCTTGAGAGCCTTAGAGCAGGGTACCAGATGCCTTCTTCTGACCTCTGTGTGTGCCCAGAGGCATGTGTCCTTACATGCACACAAATTCACACAGAGACACATACACATAAATACTAATCTTTAGCATGCGCAATATAGAAAAAATAAAGAGGAATTAGGGAAGTATACATATGATGATAAAAGTTGATTCGTTGGTTCTTAGTATTTACCTAGTCACTGTTAATGTTTCAGTACTCCTTTAGGTGTGTGTGTGTGTATGTGTGTGTGTGTGATTTGCCTATGTGTGTGTGTGTGTGTGTGTGTGTGTGTGTGTGTGATTTGCCTATGTGTGTGTGTGTGTGTGTGTGTGTGTGTGTGTGTGTGTGATTTGCCTATGTGTGTATGCAGGTGCAAATGCCCGTGACAGTAGAGATCAAGGCAGTATCAGATGTCCTATTCCATCACCCTCCTCTTAATTACTTTGAGACAGGGTGTCTCACTGAACCTGGAGCTAAGATGGCAGCCAGGGAGCCCCAGTGACTAGGCCATCTCTGCCCTCCACAACACTTGCCCAACCAGAGCCAGGCTCAGCTTTCTTTGTTGTGATGGGATCGAAATTCAAGTCTTCATGCACAGTGAACATTTTTGCCCACATAGTCACTGCATCAACCCCCAAACCCACAGATTTTAAACTACAGGGTTTTGCTTATTTATTTTTGATAACACCAGGGAAATTATTTTCCTGTTTGACATTTGACTGATGGTGCCAATGCTGGAAGCATTTTCTTTTTGCTTGTTGTTTAAGGTGGTATTTCACATAGCCCAAGCTGACTTGGAAATTGTTATCTAGCCAGGAACAGTGACTTTGATGGATGACCTTGAATGGACACCTTCCTCCCACCCCTCAGCCAGGCTGCTGGAATCACAAGCCAATGCCAATGCCAATGCCCCTATACTCAGCTTCCTTTTCTGGTCTATAGCTCACTTCACATCATTTTTAGACGCCCTACCCATGGGTCTGTCTTATCTCACAGCCAGTATTTCCTAAGTTTCTGCTATGTAGGAGTCCTTGACCACAATATCTCATTTAACTGTCATGTCCACACAGAGACTGAGCATTATATTCATCTTCATTCTATAGCCTGGACCACATCTTCACAGCTCTACACAGCAACTTCAGCAGCAGAGTCAGCACTCAAGCTCATATCCATCTTCTCTAAAGCAGATTCTCATGCCAGGCTTATTATACTTACAGAGTAAGGTAGTTCTACAGGCCAGACCTCACATTTATTATCCCCTTTAATGACCGCCTCCATCTCTACTGCCTAAATAATCATGGGCAGATGCAGCAGAGGGATTGCTTTCATGGAGGGGGAAGCACCTATCCATTCCTCAATTTCCTATTTTCCCCTTGAGCTCCCTTGTACTCTGTGGTTTTTAAATAGAAATTTTACCACCCACAGAGAGACCTTAGTTCATATGTCTTCTTAACATTGTTCCTCTGATTTTGGTGGTTTGGTTTAGTTCCTACTTAAAATAATGGATGAATATAACTGTGAGCATAATGCTAGTGACTTTTAAAAGGAATAAGTGCTTTCATATAATCTTTTTCCTCATCGTTTTCTGTGGACATTAAAAAAAGTATATTCCAGATGAAGATGTATTTTCAGGGAAGAAAAGCAACATCCTGCAGAATGGCTGAGTGTAGTGGTGGTAAGGGATGCTGCTGCCAGTGGGAGAGTACAGGTCTCAGTCTAACCACAGATCACAGGACAAGACAGGGATACTCAACTGGGCTGTGGATCACAGATCAAATTAGGGTGGGAGGGGATGCTTATTCTGAAACTAATCTCCCTCCCTTTGTAAAACCTTGCTTATAAGTGTTCACTCTGGATAATGCAGGATTTATGCATGAGCTGGATAGTAGACCCAACGTGTGCGTGTGTGTGTGTGTGTGTGTGTGTGTGTGTGTGTGTGTGTGTGTGTGTATTACACCCTCCTCCTCTGCTTCCCCAGAATTTTCTTCAGTATAACGAGACTGAGACTACTTGCTTTCCTTCTTCCCTTCCCCAACCTTCTTTTCCATCTGCTCTTTTCTTTCTTCTACCTATCTGTCCTTCCCAGCCCTCTCCATGAATGTCTGTGCATTTATGTGGCATATACACATTGATGCGTGTGGATGCATACACCTATGGAACCACATGCAGAGGGGACAGAGGAGAGCATTGGATGTCCTGTTTTATCATTCACTTTCTGCCTTATTTCCTTGAGACAGGGTCTTTTGCTGAACCTGGATGTAGTCTGGAAGACAGCTGTCTCTGCCCCGGACAGCCCTGAGATTACAGACACATGTGACCAGACCTGTTTTTCCTGCATAGGTGCTGGGATCAGAGCTTCAGTACTCATGTATCCCAGGCTGCTCCTAAGCTTGCTAAGCAGACAAAGATGACCTTGAACATCTGGTGTCCCTGCATTTTCTTCCCAAGTCCTGGAGTTATAGACATGTGCCACCATGTCTGTAATTTAAATTTAAACATTTTTATATGCATATTTGTTTTGCCTGTATTTATACATGTGTGTCACTCCTGTGCCTGGTGCCCATGGAAGCCAAAAGAGGTAATCGAATAGCCTGAAACTGGAGTTGCAGATGGCTATGGGCTCCCATGCAGATCTTGGGAATTGGTCCCCAGTCCTCTAGAAGAACAGCCAGTGTTCTTAACTGCTGAGCCACCTCCTCAGCTCCTAAGGTTAGAATTATTTAAAAAGCTTTTGGGCTATAACAGAAAACTTTTAAAACATGGCTAACGCAGCTTCATAAAGTTATAGGATATTAAACAAAAATTCCAGGGCTAAGATAGGGTTCCCACAAGGCCTGCAGAACAGTTTAGGCAAATGTCACTGTGTTGGGTTACCAACCAGAATCACTTATTACTGAAGACACTGCATGATGTAATCACAGGACATAGAGAACTCATTGCCATGACTGGAAGCTTTACCCTTGCTGGCTAGCCATTGTAGACTCAGGGCTTTAGCAAGACAGTGACAATTACATCTACTTAGATGCTCTGAATTTTCAAGAGACAGATCACTGACTGAAATTAACTCGTATGGCAAACACTTCTAATTCCATTTAGCAGATGTTTTGAGCTAAGAGATGTCCCAAGCTACTTAGTTCAACTGCTTAACTGTTCTGCATCTGAAATTTTTCTTTTTCTTTTGTCTGTGAATCACTTTATTTCCCTCTCATGGATCAAAGAAGCTGCCACAGCCACAAACCACCCCTCTATCAAATAATGTAACAGTGCCCTTATATAAAAGTGAGAATTAAGGACCAAGATCAGTGCAGAGGGAAGGAAGGACAGAGGGAAGCAGGCTGACTACCTCTGTAACCTGCTGGTCTGCGAAGAAACATTTTCCCCAAATGGCTACCAATGGAGTTCCCCTAGAGTCCCATTAACCAGCACCCATTCACAGAGGGACTCCACATCAACTGCTGGGAAAGAGGGAAATTTTTTTGGACATTGGTGTAGAACAGAAAAAATTTATACACAAATCAGAATGTAGCTTTAGACTGAAGGTAGCATTGTCTTCACTGAGCACACTTCCACATTCCAGACTGCTGAATGAAAATGAAGTTCTGTCAGCTATGCAGGAGGAATAACACTGTTGAGCAGAGCTGAGGATATATGAACAGATTCAATGTGAATACAGTAGGTGAACTGTTAGCAATGCTTTGATGTACCTTCTCTGTGGTTATTACATTGCCATTGAGCAGACTCACTTATTGGGCAGAATTAGCTCATGTTTTGCCCAATGACACCAATTATTTACTCTATGGCAGGGCATGTTCTCACAATCTAGGATTCAACAGGCAGGAAAATGAGACTAATGCTGGCTAGTAATGTGATCTTATCAGTGAAACTTGTTGGGGGTACTATCTGAACCTTAGTCAGCCCTATGCATAGTAATGTTTTTGTTATGAGAAATCTAACCCAACAAAGTTGGAAATCATGATCAAGTTAGAGAGTTGGAATTCAAGTCAAGTTTGGTTCCAAATCTTTAGGAATTGTGTGTGTGGTATGGGGGAGGAGGAGAGCGAGTGAATACTTTGCTGACCTTTAGCTTTATTTGGATGTTGTGGTTGTTTGAAAGAAAATGGCCCCCAAAGGGAGTGGTGCTATTAGGAGGTGTGGCCTTGTGCAGTCGGTGTGGTCTTGTTGAAGGAAGTGTGTCACTGTGGAGGTGGGCTTTTAGGTCTCATATATGTCCAGGATACTCCTTTCAGCTCTGTCTCCAGCACCATGTCTGTCTGAAAGCCACTATGTTGCACCGTGATGATAATGGACTCAACCTCTGAAAATGTAAACCACCCCAGTTAAATGTTTTGCCTTTGTAAGAGCTGCTGTGGTCATGGCATCTCTTCACAGCAATAGAAACCCTAATTAAGACAATGGTCAACGTTCTAATGTTCTCTCAACCTTCCTGAAAGTCTCTGAGAACTCCCTTTACTTTCAGGACATGGGGACAAGTCTATTCACCTGAATGTCATTTCAGATGGTCTTTCCATCCTCTCTCCCTGTGGTCCTGCTGTCCTGTGGCTTGCTCCTTCAGCTTTGATGGAGCTACATGTAGCCTGGAGGATTCAGCATGGCAGCTGCTTTCATGTCTCCTAGTTACTCGGATGTAAATATTTATTTCTGGCTCATAAAAAATCATATGCTTAGTATTACAGATCAAGATGAAAGATAGATTTTTGTCTTCTCTGTAGAAATCCTAAAAGAACAAATTGCACATGTTTAAAACACGGAGATAGTTAGCATAAAATATGGATTTTTGTCTGTGTTGAAGAGTACAGTTGTCAGCAGTGTGGACTCAGCTGCCTGGGTGACTGAGTGGAGCCAGCCACAGCAGACAGGCTCTGATTTTCTGTTGCCTGGGTGGTTATGTGCTGTCTACTTTCCCACAGTGACAATGTTCTATTGGCTGATCAGTTTTCTCGCAGGAACTGCTGGAGCAGATTATTCTCTAGACATATTCACTTCTACTTTGAGGTATTAATTTATGTCTCTATAGAGTCTATGACCCTCAAATGATAGAAAATATGCTCTTTGTCTTTCTGAGTCTGACTTAATCCCCTTACTATGATCATCTCCAGTCTCATCCATTTTCCTGCAATTGACAGATCTTCATTTTCTTGATGGCTGAAAAGAATCCCATTGTGTAGGTAGAATATATTTTCCTTATCCATCTTCCATTGTTGGGCAGCTAGATTAGTTCTGTGACTTCTACAGTGTGAATTATATCTGAGAAAACATGGATGTGATACATGTGTATCTCTGTGATATCTGTGATATGTTGGTCTAGAATCTCTTTTTTTTGTAGCCTACGATGTGACAGCTCAGCTGAAGTTTTTGGCTGAGAACAGCACCCCCAAAAGTTGCCTCAAGTATTGAGAAGGATCCAGCATTTGTTGTGACATTATTCAGATTTTGACCAATCTCTGCATTTCTTCACTGAATCCTACAGATGGTGTTGCCAGGTCTGATGAGTCTTTTCATTTAAGATTCAACCTGTTACTATACACTGTCCCCTGGCAGAGAGTGGGGGATAAGTGAATGGGAACTGTTGTCTCTAGAAACTTCCAGCAGGAATTGGCAAGGTGCAGAGTGAGAGATATCTCTTCAGAGAACACCTACCACCCTGGTCCAGTCAGACACCAGGATCCCTTACCACTGAGGTCATGTCAAGGCCCTACTGTCCATATCTGAGAATCTGGGAAAAGGATAGAGTGGCCAGATGGGAATGTTATGGAATGGTTAGGTCAGGATTTAATGACCTGGAATCAGCTTACCAAAAACTGAGGCTTCTGTTTTTCAAAGCTACAAAATCAAAATGTGCTGGTTATTTTGTTTTCGTAGCATAATTTCCTTGTTCAAATTAAAGACTAATTTGAGTCTTGTTCACAATGTGCCTTGAGTCATTGACCATATTTAAGTATTAATCTGTCTTCATCATGAGTGTAGTAATATTTTTCCACTTGGTTTTTCAAGTATGAGATGACAAAATTAAACAAATCAACATACTACTTAGCTTTAATATTAAACAGTTTTAGTGGCATGCTACATCTCTCTATTCTGTGTTTGGTTCCTGGTGACTTTGGGAAGTACTAGTCATGACATATAACACAACTACAATATCATAACTCTCTATCAGGCATCATTGCAATGACTGAGGTAGGGATCAGGGTCTTATGAATCTTTATAGAAAGTATATGCACTGTACACTGTTACTGAGGATTCTGAATGTTCCCAGAAATCCCTATGTTACAGAGAAACCTATGGTCCACATAAACCAAGTATTTATGAATCTATGAGGTTACACAGTTAATAATCCTTGTAATGAAATTGCTGTTATGGGCACTTCTGTACTTCTGGGTGTCCTCTCTCTCTCTCTCTCTCTCTCTCTCTCTCTCTCTCTCTCTCTCTCTCTCTCTCTTTGTTCCTGTGTGTCTCTCTTTTTTTTAAGTGGATCTAAGAGTTTAATGATGAGAACAGGCAAATCAAGACATGTATCATTAAGTGTGTATCCAGGTAGAGAGACCAGCAAATGCAATCAATCACTATGCATTAGAAAAGAGGTGTTTGAGCCAGTACTGAAGGGGACCCCTATTTACAGGTAAAGGTAGCTTGAGAGGATGTTTCAGTGGGAGTAAAAAGCAGATCACACGATTTTCAAGGTAATGGTAGAGAGACTTCAGCCTACTCCTTCTCCTCTGCTAAAAGCTAGTTTGTTAGATATTAGGATTGCTACCCCTGCTTGTTTCTTGGGTCCATTTGATTGGAAAATTTTTTCCCAACCTTTAACTCTCAGGTAATGTCTGTCTGTGAGGGTGAGGTGTGTTTTTTGTATGCAGCAGAAGGAAGGGTTCTGTCTTTGAATCCATTCTGCTAGCCTGTGTCTTTTTATGGGTGAGTTAAGGACATTAATGTTGAGGGATATTAATGACCATTGATTGCTCATCCTTCTTCGATTTGCAATGGTTGATGGTGGTGGAATTATGTGTGGAATTTCACCCCTTTGTCCTTTTGGCTGTTGGTAGAGAGGGATTCACTAATGCCTATGTTTTCCTGGTTGTAGTTAGCTTCCTTGGGTTGGAGTTTTCCTTCCAAAATTTTCTGTAGGGCTGGGTTAGTGGACACATATTGCTTGAATCTAGTTTTGTCATGGAATATCTTGTTTTCTCCATCTATAGTGATTGAGAGCTTTGCTGGGTATAGTAGTCTGGGCTGGCATCCATGGTCTCTTAGTGTTGGTAGAATATCTATCCAGGACCTTTTGGCTTTCAGAGTTTCCATGGAGATGTCAGGTGTAATTCTGATAGGTCTGCCTTTATATGTTATTTGACCTTTTTCCTTAGCTGCTCTTAATATTCTTTCTTTATTCTGTATATTTGGGGTCTTGATTATTATGTGGCAAGGGGAATTTTTTTGTGGTCCACTCTATTTGGTGTTCTGTAAGCTTCTTGTACCTTCATTGGCATGTCTTTCTTAAGGTTGGGAAAGTTTTATTCTATGATTTTGTTGAATACGTCTTCTGCCCCTTTGGGGTGGTTTTCTTCTCCTTCTTCTATACCTATTATTCTTAGGTTTGGTCTCTTCATGGTGTTCCATTTTTCCTGGATGTTTTGTGTTAAGGATTTGTTGGACTTAAGGTTTTCTTTGGTTGATAAATCCATTTCTCCTAGTGTAGCTTCAACACTTGAGATTCTCTCTTCTATTCTGTTGGTAATGCTTGTATCGGTAGTACCTGACTGTTTTCCCAGCTTTTCTATTCCCTGCCTTTCTTCAGATTGTGTTTTTTATTGTCTCTATTTCAGATTTCAACCCTTGCAGTGTTTGCAATGCTTCTTGCAATTTTCGGTTTATCTTTTCATCCATTTGTTGCCTTTTATGAATTTTTTGGTTTGTCCTTTCTTCCATTTCTTGCATTTTTTGGTTTGCTTTTTGTTCCATTTCTTGCATTTTTTGCTTTGTTTCTTCTTCCATTTCCTGCCTTTTTTGATTTGTTTCTTCCATTTTTTTCATTTTTTGCTTTGTTTTTTCTTGCATTTTTTGCTTTGTTTCTTCTTCCATTTCCTGCCTTTTTTGATATGTTTCTTCTTCCATTTCTTTCATTTTTTGCTATGTTTTTTCTTCCATTTCTTGCATTTTTTTGCTTCATTTCTTCTTCCATTTCCTGCCTTTTTTGGTTTGTTTTTTCTTTCAATTCTTGCATTTTTTGGTTTGCTTTTTCTTCCAATTCTTGCATTTTTTGGTTTGTTTTTTCTTCCATTTCTTTTAGGGATTTTCCTATATCCTCTTTTAGTGCCTCTATCATTTTCATGAAAGTGGTTTTAAGGTCGTTCTCTTCTGCTTCGTTCACATTGGAATGTTGGAGTCTTGCTGGTGTGGAGTCTCTAGAATCTGGTGGTATCATAATTGTTTTTCTGTTGCTGAGTGTGTTTTTGCATTGTCTCTTTCCCATCTGTTCTTCTAGTGGGTGCAGAAAGAGCCCCTTACTGGTCTGGTGGTTAGGGGACCAGAGTTTCCTTTTGGTAGGTGCTAGCAAGTCCAATAATCTGGTAGTTCTTCTATTCCTTGTCCTCGTTCTGGTCCCGTGGGTGGAGAAGAAGAACAGGAATCTGGGGCACTTAGCCTCCCACCTGGTCCCCTGGACCCTTTGCTGGATCCTGTTGTACCTGATCCTGTGGCCAGAACAGCTGCTTCCCTGGACTCCCTGGCTCCTCTGGTTTCCTTGTCTCGTTGGTGGGAGAGAAGACCTGGAGTCTGGGGTGCTTGGCTCCCGCCAGGATTGGAAGCTTTGTGCAGTTCCCAGATGACCCCAGGCACTGGAACACAGGCCCAGAAGCCAGCCTGTTTACCTGATGCTGTAGCAGGAACAGCTGCTTCCCTGGACTCCCTCTCCTGTGTGTCTCTTAATGTGTGCATGTTTATGTGGGCATAGGTCACATGTCAAAATCATGACCTGTGTCTTCTGTCCCACTCTACTTTTATTTTGAAACAGTTTCTCTCACTGAATGTGAAGGTCATCAAGTTGGCTAGATCATTTGGTCAGTTCGCCACAAGAATCTTCCTGTGATTATTTTTTCCAAGGTGGCATGGTAGGTATGTTGCTACTTCTAGCATTTACATGGGTGCTGGGGAATTGAATTCATGTTGTTATGTTTCTACAGTGAGCACTTTGGTGACTGAGCCATCTCCCTGGCTCCTTAGATCACAGACATTCTTTGAATGTGGATGAGGTTGAGTTGTGAGGAAATTAGCATATGATTTTAAGTCTGGCCATGTTGATAATCATTACCCATCCCATTCTGGTAGGAACTGTAGAAGTGACTTCCTGCGAGACCTGTGCACAAGTTTTGGCTGACTGTGATACTTCAGGGCACAGGAGTTTGGCCTTGAGTCCTCTGCTGTGTTCTGATTGCCATGACAAAACACTAGCATGAGTGACTTGTATACAACAGGCATTTGTTTCTAACAGATACATGGGCTGGGGAATCTTGAGATCAAGGGAAGACTGATTCCTTTTTCTGGAAAACATCCTCTATCTGCCTTCAAGGAAAATAGAGGGCAGAGGTGGGAACTCTTAGAAGTTCCAACTTAGAAGAACAAGGAAGCACAGACCTCCTGACCCCAAGAAGTCTGCATTGTCTCCTGAAGCCCCACTTTCCCACTCCCATCCTTTTAGTGTCTACAGACATCCACATACATCTGAAGGAGTGGGGGCGGGGAGGAAGCACACACTCACTCAGTATTTAACAACTCTAAACTGTGACTTGTTATCTGGAGGACCTGAGGAAATAATTACAGGAACCACTTCAATCCTTTAGACATGTGGGTGTAATATTGATAGATGCTTTGAGTAGTTATGGAGATGATGTGAATTAAGACAAAGATTTTAGTGTGGTTATCAGTGCACAATACTCACAGACATCTTGGAGTTACCTTTTTAGATTATTTTGAACTTGTAAATTAATAAAAGAAAAATTAGGGGTCAATGTTACCACCTTATTTGCTGTTTGACACAAGTCTGGCTTTAGATTACAAATGAGACTGACAACTTAAATGACTCTTTGCTGGGCTCCAGAGAAGCAGTGTTTGTGTAAAACTCTATTGACAGAATGCTCCAGCCACAGTGCTGAGGTGTGGAAGGGCAAGTGTCCCCTAAAGGCTTATGAATTAAAGATTTGGTTCCCAGAGAAGAGTTCAAAACTGGAAATTTGGGGATGGGATTGATCATGAAGCCTCTGCCTTAATACACCATTTGATGGGATTTTGCAGAGATGGTGCTAATGTGAGGATAGGGCATAGTGGGAAGAAACCAGTCCCCAGGAATGTGCCTTTAAGGGTGTATTTGTCAGCAGCCTCTCCCTGATGCCACCCAGCACCAACTCTTCTCTTTCTTCCCACCCCAGAACCAACTCTTCTCTTTCTTCCCACTGAGCCCTTCTGCTATGATAATCATGGTTTGTCGCAGATCTAAAGACAATAGACCATGGGCTGGAACTTACAAACTAAAAGCTGTCGGTCAAGATGATTATCTCATAGCAATAGAAATACATGGAGAATATGAATGGGAAGGGAGCAGATGCTTCTCAAGAGAGTAAAGGAAGAGTCGAGTGCAATGGTAGCATTTCTTTTTTTAAAATTTTTAAGGTTCATTTATTTATTACATATACACTGTTCTGCCTAAATGCCAGAAGAGGGCAAAGAGGGCACCAGATTGAATTGTAGATGGCTGTGAGCCACCATGTGGTTGCTGGGAATTGAACTCAGGACCCCTGAAAGAGGAGTCAGTGCTCTTAACCTTTGAGCCATCTCTCCAGCCCCACAATGGTATCATTTCTATAGTGCAATTCATCA
The DNA here is from genome assembly GCF_017639785.1 of Mesocricetus auratus. Taxonomy (NCBI): domain Eukaryota; kingdom Metazoa; phylum Chordata; class Mammalia; order Rodentia; family Cricetidae; genus Mesocricetus; species Mesocricetus auratus. Next base: position 35,824,960 of record NW_024429191.1, on the reverse strand, counting down.
ATAGAGATCTCCCAGCTCTTCTGAGGATGATGAGAAGAGCAAGGATGTGTGTCTATCACTGGAAACACATATCAGCTCTGTGAAAATATGCAAAGTAGAAAAATGCATTAAATGCTGTCTATGTCTGATATTGGAGATTTAAAAGAAGACTAAGACTATCCTAGTGTGTGATTAAGAGTCCACAGGGACCCCACATCACCCCCAGTTGGCTTTGTAATCCTGTTTGATGCTATTTCTTTGAAATTGAAAGTCAAATCATGACATTGTGAGGTGTTCTAGGTACAAGCTAACTTGTGTTCATATCAACTTTGTTAAGCTGCTGATTCATTCAGAAGTGAAAACCTGCCTTATGTGTCTTTATCCTTCCCATGGCAGCTTGAAGCATCTTTGCTAATAATTATGACAAGGACTGCTCATTTAGCTGTGCCTCTTACCACTTACCAGTCACTTTTGTGCTGATGATTCCATTTAGGCCTTTTAGCAGCCTCGAGAGAGAGCGCGAGAGAGGAAGTGGAGAGAGCAGTCACCTCATTTCACATCCCAGTGTACTGAGACACAGAACAGCTGTGTGACCCATCCAGCTGAGAAGGCATGGTACCAACATCTGATGCTAGACCAGCAATATAGGTCACCGAATGCTAATGCTATGCATTCTTTCCAGTAATAACTGTCTTTAGTTTTTATCTCAATGCAACAGAACCAGTTGATTTGTTTGTCACCATGGAACTGCCTGCAAACTTCATATAACAAGATAAACAGTTGAAGGGGTCCAAAGCTCTCAATGATTTTTAGTGATTTAGTGATTTAGTCCACTTGCCATGGGACGCAGAAGTAGGTAGAACTTGCAATTGAAAAAAATAGGGCATCTTATGTTTACTTATTATTTATTGGGATGAAGGTGGCATTTTCTGCAGCTTGAATGTGGAGGTCAGAGAACAACTTGGGAGAGATGGCTCTCTCCTTCCAACATGTGAATAATGGGGATAGAACTCAGGCCTATCATATTGGTGGCAAGCCTTTACCTGCTGAGCCATATGTGTGGCTCTCTCTGAGGAATTTAATGATCATTATAAACACAGCTGGTATGTATGCAAGGTGGACTGTGCTCTATGTAGTTGCTTGTATAGATGCCTAGAGAGAGGAGAAGACCACTAAGAAGACAGAAAAACCTGATTTGTTTTGTAGTTTGTTTCCAATAGATAGTAGAGAAGAGTCACTGGGAATAAAACTGCTGAGTATTTGTAGGCATTTGGGAGCTGTGGTCACTTGCTGAGAGGTGGGCTTGAGTCTGGTCACAGGAAGTCGTCACAGTTCTCTAAATTGCTCTTTTGTGGCATATGAAAAATAAAAGGCGCTGAGAAAAATAATTAATTAGACAGTATCCCAGACTATGATTTCATCATGTCTTCCCATCATGAGATTTCCACTGTCTTTCATTCTCCAAAGTATTTTTTTCAGAGTATGTATTACTTTTATCACCATTGTGACAAAATACCCGACAAAAGCAATGTGAGGAGGGAAGGGTTTAATCTCAGCTCACAATTGTTAAAAATGGCTAGCACAACGCATGATAATTCAACAGCTTACCTGCCTAGGATGCCCCTTATTTATTTATTGGTGGTTTTTTATTTGTTTGTTTGTTTGTCTTTGAGTTTTATTGTTTTGATCATTATATGTGAGGTGAATTCTTGTTTGGATTGAATCTCTTTGTAGTTCTCTCTTTTTTTTTTGAATTTTTAAATTTAAGTTAGAAACAAGCTTGTTTCACATGTCAATCCCAGCTCCCTCTCCCTCACCTCCTCCCCCGCCCTCTCCACCAGGCTCCACAGTCCCCCACCCAATCTCCACTCTGATCCCCAGAGAGGGTGAGGCTCTCCATGGTGGATCTCCAGAGTCTGTCATTTTATCCAGGGCAGGGCCTAGGCCCTCCCCCAAGAGTCTGAGCTGAGAGAGCATCCTCATTGTGGGATGGGCACTCAAAGTCTATTTGTACGCCAGGAATAAATACTACCCAAATCTCCATAGATTATCTAGGCCTCCAAACTGACACCCACATTAGGAGGTCTGGGTCAGTCCCATGCTTTCCACACAGCCATCAATCTGGGATCCAAGAGCTCCCCCTTGTTCAGGTCAACTATTTCTGTGGGTTAAACCAGCCCAGTCTTAACTACTTTGCTCATTATTTCTCCCTTTCTGTCACTGGATTCCAGGAGTTCATTTCAGTGTTTAGCTGTGGAGTGTATGTCTCTGTTTTCCCTCAGGCTAATGGTATTTTTAATCCATTCTTTCTTTTATTTAATGTGGCTTCCTGACCTCCATTCCCCTTCTCCTGCCCTGGTTCTTGCTCTGCATAAGTTGGGGTTTCCTGGTTCTATATTCTCCACAAGCTACTCATTCCTTATAATGAATTTTACTTTTTGTTATGTTGATCTCATAATTCTATGTTCTTTCTTTGTACTCAGCCACTGTCCCTTCAACTGGATCAAGCTGGATGTTGAAACTTTCAATTGGTTTTTTCCCTCTAATCACATTATTTGCAGTCTACATTTTTGTCGTCATTTCTTTATTGCTGTGTATTTGTCAAATTTATTATTTTGTTTCTGGGTTGTTGCTCAAATTACATTTAATGTTTCTGTGCTTGTATCCTGAAGTTCACTAAACTCTTTAAAAGAATTAGTTTCTACTTCTTCTTGTCATTTCATAAGACTATCTTTCTCTCTGTGTCTCTCTCTTTTCTCTCTTCTATCTTTCCCCTCTCTCCTCCCACCCTCCTTCCTTCCCTTCTATCCCTCTTTTCTTTCCTCCCTTCCTCTCTCCTCTTTCCCTCCTTATGTCCTTTTCTGTCCTTCCATCCTCCCTTCCAACTCCCTCCCTCTTTCAGCCTTTTTCTTTCCTTTCTTTCTTCTCTTTCATTTCTTCCTGCTTTCCTCTCTTATTTTTTTCCTCCCTCTCACCTTCCTTCCCTTCGTCCCTCCCTCCCCTAGTCCCGCCATTCCTTCTCACTAGAATCACTCACCCATTCAGATTTTAAGAATTATATTGAGTGTGAATTGCCTTAGTTATTGGAAATTTTAGCATTATTAAGTCTGCCAGTCTGTGAAAACAGATGTTCCTATGTATCTGTGTCTTATTTAATTTGTTTTATATTTAACATTACAGAGTCTTTCCCTTCCTTAGTTAAGTTTCTTGTTTGGTATTTTATTCCTTTTGATGATGCTGAAAATGAAATTATTTAATTTAGTTCACTTTCAGATAGTTAAGATACCCAAACAGCATTGACTTTCATCTCTTAATTTACATAAATTGTTTAAAAGACCTAATAGATCCTTTATGGAACATTGTAAATTTTTTATATATCCAATTATGTCATCTGCAAATGAAGACAAATTTAACTCCTCCTTTTATTTGGATTCCATTTATTTATTTTTCTTGTCTAATTGTTTTGGCTAAGGCCTCCAGTGTTGTAAGGAGGAGAAATGGATATAGGGGAGGTACTCTTGTGTTGATTCTGGTTGAAGGAAAGCTTTAAATCCCTCTTTGCTTATGTTAGCTGTGAGTTTTCATATGTGGTTTGTCTTAGGTCAACATGACTTTCTTTTTTTCTAGTTATTGGGAGTTTTTGTTGTAAAAGAACATTTAATGCTATTAAATGTCACTTTCATTCACCAAAATTATGTAATTTTGCTGATAATATGCATCTGTTGACTGATCTTCATATTTGACCATTTCTTGTGTAGTGGTTGATTACCCTATATTATTGTGTGATCCTTTAAATGTACATTCTTAATTGCTAGAAAATTCTTAAGTATTTTCACAGTTATAAGGGGTATTGATCTCTAATTTTATGTTTGTGTGGTGCTGAGGGAACAGGCCAGTGGTGGAGTGATTTCCTAAAATAGGGAAATGCTCTGGGTTTAATCCCTAGCATCATCAGACACTTTTATGTTCTGTTGGATCTTTAACTGGCTCTGCTATTTGAATAGTACAGGGCAAAGATGAGTTTGGGAGTGACTGATCTTCCTTAGGTTTGGAAGTCTTTAGATCAGATTCTTATTCTTTAAAGTTTGGGGAAGTAACACAGGTGCTCTGTTATTGCTCTTAGTTGTCAAGTAGAGCTAGATGATAAGACCTGATTGCTGAAGACACTCCACACTTTGGTTGCAAGATACAGAGAAATCAAAGTGGGGTTTTTAATATTTGATAACCCATTGCTGGAGTTATCTTTTTGCCCACACTTTGTTCTCTGGAGCACATTGAACACTTTATTGGATTTATTTCATGTCCTGTCAGGTGAGTCATGCATCCTTTCATTAGCACATGCTTTGGGAGATCTTTTCTTATTCCTTTGTGTTCAAAAGATCTTCAGCTGTCCCTTCGTTTTCCCTGACTCTGTTTTGGTATCTACACAGTAGTCAAATTGATTGCTTCACTTATTCTCCACAGACTGGCCTCAAGAAGATCACTTCAGTCATCCCAGCCCGGAGATCCTTCATCTCCTTTTCCTCTCTGTGGCATAGAGGGCAGCTGCAGAGTTTGTCTTCTGGGTCTGTACTGAGTGGGAAGTTGGAGCAGGTTGGGGAAGGAAGCAAAGTCTATCAGAAAAATCCAGTCCAGTCTCTCCTTTCCCACCTGGGCCCATCATAACTCTGAAGCTGGTGAGAAAGGTGACATTTCTCTAAGGACCCCTGCACATGAAATGTACAGATCAACTCTTTCACTCTCAGGTAGAATTTGAAAGCTTAGGTACCCCATTGGCGTGCTCCAAGTTGAATGGAAAGACGCTGTCTGTTCCCCACCAGCCTACAGGTTGTTACCTCCACTGTCACCTTGGCCAGTTAGTGTGTTCTGAAGCCACCAGTGTTCTAGGGGTTGTCAACAGAAGTCAGTATTCTTAGAGCCTCTCTGGAAAATCTGGAACACTAGAGAATCAATCAATTCCCTTACTCCCTGAGACAATGGATCTTGTACATCTTTTTCCTACTTGCATGGTTCTGAGCCAATGGTCTGTGATAGGAGTAGCTCAAATTTGTCTCCTTGTTTCCAAGGGTTTGGTCTAACATTTTCTCAGAATGGAGGAGACTTTCAATTCATTGAGACTTCTCTCTAAGAAGGAAATTGTTAATTAGTCTATTTGTTGGTAAAGGAGAGCTGTGTTCTCCTGCCCCATCATGCTGCCACTGGAATTCTGTCTGTGATTGGGGATGCCCTTCTCTATATATGTTTCTCTTACTGGTTGATGAATAAAACACTGATTGCCCGGTAGCCAGGCATGAAGCATAGGTTATAGGTGGGGCTACCAGATTAGGAGATTTCTGGGGAGAGGACACAGAGGCTGAGTTGCCAGACAAATACCATGTAGCTGCCAAAGGAATAACAGGTACAGACATTCTCTAGTAAGCCAAGACTATGTGGAAATACTTAAATTAATAGAAATTGGTTAAAAATTGAGAAAGAGCTAGCCACTAAGAAACCTAAGCCATTGGTCAAACAGTTTATAATTAATATATATAAATAATTATATCTCTGTGTGTTTACTTGTGACTAGATGGCTGCAGGACCAGAAGGGGCAGAAACTCCATCTACATATCTGGTTTGGGGTGATTATAAATAAAAACACTGTGAACATTTTAATAAGTTTTATGTGTCCTATGCTTTCTTTTTCTGTTCATCTTCTAATCTAAGGTGCGATCTTCAACAGTGGCTCCAGAACAAAGAGATATGTAGGATATCTATTTGTGTGCTTCCATGTTTTCCACCTTGAGCAGTTGAGTTACAGGAAATACATCAAGGAATTGCTTTGAGGGTTTTGAGAGATAGTTAAGTACTTTAAAACATGCATCCTGGAGTTGTGTTCCCAGCACCCATGTTTGGTGTCTCACAACTGGCTTCAATTCCAGCTCCAAGTATTCATTACCTCCAAAGATGTCTGCATTCATAATGCACACTCTATCCCCACATAATACATACTTATTATATTTTAATAATATTTTTAGTTTTGAAATTAAAATTTATTTCATATACATTTATAATTATATAAACACCCTCTCTTCCCCTTCTCCAATCCCTTTTCCTTTCTTCTCTCCAACCCTTCCCATGCATCCCTTGCCCTCTCTCAAATTCATGGCATCTTAACTTTAATTATTGTTAATATAGGTGTATGTATGTGTGTATTCCTATATATATATAAATAAATATAAATATATGTAAACCTGCTCAGTCTGCATAATGTTACCTGTATGTATACATTTCAAAACTGATCACTTGGTATTGGATAACCAACTGGGGGCTTGCCTGGAGAAGACCAGCTTTTTCCACTCTCAGCTTTCCCCAGCTGCCTGTAGCTCTTTGTCTGGGGTTGAAGCCTCGTAAGCTTTCTCCCTTCCATGTTAGCATGTCCATCAATCTTGTCATCATTATCCTCCATCATCTTCATTGTTTTTGTCTTGTTTAGACAGCCATGTTGATGAGTTCATGGGTATAGCTTTCCCTGCATTAGGATACACAACCCTAGGGCAAACTCTGTTCCTCTGGCTCTTACAATCTGTCCTCTCCTTTCCCTACTATTATCCCTGAGCAGGAGTTAATAAACATGATTAAAAAAATCTTTAAAAAGAAGAAATTTCTTTGAACCTGTGGAAACTCTGAATAATAAAAAATATAGAAATGAAATATAATGGTTATGTTGCATGAACAAAAGTAGGGGAAATGTTTGAACTATTTAACTAGATATGATAAGCTTCACGTGAGGCATGGTGAAGGTGTGGTTTAAATGAGTTAACCAGATGCTAGATAAATGATAAATAAGTGTTTATTAGGGAAGAACTTACACAAATAAGAGTAAATAATTGCAGCAAACTTCCTGCTCCAGAAGATGCAGTTTCTGTTCTTCTGATGCTCTCAGCAACCCAAGAGAGCTCAAGCCAGCCCCTTCTCTGCCTTAATTGGTCACATCTGCGCCTGAAACCACACCCAAAAGGTGTGGCCAGGACTACAAGTTCACTGGCAAGGCAAGATCCACTACAGCACAGCACCCAACAGGAACCTAGGAAAGTCTCATAGGGAATATTTATCTTTAATACATTTCAGCACATAAATATGCATTGTTTGTGGACTGGGTACTAGACACATGGGCTTTAGTGACAGATAATCATGGAGATGTGCACAAAGCCATACAGAGGCAACTGGAGAGGGCACAAGACAGTTTGGTACTGTAAGCATTTGTGTTCAGTACTTGATGAGGTTGTTATGAAAGCTTGCTCTAGGAGAGTATCTGACCCTTGAAGTGGGGTGGAACTTCCGGGCAAGTTTTTTAGGAGGTTTACATCCATTCTCAGAGAGGGATGAGCTGGCAATGGAGATTTATCAAATTGTGGGGCACAGACTGAATATACCATTGGAATAGCATTAGCACTTGCAGTGGTATGGAATTCCAAGGAAGTGTGAGGTCATGGGGACATGAGGTTTTTGAGTGCTGGAAATATGGTACATGTCTGAGCACATGTCAGAAATGTGGAGAGCTGTTGTGTCATGATAAAGAATTTGACAGTGGGTGTACATAGAAATGGTTAGGTTGAGTTGCTGGGTCTTGTGATAGGTTTATTCCCATTTTTCTGAGGAATCTCCATACTGATTTCCAAAGTGGCTGTACAAGTTGGCACTCCCACCAGCAGTGGAGTAGTGTTCCCCTTTCACCACAATCTCTCGAGCATAAATTGTCCTTGGTGTTTTTGACTTTAGCCATTCTGACAGGAGTGAGATGGTATCTCAGAGTTGTTTTGATTTGCATTTTTCTCAAGTGCCCCTCAGCCATTTTAGACTCCTCTATTGAGAATTCTCTATTTAGTTCTGTAGCCCACTTTTTAATTGGATCATTTGGTGTTTTGGAGACTTGCTTCTTGAGTTCTTTGTAAATTTTGGAGATCAGCCCTATGTCAGATGTGGGGTTAGTGAATATCTTTTCCCATTGTGTGGGCTGCCTTTTTGTCTTGCTGACTATGTCCTTTGCCTTACAGAAGCTTCTCAGTTTCAGGAGGTCCCATTTATTAATTGTTGATCTCACTGTCTGTGCTACTGGTGTTATGTTCAGGAAGCTGTCTCCTGTACCAATTCGTTCAAGGGTGCCACCGACTTTCTCTTCTAAGAGGTTCAGTGTGACTGGATTTATATTGAGGTCTTTGATCCATTTGGACTTAAGTTTTGTGCATGGCAATAGACATGGATCGATCCGCATTCTTCTACATGCCAGCCTCCAGTTATGCCAGCACCATTTGTTAAAGATGCTTTCTTTTTTTCATTTTCCACTCTTAGGCATATATCCAAAAGATGCCCATTCATACAACAAGGATGTCTGTTCCACTATGTTCATAGCAGCTTTATTTGTAATAGCCAGAAGTTGGAAGCAACCTAGATGCCCCTCAACTGAAGAGTGGATAGAGAAAACATAGTACATTTACACAATGGAGTACTATTCAGCAGAAAAAAAAAACAATGGGATCCTGAAATTTGCAGGCAACTGGATGGCACTAGAAGAAACCATCCTGAGTGAGGTAACTCAGTCACACAAAGAGAAACATAGCATGTACTCTCTCATATATGGATTTTAGACATAGATCTGGAGTGTGAGTCTACAACCTCATGGCCAGAGAGTCTGGGAAACAGAACCTTCATTCAGTGGCTGATGGAAGCAGAGGCAGACTCCCATGGCTAAGCACTGAGCTGAACTCAAGGAATCCAGTGACAGAGGGGTAGGACTGATAACCAAAAAGGTTAAAAATGGGCTGGTTTAACCCCCAGAAGCAGCTGACCTCACAAGGGTTAGCTCTAGAATCCCAGACTGATGCCTGGGAATCCAGCATGGGACTTATCAAGACCCCCTGAATGTGGGTGTCAGTGAGGAGGCCTAGGTAATCTATTGAGCCTTGGGTAGTAGATCAGTATTTATCCTGGGTATACAAATGGACTTTGGACTCCCATCCAACAATGAGAGATGCAATCTCACCCTGGACTCTTGGGGGAGGGTCTAGGCCCTGCCCTGGATGAAATGACAGACTGTGGACACCCCCATGGCGGGCCTCACCCTCCCTGTGGAAATGAGGGGACACTGGGGGGAGTTGGGAAAGAAAGGGAGAGGGACCTGGAATTGACGTGTGAAGCAACCTTGTTTCTAATCTAAATTTAAATTTAAAAATAAAAAAATAAAATATAAAAAAAGAAATGGTTAGGTTGTTTTATACTGAGTTGGTTAAAAAATATGAAATCACAAAAGTATTGAGAAATATATAAGAATACGGAAAGAGGATCAGAGAGTTGGTCCAGCGGGTAAAGGTGATTGCTACCAAACCTGATGACCTGAGTTTGATCCCTAAGGTCCACAGGATAGAATGAGAGCACTGACTCCCACAAGTTGTCCTCTAATGTCTGTCTCCATACTCCTGCTGTGACATGTATGCACACAGAGATAAGTAAGTAAATAAATAGGTAGATACAATAAAAGTGTTCACGAAAGAATGAAGCAGGAATCTGAGAATGGGCTAGTATGTGATTAGAAGGATAAAGGAAAGTCGCATTTCAAAATATTTCTGACATTGCCAAGATGTCTGATAACCTCAACCAAAAGTCTTTCAAGAAGAGACTCACTGAGTGCCCCCAAATCCCCAAAACAAAACAAAACAAAAACAACAAAACTTCAGACTAGAGGTCTGTTGAGGTGATGAGGAATCAGTCTAGGATGTATTAAGGGACCTTCGCCACCCAGGGCATCTGCAGGGACAGTAAGCCAGACTCAGGCTTCTGGCCAGCAGTGTCTCCTTCCTGACTCCCAGACTTCAGGAGTCTCTGTGGCAGCCTGCCCTCTGAGGGAGTTCCTGACGAATGTCAGTCTCTAGTTTGCTTACCATTTTTCTCCCTTTAATGTGGCGTACATAGATTTTTATGTGCTCCTATTTCACCCACATAATTCTTTTGTTGCCATGGAAATCAGCTTCAATTTTCTCCCATTCTGGCAATTGTGATTTTATAGTCTCCTTCCTTCACAAAGATAAGCCGCCTCCGATTTATTTCATGTGGATGCCAGAAGTTGACCTCGTTTGAGGCACAGCCAACCTTTATCTCAAGACAATGCAGCTGTTATTTACTGTAACTGATGTCATTTTGATTTCTGTCAGCGAGATCAATTTCAAATAAAATTTCTTCTAGCTTTTGCATGCCTATACTAGAGTTTGGCGAAGGACTGGAGTTTGGTAAGCCTGTGAGGTTATATTCTAGGTCAGCTTAGGGGCAAAGGTGACTATTAAAGATATAAGAAACTAGCTTGGATCTGGCAGCTGAAAACACAGTGTTCTAGTCATAGTTCAGCAAGGACTTTCTTGCCTTGGTTATATTACTTCTATTTAAGATTTATCATTACTGTATTTCTCTCTATTTCTCTCTCTCTCTCTCTCGCTCTCTCTGTCTCTCTGTCTCTGTCTCTGTCTCTCTCTCTCTCTGCGTGTGTGTGTGTGTGTTTAGGAAACATGATTGCAGGAGTTTGTGAGTTGCCCAACATAGTACTGGGAATTAAACTTACGTGCTTTTAACTGATAAGCCATCTCTCAGGCCCCGTTACTTCCATTTAAATAACATTCTCCCCATCTCTCAAATCAAGAACTGGTCTTGAGTTTAAAACATCTTCATGTGGGGGTAGAATATCAAAAATGACAAATTCATAAGAACTTGGTTAAAGCAGGGAAGAGTTATTTTCACTTGAGATATTTTCGATTCATAACTATAAAAAGACTGTGATTATAAAGGCTGTTGTTACTGTCTGATATTTGCTTGTCACACTATCAATTTCAAATAAAGTGTGATTAGATCAGTACATTCTGTTATTTTGTGTTTTGTTATACACAAGTGTTTTATGTGGTCAGAGTACTCATCTATTATCCCTGTATTTTTTATAAAAGTTTGGGGTTTTAGGAAATATCAGTCCATCAGAATGGCTATGTTTTCATTGTCCTGGAATTTTCTCAAGAATTGTAATAAATAAGATATGGATACCTAACATTTTGTAGGACACAATTCTGAACAGAGTAAATAATTTGGTAATTTAGTATTGGCAATTATGTGATTATATGAAAGACAGTGATCATGCCTGATATGAGCCATACAGTCTCAAATAGAAAAGAGGTGTGGAATATGAAGACATCAGGGTATGGTTCTGGTGTATCCAGAGAGAGAACCTGGGGTCCTGATGGAGGTCATGATGGAGGATGCATTGGATGCAATGGACTTCTGCAAACAAATGCTTGTGGACCTGAGTTGTGTGGCGATGCTAAAAGGAGTTCAGCAGAGTGTGGAAGGTGAGGGTGCACAGAGAGGTCGAGGCCCAGTCTGGAAAGTCTGCATGCCCTGTTCATGAGCAACACAGTGTGTAATCTACACTGTTGAGAAGGGATAAGAAGATTTGTTCCACAGAGTTTTAAACGATGGCTAACGAAGCCAGCTTGAGGTGACTGGTGCTAAATAGTTGGCTATATAATTAGACTATGAATGGTTGACTACTGGTATTTAGACAAGGAGTCTATGGGTTGTGGTTTGGGTGGGACATGCATGTCCTTCAAAAGCTCTCATGTTGGAACACTTGGATTCCAAATAGTGGTGCTATTTTGGAAGACTTTGGAACATTTAGGAAGCAGAGCCTTGCTGGAGGATGTGAGTCACTGGTGGGGGCGAGGCTTCAAGTCCTCTAGCCTGAACCTATAGCCTGTCCTCTCTTGGTTCCCCTTTTTTGTTTAAAGATTTATTTTATCAGGCTGGAGAGAACCCTCAATGATTAAGAGTACATACTTATCTTGTAGAGGGTTTGACTTTGGTTACTAGCATCCATGTTGGGAAGTTCACAACCACCTATAACTCTAGCTCCAGAGGTCCTCTGGCCTCTATGGACACTCATGTGCAAGTATACACACACAGACATGTACATATGCATAATTGAAAATAACTTCAAATAAAAATATTGTATTTATTTCTCTCTCTTTCTGTGTGTGTGTATGTATGTACGTATGTATTTATGTATGTATGTATGTATGTATGTGTGCTCACATGTATAGGATCCTGGGAAGGTAAAAAAGAATACTGTATTTCCTGGAGTCTAAGTTACAGGTGAGGTGGTTGTTAGGCGTCTAATATTCATGCTGAGAACTGAACTGAGTCCTTTGCAAAAGCAGCAAGTGTTCTTAACCACTGAGCAATCTCCCCAGTGCCCTGCCCTTTTTCACAGGGATACAATGAGCCAAGCAGCTCATGTTTCTGTCACCATTCTTTCCCCACCGGGATGGAATGTATCCCTTATTAAAACGAAGCTAATCCTTGATAAGTACTGGTCACTGAAAATGAGAAAAATTGCCAATGCAATTGCAAACTCAAGAAGTACATTCAAGCAAGACATCATCATCAAGAACTCAAAGCAATTCCTCTCTGGGTAACTTCTGGTGTCTAGGCTTCTCTGCCTGACTCATGCATTCTTCTCAGTGAAGAGCTTGTTTTGTTAGAGCCCCCAGTGAATAGCCATAAATCCTTAGTACACTTTTCATGAACCTCCCCCACACTCCAAATAGAGTTTAAAATGTGAAGCTTTCAAGTTCCCACTGACACAGGAGAGAATGACATTAACTTAGTCAGATCAGCCAGAGTCAAATGTTTAGTACCACAGTGTGATCAGGATTCTAGAAGCTTCTCTGACTCAGGGGCTAAGGTACACCATTTGAAAAGTTGCAGCAACTACTAGCACTGGGCAATTTCGTTGCAATTATAAGAGGAGCTAAGCAACTGTTGTAAGATATTGGGGCCATCATCATTTCAGATCATTTGTATGCCGAATGCAATACATATAGTAAATATATTGCTAATATCAGTAAGTGCAAGGGATAAAGTATAGAAGATGCAAAGGAAACCTTCTATATGCCTCTCCTTCTCACACAATCTTTAGTCTTTATTCACTCAAATATTCAGAAATACAACATACACACAATACATGCATAACACCTGCGTGCGTGCACACATACACACACACATACACACACACAGACACAGACACAGACACACACACACACACACACACACACACACACACACACACACAGCTTTATTCTGGGCAAAGAAAGCAATGAGGACCGGGCCATACACACACAGTCCTGCTTCTATGATACACTGGTGGAAATATTTTCTAAAAATATTTAGAGAAATAATGTAGAGTATCCACCTTCATCAGAATTTGTTCTTCCACCAGACTTTGTAGATGAAGTTTGGTTGCAAGCCAGCTCTATCCATTTCTTGACACATTGTTTATGACTGCTGTGGTAGATTACAGTCTACCAGTGTTGGGAATTATGTGGGCTTCATCAAAATGGCCACAGTACACCTGAACCATAACCCTAAATTATGTGTACATTTTGAAGTTTCTGCGTGCCTTTTCAAGGTTTAAGCTGTGGAAACATGTTTCTAGTAAATGTTTCTCTTCATTTAGCATTTAAAAAAAGTCCCAAGGGAATTGACTGGCTGCACCCACAGTGTTAAATTTTGTATATTATAGGATTTGAGGTAAAATACACAGAGTAAGGTACAACAATGGACTGATACAACCTCTGAAAAATGCCATTGTATATACACTGTCATGTGCTAGCTAATAAAACCGATACTAATGCTAATGCATATGCTAGTACACATTCTTATTTATTTTCATCTACTATGAAATGTTCTTGCTTGTTTATTTTCATCTACTTGGAATGTTCTTGTTTTTCTGAGCTCTTGATGTGAATTCTCTCTTTGCATTCTCTGAGGTTTTAAATGTCTCTACTGATAGCTATAAACTCTCTGCTTAGATTGGTCTAAGTATCCCAACAGTCCTGGTTAATCATACTTTCATTTTTACCTCAAGATCTTAGAAAACCAAGAGCAATCCAAGCCCAGCAGTTGATCTTGTTGTTTTGTTCAGCCATCCAGTCCAAATCTTTTAACTGAAACTTTGGGCAATTTACACCTATGGCCTTTTTTGACAAGGGTTTGCTGATTCTTGTCTCTGTTGTTTTCTTATGGGTGTATTTGTTCCTTGTTCTTTTGCTCCCACTTATATTATGAGTTTATTGTTGTACTGAACAGGATGTGATCAATTGTTACTTCTCCTCTATCCACCTATTCCTCCTATGATATTTATTCTTCTCTAAGCTTTTGTGATTGGAGGCCATCATTCTTCCTCCTGAGTTTAGTGTTCTTTTAAAATATTTCTGCAATGCTGACTTTGCAGTCGTGAATTCGTATCTTTCTGTGCTTGTCATGATTTTTTTTCTGCTGACCACTAAAGATAAATTTGATGGGTCTTGTAATCTTAGTTGATGGGTATTTATTTTAAAGCCTTCAAATGTATCTTTCTACATCTTCCTGGATTTTAGGTTTTGCTGAGAGACCTAAAACTACTCTGCTGTGTTTATTTTGTGAAGTGCTACTTTTTCCTTACAGTCTTTAATAATTGTGGGTCTTTGTACTACTAGTATTTTAACTATAGTGTATCATCAGTGGTTTTTCTCTGGTCTTATATCTTTGGGATTATAAGTACTATTTGTGTTTGGATGTCTCTCCCCCTCCCATTTGGGAAATTTTATAATTTCATTGGATATATATTCAAAGAATTTTCAGAAATTCTTTGTCCTCATGAATTCTTAATATTCCTCTCTTGATCATGTCTCAGATTTCTTGGAAATTGTGATCAGAATCTTTTATTTATTGTTTTTCTGTGTTGGTGTCTGAAGGTAGTATTTCCTCAATCTTATCTTTCATTAATAATCTTGCTTCTGCTTGATCTAGAGTATTGGTGATGCTTTCCAGGGTTATTTTATGTTTGTTTCATTGAGATTTTCATTTCTAAATTTCTAGTCTGTTGTTGGTTTCATTGTGTTTTGAAATTTCCATTTTCTTGTGGATTATTTCAAATTGTCTTCTGCTTTGCTGACTTTCTTATTCACATCCTGAAATGAATGTGTTTCTTTAGTTGTCTTCTTGCTTATTACATCTTTGAAGTTATTTGCCAGTTTTCCAAGATGACTTAACCATGTTTTGTTCATTGAAGAGAGATGGTCTTCTGGAGGCTGCTCCTGGACAGCCACAGTGAAGTCTGTGAGCTTCTCACTCTATTTCATTGTATTGCTTTTCTCTTTCTCCAACTTTTCAGCTGTCCTATAACTACCTTGTGAGTGACATTGTATTAGTTAGGGTTTCTATTGCTGCAAAGAGACACCATGACCACAGCAACTCTTACAAAGAAAACATTTAATTGGGGTAGCTTGCTTACAGTTTCAGAGGTTCAGTACATTATCATCATACCTGGGAACATGACAGCATGCAGGTAAACAGGCATGCTGGAACAGCTGTAAATCCTACATCTTGCAGGCAACAGTAAGAGAACTGACTACTGAGTGAAACTTGAGAAAAGAGACTTCAAAGTGACACAGTGACACAATTCTTTCAACAAGGCCATACCTCCTAATAATGCCACTCCCTTTGGGTGCCATTTTTTTTTCAAACCACCATAACTATGTTCTTCTACTACTCCCTTCTCTCCTCTAGAATAGTCTTCTCTGTGTTTTCAAAACTCTTATCATTCACCAAATCACTGGCAGGGAGTCTCTCATAACCACCTTGTTCCAGAACTTCGTTTTCTTATCAACCTGAATATTTGGAACTCGAAAGAGGAACTTTCAAGGCTTGGGCAGAGCTCTATGTAGAAGGCAATATCAGGTAAGACTATCATTGATGGCTAGTCTCTGTCTATAATGGCATTGGTAGTCTATGATTGTATGAGAATTATGGAAGATATTCTTGATAAAATGACTTATCATTATATAAATTCTCTGTATATATTTGTAAATGTTAGTGATTATTGGTACAAGTTATTGTTATCAGTAGCTATTTTTAAGAAAACAAATCCTATAACAAGAATCTATAATTTACTGTGTTATTTTCTTATCACATGGCATTTTAACATTTTTTTAACATTTCTGAAATAGTAACTCTCACTAACATAGCCTGAAGCCTCAAATATAATAAATCAACACTGCTTAAAATATTTTTAAAACTCTAAGCAACAGTCCCATGTGTATAGTAAGGAGTATCTACAATAATGAAAAGTAAAAATAGCCTCTCTGGCCAATCTGATGAGGCTAGGCTGTTTCTGTATTTCTTAGTGAAGTTTAAAAAGGGAGAGATTTTTACTAAACGTTTGGGAAGGAGGATGGTTCTACAGAGAGCTATGCTGTGTCTGCCAGTGAGAAGAGGTCCTGAAATGGACACTCAGATGTGTAACGTGTAGTTTTCCTCTGCCAGCCACTTTGGTTTTTCCCGGCCAGTCGCTTGGGGTCTGCCACAGTTGCAGTCCTCAAATAATACACAGGAGGCTATATTAATTATGAAGCTGTTGGCCGTTTGCTTGTTTCTTACTGGTTAACCCATAATTGTTAATCTAAGTATTTCTCTTACTGGAGAAAAGGGTCCAGACATCTTACTTCTCTGCCAGGGTTCATTGTCTCTGTGGTGTCTCTCTTTCCCAGAATCCTCCTCAACTCCTAGTCCCACCTATCTTGCTTCCCTATTAGCCAACAGTGCTTTATTGACATATCCACAGGACTTCCCCATCACAGATGTGATGCGTAGAAAAGACATTAATACAGTTCTACATTCTGAGATGTCATAGAGTGGTTGGATGAGTCAGATAGTTGTCTATGAAACTAGAGACTCAACACCTATCCAAATGAGATTCTGTGTATGCTACTCCTGCTTAGACTTTCCACACCTTCATAGTGGAGATAAAGACTATTGTGGTAAGGTACTAGTAGCTAAATGATGCATTGCCTATGGTCAACTAGTCCTCAATACCCACAGTGTCTATAACTATAGTAGGTTGTGCTTTATAGGCTTCAACATTCATGGGTAGCAAATACTAAAAATAAATTAGTTGCTGCTGTATGGAACATATACAGATTCATTTTTATCATTGTTCACAATACAACACAATTTAAGAGATTATTATATAACATTTACTCTATATTAGGTATTCTAAGTGACCTAGAGAGGATTTAAGGGAGGAATGATCATGATTTGTGTAAATATTAAGCCATTTATTTATTCTAAGGGACATGGACTTCCCTAAATTATGATATCAGTGGATGTTTCTGGAATCATTTCTTTCTGTATGAATTTTCTAGGGAAGATTATATGCTGTTGGCTACATGCAAATATGGTATTTTAGAGCAAACATTGTATAAGAGATGGAAGTGATACCACAAATCAGACCTTGCTTCTTAAATGTTTTTGCAACTCAACAGTAACATCACATTTTCTTCCCAGTATCTTATCTTCTTCATTCATAAACATAACTGGCATAGATCAAGAGTTCCCACATCTTAACATGCATCAAATCACCTTGAGTGTCAATTAAACAGATTCTAAGTTTTATTAATAGTTTATGACCTAATGATTTACAAATTTTGTATTTTAGCACAGTTGGAAAAAATTCTCTTGTGATGCTACTGTCCAGACACTTGTCTGGACTAGAATTTTTTTGTTGTTTTTAAGAAGACTTTCTTTCCATTTTCCCCTTATTTTTTCGAATTTAAGAAATTAAAGATTTGGGAATGATAGGGTTGATATACTCATGAACTGAACAGTAGCTGTGGTTGCCTGCACAAGACCAAGCCTGCCAACATTCCAACATGGAAACAGGAACCTGCTCAGAAGACCACACCCCTAGCTAATGTGTTATCAACAGTTGATGACTTCAGGGAAAAGCAGAAACAGTTTTCTTTAATGGTGTGCTACCATGCTCTGGTGGATGGCCCTAGACCCAGAATTATATGGGCAGCACAGACTGGACTCAGTGAGTTGTAAAAATAAATAAAAATGGCATGAAGTTGGGAAGGGGGATGGGAAATGGATCTCAGACAAGTTAGGAAGAGTAGCAGAGGAGAAATATGGTCAAAATACACTGTATGTATGTATGAATTCAGAGAATTATTAAAAATATTTTATTAAGAATCAAAGACCTCAATTCTGTCTATGTTCTGCAGTGACTTTTAATTGATTTTTATTTTGCTAATTTCAACACAATCTACATACATGTCAGCTGAGTTTGAGTCTTTGCACTTGTGTACATCAGCCTCATGCTGATTACTGCAGCTTTTAAATGCCAGACACTACAATTAAGGCTTATTAGCAATTAAATGCAAAGAAAAATGCAAATCTTGCAAAAATAGGTAAGATTTTGAAAGTCTTTTAACATATTCCAATATGTTGCAAACTCATGTCAAGGCTCTGACAGAGTGAGGTCAGTTGATTAAGGTAGAACAAGTGATCAAATATGAGGAGATAATAGACTTCAAACAAGATGGCTTAAAATATGAAAGTAAAGCAACTCTTTGGATGAATTAATAAGTCTCACAAATACTGTTGTAAAAGTTTAATTAATTATACTTTTGTAAACTGATGATCATCTTGATTGTAAACTTGATGGGATTTGGAATTACCATGGAAACAAACCTATGGGCATGTTTGTGGAAGAGATTCTAAATTAGGTTAACTGAAATGGCAAGAATCACCCTAAATGCTGTCCACACTGTTTCATGTACCGAGCATCTCAAACTGAATACAAAGAAAAAAGGGAACCAAACATCATCCCTCCGCCTCCTGATTGTGACCATGATGTGACCAGATGCCTTGATCTCCTGCCACCACATCTTCTCTAAACAATGGGTTGTAACCTTGGAATGTGAGCAAAAATAAGTTCAAGTTACTTTTGTCACAGTAACAGGACAAGAAATTTATACACCAACGCTAATGTTGTCATGCAATCAAATGTTCTCTCAGAAATATTGTGTCATTCTTACTTATAACTTAGTTAATTTCTTAGGATTTTTTTGTTTTACAATTATTGTGTGTGTTTTTGTGTGCATGTGCTTTGCCATGGCTTGTGTGTAGAGGTTGGAGGGCAACTTGTGGAAGTTAACTTTATCCTTCCACTGTGAGGGTCTTGGGAATTGAACTTAGGTTGTCAGGCTTGGTGGTAAATTACTTTTACATGCTAAGTTCTGTTGCTGACCCCATGCCATGATTATTTTTAGTGTTAGTAATCTTGTTAAGCACCCAGAACAGTGATTCTTGAATTAAGAATAGTGAGGGGCCCATCAGTTAGTTAGATGATCAATGCAAAGATTTGTTATCAACAGGATTTGAAGGATGACATTTAAGAGGAGAGAATAACGCTGTGAGGAAGGCTTCATGGGGCATGGTGACCTCAGAAAGTGGTCCCTAATAAACCTGGATATAATAACAACATTACTGAGTTAAGTGGGAATGTCTTCAGACAACTACGAAGTATGTTCAAACAGGAGTATCTACAAAGAGAGATACACCAATGAGTGTTTGTGTCCCTGTAAATGATAAACATTCAAAGACCAGTCAGATTAGTCAAGCAGACACTTCTACAAGCAGAAGAGTGTACCCAAATTGAAATATTGCACATCATCCCACAAGTGCATCTAGCTTTCATCTGTAGATTAAAAATGGGCATCTGTTTTTCAAACCATGATTTCTAGCATTTAAGAGACTGTGAATAATATGTGTGAGTTAGTGGGATATAGTCAGAGCTGTATGTCTTTACAAGTGGCTTCATTTTCTGATGAGCTGAGAAGGGCCTCTGAGTATCTTTCCCAGAAGTTCTTGGTGCCTTTCCCCCACCACCTTAACTTCAACAGTTCTGTCTATAATAACTCTGGGAGTGAAGTGAAGTCTATTAGGAGACCTCTGCAAGGCAGGGCATGAGGTGATCCCTCCACCTCAGAAGGAGTAGCTGAATCTGATGTCTAGGCTGTCCCTGCCTGTGTCTTTTGTGCAGTTCCCTGAAGTTGGGCCAGGAAACTTTTCATGGTGAAATCAGCCAGCTCCCACTGACCAGACACAGACCTCATTAGTTATTGTCTGTTTACATAACAGGTAAATGTTCCCAGGAATTGCAGGCATTTCTGTAGGTTTCCTATTTAAATGCCTGTGTGCCTTTGAGAACTTGTTTTCTTGAACAACCAAACATTTTAAGTAATATAAGCCTGACTCACTATATACAAAAGCCTCTGAAAAAATTTAGGAAAAACAGTAAGAGAATTTTTGATAAGAATCACATAGACTGGGATCAAAATGGAATACCACATGGCTGGAGACATGGTCCCATGGGTAAGAGTGAGTGCTTGTTGTGCAAATGTGAGGATCTGAGTTAAAATCTCTAGCACCCACATAAAAAGCTGGCCATGGCTTGACATGCCTGTAGCCCCAGGACAGGAGAGGTTAAGTTGGAGATAGATGATTCTTGAAATCTCAGAGGACAGTTAGCAGAAACAAAAGGACAAGCTTGAGGTTGAGAGAGAATCTGTCTCAAGGGACCAAGGGAGAGGGTGACAGAGAAAGACACCCGAAATCACGTTCTGGCCATGTGTGCATACAAACATGTGTACCTGCACAGTCCCATGGCTGCATGTCCTACACACACAGCACCGTAAACATACATACCACATGAACACACATTACACATTACAAAATGGAAAATCATGAATGCAGACCAGAGGTTTTGACGAACAAAGGCTATAAAACAAACCGATCTTGGTACAGCCAAGTGTATAAAGATACCAGGAGGAAGTCATGCAACAATGTGAGGTATGGTGAATGTGTTGTTATTCCTCATATTAGGTAAATGTTTACACACCTAAAATACGTGCACTAATATTTTATGAGTGTGTAAGCTGTGCCAAAACTTGGGGTGTTTGTATGCTGCAACTACTTACAAATCTGGGTCCAAGAACTCGCTGTGGTTTGGGAGGGAGTCTATATGAATAGCTTCTTGAGTCTCATGGGCCCAATGTGGAGGAGCTCCAGGGTGAGCTGCAATGGATGGATGCTCCACACTGAGCAGCCAGCACAGGACTCCACAGGTTATTAATTTGGGGCTGCTATGTAAGTTGACTTTATCCTAGGAATTCAGGGATGATCAGGCTAGTTATGTGTAAGATATTAGCTTTAAAATTGGTCACAAGTAAAAGATAAAACAAAGAAGTAGGAAACAAGCAGGCCCTGACTCTCCCTGGACCTAGAGAATCAAGTTCTCATTATTCCAGTTTAAAAGAGAGATGAGGGATGCAAGCTGCAACTCCACATGCCTGGTACCTTTCTCCCCATCTCCTAGGTGAGCACATGCCTGGGTAGCCTGAATAGTAACCAATTCTTCAAGTTCAGGCTCTAATATAAACACTGGTCGGGGGTCTCTCATAGTTTGGACTGTTTTCAAGCTTGCTATGTAGCTAAGGAGGACCTTGAACTCCTGATTCTCATGACTCTGCAGCCTAAGTTCTGGGACTCCAATGTGTGCACCAACACACTCAAAATGCTCTTTTAAAATTTTATTTAAAGACTTATGTTTTACCTAGGCTTCCTCACTGACACCCAAGAGCTCCTCCTTGTTTAGGTCAACTGTTTCTGTGGGTTAAACCAGCCTACTCTTAACTCTTTTGCCCATCAGTTCTCTCTTTCTGACATTGGATTCTAGTTCAGTTCAGTGTAATCTATGGGGCCTTGGGTAGTGTTTATCCATAGCATACAAATAGACTTTGAGTGCCCATGCCACAATATGGGAGGCTCTCTCATCTGGGACTCTTGAGGAAGGGCCTAGGCACTGCCATGGATGAAATGACAGACTCTGGAAATCCACCATGGAAGGCCTCACCCTCCTTGGTGATCGGAGTGGAGATTGGGTTGGGGACTGGGGGAACCTGGTGGGGATGGCGAGGGAGGAGGGGAGGGAGAGGGAGCTGGGATTGACATGTGAAACAAGATTGTTTCTAACCTAAATAAATAAATAAATAAATAAATAAATAAATAAATAAATAAAAGACTTAGGCTTTATTTTTGTGTGTTGATTTTGGTGTGTGTCTGTGTAAGTGTACACCACATATGTGCAGGTTCCTGTAGAGATCAAGAGAGGGAGTCAGGTCCTCTGAAGCTGGAATTACAGGTGGTTGTGATCCTATTGCTCTTGATACTGGAATCACTTGAGTCCTCCTGAGGAGTGGCAAGTTCCCTGTTCACCCATCTCTCCAGCCTCTAGAACTATTATTTTTACAAAACAAAAATTCGGAGGGTTGTTTTTCTTAAGCAAGAAGCAGAAGCTGCTGTCCCACCTTGCTTTGAAGATGAACTGCACTGTCCACACAGGGGAACACGCTGCCAGTTTTATTATGACTGTTGTGGTGATACTAATTATTCCTAGCTACATGTGGTCCATTGATTTGTGTCTGGTGCAATACAGAGTGATTTAAACGCTGTTGCCTTCCTCATCACTCTCTAGAGACAACACAGCCAGAACCGTCTGTGCTGCCTGTGTCCATAGGGCCTTGAGGATATCTGGTCACCATGAACTATTCAATGAATTAATGAATTCCCAACAGGACACAGATTTGTGCAGTTCCCTCTGTTTGACATTTATCAGGCCATTTTTGGCTAACCCTGTTCATTAAGAGCAAAGTTCAGGGCTGGGGAGACAGCCCAGCTGCTAAAAGTGCTTGCTACTCTTGCATAGAACTTAAGTTCAGTTCCCAGAACCAACATGGTAACTCACAAACCTCCAGCCACTGAGTTCTAGGGTATCTGATGTCCTCTCCTGCCTCCATGAGCACTGCATTTACTTGGCACACAGACATACATGTGGACAAGCACTCATACATATAAAGTAAAACTAAAACTAAAAAAAGAAGCACCATATCGAAAACCTGCTTGTATTGAACATCAGTTCCTTGTTCTCCATTGCGAAGTACGTCCTTCTTCATCATCCTGGGCTTTCTGTCACGGTCCTTCTTATATGTTCTTCTACATCTTCATCTGTGCTTCCCCTAGTTTCATCTTTCTCTTTCCTTGGACCTTTTACAGCTTTACAGGGATATCTGTCACTTATTGCTTAATATTGCTTTTCTAAAAATCATCTTAGTTCCAGAGAAGAGAGACTCTATAAATATTTATTGAAAGCATAAATACTCCAGGTAGGGTAGATCCTATTAGGCTCATTTCATTATGGATGAATCAGGCTCATTAAATGACTCATGGTCACATTAAACAGTAGACAGACTCATATAAAAAAACTCATAGGGCTAGCCCAGCTCTAACTTAATATTCAATATTAATTATGGCATGGAATCTCTATAACTCATCTCATTGCCTTCTACACCCTTCACAGGTAGATTTTTATTATTTCAACTTACATAAAGAATTTGGGACATGTGGGAGCCTTGTGGTGTGTCTGAACTTGTGCAAGTGCTGATTGGTGGATCCTGAACTACATTTGACTTCTGAACCCGTGTTTTCTCTAGTGTGTGGTGCAGCCTAACATTCTGAGTTGCATGCACATGCCTGTGTGTTTTTAAATCAAAATCCACAGCTTAATTTCACAGTCTCAAAGCTTACACAACCATGGCTTGGGAGGCTTTTTCCCTCTGGATACACCTAATCAGAAGAGGGAACAACCAAGAACCACCATCTCTCTGCCAATATGTTTCCATCCCAAATGCCTTTGATCACCATATGGCTTTCTAAGTGTCACTCACAAGTATTAGGTAAGACCTGCTGAGAGTAATTAAGACTCATATATCATAGGTCAGTGAATCAATCCCAGCTTCACATAGCACCTGCCAGGGAATTATTTAACTCCCACGAATGACCTGGAAATCACAGGGTGAATAAACATGTCAGGTAGCTTCCTCAGCTGAGCAGTAATCCACCTGTAGTGCAGGCAAGAACTTTTCTGGTCTTGCTGTCTGAAAACACCCCCCCCCAGTGAGATTGTGTGAGGCTGACCAAGTAGGTGTCTGTGCCTTTCCTTTGATTTAATTGGGTGACATTTAATGACCCTTTAATAAATGCCTGCTTCGTTGCTAAGCACCTCATGTTGTAAATGCCATTTGGTCCTCACAGCACCTCTGAGAATTAGAATGTATTACTGTTTCTGTTTTATAGATGAATGAGCTGAGCCTTGGAGAAGCCTATTGTCTTAAACCACAGTTGTTTATTTCATAGTGGTTAGAACAAGAGCTACTACCACAGGGATCCTCTCAATATTGTTTTTGTATTTGTTTGTTTGTTTTATTTACTGATATCTATCTTGTTCAGCTTTATCTGCCAGCTTGACACATACTAGAATCATCTGAAAAGGGAGTCTTTATATAAGAGGAAATGGGAAATCTACTGTAAGGCTGTAGCAAGGTCAAGGGAAGGGAAATACAGGCACACACCTGGTCTTATTAATGTTCTAGTTTGCTTTCTGTTGCTGTGATGACTTATGGGAAGAAGGATTTATTTCAGTTTATAGCTATTGTTCTTCATTACAGAAGGCCAAGACTACCTGTCCAGGGATTGGTACTACCCACAGTAGTGGGTTAGGCCTTTTTCCATATCAGTTGATAATCAAGACCATCCTCCACAGATGTGCACACAGGCCAGTACCATCTTACAGTCCCTGAACTGCGACTACCTTCTCATGCATGGAAGTGAGTGACTTCTGGCTTTCTGGATCCTTGGAGTGCAGTGCTGTGTGGATGAGCCATGCAGGGGTTTGATTTTATCTCCTGTAGCTAAATCCTACTCAGTCAGCGTCTGGGTCAGAATGGGTCAGATGACCGACTAGGTTAGTTATCCAGAATATCCGATCCACATTGGCCCACTCTGCTATATCTCTTTTCTGGACTCCTCCACACAATATATGTAGAACCCATCCCAAGTCAATAGTAATGTCCAGCACTTATCGAGCTGACCCACCTTGGAATGGTTATTTTCAGATACTCGTGTGATAGCCCTCTTCAGATTATTCAGACTTTAGCTCACATAACATAACCTCTTCCTCAAAAAGACACTGGGGTCCTAAACACTGCACTTCTTTGAACTTTCCCATCTATCTCACTGACTAGCCAATGCTGAGTTTTCCTGGTTGCTTGCTTCACTGTGAGACCTATCACACAGTAACACTCCAGGTGGCATTGGGGGGTCATCATGTTTCTATTGGAATGTAAACTTCATGCAAAAAATGCAGTGTTGCTTCTGGCACCTAAGTATACACATGGATGTATGCAGAGGGATAGAATCATGGAGAGACTGTTCTGTGCCAGCACTAAAGAATTTTGTATATTTTTTTTCTCATTGAGTTTCATACAATGCTTCTCTGAATTGGGTCCTGATATTAGCAGAATTGAAAACTGAGGATAAAAGAGGGAGGTAACTGTGTACAGCCATACTTCAGCGAAGCAGCAAAACGAAGACTCAAACTTTCTTCTATCTGGCCCTGAAGCACTATCTTTCCTTTATTATCATGCCATGAACTCACATTCTTTTTTTTCTCAGACAAAAGCAGCTGATTTCCTGTTGCCTTCCAAATGTATTTTAAATAGAAAAGGTTCCTTCCTTCCTTGCCTCATGCTTACCAAGGAATGGAAGGTTTATGCTGTTACCCCGTGTGGTGACTGGCCCAGAGAAATTGGTTCCTTGTGTGTTTTTGTGCAACATTGACCTTGTATCTTTCCTCCAGGGGAGAAGCCTATATTGCCTAGAATTTTATATTATTCTCTCCGTCCTTAGGGACCAAAACTATGCTGGATATCCTAAATAAAAAAAAAAAACCTCATATCTCCAAATATACTAATTACAGGTGGTACCTCCAAAGCCACAGAGAGCAAGACCTCAGATTTAATTAAGCCAAGGCTGTAACAGTCTGGGGACAGATGGTGATGAGGTAAAACATGCTATCCTAAGTTACAATGGGGTGAATGCAGGCAGAAGCCTATGGCGACTAACTAGGACAGACAGGAGACATCTGGTGCTTATCTCACAAGTTCACTGGATCTGGTCCCACAGTCCAAGTAGCTGGCAGACATGACTCTGGGCCAGGAGGGGCCTCTTTGCACAGGTTTCACAGTGTTCTTTGGAGTTCATGATGCTATGAAGAATCTATTCTGTCACAGAAGAGAGGTAGCTTGTCCTTGAAGCTCTACTGTCTCATAGCCTCTACGCCAGCTACTTTTCTCATTTCTGTGACCAAATAATAACCAAGAAACAACTTAAGGAGGAAGTATGGATTCTGAAACATGGTTTGAAAGTTTGTAGGCCCTCATGGCAAGGAAGACATGGTGTTAGGACATGCACACAGAAGTAACAAAACAAAAGTGAAGCTTCCTACTCATGTCTCCATGGACGAGAAAGCAGAAAAAGAAATGTACTGGTGCTCAACTTGTATGAACCTTAACAATGGATGAAGCTTCACATGATCATGGTAAGTCTTCTCAGTCTCAGTTAATCCTATATGGTGATGGCTGTCTGGGCATACCACATTCACATACACATACACACACACACACACACACACACACACACACACACACACCACATGCACACATAAGCACACACATTTATACACATAGACACAAGTGCAGGAACACATACACAAGCATAGGCACACATATAAACACACACATTTACACTCAGAAACACAAGCAAAGACACACAAACACACACACAAGCACACATATACATTCGTAAACAAGCACAGCACACATACAAGCATACACATGTACATGCAGAAACACAAACATAGGCACACACATACACACAGGCACAAACACACAAAAACACACACATTTCACTAATGCACAATCAAGTTAACAATTCAGCCATCATACTGTTCCAATAAGCTTGTGCTTCCCACAAGCCTCTGCTTTCATTTACTATTTATGTTTTCTAAGGTGTGTGAAGCTGTGTTATAGTTAGCCATGAAAATCATGTTGCCATAGTCATTACTGCCATCATTATAAGAAAAGCAGTCAAAAGATGCCCATTCATACAACAAAGATTTCTGTTCCACTATGTTCATAGCAGCTTTATTTGTAATTGCCAGAACTTGGAAGCAACCTAGATGTCCCTCACTTGAAGAGTGGATAGAGAAAATGTGGTACATCTACACAATGGAGTACTATTCAGCAGAAAAAAATAATGGAATCATGAGATTCGCAGGCAAATGGATGACACTAGAAGAAACCATCCTGAGTGAGGTAACCCAGTCACAAAAAGAGAAACATGGCATGTACTCTCTCATATATGGATTTTAGACATAGATCTGGGGAGTGCCAGCCTTCAATCCTATGGCCAGAGAGTCTGGGAAACAGAAACTTTATTTAGTGGCTGATCGAAGAAGAGGCAGACTCCCTTGGTTAAGTACTGAGCTGAACTCAAGAAAGCCAGTAACAGAGAGGGAGGACTGATGATCAAAGGGATTAAGACTGGGCTGGTTTAACCCCCAGAAACAGCTGACCAGACAAAGGTTAACTCTTGAATCCCAGGCATCAGTCTGGGAAGCCAGCATGGGACTGATCAAGACCCCCTGAATCTGGGTGTCAGTGAGGAGGCCTAGGGAATCTATTGAGCCTTGGGCAGCAGATCAGTACCCATCCCAAGTATACACACGGACTTTGGACTCCCATAGAACAATGTGAGGTGCACTCTCACCCCGAACTCTTGGGGAAGGGTCTAGGCCCTGCCCTATATGAAATGACAGACTATGCACACCCCCATGGAGGGCCTCACCCTCCCTGGGGAAATGAGGGGGGGGGAGGGCTCGGGAGGAAGGGAGGGAATGGGAGAGGGACCTGGAACTGACTTGTGAAGCAACCTTGTTTCTTATATAAATTTAAACTGGAAAATAAAAAAAAAATTAATAACACAAAAAAGTGAAAAAAAAACAAATTCAATTCTTTTTAATCTACCAAGACTGATTTTCTTCCACAGAAAATAGTTTATTTTGGTAAATGCTTCGTTTCAATAACACTTGAAATAACTGTTTTCTGATGTGTTGGATGCAGGGTATTCTATCGTGTCAATCAGGTCAAGTTGGCTGATATTATTTAGTTTTACATTTCTTAATGATTTTCCATCTCCTTGTTCCATCAATCTTTGAGAGAAAACAATTAAAATCTCTAACAAAATTGTTAAAAAAAAAAAGAAAAGCAGTCAGCATTTTTGACCATACCCTTTTGGTAAGAATTATTCATAGTGAATGTTGTGCATATCTCCTAAAATCCTCATACCAGAAATCAAGAAGATAAAAACATTCCTGACTTCATTTTTTAAATATTGTAGATGAGGAAGGTAGGGAAAACACACATGATTCTTTGGCATAACTACAGGTCTGTCAAGGGGTTTAATGAGCTTGGGACAGGAACGGTCATATCTCAACTGAAGCTTTGTAGAGAGGCAAAATGCAGAGCCAAGGAGAACCACATGTTCCTCCCATGGAACTGATCAACCCATGAATTGACCAGGACACTATTTCCCGTCAGTCTCAAACACCATTTCAACATTGCTTCAACACATATGCAATGAAATTTTCAAAGAGGTAATAAAATTATAAGATAAAGTGGGGGGGGGAGAAATCCTCAGTCATTAAAAAGGTTTTAATGTAAAAAGCTGAATATAGTGATGTGTGACTATCATCTTAGCAATGGCAAGATGGGAAAGGGACACAGGTGGTTCTCTAGAAGCTCAGTGGTCAGGTGACCAAGCTTGCTTGTCAAAGTTTAAGGCTAATGAGATTATCCTCTGACCTTCACATGCATCATGTGCACGCGCGTGCACACACACACACCAATTTGCACATGCATACCAACTCGCACACGCACATGCACTTGCACACAGAGACATACACATATATATATGCATTCACATACACAAAACACGGAAGTGTAACAGAAGATATTCTGCACTGTGCAAACAATACTGGGAAAGGGGGTAGAGAATGAGAGTGGGACGGTTATTCTAGGTGGACTGATTCAGGAGGTCCTATGTGATGAAGTAACCTGAGAATACAGGCCTAGCTGAAGCATGAACAGAAATGTGAGAGAAACATTTGAAGTTCGTGACTGCCTTCAAGCCCCAACAGGTAGCCCTGGCTCCTCTTCAAACCCATCCACTCTCCTCTTCAAGTCACTGTTGTCTTCCTGCTTTTGCAAACACTCATGCCTCAAGAGATTCACACTTTGGGGTATGGTTTTAAGTTCTGCCTTATTTTTGTGTGTGCTATTTTAGGTAGAGGCCGTAACTTACCTTCTGATTCTGAGCCTTGAGTGAGTCTTTGTGAGGGGACTGATAGGCAAAATTCACTCACATCTTCCAAACCCAAAGCAGCAGTGTCCCAGTTCTTGGTAAACAGTGTCCTTTGCTTGGGTTTATCTTCTCACACTTGAGGGCTATAAGCATTTAGAGGAATGAGTAGGTTAACAATAGTTGGTCCATTCTGGGGATGGAGGACTAAAGTGTGTGTGTATGTGTGTGTGTGTGTGTGTGCGCGCGTGTATGTGTCCCTGATGGTGTGCACACCAGTGCAAGAGTGTGAAGAAGTCATAGGCTGGGGTTGGAATGTCTTTCTCAATCACATTGCACTTTATTTTTTGAGACAAGGTCTGGATCTGGAACTTACCAATTCAGCTAGATTCTCAGGCCAGACACAACCCCAGATCTACATGTTTCTGCACCAAAAATACTGTAACTACAGACATGGGCCACCATGCCTGAATTCTAAAGTGGGTACTGGAGACTCAAACTCGGGTCCTCACACTTGCTTGTATGGCAAGCTGTTTACCCACTGAACCATCTTCCCATCCCTGGGCAGAGGCTCTTCAAGGGTGCGGCTTCTTTAAGGGCATCTTGTGAGCTTCTTTATGTCCTCTAACACCCCAAGAAACATAACATTCTAATACTATTATCTCGGTTGGTAGAAAAAAACTTGAAACATCACCAAATTTCTAATTGATATTCTCAACAAGAACATTCTTCAGTGACTCAGTGAGCCAAAACACAGAGGTATATCTGTAATGCCACCTTCCACTTAGGATGTCCCATGCCTCTAACTTCTGCTGTATCCTTGCAGAGGTCCATCAACTCTCAATAAATCAAGGTCACGACCAAGGTATCCCACACTCAGAGTAGCATAATGTGTGATTTCTTAGCTTAGTTACTGAAGCCACTGAATGTCTTTCCTAATTTCCTGGATCATTCTGTCTGGAACAAGCTATACTCCTTGCTGTGAAGACATTCAGGTTGGCCTGTAATGACATCTGTTTGGAAAGGTTTCTCCTCTACCAGTACCAATCATGGGAGTGCGACACTTGGGAAGCAGATACATTCACAGTGAAGCCTGCAGTGTCACTTGGGCTTACATAGCTGACTGCAGCTTTATGTGACACTGCAGACAAAACTGTTCCTTTGAGTCATGCCTGAATGCCTGACCCTTGAGAATTCTGGGGAGAAATAAGAATTATAAGTCTAAGCTTAGGACATGGGTAAAGGACAAAGCATGACTGCTATTTGGAGATTAAGCCCTCTTTGCTCTTGGTGATACTCATCTCCTTGCCATGATCCATGTGACTGGCTGTGGCTGCCTTCTCTCACACCCACCTCGTGAGAAACAAGAAAAAGAAAGAAAAAAACAGAATTGTGTTTGGGGTCTGGGAAGATGACTCATTCATTTGTAAAGTGCTTTCCATGTAAGAATAAGGACTTGAGTTCAATCCCCAACACCCATGCAGTAAGAAAAACTATGTGTAGCAGTAGATGCTTCTGCCTCCAGCACTGGGGGAGAGAGTAGTGAGGCCAGGAGATCCCTGGAGCTTGCTAGTCTGCTAATTCTGCTAAGTCAATGAGTTTTTTGTTCAGTGTGAGATACTGTCTGAGAATACAAGGTGGAGAGCAAATGAAGATTATTTCCAATATTTACTTTTCTCTGGTTTAACTCTCTCTGCTCTCAAAACTTCAATCTACAGCAATTAAGTAATTGAGGCAGTAAAGTATTGACACAGGATCAACAGAATAGGAATAAATGTAACATCATATTTATCGTGGATGGACCCATTCTAAGAACCAGAGGACCAGGGAGTTTTCTGTGAGACTGTTTCTCCTAATAATCTCTGAATCTGTACCCATACAGTCTCATCAACATGCCTGCCCAAACAGAAGCAGAACAAGGACAATAACAATAGATATGCCAAGTGGATATGTGAAATGCACCTGAGGCCTCATTGCTATGCAAAGAACTATAGGCAGCTAAGGAATGTTGAGAATGGGAGAAATAGCCTTCCCCAGGGAAGAACACACAAAATGGTTACCCAACACCAATGGTTAGCCCTGAAGGATTCTGAATTTTGACCTCTGTGCAATTTCAATGGTGTGGTGTCCACAGGGAAGGCCTTTGTCCAAGGTTGTTAAGAATGCTGCTCCTTCTCCTCTCAGTGGATTCTCACAGCCAGAACCTCAGAGCCCCACCTCAGCTCTGCTCATATGTTGCTTCTTTCCACTCAAGGCCTTGGGGAAATGTGTGTTTACCTATTGCCAGCGCACAGCTGAACATATGGTAAACGTTCTGCCTTCTGCCAACAAGAGTTAGTGGAATAACTAGAATTCATTTGCTTGATACAAACTCTAGCCAGGGATTTAACTGAGAGTTGGCCAAGGTAAGCTGTTAGCCAATGATTGATTTCTCAGCTCCTAGGAAAGGCCTGTATCTGCCTGGTGGTCCTTGCAGTTACCTCAGAGCACAAGGAGATGCTTAATTAGGATTATCGTTGCATCTGTCGCTAACCCAGTGCCAATCATCTCTTCTTTGGTTCCCATCCCTGCCTTTGCTCATCCTTCTCTGCTGTGGGTATTTCAAGAGCTCATTTCAGGGCATTTTTTCTTTGTGTTGTTTGTTTTAGGTTTGCTGGTTTGTTTGTTTGTTTTTTTTTGTTTGTTTTGTTTTTGTTGTTTTGTTTTTGGTTTTGGTTTTGGTTTTGGTTTTTCGAGACAGGGTTTCTCTGTGGCTTTGGAGGCTGTCCTGGAACTCACTTTGTAGACCAGGCTGGCCTCGAACTCACAGAGATCCGCCTGCCTCTGCCTCCCAAGTGCTGGGATTAAAGGCGTGCGCCACCAACGCCCGGCTCTGTTTTTTTTTTTTTTTTAATAGGAAGAAATGTAAAAGTAAACGTGCACATGAAACTTTGAGGGATATGGCACTATGTAATTTCCAAAGGCTAGTTGGCCCATTAATTAATGATGATCTGGGATTTTAAATATCATCTAGGAAATGATGAGAATTATAGATGCTCAGAATTCCTCCTCAGAGACAGATTATAATCTGTTTTTAAATTATTTTGTGTGTGTGATGTGGTGCCATCCATGTGTCACAGTTAGAAATGTAGAGGACAGAGGACAACTTTGTGGAGTCAGTTCTGTCCTTATGACTTTGTGCGGCTTCTAGAGACTGAATTCACATAATCAGGCTAGCACACCAAGTTTCTTTACCCATTGAAACATCTGTTACCTCTGCCATCTGGTTCTAAAACCTTAAATAATTATATTCTAGGTATACTCAGAAACCATTCTATTTTATATCATATGTTCATAGATTTTTTTTGATACAGGGTTTTATGTGTAGTCCAAGTTGCCC
Source organism: Mesocricetus auratus (assembly GCF_017639785.1). Lineage (NCBI taxonomy): Eukaryota > Metazoa > Chordata > Mammalia > Rodentia > Cricetidae > Mesocricetus > Mesocricetus auratus. The sequence continues at coordinate 35,792,397 of NW_024429191.1, read as the reverse complement.
TGGAATTCACTGTTTAGCAGAGGATGACCTTGAACTTCAGAAATTCTTGATGCTATTTCTTGAGTACTGCGATTATACCATCATGCCCAGTTTATGTGGTGCTGGCCATTGAATGCTAGACAAGCACTCTTCTGAGATATGCCCTAAGTCTATGTAATTCATTCCTAAATCCAGTACTCAGACACACACTACTCAAACTCCAAAATAACTCAGAGCATTCTTGAAAAATGACTTATGCTAATTTGTTCTTTCATGATTATTGGGTGTCTGAAATAATATCAATTGCCACCAATGTGCGGGGTAGAGAAGGACTTATAAATTTCTTCTTCCAGGTCATTATAATAAGCTGTACGCATTGAGGAAGCAATTCACATATGTCAAAAAGAAATGTAGGTCAACATACAATCATGAGACATGTGTTCTTTGAATGCAAAGTTCACTGAAATCAGACAAGCCCTAGTCGTAGGAACCTTTACCTCTGGTTGATGCCAAAAGGCACAAATCTTCAGCACCTCTGAATCCAAAGCCCAGAAACCATTCTGAAGAACTCTTTGTCTAGGCCTGCGCCAAGCTGATATTTCTGCATGCAGAGCATTTCTCATCTCTCACGATGTTATCCAAAACTTTGATTTAGGTTGAAGACATGGGTAGTTGAACCTCATGTGAACATTTGGTGAATGGTTTGAACACTGTCCTTAAGGTGCATGTTTTTTAGTAAGATATTATTAGTGTTGTTACATCATAACTCTTCTCATGTTATAAATAAAAGCCCACAGCATGTGTTCCTGGAGCATAAGTTCTACACTGAAGTATTTTAAGGGACCACAATAAATGGAGGATGCACAGGGATAATACATTCAATCTTTGGTGATAAAAATATTGCAGAACATTTAATGAGAATGAGCCAGATATTTGTACTTGAAATACTCAAAGTGATAAAACTTAGGAATGGCTTTGTCAGCAAAATCTTGCCCACATTGCTCTTGCATGTCTAAAGTTAGATAAATCTAGCCTTTTGAAACATCTTCTTTAAAATGAAGGTTCAAGAAAACTTTATTTTTTGCTTTTCTGACCTCACCTTTACATACCTAGAAAATAATATTGGACTAGATCATTAGTGGTTGCTTATTTGATCACTTGCAATCATTAATGTTGCCAACTCCACAGGATCTTGTCACCTAGAAGACAAAGGCCTTTAAAGTAGTGTCTATATTTAAAGTGGGCTCTTCCACCTTAAAAATGGGCAACATGATCCTATGGGCTGGAGTCCCAGAGTAAATACAAAGAGGAAATCAAGCTAACCTCATTTCCCTATCTTGACTAGCAACCCAGTGTGACCAGCTGCTTCATGCTCATGCCTTCCCTACTATGTGGGAACATACCCTTGAACTGTGAGCTTTAAGAAGTCCTTCCCTTAGTATATTGCCCTGGCCAGATACTTTATTGCAGCAATTAGAGCATACCTAACAGAACTTTGTGGCTTGGCTCTAACTTCCCCACTGCTCAGAAGTGGTTGTGTGTATTCAGTTGCACCCACAATAAAATCCATTCATTATTGTAAGCGATCAATTTCCAAATTACTTGAAAGAAGTTCTCTAAATCTTAGAGAGTCACTTGACTGGATCTATCAGATAGAATCTATTGATTAGAACTGTGTGCTTCAATTCAGAGTCATTATGGTCTTTTTAATTACTTTACATTTGATTAAATTAACTAATTGAAAATCAAGTTAAAGTTCTTTTTATACAAACACAATCACCTGAGTTAAGGAACAGAATTTTCATGTATAATAGCAGACTCTACTTTACTTACATGTATGTGTTTGACATACTCCCAACAGTGGAACCTGGTGTTTTCTGGTACTGACCTAAGTCATCAGTCATCCCAGAAATCCAGAGTACCACTGAATGTAGTTTTTGTTTTGTGTAAACCTAATGAGTATGTGAACTCTAAATAGGGCAGTGCTACCCAGTTGACGATAAAGAAAACAGGTTTGAGGGACAGACTGATCATAGACTTAAATCCTGACTCTGTGATTGATGGACTATGACCTCTGTGTGTGTATATATGTGTATGTGTGCTTATGTTTGTGTAAATGCAGGAGGGTATGCTCAATTGTCTTAATACCTGTATCTTCCTCAGCTGCTCTCCACTTTATATTTCGAGGGAGAATATTTGACTGAATCTGGAATGCTCCCTTTCAGCTGGCTGGCTGGCCAACATAGCCCCAGAGCTCTGCCTGTTTCCCCAGCCCCAGCACTGCGATTACAAATATCCATTGACTCAGCAAGCACAGCAAACAGTTTACCTATTAACCCATTTGCCCAGGCCTAACTGCAACCTTTGACAAGCTGTTTAGCCACTCTGAACTTAGGTTTCCCTTCCAACACTATTGATCTTTTGTGATAAATAAGGTAACAGAAAGTACTTACATATAGCAAGTAGCCAGTTGAAAAGTGTGTTGGTTGAGTCACCTGTCTATGAAGATATGGGCCATCTTTCCATTATCATGTGTCAAGAGAACCCTAGTCATTTACCCCACTCATTCTTCTTTATAACTGATGCATTGAAGGACAATTCACATACTACACAACTCTTTTTTTTCTTGGTTTTAGGAGACAGGGTTTCTTTGTATTGTTTTGGAGGCTGTTGGTCCAGCCTGGCTTTGAACTCATAGAGATCCGCCTGCCTCTGCCTCCCGAGTGCTGGGATTAAAGTCGTGCACCACCACCACCACCACCACCCATCTACTACACAACTCTTTAAAGTGTAAAATCTACTTCTCATCAGTATATTCACAAATGTGCATAGATGTTGCCAATGTCTATGAAGTATGTATTAATTCTTTCAGAAAACAAAACAAACCAACCAAACAAACAAACAAAAACCTCCTGGCTGCTCAGTTCTTCCTTTCTTCTGATTCCCATGGGTAGGGTTTTGTTGCTTAATGACTTCTGAGCAATTGTTGCATGAGTCTCTTCCTATAGAAAGGCCAGTGTTTCTGATATCTGTGGCCAATGCATCCCTTAGAAACTCATTATCACACATTCACAAATGTGTGACTGACTTGAAAATTACCCTTAGCTTTTGCCTTTGTTTTGAAGACAGCATAGGTGGCCTCCTGCCCAGTAGTCGATGGATAATGACTGAAGCAATGTCTGTTTTGTTACTGGTTGCCAAGAAAAGAACAGATCTCCACATGGAGGACTTCGTATCTCCTGCTGCAGTGCTGATTGATTCTTTATTTTCTAAGCTGTTCTTAGGCTGTAAAGGTTCCCATCCACAGGTCCCAGACCTGTCAACACAAGACATAAAAGCCGTGGGAGAGAATGTTTAGGTACAAATAAGGGAAAAAAACATTTAACATGAACTACAGTATGGGAAAATTATATTAGATCTAGCATTTTACTTTGGGCACTTAAATCTATTTATTAGTATGATAGCAGTAATAATAATAGTATCATGCATTATGTTTTATTTCTTGTGTATGTGTGTGTATATGCTTGTGCAGGTACATGTGTGCCTTTGCACACCTGTGTTGCACTGAGGACAAATAACATGGAGTATCAGTACTCATGTCTCACTTTGTTTGAGAAAGGGTCTCCTTGTTCATTGCTGTGACTGCCAGTCTTATTAGAGAGAACTTTCAGGGATTTTCACGTCTCTGTGCCCCATTGCATTTTAGGGGACCTGGAATGAGAGCTGTGTGGTCTGGTGTCTGACTTCAGGTAGATTCTGAAGGGTTTAAGTCAGTTTTTCTATCTTGCATGACCTGTGCTTTAGTCACTGAGTTATCTGCCCCTGCGCATGATGTAGATTCTTTGCAGACAGTATTTATTTTATCCCACATTGATCTGAGTATAACAATTGCTGATATTTGAAAAACAAGGAAGACAAAATATAGGAAGAGTAAGTAAATTACTCATGTATATTGCTAGTTAATGGCAAGACCAGAATCTTAAAAACTGATCAGTTTGTGTTTAGTACTTAAATCCTTACACTTTGGTCATTTTATTCTTCTTTTCTGTACTCCATAGTTGGCTAATTGTGTGTATGCGTGTGTGCATTTACACACGTGTGCACACATACCACATACACATATACACAGACACACACAAATATGTACATATATGCATGCACATAAACACATACACACACCCACACGGAAACACAAATGCACAGATATGTGCACACACATACTCACACACACACATTCACAAAGATGTGTCTTTGAGTCCTAGCTTCTCTGTACTGAGATGATGTAATTCCCACAGGAAATAGTGAAAACATATAACTGTAAATATTTACCTGTGCAGAAGACATTGTCTTATAATCTTACCTCCTGAAACATTATCTTCACCTGTTTGTGTTTAATAAAATGTCCCCTTGTTGTCTAGACCAACGTCAATTTATGAATGAGCTGCTTGTCAGGCTGGGAGTCTTTCAGAACTCTTCAGAACTGCCATGAATCATGACTGTGAGATATTTTCTTATCAATTAATTTTGTTCAAATTCTCCCTTATGCCTGTAGTATTCCTGACTGCTGAGTCAATTAGAATATTTTTGTTAAAAATGCCAGAATTGCTGCTCAGAATCCCAACTTGAAATTGTGGAAATTCCTGGCTCAGATGTGTGAACAGTCAAATACTAAGTAGCTTTGGTGTAAGTAGGTTCAGGGTTAATTACCATGTTACTTATTTTTCTTGTGCTCTTTGTCTGTCTTTCTAGGCTTTTTTCTCATACAAGATTTCTTTAAGAGTGGAAATCATGTCTCTGGGAGAGAAAATATCTTTCTCACTGAAAATAGTTCACAAACTACAGTTTATTTGGCCAAGTTAAGTTAATCCCAGATTGAGTGGATGTAATATGAAGATACTGTGTTCTGGTTGGCCGCATGACCCTGCTTGATCCAAGTCCTATGACACACGTGGAGCTAGTGTGGAGGAGTTGGTAGACTATGGTGAGGGAAGTATAGTTTTCCAAAGGAGAATGAGAGTTATTGTCACCTATAGAGTATTGGAGCCACAGTATCCAGGAAGGAACACTTACCCTACCCTGGTGTGAGTTAAACAGACAAAGAAAGATTAATAGTGAAAATTGTGTTTGTTGATATGCATACAAGAGTGCCCAGATGAGGGAGGTCATGAATGGACACAGGTTTAAGCCTCTAACTGATATACTTTGCTTTTATGATGCTGTGATAAAAAACATGACCGAAAATAACTTGGGGAACAAAGGGTGCATTTGGCTTACACTTCCAGGCCATGGTCCATCCATGGGTTGGAATCGGAACTGAAGTAGAAACCACAGAGCAAGGCTGCTTACTGACCCACTTTCTGCTTTCTACTCATCTGGTTTTCTTACACAGCCCAGGATGGCCTATGTAGTGAAGGTACTGCCCACACTTGTTTGGGCTCTCAAGGTATTTTGTCACAGGCATAACCACAAGTCAATCTGATCTTAGGAATCCTTCAACTGAGACTCGCTCACAGGTGACTTTTTGCTTTGTTTCATTTATACAAAACCCAACTAGAGAAAAGTGCAGGAAGAAATGGGAAATATCACTTTGGCACTAATGCTGAGGAGATGGGATAAAGATATGTGTGATTGATCTATTCTGCCATGGCCATATACTTCATTAGCTACAGGAATGGGGTGGCTTTATTCTTAGTTTCCTTCTTTAAGTAGAAACCACACAAAGACAGGATTTACCTCTGTCTGTTTGCTGAAACTTTTTAATGAGATGGGGAAAGCTCCCATATCTTCGTACTCACACTGAGGCCCTAAGTATATTGCCACAGTAGGCAGGGCTAAAACTTTTATTTGATTGACATTGAACCATGCCTTCTCTAAAAGACTGGCAGTCTTTTAAATATTCTTAAAATGGCAGTCCTCTTCCCAACCTAGTATTCTCTGAATGCTTTCTCCAGAAGACTATGACCAAGACATTGAATGCCTTCAAGGTTAATAGAAAGAGCAGGGCGTTGGTGGTGCACGCCTTTAATCCCAGCACTCGGGAGGCAGAGGCAGGTGGATCTCTGTGAGTTCAAGGCTAGCCTGGTCTACAAAGCGAGTTCCAGGACAGCTTCCAAGACAATACAGAGAAACCCTGTCTCGAAAAACCAAAAAAAAAAAAGATTAATAGAAAGAACTGCAGAGAATCTCTCTACAATATGTATGTAGGTATGAAAATTTTTGAGAAATAATGGAGACAAATTGGAGGAATGACTGCTCCTTCAGTGTTTAGAAGAAATTATTGGGTCTGAACAAGTTGGGAGACAAAGTTAACTTAAGACAGAGATTTTTGTTAACCCATGTTATTCATTGGTGTTAAAGACAGCCAGGAATAGAGAAACCTATACTTTTTCAATTTAATGAACTATCTTTCTGTTCCTATGTGTCAGACAATCTTTGAAATTTACATTTTAGTTCACTTCATCCTCATGAAAACCCTGGAAGTCAGGTAGTATTACCATCCCCATTTTCTACGAAAGGAAACTGAGTTGAAACAAGCTAAATAATTTGTCAAACCCACCTGAAGTTTAAAGTGGTAGAGTCAGAAATAGAATGGGGCAGTATATGCTTTTCAAGGCATTGAATTAGAAAAAAGAGTCTACATTGACAATGAGAAGATCAAGTTCAGGAAATCTAAAAGTAGAACAATGGGAGTAGTTGAGAAACAAGAGAACTGATAAAGAACCACCTTGACTGATACTCTTTCTAAGCATGAAAGTGAAGAAAAGACAGAGTTTTTGGTATAAGAGGGCATACCCATGATTCTAGTACTTGAGGGGTAGAGCAAGGCCTATTACCACAAGCTCACTATCCCTCTCGATGACAGAGGACCTATGTGTAAAACAGAAAAAGAAATGTCACATGATACACAACAAAATATCCCCATACCTAAATCAGTGATTTATAGGTTGCAAAAATTTCCAGAACTACATACATCATTGGTATGAAGCTTCAAAATAATAACAATAACAATAGGAACAACAATAACAAAAAGAACAAAGAAAAAATCTCAGGGAAAACTGGGAGGGGAAGGAAAATGGGGAAGGGACAAACTGAAATAGAATTACAACCTACGTTAAATAAACCTATAACAGTATTTTTATTTTTTGTGTGTTTGTTTTTTAAACAAAATGTTATTTAAATTAAAAACAATATTATTTTATATACCAATCCCACTTCCCTCTTCCTCCAGTCCTTTCATGACCCCCACCAACTCCCATCCCACCCATAAACTCCCCAGGCAGGGTGAGGCCTCCCATGGGGGATCATCAAAGTCTGTTGAATAATTTGGGGCAGGACCTAGGCCCTCCCCCATATATCTAGGCTGAGAGAGTATCCCTCAGTGGGGAATGGGTTCCCAAAGCCCATTCGTGCACTAGGGATAAATAAATTCTAGGAACTGACACCCACCTCAGGGGGCCTGGTTTGGTTTTATGCTAGTTGCCAAGCTGTCAGACAGGAGTCCATGAGTTCCTGCTTGCTCAGATCAACTGTTTCTATGGATTTCCCCAGCATGATCTTGGCCCCTTTGCCTATCACTCCTCCCTCTCTACAACTGAATCCTAGGAGTTTGGCTCAGTGCTTGGCTGTGAATCTGCTTTTGCTTCCATCACCTACTCTATAAGGGCATTTAAGGGAATCATCAATCTCATTATAAGGGAATGGCATTTAATGTAACCTCTCCACTATAGTTTAGATTCTTAGTTTGGGTCATTCTTGTGGACATCTGGATATTTTCCTAGTGCCAGATTTCTCTTTAAAACTATAATGGCTCCCTCTATTAATGTATCTTTTTTCTTGCTCTGCTTCTCTATTCTTTCCCCCAACTTGATCTTCCTGATCCTTCATGTTTTCCTCCTCTTCTCCTCTCACCTACTCTTTCTCCTACCTCCCTCCTCACTCCCCTATGCTCCCAATTTGCTCAGGAGATCGTGTCTCTTTCCCCTTTTCCCAGTTTCAAACTAGATTTCTATACCAAGCTAAATTATCACTGAATTGTGAATGCGTGCTCACACAGTTGAAAAAGAACTTACCATAACACCCCTTCTTGGGTAGCTGTGTAGTATGCAATCTCTGATATGTAGTAGAAAACAGAGAATGAGCATACTGAATCTAGGAAACAATATGAGAAGAATTTTCCTGCCAGACATGGTGTTGCATGGCTATAACTATAGCACTTAGAGGCTGAAATAGGATTGCCTGGTGTTCAATACAGTTTCAGCTACACACACAGAATAAGGACATTCAACACTATATAGGAAGAACCCATTGCAAAAACCAAAAGGCAAAAAAAGTAAGCACATGGGTTGTGGGGAGGGGAGCACAAGAGAAAAATAAGGTAATCATTACCTATAAGAAACATGGATATATAAAAATGAAAATTTCAGTTGATGCATTTTCAGCAGAGAACAAACTATCCTAGCTTGTATGTTGCTATGAAAAACACTGTAACCAAAAATCAACTTGAAGAGTAAAGGGTTTATTTCAACTTACAGCTTACAGTCAGGAACTCAAGGCATGAACCTGTAGGCAGGAACTTAAGCAGAGGCTATGGAGAAGTGTTGCTTTCTGACTTGCTCCCCATGACTTCTCAGCTTGTTTTCTTAAAGTATCCAGGACTGCCTGTTCAGAGGCTACATCACCTCCAAGGAGCTGGGACCTCCCACATCAATCATCAACCAAGAAAGTGGTCCACAGGCTTGTCATTGGGTCAGTCTAGTAAAGACACTTTCTCAGTTGAGGCTCCTTTTCTCAGACTACCCCAGACTGTGTCAAGTTGACAAAACACCAGCCAGCACATAGACCAGACTTAGTCATATTAATGTAATTTCCTTTTAATTAAGAGAAGCTGTATTATTAGGAGAAGTTCTGTGAAGACAGATGAGAAACCGGTGTTAGAAAGATTTTAAACCCCATTTTCCACAGTAGGAAGATCGTAGATTTTTTTTCTAATTTTTCTAAGTGCAAAAGGAGCAGAATCAGTCTGTTTCAAGGGAATAGAAATCTAAAGGAGAGACTCGTTCTGATATCAGGAAGTTGAAATAATACTTTCAAAAGATTTATTTGTAAGTTCTCCAGTACTGCTTTCTATTTTAATCATTTTCCTGCATTATTTTGATTAAAAAATGCAAATCAACATATTGGGTAGTGTCCTTGAGATCACAGAATGTCATTCCATAATGCATGGGGGCAAAGTCTACATACTGTTGAGATAGTTACTTAAGACCTTTGGTCATATTTCTAGAAACAACATAAAATCGAATGAAACACAAATGTATTAAGCACTGCTTTTCCTATAACTCAAGCAGAAATGAGATCTGGGATATTGTATTACATGAGTCAAAAGTGGCTCCAGGCAACATTACAGAATTGCTTATAATACGTTTCAAAAAGAATTAATTCACTTATTGAAATATCTGAATATAAGACCACTTATATGTTGAGATTGTCCACTCTACTCAAGTTTATATGCTTTTAAAGATTTGTATGTTTGCTCATTTGTATGTGTGTATCTCTCTGTGTGGGTACATATACCATGTGATTGCAATGCCCACAGCCACCAAAAGAGGGTGTCAAATTACCTCTTATGGATTATTAGCATGTGGTTGTGAGTCACCACATGGGTGCTGGGAACTAAGCACAGGTCCTTTCTAGATACAGCAAACATTTCTAATGTCTTAGCCATCCCTCAAGCTACACACTACCTGATTTCAAATACATATGCTTAATAATTATAGTACTCCTGTATTATATTGGGGTAACTTGCTTAAGCTTTGCTCACCTCAGTTCTCTTATCAATGAATAACGATATTGCTGGTGCCACAAGGATACTGCATAGATTAAATATGCTAATGAGGAAAGTCTATAGGAAAGTTAAAGCAGAGCATGGTAAGGTGTGTTTGTCCTCCCAGCCCTCAAGAGGTTGAGCCAGAACTGTCTTGATTTTGAGAACAGCCTAGACTAAGTGAGGAACTCCTAAGTCAAAATGAATGGTAGAATGGTATCTTCTACACAGTAACCATTCATTAAATCTTATCAAGGTAAATGACTTTCATAACATTAAAACTAGGGATGAGTGTTTTAAAGCAGAAGAGGAGGGCTTCGGTTCTACGAGGGACATGAGACGGGTGCATACAATGTTGGATATTTTGATAGTTTTCCACTGTTCCCTCCTTTGGGCTGCCGCCTTCATTCTGCTGTGATGGAACACAGTCTAGCCTTTCTAAACAGAAGTCCCTTCATTGTATTTAAAAAGGCAAAAGAGAGGCAGGCAAACCTCATCAACTCTGAGCAGTCTACCAGGAACCCTGAGCAAGTGGTTTCCTTCTGGACTATCTTGGGAAGGTGCCTGAGTTAGCAACCTTGTTAATTATGTGTCTCTGGCATCTTGGGGACAGAGCTGAGAAATTATGCAGGTTCCTCCCCTCAAGATTCCCTCTTCCACTCTAGGCTTAGTTCACACTGGTCAACATAGAAAGTACATTTTTCTTTGTTTTTGTTTGGTTTTTCAAAACAGTGTTTCTCTGTGTAACAGCCCTGCTTGTCCTGGATCTCCCTTTGTACACCAGGCTGGTGTCAGACTCACAGAGAAACTCCTGTCTCTGTCTCCAGAGGGCTGGGATTAAAGCCATGGACACCATCACCCAGCTAAAAGGTGCATATTTCCTCATTTGTTATCATGATTGCCATGATTTCCAGAGAATGATGTGACCTACCAGAGACCCCTGGTGATTTGAGCAGGAAAGAAACAACAGACATAAAGTCTATAGTCTGGGGACTGTGATGGCAATCCTGAAACAGCAGGGGGAAAAAGGAGGGCCAAAGGCCTTGACCGGGAGTCTGGGATAAAGCCAGAGACAGCCTGCTCAGGAGATCTTAGAGGAGGGGAGGAAGGGAAGAAGGGAGCAAGAGAAGAAGGGAGGAAGGGGATTATTTTCAGTTGACAGTGATGACTGGAAAAGAGTGAGTTTACAGGTTTTTCTATTGGGATGTTAAGGTGGCTACCCTCCACAGAGTGCATGCTGTGTCGCAGGTGTTTGCCAATAAAGTGTGCTGTGTCAGCTAATGTCATCCCTACAGGAGAGCCCATTGAGGTTGACTCGGAAATCAGTAGTGATAGATGAGAGAATGAAACACTACTATATCTGTGTGCAGATTCAGTTACAGAGGACTTGGTGTTGACTCTTTGACCTTGAGATCTTCATTGGCATGCTTGCCTGCAGTCTCTCTCCAATCATGCTAAAATTAACAACAATAATGACGTGTCTTGGGTTCCTTTTACCAGCTACAGCTGGTAACTGGGATTTCCTTTCTAATAGGTATTGGCATGTTTAATAACATAACCAGTTTTTTTAACTGTAAGGAAAGCACATAATTGAGTTGAATAAACACAAACTCTAAACAAATTGCCAGTATTTCTACATTCTTACTTGTAAAGTAATCCATGTTATCCTTGTAGCACGTACTCTTCAGTCTCATTTCTCTTCAAACATTTGAGATACCCTGTGCCAGCTTCTTCTTCCTAAATGTCTCTCTTTGTACTAGTTGTCCCATAAAATACACATATATTTAAATGTTTTGCATTTGTATATGTGTGTATACATTCGTAGGTATACATACAATTTCAAGTAATATTTATCGGGCCTTATTGTCTACCAGAAAAAAGACTATACTGACCTTGAAATACTTGTTGGTCAATGCCATCACTGCAGTTGCTATTATTGTTCCCATTTAATTGACAAAATGTCTCATGAAGTCCTTCCCTGAAGATTCCATGGCTCAATATTGGCAAATTTGGTTTTAATCTAGGTCATTCAACTCCAAAGTTTAGACTCTAAAAACGGGCTTTATCCTCCCTTTTCTGCTTGTTTTGCTTTGGTTTCAGGATGGTCTCTCATCTAGGTAACAGAAAACAGGTCCCTGCATCAGTGAATGAAATAAGGGTCCTCCACAGGTGCCCATGATCTCATCTTTGCAGTTCATTTATGTGTTGTTTTACATGAGAGTGATTCGGAACCAAACTATTATGGCTTACTAAAGCAGGGGATTGTGTTACAGGAGTCCTCCCTATGGAGGAAGGAGGGTAGATTTAGGGAAGTGCTGGCTAAGTTTGTATTTGCTTGGGTATCTAATCAAGCACTAATGGAAGGGTTGCTGCGAAAGTACTGTGTCTTGTAAGTGGCTGATTCTGTAATCAGCTATCTTTAAGTAAAGAGATTAGTTCTCATGGTCTCTGGGGTCTCCTGCAGTCAGTTGAAAGCCCCTGAGAATAGAATTGATATTTCATTGCAACATCAGTTCCTGCCAGAGTCTATACAGCCCAGTACCCTACTTGTAATGCTCTGGACTTCTAGGCCCTTCATGTCTGTAATCCAAGTTCCACTCATCTAAATACACTGCGTGTACATGTGTGCATGTATAGCACAGTTGTGTATGTATGTACAGGTGTATACATATGCTTGTGTGTACGAAGATGCTTAGTTCCTGATGTTGAAGATAGGAGCATGGAAATGTAGGTGACTTCCAGAAGTTAGACAATTCTTTTTTGAGGCACCCTAGAAGAAATACAGGTCATGATCCTAGCATAGTGGTGTTTTTAGATTCCTGGCTTCCCTAATCCTGAGATAATACACTTGTGCTACTTTTAGCTACTGTGCCTATTTCTTGAGAGTTGAGAGCACATAGTACTCTAGCAAAGGGCCCACGTTCAGTTTCCAGTACCTACATTGCAGAGTGGGTGGCTCACAATGGCCTATACCTTCCGATCCATGAGATTCAATGCCATTTTCTGTCCTCAGTTGACATTGTCTTCATGTGTACATACAGTGTCAGAGACATGCATATAATGACAAATAATAACAATTACATTAATTGTTAAAATTAATAATAGGAAGAATTAAGGAAAACAGAACTGCTTGCTTTTCTAGTCAATGCTTTCTTTGCTTGTGGATAAACTGCCTGCCAGAGTGCTTTGCTGGGGTACGATGGTGATTAATTCCATAGCCAGCTGCCGTGGGGGTCTCCAAGATCTGTCAGGCTCTTAACACCAGCAACTGAGCAGCTCCACTTTGATCAAACACAGAGACACTTTTATCCACACACTTTTCTGATCATGGGAAGAACATTTCCAATTTCCAGGTCAGCAAGGGTTCTGCTAGCTGTTTCCCTCATCTCACCCCCTGGTCAGCCCTTCTGGAGGTGACAATTATTTTTCACTTGGGAGAGACTCCATATATTACCCTCTTTTCAAGCAATTCAAATCACAATAGCAGTTTCCTTTTTATAGTTCATATAATTTAGACAACTGTTATATAAAAAGTTTAGAAATTGCAGTTATTGAAGTAAAGCATATGTACATTTTGAAATACTAATTGTAAGTTATATGGACCCTACATTTGAATTGAATTTTTTTGCTAAATAAATCAATTTATTGTTCTAAGTAGGTAATTTTATAATGGTATAAAATTTATGGCATTCATTAGTTACCAACTAGCTAGTCTATCTGAGACAGCTATCTTTTTCTTTATTTTTTGTTTAGAAATATATTTTTCTTTATTCATTGAAAATTTCATATGCTAAAGTAATTTTTTATCTTATTCACCCCAATTCCCTCCCTCCCTACAACTCCTTCTGGGACCCACTGTCCCATTTTCACCCTGACTCCCCATCCATTTTAAAACTCAGAAGCAGCAGCAGCAACAGCCGATTGTATCTAATTAGTGCTTATCAGGTGCAAATGTTATAGGGCCATCCATATAGGCAGCCTACAAGTGGCCACATCCCCAAAGAAAAGCAATTCTCCTTTGACAGCCATCAAGTGCCAACTGTTCCCCAGCTAGAGAAGAAGGCACCTGAGCCCTTCCCAATCCATGTTGGAATGTTGACTGACTGTCATGAGCAGACACCCACAGCTTCTGTGAGTTCATGGGTGCATTAGCCAACAATGGCTGCATGCTTGTCTCTGTGTAAACCTGTTGAAATGGCTTGTGAATGGATATGTTGGGATCCTTACTTCAGTTTTCCTGGGTTTTTGTAGAGGTCTTTTCCTTTTTGCTTCCAATTATGAATTAGAAATGTGAGGTTGAGTCTGGGGACTGTGTACTGGGGATCCCATTATGGCTGTCCAGCTCACCCAGACACTGCCAGCATCCTAGTTTCTTTGTTTGCCCACGGGATGAGATAAACATGGGCCTGTTTCCACTCTGCCTTCTGGTGCCCTGCTTGGAGCCGCCTGAGGCCAGAACTGCACACTGGGGAACCCATCCTGGCTGTCCAGCCCACCTAGGGACTGCCAAGGCCCCAGTAGTAATGCTACCTCCATCCACAGGAAAAGGAGAGCCGTGAGACTATTGGATATCCTTGTACCCACCAGAAGGGAACCTTGGGCCTGTACCCAATAGGAGAGGAAGAGACTCCTCCTGCACACACTGGAAGAAGGATTGGGAAGAAGACAATATAAAAATACATTCAACAACAGAAAAACCAATATGACACCACCAGAGTCTAGGGACTCTATACCTGTAAGACCTGGTCATTCCAACACAGATGAAGCAGAAGTGAATGACCTTAAAAACAACTTCATGAAAATGATAGAAACCTCAAAGAGGATATGAGAAAATCCCTTAAAGAAATGAAAGGAAAAACAAATAAAAATATAAAAAAATCAACAAATACCTTAAAGAAAGCAAGGAAATCCAAGGAAAAACAATCAAACAGATGTAGGAAACAACTCAAACAATTCAAGACATGAAAACTAAAATAAAGAAAATACAAACTGAGGAAATGCTGGAAATAGAAAAGCTGGATAAATGATAAGGAGCTACAGATGCAAGCATAACCATCTGAATACAAGAGACGGAAGAGAGAATCTCATGCATTGAAGATACTCCAAGAGAAATAGATTCATCAATCAAAGAAAGCCTTATGTCCAAAAAATCCCTAACACAAAATATCCAGGAATTATGAGACACTGTGAAAGACCAAACATAAGAATAATGGGCATAGAAGAAGGGGAAGAAACTCACCTCAAAAGGTCAGAAAACATATTCAACAAAAGCATAGAAGAAAACTTTCCTAACCTAAAGAAAGACAGGCCAATGAAAGTACAAGAAGCTTATAGAACAACAAATAGAGTGGACCACAAAATAAATTCCACTCACCACATAATAATCAAAACCCCAAATACACAGAATAAAGAAAGAATATTAAGAGGAGTTAAGGAAAAAGGTCAAATAACACATATAGGCAAACCTATCATAAGTACACCTGACTTTTCCATGGAAACTCTGAAAGACAGAAGGTCCTGGATAGATATTCTACCAACACTAACAGACCATGGATGCCAACACAGACTGCTATACTTAGCAAAGTTTTCAGTCACTATAGATGGAGATAACAACATATTCCATGATAAACCAAATTTAAACAATATATATTCACGAATCAGGCCCTAAAGAAAGCTCTGGAAGGAAAAGTCCAACACCATACTCTCACCACTAGACAGGACCACCAGACAGAAATTTAACAAAGAAACAAAGGAACTATAATAGAAGTTATAAACCATTGGGTGTAATGGACATCTATAGAATGTTCCATCCCCAAACAAAAGAATATACTTCTTAGCGCAAATCGATCACATACTTGGCAACATAGCAAGCCTCAACAGGGACAAAAACTTGGAATAACCCCCTGTGTCTTATCAGACCACCATGCTTTAGGGTCAGAATTCAACACATGAATTGCAGAAACCCTACAACCTCATGGAAATTGCACAATGAGCAATTGTACTATTCCTCTGTCAAGGAAAAAATTTAAAAAAATTAGAGACTTCCTAAAATTCAATGAGAATGAAGAAACAGCATACCCAAATTTATGGGACGCTTTGAAAATAGTGCTACAACAAAAGGTCATAGCACAAGTCCCCACATGAAGAAACTGGAGAATAGTCACACTAGAGAATTAACAAAAGAACTGAAAGCTACAGAAGAAAAAGAAACAAACTCACCCAGGAGTAGACAATAGGAAATAATCAAGTTATGGCTGAAATCAATAAAAATAGAAACTAAGAAGACAATACAAAGAATCAATGTAACAAAGAGTTGGTTCTTTGAGAAGATCAAAAGATAGACAAACATTTATCCAAACACACCAAACTAACCAAATGGCAGAATGTGAATATGCAAATTAACAAAATCAGAGATGAAAAGGCAGATATACTAATGGACACAGAGGAAATCCACAGAATCTAAAGGAAATGGACAATTTCTTGAGTAGATATCTTTTACCCAAATTAAATGAAGAACAGAAAAGCTATTTAAATAGACCAATAACACCTAATGAAATAAAAGCAGTTTTCAAAAGTCTCCCAACCAAAAAAAAAAAAAACCAAACAAACAAAAAACAAAATAACCAGGACCAGACAGCTTCAGTGCAGAATTCTCAAACTCTTTTTACTAGGCTACAATTACCTTGGTATCCAAGCCACACAAAGACACAAATAGAAGCAGAAAGGTCATTGTCAAACCCTTTTTACAAGGCTACAATTACCTTTGTTTGGTACCCAAGCCACACAAAGACACAACTAAGAAAGAGAACCCTCATGAACATTGATGCAAAATACTTAATAAAATACTGGCAAATCGGATCTAAGATCACATAAGAAAAATCATCCACTATGATCAAGTAGGCTTCATCCCAGGGATGCAGGATGGTTCAACATACGAAAATCCATCAATGTAATCCACCATATAAGCAAACTGTAAAAGAAAAATCACATGATCATCTCACTTGATGCTGATAAAGCCTTTGACAAAATCCAACGCTTCTTCATGATACAGGTCCTGGAGAGATCATGGATAACAGGAACATGCCTGAACATAATAAAAGCAATATACATTATACCAGAAGCCAACATCAAATTAAATGGATTGGAACTCCACAGGATTCCCCTAAAATCAGAAACAACACAAGGCTATCCACTCTCTCTATACCTCTTCAATATTGTACTTGTAGTTCTAGCTAGAGCAATAAGAGAACAAAAAGAGATCAAGGGGGTACAAATTGGAAAGGAAGAAGTCAAACTTTCACTATTTGCTGATGATGTTATAGTTTACATAAGTGACCCGAAAAATCCTGCATGGGAACTCCTACAGCTGATAAATACCTTCAGCAAAGGGCAGGATACAAGATTAACTCAGAAAAATCAGCAGCCCTAATATACACAGATGATAAATGGGCTGAGAAAGAAATCAGAGAAACATCGCCCTTTATGATAGCCAAAAATAACATAAAATATCTTGGAGTAACACTAACCAAACAAGTGAAAGACCTGTATAGCTTGAACTTTGAGTCTTTAAAGAAAGAAAATAAAGAAGATATCAGAAAATGGCAAGATCTCCCATGCTCGTGGATAGGTAGGATCACATAGTAAAAATGGCAATCTTGCAAAAACAATCTACAGATTCAATGCAATCCCCATCAAAATACCAGCACAATTCTTCACAGACCTTGAAAGAACAATAATCAACTTTATATGAAAAAAACAAAAGACCCAGGATAGCCAAAATGATCCTGTTTAATAAAGGAACCAAACACCAAATAATCCAATTAAAAAGTGGGGTATAGAATGAAATAGAGAATTCTCAATGGAGGAATCTAAAATGGCTGAAATACACATAAGAAAGTGCTCCACATACTCAGCCATCAGAGAAATGCAAAACCAAACAACTCTGAGGTACCATCTTACTCCCATCAGAATGGCTAAATTCAAAAACACCAATGACAATTTATGCTAGAGAGGATGTGGAGGAAGGGGAACACTCCTCCACTGCTGGTGGGAGTGCAAACTGGTACAGCCACTTTGGAAATCAGTGAGGTGGTTCCTCAGGAAATTGGGAATCAGTCTACCACAAGATTCAGCAATTCCCTCTTGCGCATATACTCACAAGATGCACATTTATAAAACAAGACCATCTATTCAACTGTGTTTATAGCAGCATACTTTGTAATAACCAGAACCTGGAAGCAACCCAGATGTCCCTCAACTGAAGAATGGATGGGAAAAATGTGGTACATTTACACAATGGAGTACTACTTAGCAGAAAAAAACACAATGGAATCTTGGAATTCCCAGGTAAATGGATGGAACTAGAAGAAACCATGCTGAGTGAAGTAACTCATTCAAAAAGACAAATATTGGCTGTACTCACTCATATATGGCTTTTAGACATAGAGAAAAGGAATACCAGCCTACAATCCATACCACAAAAGAAGCCAGGAATCAAGGAGTACCCTAAGAGGGGCATACATGATTCCCCAGAGAAGGGGAAAGGGACAAGATCTCCTGAGCAAATTGGGAGCATAGGGGAAGGGAGAGGAGGTTAGGAGAAAGAGAAGGGAAGAAGAGGATGGAGACACAAGAGATCAGGAAGATCAAGTCAGGGGAAAACTAGAGGAGAGTAAATAGAGGGAGCCATTATAGGTTTAAAGAAAAATCTGGTACTAGGGAAATGTCCAGAGATCTATAAGGTTGACCCCACTGACAATCTAAGCAATTCTTGAGAGGCTACCTTAAATGCCCTTCTCATATAATGAGATTGATGACTACCTTATATGCCATCCTAGAGCCTTCATCCAGTACCTGATGGAAGCAGAAGCAGACACTGACTCCTAACCACTGAACCAAACTCCAGGAATCCAGTTGCAAAGAGGGAGGAGTGATGAGCAAAATGGTCATGTCCAGGCTGGAGAAACCCACAGAAACAGCAGACCTGAATAAGGGGGAGCTCATGTACCCCAGATTGATAGCTGGGCAGCATAGGACTCTTTCAGATCCCCCGAATGAGCATGTTAGTTTGGAGGTCTGGTTAATCTATGGGCTTACAAATGGACTTTGGGAACCCATTCCACATAGAGGGATGCTCTTTCAGCCTAGACACACAGGGGAGGGTCTAGGCCCTGCTCCAAATGATGTGACAGACTTTGAAGATCCCCCATGGGAGGTCTCATTCTCCCTGGGGAGCAAAAAGGGGATTGGATAGGGGGCAGGGAAGGAGGGGAGGGAGAGGGAACAAAACAAAACAACAAAAGCTTGTTTTGCTCCTGGCCTCCATCTTGGTCCCGATGCCCTCATGCTCACTCTCTCTCAGATTTCCTGGACTGGGGACTGTAACAGGTCTACTTACCCCCAGAGGACCAAGTGACCAGGAGCCTGCTGAGAGAGGCAGTGTACTCCCACCCCCACAGGGCAGAGGGCAGAGGTGAGCTCCAGGCATCCATCTGGGTCTTGACTCCCTCCTTTCTGCTCACCCTCTCTTGGATCTCCTGGCCTGGGGACCTCAGCCAGGTCAACGCACCCCTGGAGGGCCTAGCAACCAGGAGCCTGCTGAGAGAGCTGGTAAACTCCCACCCCTACTCAGGGCAGATGGTAGAGGTGAGCTCCTGGCCCCCATCCTCCCCCCAAGTTTCTCTTGATCACCCTCTCTCAGATTTCCTGACCTGGGGACTGCAGCTAGGTCAACACCTCCTGAGGACCAAGTGACCAGGAGCCTGCTGAGAGAGCCAGTCTACTCCTGCTCCCATTCAGGTGAGAGGGCAGAGGATAGAGAGCAGAGCCCTGAGAGTATTGGATTTGCTTGCATCCACTGAAAGGGAATCCAGGTCCCCTACCCACCAGGAAAGGAAGAGGCTCTTCCTGCACCTACTGGAAGATGGGATGGGAAAGAGATAATATAAAAACACACTCAGCAACAGAGAAACAAATATGACACCACCAGAGTCTAGAGACTCAACACCAGCAAGACCTGAACACCCCAATGCAGATGAAGCAGAAGAGAATGACCTTAATAACAATTTCATGAAAATGATAGAGGCCCTCAAAGAGGACATGAGAAAATCCCTTGAAGTAGAAGAAAAAAAAACAAAAAATGGAGGAAAAAACAATCCAAACAATGAAAGATATGGAATAAAAGACAAAACAAAAAATCCAACAAATGCAAGAAAGAGAGGAAAAGACAAAGCAAAAAGTTCAAGAAACAATTCAAACAGTGCAAGGGTTGAAAGCTGAAATAGAGACAATTTTTAAAAAGTCTGAAGGAATGCTGGAAATAGAAAAAGCTGGGAAAATAGACATGTACTACAGATGCAAACATAACCAACAGAATATAAGAGATAGAAGAGATAATCTCAGGTGTTGAAGATACACTAGAGGAAATAGATTCATCGATCAAAGAAAATCTTATCCAGTAAATCCCTAACACAAAATATCCAGGAAATATGGGACACCGGAAAAGACCAAACCTAAAAATAATAGGTATATAAGGTCAAGAAAACCACCTCAAAAGGGCAGAAAACATATTCAACAAAATCATAGAAGAAAATTTTCACAGCTTAAAGAAAGACATGCCAATGAAAGTACAAGAAGCCTAAAAAACACCAATAGAGCGGACCACAAAAGGAAGTCCCCTTGCCACATAACAGTAAAAAAAAACCTCGAACATACAGAATAAAGCAAGAATATTAAAAACAGCAATGGAAAAAGGCCAAGTAACATAGAAAGGCAAACCTGTCAGAATCACACCTGATTTCGCCATGGAAACTCTAAAATCCAGAAAGGTCCTGGATAGATACTCTACCAACACTAAGAGACTATGGATGCCAGCCCAGAGTGCTATACCCAGAAAAGCTTTCAATCACTATAAAATGGAGAAAACAAGATATTCCATGACAAAACCAGATCTCAACATAAATCCAGTCACACTGAAACTTTTAGAAGAGAAAGTGGGAGATACTCTTCAACGAGTTGGTACAGGAGACCACTTCCTGAATATAACACCAGTGGCACAGACACTGAGATCGACAATTAACAAATGGGATCTCCTGAAACTAAAAAGCTTCTGTAAGGCAAAGGACACAGTCAACAAGACAAAAAGGCAGTCCACAGAATGGGAAAAGATATTCACTGACCCCACACCGATGACAATTTATGCTGGAGAGGATGCGGAGAGAGGGGAACACTCTTCTACTGCTGGTGGGAATGCCAACTCATACAGTCACTTTGGAAATCAATATAGAGATTCCTCAGGAAAATGGGAATCAATCTACCACAAGACCCAGCAATTCCAGTCTTAGGCATATATCCAAAAGGGGCAAATTCATACAACAAGGGCATCTGCTCCACTATGTTCATAGCAGCATTATTTGTAATAGCCAGAACCTGGAAGCAACCTAGATGCCCCTCAACTGAAGAGTGGATAGAGAAAATGTGGTACATTTACACAATAGAGTATTACTCAGCAGAAAAAAAATGGAATCTTGAAATTCACAGGTAAATGGATAGCACTGGAAGAAACTCTCCTGAGTGAGGTAACCCAGTCACAAAAAGACAAGCATGGTATGTACTCACTCATATATGGATTGTAGACATGGATCAGGATAGTGCCAGTCTGCTCATTCACTGACAGAGAGTCTGGGAAACAGGAAAGAACCTAAGAGATATGCATGCTACCCAAGAGAAGAGGAATGAGGCAAGATCCTCTGAACAGATGGGGAACACAGCGAGGGGTGGGGGAGTGGGAGCTGGGAAGAAGAGAGGGGGAGAAGAGGAAGAGAGAGTAGGTCATGGGGGAACAGGAAGGTTGAGTGGGGGGGTAGAATAAGGGGAAGAGGGAATCATAGGTTAGAAGACAGATCAGGCACCAGTGTGGCCTCTAGTGATCTAAAGGGATGACACCAATTGGCAAGCTAAGCAATAGTGTAGAGACCACCCCGAATGCCCATTCCTGATAATGAACTTGATGTCTATAACCATCCTGGAGCCTTCATCCAGTGACTGATGGAAGCAAAGGCAAACACCCACAGTTAAACACTGAACTGAACCCAAGGAACCCAGTGACAGAGAGAGGAGCGATGACCAAATTGGCAAAGAATGGGCTGGCAAAACCAGCAGAGACAGCTGATCTGAACAGGGGAGAACTCTTGGACCCCAAACCGACAGCTGGGAGGCCAGCATGGGACTGATCCAGACCTCTCGAATGTGAGAGTCAGTGAAGGAGGCCTGGGCAACCTATGGGGCCCTGAGCAGTGGATCAGTGTTTATCCCTGGAATACAAACAGACATCTTGTGTCCATAACACAAAGAGGGATGCTCTCTCAGCCTGTACTCTTAGGGGAGTGGCTGGACCTTACCCTGAGTGAAATGACAGACTCTAGATATTCCCTATGTGGAAGGAATTGGCAATAAGGTGGGAGGCTGGGGGCGGATGGTAGAGGGGTGCAGAAGGAGGGGAGGGAGAGGGAACTGGGACTGACATGTAAAACAAGCTATTTAAAATTAAAATGATAAAAAAATCTAAAAAAAAGAAGGCCTTTAGAGCAGGCCTTAGGGATTGTTAGCATGGCTGCTTCTGGTTCCCTCTCTGCTTCTCAATCTTCAGGATGTGAAAGAGCAGCAGCATCAAGCTCCCACAGCCCTAGACCAAGATATAATTTATAACCCAATTGGGATTAACAAACATCTATGGAACAATCTATCCAAATTAAAAAGAATATACCTTCTTCTCCACACCACAGGGAACCTTCTCAAAAATGGACCATATACTTGGCAACATATCAAACCTCTCAACAGGTACAAAAAATTGGAATAACTTCATGTACCTTATCAGACCACCATGTGTTAAATTAGAATTCAAAAACGACAAAAATTTCAAAAGACCTACAAACTCATGGAAATTAAATATTGCACAATTGCAGCATTCCTGGGTCAAAGAAGAAAAAAAAATAAAGACTTCCTGGAATTCAGTAAGAATGAAGATACAACATACCCAAACTTATGGGACACTTTGAAAGCAGTGTTATGATGGAAGTTCATAGCACAAAGTGCCCACATGAAGAAACTGGAGAATAGCTACACTAGAGAATTAACAGCACAACTGAAAGATCTCAAACACAAAGAAGCAAACTCACACAAAAGGAGTAGATGCCAGGAAATAATCAAATTGAGGGCTGAAATCAATAAAGCCCAACCTAGGAAAACAATAAAAAGAATCAATATAGCAAAGATTTGGTTCTTTGAGAAAATCAACAAGATAGACAAACCTTTATCCAAACTTAACAAATGGCAGTATGAGCATGCAAATTAACAAATCAGGACTGAAAAGAGGGACATAGCAATGGACACTGAGGAAATCCAGAGACTCATCAGGTCATACTTTGGAAACCTGTACTACACAAAATTTGAAAATTTAAAGGAAATGGATGATTTTTCCGGATAGATATCACTTAGCAAAATTAAATCAAGAACAGATAAGCAATTTAAATAGACCTATAACCCCTAAGAAAATAGAAACATTCATCAAAAGTCTCCCAACCAAAAAAATCCCAGGCCAGATGACCTCAGTGCAGAATTCTATCAGAAATTCAAAGAACAGCTTATTCCATTTCTCCTCAATGTATTCCACGCACTAGAAGCAGAAGGGTCTTTGCCACTCTTTTTACAAGGTTTCAATAACCTTGACACCCATGCCACATAAAGACACAACTAAGAAAGAGAACTTCAGACCAATATCCCTCATGAATATTAATATAAAAATACTCAATAAAATAGTGGCAAATCAGATCCAAGAACACATCAGAAAACTCATCCACCGTGATCAAGTAGGCTTCATCCCAGTGATGCAGGGTTGGTTCAACATATGAAAATCCATCAATTTCATACATCATATAAACAAGCTGAGAAACAAAAATCACATGATCATCTCACTAGATGCTAAAAAACCCTTTGACAAAATCCAACACCCCTTCATGATAAAGGTCTTGGAAAGATCCAGGATAATAGGAACTTACCCCCTAGCATAATAAAAGCTATACATCAGTCCATCAGCCAACATAGTAAAAATAGCAGTCTTACTGAAAGCAATCTACAGATTCTATGCAATCCCCATTAAAATTCCAGCACAATTCTTCACAGACATTGAAAAAACAATCCTCAACTTTATGTGGAATAGCAAAAGACCCAGGATAGCCAAGGCAACATCTGGAGGCATCACCATCCCTGACTTCAAGCTGTATTACAGAGCTATAGTTCTGAAAACAGCTTAGTATTGGCACAAAAATAGACAGATAGACCAATGGAATTGAATTGAACACCCTGACATTAACCTATCCACGTATGAACACCTGATTTTGACAAAGAAGCTAAAATTATAAAATGGAAAAAAGAAAGCATCTTTAACAAACGGTAATAGCATAACTGGAGGCTGACATGTAGAAGACTGCAGATCGATCCATGTCTATCGCCATACCCAAAACTTAAATCCAAATGGATCAAAGACCTTAACATAAATACAGCCACACTGAACCTGTTAGAAGAGAAAGTGGGAGGTACCCTTGAATGAATTGGTACAGGAGACTGCTTCCTGAACATAACACCAGTAGCACAAACACTGAGATCAACAATTAATAAATGGCACATCCTGAAACTAAGAATCTTCTGTAAGGCAAAGGAGACAGTCAGTAAGACAAAAAGGCACCCCACAGATTGGGAAAATATATTCACTAACCCCACAAATGACAGAGAGCTGATCTCCAAAATTTACAAAGAACTCAAGAAGCAAGTCTTCAAAACACCAAAGGATCCCATCAAAAAGTGGGTTACAGAATTAAATAGAAAATTCTCAGTTGAGGAGTCTAAAATGGACGAGAGACATTTAAGAAAGTGGTCCACAACCCTAGCCATTAGGGAAACGCAAAACAGAACAACTCTGAGATACCATCTTACTCCTGTCAGAATGGCTAAAATCCAAAACACCAATGACAGTTTATGCTGGAGAGGATGTGGCACTCCCATTGTTGTGGGAGTGCCAATTTGTGCAGCCACTTTGGAAATAAGTATGGAGATTCCTCAGGAAAATGGGAATCTATTACAACAAATGGGGTCTATTACAATACCCACCAATTCCACTCTTAGGCATATATCCAAAAGATGCACATTAATACGACAAGGATGTATGTTTCACTATGTTTATAGCAGTACTATTTGTAATGTCCAGAACCTGGAAGCAACCTAGATGTCCCTCAACTGAAGAACGGATAGACAAAATGTCATACATTTATACACAATGGAGTACTATTCAGTGGAAAAAAAGAATGGAATCTTGAAATTTGCCGGGAAATGGACAGCCCTAGAAGAAACCATCCTGAGTGAGGTAACACAGTCACAAAAAGACAAACATGGTATGTACTCACTCATATATGGATTTTAGGCATGGATCATGGGAGTGTCAGCCTACAACCCCACTACCCGAGAGACTGGGAAACAGGAAGAACCCAAGAGGGTTAAAAGCATGGTAACCCAGAGAAAGTGGAATGAGGCAATATCTCCTGAGCAAATTGGAAGCATGGTGGCAAGGGGAGAGGGAGCCAGGAAGAAGAGAGAGGGAGAAGGGGAGGGGAGAGTAGGACATGGAGGAGCAGGAAGGTTGAGTTGGGGGAAGAATAGAGGAGAGCAAGAAGAGATATACATTTATAGAGGGAGTCATTTTAGGTTTGAGGAGAGATCTGGCACTAGTGAGATTTCCAGAGATCTACAAGGATGACATCAACTGGCAAACTTAGCAATAGTGAAGAAACTTCCTTAAATGCTCCTCCCTGATGATGAGTTTGACACTACCTAGAACCTCCATCCAGTGACAGATGGAAGCAGAGGCAGACACCCACATCGAAACACTGAACTGGACTGGAACCCAGTGACAGACATGGAGGAGTGATGAGCAAAGTGGTCAAGACTGGACTGTTGAAACCCAGAGAAATAGCTGATCTGAACAAGGGGAAGACCTTGGACCCCAGATTGATGGCTGAGAGGCCAGAACGGGACTGATCCAGACTCCCTGAAAGTGTGTGTCAATGAGGAGGCCTAGGTAACCTAGAGGGCTTTGAGTAGTAGATCAGTATTTATACCTGGCACACAAATGGACTTTGCATGCCCATCCCACAATGAGGGATGCTCTCTTAGCCTGGACACATGGGGGAGGGCCTAGCCCCTGCCCTGAATGAAATGACAGACTCTGGAGTTCCCCCATGGAGAGCCTCACCCTCCCTGGGTAATGGAGTGGGGGTCGAGGGGGGGCTGGGTGGGCAGTGGAGGAGGGGAGGGAGAGGGAGCTGGGATTCACATGTGAAGCAAGCTTGTTTCTAATTTAAATAAAAATATATTAAAAAAGAAGCTTGTTTCTAATTTAAATTTAAAAGAAAAATGTGAGGTTGCATGTATTTATGATCTATGATGTTGTGACTTATGAGCACAATGTAAAATAATTTAATTAAGGTAATTATCACACCCATCACCTCAAAGTCCAAAGTTTATGTTGAGAACACTTGAAATTTACTGCTTGCAGTATTGAAATGTGTGATACACTGTGAATTACAATATTTACCCTGCCTACTAGTATATCCTTACAAAATAAAGAGTTGTTTCCTACAAATGTGGCTATATGTCTTTTTGGCAATAATCTCCCCATTGTCTCCACCATGAAACTCTGTACCCACCAGCGTAGTTAATACTAGTATCAAATTGGCAGGATCTAGAATTACCCTGGAAACAAGACACTGGCTGTATCTCCAGAGGATAATTTAGATGAGGTTAATTTCTATGAGAAGATCAGCTGAAGGTGAGTGGTACCACCAGTATAAAGGCTGGTTTAATTCAGCAGTCCCTGCCATAATCCAATGTCTCTCAGCAGCTGCTCATGAGCATTCAAAAAATTCAAAATCAACAAAGCACCATACATGATCCAAATGCCCTGTACATTTCGCTCGTTTTTCTATTACTTTACTCTTTCTTTAAAGGCTTTACTATTATTTTTAAACTATTAATTTTTTTCTATGATTGTCTATACACATTTCTTTTCTTTCTTCAACACCTAAACACATTTTAAGCATATTGTATCTGTCCAGAGGTTTTCTCACTTTGGATCTGACTTTCTGCATGTTTGTAGCCTCCTCTAACCACGTGAGCCAAATCTTAAACTGCTAGGCTACAGCTTTGCATCTCTACTTAGCACATGGCCCATTGGCAGCTGAATCAATCCCCTGAGAACCTAGCCTCATGCTGGAGCTGCATTTAACTGCCCCAGCTCTGGGAATGCTGTATCTTCCTGCAGCAGGCATCTGTACCCAGTGCTTGGCTGAACAGCAGGGCCTCTTAAAAGAGTCACATCTCTCTACTCCGAGCCTACCAAAGAGACCATGGTCACCAGGAAGGTACACCAGGAAGTCGCTTGTTCAGATTTGTTTTTAGCTTTCTAAGCCTCATGGATATACATGGCCAGATATTGGACACTGTAAGTAATTGAACTTTGCTTTGGGCCACCAGCTCAGTATTAGCTTAGCCTTATGCACTAGCTCTTAAATTAACCCATATTTTTACTAATCTATGTTTTGCCATGTGGCTTTTACCTCTCTCACATTTTGTGTCTTACTCATTTTTCTTCTCAATGGCATCTCCTATTTCCTTTCTCTGTGCCTGCAAGTCCTGCTTAGATCTCCTGCCTAGCTCTTTCTGTTCAACTCTTTATTAAACCAATCACAGCAATATATCTTCACACAGTGTACAAATGTCTCAACAATAACTAATATGAGGGACCTAATCGCACAGTCAGAATTGTGGCCATTAGCAGTGATACGGTCCTTGTCTCACTTGCACAAGGGACCTGGGTTTGACCTCAGATACCTCCAACACACAGAGTAAATCTGCTTAGGGTGTCATCAATCTGCTTCCTGTTCCAAGGTGTTGCGCCTTCCTTTGGTTTGGGTTTTGTATTTAAATTTTAATCAATAAAAGCTGCTGACAATTCCCAAAGTTGTGATCAACTTGTCTCTGCTCATTAACCTCTAATCTAATAGGACCTAAAGATAAGGAGGAAGGCTCTTGAGCCCAATTTCCTTAACAGTAATCCCACGGGAACTATTCACAGCATGGATAATCATCTGCTTGTCTTCAGCGCTCTTCCCCAAGGACATGATACTTGCTCTCTCATGCTTTTGTGTTGGAACAATGGATGATTAAGGCCCAAGAGTTCCCTGTGTGACATTTTGCAAAAAGGCCAGGTATGACTGGGAAAGAAGAGACTTTGTGGGCACACATTAGCTGATCTAACTCTCTAATAATTCTGAGTTCAGCAGCACCAGATACCTTTCCTGGTAGAGTGTACTATATTGGGTTCCAGTAGATGTGAATGGGACAAGTGTTGACTCCTCCCCTGATTTGTTTGCTGTGGGTTAGGGGTTGTTGGTTTCCTGTGTTTATCAGTAAAGTTTTAATGACACACATGTTCTTCATTTCCGCATTGCTCATGGTTGCTATTATGATAGTCAGCAATATTGAAGAATTGAAACAGAGAGAGTACACCATGAATCTTAAAGTAATATAATCCTTATAGGGAGAATCACTGTGGATGGCCCTGAAACCAGATAATTGTCTTAAGGTAAGGATGAATGTTTAGGGATTCCCTTAGGTCCATGTGGAGGTATGCTTACTCAAATGCTAAGACACTCCTTGGCCTCACAAGATTTGAATTACAATGAGATATTTGAGAGGGCTGCTTCCTAATCCATCCAGCCTCAAGAGGTTCACACCTAAGTGCACCAAACCCATTCTCTAGGTGATGTAAGAACATTCCTCTATCTGGCAACCAGTAAGTTTTTCCCTGTGCCATTTGCTTTGCAGCATCTTAGTAATATCAGAGCCCTCACTTCCAGCTGTGAGGCATCTGGCTGGATCTCTTCTTCTCCTTTTAGCTGAAATATTCCAAGTGTCCCTGCTGTGTGTTCTGAACTGGATTGGCACTGACATACCCTCTGTGGCATCCCTGCTGTTGGCCCATCAAAGCCTCCATCAGCCAATCCATCACCCTGCCTACTCAGTAGAGTTACCCACAGGGAACCAACTTTACTGCCCTTGGGGAGATTCAGACACTGGGTTTGAGCGAGGAGATTCACAGGGTTTTACACTGGTTGGAATGTATTAATTCATGTTCTAACTTGATCACAGCATTGAGATAAATGTGCAGAAGGCCCATGATGCTACACAACTGCCAGTTGGTGTTTTGTAATGGGCCCATTTTAATGGAATATGAAAGCACAAGACTTGGGGCTCAGGAGATGGCTCAGCTGGAAAAAGTGTTGCTCTGCAAGTGTGAGTATGCAAGTTCAGATCCTCAGGAATGCCATAAAAGCCCAGCCATGGATTCATGAGCCACAACTACAGTAATAAAGACAGAGACAGGAGAATACTGAAAGCTCACTGGCCAGTTGCCCCAAATTGAGCAATGAACTTCCAGTTTAGTGAGAGGTGCTGGTGTCCATGCAAGAAGACAGTGAGTGATGGAGGAAAATGCTCAGCTTCTTTCTCTGGCCTCTACCACTTGCACAAATGAATTTACCTGCACACTCACATGTACATTTATGAATTTATAGTGAATGTACCTGCATTCACTGCACATACAGAGAGTGCTAGGAATATGGGGTATATAGGGTAGTTATGATTGTGTGTGGATATGGATATGGGATATGTGCACATACACCATATGCCTCCACACTACACACACCATACATACCAAATATCCACAAACAATGCATACACCTAACCACATTATACAGCACACACACACACACACACACACGCACACATGCACACACATATGTACATACCCAAATATACCATATATACACACAGGCATACATTTACATCAGCAGCAGCTGCTGTGCATCATACTCAGATACCACATAAAGAAACCCGGAACCTCTGGTTGAAACAATAATGCTACCCTTCTAGAGGACCCACACAATACACACACACACACACACACACACACACACACACACACACAAAGAGAGAGAGACAGAGAGGAGGGGTGTAGGAGTGAGCCCCACAAAGCTATCCGCCCATGAGGGCAGGGATAAGGAAATTAGCAGGTAGAGATAAGAGGAAGCCAAAGGAAAAAGGACCTCCTCTTTTGGAAGCTGGCCACACTTTTGATTCCTAGCTTGAGTGATTCTCTCTTTCTTTTTCTGGTAAATAAATACATTGTACTCCCCGTTGCATTGACTATCATCCTTAGGGGGGAGAGGGAGAGAGAGAGAAAGAAGAGAGAAGAGAGAAAGGAGAGAGGATATGGTTGAAAGTTGCCCTCTGACCTCCACATGTAAATAGTGCTTCCACCCCCACACACAAATTTTCCTTTTCTCTTAAGTGGATTTTAATGTTGTATGACAGAAAAAAATAGCCAATAGGTATAATATAGCAGAAAAGTTCTGACAGATAAATGAGCTACAATGCTTTGGTGGTAGTCATTAGTTCACCCAGCCTCCATCTGACAGGTATTTGAGTGTCTATTGTGTACCTAGTTTGTCTATATCTATCAAAGTTTAGTTTAAGACATAGTAGAGCTTATCCTGAATAGGAGAGAGAAGACTAATAACAAAGAAACATACAGAAGCAACCAGGACTTCCTGGAGCTATATGAAGAGGTGAACAGAGAATCAAGACAAGGACTTATTTTATAGAAAAGGTGGTTAGAAAAATTATTTAAAGAGATAGATAATCATGAGGTAGATGGAAAATATAGTCCAGGTCTACGGAAAGATGTATTCAAGGCAAGAATTGGCTTGGCTTGCTTCAGGATTGGTAGGAAGGCTTTTCTGGGTAGTATTAAATCTGAACCACTTGAGGGGTGATGCTTCCATTTACTATGTGGAATGGACTGTAGGAAGAACATTCCATCAAAGAAGAGGAACCAGGAGTTTGGTTTCAAAGACATGAAATTTAAGATGTTTGTTAAGTATCTGAGACATAACCATGGGCAGTCAAAGGTTTGAATTTGGAGTGTGGATAATAGGTCTAGCTAATAATTAAACAGTGACTGGGAGACATCTTCCAGTATTTATTTAGATGTGAAAGAACAAGGCAAGGACAACTGTGAAAACACACAAGAGATTCAGAAGCTCAGGGAAGGAAAACAATGTTTCAGGAACAAGGAAGTGATGAATGGAGATGATCTTCAAACAGCTCATAAACCATCACTCTGAGACTGTGGAGAAAGGCCACAGAGTGTTGCTCAGCAACACAGGGAAAACTGAAAGATGGATGCCCTTACAAAGGAGAAGATACAATTCTGGAGTTTGAAATTGAAGTAAACATGTTCAAGCTAAGCAGCAGGCAAAGGTGAGAAATACCTGTGAGGTATTTCATCTACAGTTTGCATTTCCACAGTTTGAACAAATGTAGGGAAACTCATATCCATGAGGGAGAAATTGAAAGAGGAGCTGGTATCCTGGAGGCCTTATCACACAAGGAAAATTGGGACATTGGACATCAGGACACTGAGTTCTGAGCTCGGTACACCCTAGACAAGCAGCATATGTTCTGACAGACTGGTCACTGAGTTTTTGTTACCATGAAATATGGAGAATGCGGTTCCCAGGTGCCTTCAGTGTCCTGGTAAATGGGGAAAGTTTGGAGGCATTCCACCTTGATGCTATTCCAGCTCTGTGTCATGCTGTGTCCCCATTCCACTACAGCTGTTCCTTGGCCATTAATTTCTTTTCCAGTAGTGCATATCCGAGTGTTCATCAGAAATGAGAGGATCCCTATCTTCTAAGATTCTATTTGTCTGAAGCGTCCCTTCCACTTCTTGTTAAAATGTACCCACTTCCGCTCTGCTTCTCCCTCCTGTCATTTATTCTCTCATTTTGATTTGGGAGAGATTAACTATAATTTCAGAACACCCACAGGAAAAAAGACAGATTCATTATTGTTACTCAGTTGCACCAGATCTTTTGTTGTTGTTGTTTTGAGAAAACAGACAATTTTGAAGATTGTTTTAATAAGTATCTACCTATGGCCTTCCTTGCTATTTATAGTGTTTTTTAGTCTACCCTTGTAACAAATCCTGGATCATTTTTTACCTTAACTTGGCTCAAAGATTTGCCTCCTGCCTCTGTATGGTGTAGCTTTGACCAGGAGAGCAGAGGTCATAGTGACACTGTGGTGACCTTGGACCACTGAGCTCACCAGTCTGTCTGACCTCACCACCATAGTGTAGTCTTATTTTACCCATCTCAGCCTGGTCCAACTTATAAACTCTTTCCATAGTTGAGCACTGAAGGAACACATGAAACAACCAAGGTATGTCCAATCCTTCTAGTGGCTAATGATTGCCTTACTCATTCTTCCAATGGACAAGTATAGCCAAACACTGATAAAATGATACAATAACAATAGTGATCACTACTATTTAGTACCTGATAAAGTACTGTATCAAGTATTTTCAATGCATTTTGTCAATTAAACCTCCCATGAACAATATATCCTTAGAGTCATGATTGTTACTGTTGCCTGATAGAGAATTGAGAAAATCAGATAATTACCTCCAATCCTGGTAGCTACACCAAATCAAAATCAATGTCTGTTTTTCTTTCTCCTTGCTGTCTATCTGCTTGCTTTCTTGCATTCTCCCATGTACATATTTATTTTTACAAAAGTGATAAATGTGAATACTAGAACAGAGATAATAAAATAAAAAAGTCCATGTAGGGAATACAAATATGTATGCACACACAAGCATTTTTACTCTTACTTTTTAATTCTGCAGTCTTAGAGTTGCCAATTCTGTAGTATGGGCCCTGATGGCAAGTTCTCTGCCTCACAGCTTTGGTTCTGCCAACATGCTCCAGAGACGAGAATATAGATCTTACTGAATCATCACCCTCACTTTTATCTCACTCTCAGTGTTTTTTCCACTGTGTTCAGTGCCCAGATGGGTAAGTTGCAGAGTGTAAGTCAGCACATGCTTTCCTGCTGTTCCAGGAATTGAAACCCACCCTAATGGGCCTAGCTTGTGTTTCTAGTAAGAGAAATGCTGAGCACACATAAAATGGTGGGTCATTGCCAACCTGTGGTGATATCTTTCTTGCACAAATGAAGTCTGTCAGAGAATGGAGCTTGTCACTAGCTAATCATAGAGGTCTGTAGGTATGTATAGACAGGCAGGAAGTGATGTAGCTGGGCAGTAGCAGTATATAAGCAGGGACAAGCAGGAAATCACTCTTCTCTGTGGAGACTCTTAGGAGGT
The DNA here is from genome assembly GCF_017639785.1 of Mesocricetus auratus. NCBI lineage: Eukaryota > Metazoa > Chordata > Mammalia > Rodentia > Cricetidae > Mesocricetus > Mesocricetus auratus. The sequence continues at coordinate 35,759,260 of NW_024429191.1, read as the reverse complement.
AAGGTGTGCTGTGGTTTGCTCCTCTTCTCTGATCTCTGAGCATTTCTCTCTATATCCAACCCCTGCCTTTTATTTTCTGGGCCAATTAAGGACTCCTTTTACATATTGGCACCCAATGTGGGGCACAAGCCCACAACCCTGAGATTGAGTGTCTCATGCTCTACCGACTAAACCAGCCATGCCAAAAACCTCACATTACACCAACCCCTAATTCTTCATTTATAATTTTTCCTGACTTTTATTTTTGTATTAGATAATCTTTTTACTACTGAATTAAAAATACTTCCTCCTTTAAAATTTTTGTTTCATCTATTATTTTGGAACTATAGGGAGATGGGGTGGATATAGGAGGAACTGGGTGAGAGGGGAATAAAGATTTTCATAATATATTATATGAAATTTCCCCCAAAATCAATACAAATAGTGTGTTTAAAACTGTAGCATTTTATTCTGGAAATTCTGGAAAGTGCTTAAGTCATTTATTTTTTTTATTTTTAAATGATTTATTTTGTTTTACACATATAATTGTTTTGTGTATATATATGTACATGCACTGCATGCATGCCTGGTAACCATAAAGGCTAGAAGAGGACATCAGGTCTCCCAGAACAGGAGTTACAGACAATGGAGAGCTGCTATGTGGGTGCTGGGAGCTGAACCCAGGCTCTCTGCAAGAGCAGCAGTGTTCTTCTCTACTGAGTCATCTCAAGCTCCCCCAAATTTAGAATCACTTAGGTATGGGTGTTATACTTTGATTTCTTTTTGTTTCAAAGGCTTTCCTTACTCTCTGGTTTCAAAACATAATCCATGTTTTTTTTTCTATTATCTTTTATAGACCTCCTCTCTCTCACTGTGACCTCCATTTGGCTACTGAGTTCCTGCATATGCATAGTACTGCATGTCTTTCTGGGCTGTTTTCTCAGTACAGGAAAAGTACTAATCATTAAGCTGGGCATGTAACATTTGTGCTTTTTGCAAACTGTGGGATGGAGGGGGAATGAGGTCATTGTAAACTGCAGCCCACTCATGATGGCCTTGGAATTACACAAGTGACTTTGAAGTGCTGCCGGGTTTGAGAATTATCAGTCAAGACAACACATTATGACCTTTTCCTATCTGTCCAGGAAACAGTTGTGCTCTTCACCTTAGTTTCTCTCATGCCATAAACCATTATCACCAGAACTTGGAGGAGTCACATAGACTACCTCAAAGTCTACTGACTCACTGGGTCTCAAAACTGACCCAGTGTACAAATTCAGCTGAGAATTCAATACGTCTTCAGTTCTTCTCTTCACTCTTTATTACATAAGTCAGAGTCTGTGGGCAGACAAGCACTAGCTCATGACTGAAAGGTGTGAAATTAATTTAATCCACATGAAAACACTCGTGAAGTATTCATTAAATCAAGGTTGTTTTCACCCAATGTTTTAAATGCTGCTCATGAATATATTCATTTTTCTATTTGTTCATACACATTCATTTATTGATTCAACAAATTTAATGGGGATTGTTTTCTGGTGTATGTGATGCAATATCACACATTGAATCTGTATTGAAATGCTTTTATAATTTTACTGGATATATAAGATATGTGAAAATGAGATATTAATAAGAAAGGCACAATCTGAACATAGTACAAGAAACACAATATAGAGACTGTTATATGACACCTTGCTCTTACAAAAACAAAATGCCAAAAGGTCAGTGTGACATATGAACCACTGAAGCATGTGCCTCAGAGAGGTAACTACTTGTGGTTTGGATTCAGGGTATGGTAAAGGGCATCTGATACCAGGATGTCATACACAAACATAAACCTTGCATCTTCAAGAAATGATGGAAACATTTCTCTATCCCTTTTACCTTCATCCATCCTTTAACATAGTTTGCCCTTCTCTTTCATTGGGAATATATGCTTAGGACTTAATGCTTACCCCTCAAGTGTGGGGACAGCAGACCTTGGGCAGAGACCCACTTCCCCATCAGCCTGGGAGTAGGCAGCTGTAAGACAATGTTTACTAAAAACATGTTTACTAAAAACAATACAATGTCCGGGGCAATAAGTTCCTGAAAAGGGCTGGTCCACAGGAACCACCCTGACCTCGACCTTTTCCAAAGACTAACCGCCTCTTCTGACCCACCCAAGTCAGTCTCTGGTGTCAGAGCAGAACCAGCCAGGGGTAAGGAGTGAGCAGAAGCTTTTCTGGAGGGAAGCTTTTCTTGGGAAGTTTTCTTGAGCCTTTTTGGGGCCTGCTTAAAGTTTTCTTTACATCGTTGACTGGTCTCTGTGTCATCAATCCCAACACCCTCTGCACATTCTCGGATACAGGCTGCGCAGCGGGTGCAGCAATTGGAGGTCCCACAGAGACTGTGAAAGCGAGGTAAGTGGACAGGGTTAAGAAACGATGGGAAATAGTTCCAGGAAGCTTGAATCATTACAGTATCAATTTAAAAAGTTATTTAAAGGACATGGGACTGCAGTCAAATCTAAAACCCTAGAAGGCTTTCTAAAATCGATTGAACAAGCGAGTCCATGGTTCATTACTGGGGGAAGCTTAAATATCCCAAATTGGGAGGAGGTTTGCCGTAATCTTCATCGACTTTTAGAAAAAGAGGGATCTGAATCCTTGCCCCCTACCACATTCTCCTTATGGAGATTAGTATGGGGTGCACTTTTGACAGATAAGGTTCTTCACTGCCAGGTAGTTCAGGCCACAAAACAGGCTTTTTTAGAGTTACAAGAGACTGAGACTCAAGCCTCCTTGAGTTCAGGGGTAGAGAGTGAGGATGAATCATCTGAAAAGACCCTGCCCGAAACTAGAGGCTCCATTGTTAGTGAGGATGAGGAGGAGTCTCTTAGCAACAACAACAAAAAAAATGGGTAGAGATCTCTGGGCACGACCCAAAAAGAAGGACTCCGGTCAGAATCGGTTATATCCTTCTCTGTCAGACCTAGAAAATGGAAGTAGCTCAGACTCAGACTCATCAGAGTCTGAGAAGGAACAGTTACTTGTTGAGATCATGGCCCTTAAAAAAGAACTAAAAAAGACTCGAATTAAGAAAAGACAGGACAGGGAGAGAAACACTTCTCCATACTCTGAAAAAAGGGACTCCTCCTATGATATAACCCAGTACTTCTTGGGCCTTGATGGAAGACCCAAAGGAGGGGGTCCAATACTGCTCGGTGGTGGCCCTAGTAATAGAAGCTCCAGACCCGAACAATTCCAGGCAGGTCATTCGGCGTCATGACCCTTTAAGTATTAAAGACATAAAACAACTTAAAGAGGCAACTTTAAATTATGGAGTGCAGGCTCCCTTTACACTTTCCTTAATGGAATCTTTTGCGTCTCTTAACTTGACACCTAGTGATTGGCAGCAGCTTTGCTGAGCGACTCTATCTGGGGGAGATTATTTGATTTGGAGGGGTGAGTTTCAGGAAAAATGCAGCTAGACAGCCCAAAGAAATGCACAGGCTGGACAGCCCCAGAGAAATGTGGAGATGCTTACTGGGAGTGGTCAATACTCCACCATTCAACAACAAATGCAATATGACATCACAGTCTATGCCCAAGTGGCAGCAGCGGCACAAGGGGAAAGGAAGGAGGGGATCACCTGTCCAAAGTCCTTCATGGACACTCTGAACCTTTTCAAGACTTCGTAGACCATCTCAGTCAGGTAGGAGAAAGAATATTTGGGGGCATTGGGCCTGCGATGCCAGTCATCAAGCAGATGGCTTTCAAAAATGCAAATAAGTATTGTAAGGAAGCCCTTCGCCCCTATCGCAATAAAAGTCTAAGTGACTACATCCGGATCTGTAGGGACATTGATGAGAACTTCATCCAGATTCAAACGTTAGCTGCTGCTATTCAGCCCCAAATGGGGAAAGAAAGACCTAATCAGGGAGGGAGGAAAACATGTTTCAGCTACAGTAGGGAGGGACACTTCCATAGAGAGTGCCCTCAGAATAGTACTATCGGTCTCAAGAGACCTGGTTTATGCCCTTGTTGCCGAAGGGGATATCATTGGGCCAATGACTGCTACTCTAAAACTGACAGGGAGGGAAATTTCCTTCCTGCTAATAATAATCAGGGAAACTGGAGGAAGGCCCCGCCCCAGGGCCCCAAAATCAATGTGTATGGGACAATAACCCCTCCTCCGGGCAGTGGCAGGATTCATTTTCTCCCCCAGGGCAACCCCTTCATATCTCAGACCTCCTTAGTGCCACTTCATTGAGTGCAGGATTGGACCTCGGTCCCTCCGCCAGGCAATCCTAATACCCGAAATAAGGATCCAGGCCCTCCCTACTGGGGTACATGGACCATTGCCCCCAGGCACAGTCGGACTACTCTTGGGACTGTCCAGTACTATTCTTCGAGGCATCCAGGTATAACCCTGGTGTTATAAACCAGGATAGTGAGGGAGAGATTAAAATAATGACATCAGTGGCTAGTGGGGTTGTTGCCATCCCAGCAGGAGAATGGATTGCTCAGTTACTCCTCCTCCCTACAGCTCCTTGTGAGGCTCGAAAAATTAAAGAGAAAAGGGGCAACCAAGGTTTTGGAAGTACCGGCCCAGCAGCATTTTATGTAGCCACTATGGAGAACCGCCCCCCAGCTTACATTAAGGATAGAAGGCAAGTCCTTCAAGGGCATCTTAGATTCTGAAGTGGACATTTCTGTCCTCTCAGATAAATTTTGGCCCCCTGCCTTACTGAAACAGGAAGGGACAGTGACCCTCCAGGGAATAGGACAGGCTGTGCCACAAAAAAGCCTCAGAATTCTAAAGTGGTAAGACTCTGAGGGCCACACAGGGCTTTTTCAGCCATGTTTTGTCTGGCCTCCCTATTAACCTCTGGGGACACCACCTCATGCAAGAAATGGGAGTAGTTCTCACCACCCAGGCACCCAAGTCCAAAAGCAGGGGCCCCCAGATGATGCACGGAATGGGCTGGAGTCCGGGGAGGGGACTAGGTAAACTAGAACAGGGAGAGGTTTGCCCTGTGGCATCCCTCCCTTTGGAGACCAGGGCTCTGGGGAATAGGAATGGTTTTGGTCATTTTTGATGATGGTCACTGTTGTGCCACCAACCCCCATACCCATCACATGGCTATCGGATGATCTGGTATGTGTGGAACAGTGGCCCTTACCAGCGGAGAAACTTCGGGCGGCTCACCAGCTATTTCAAGAACAGTTGGTTCCTTCCACGTCCCCCTGGAATACCCCGATATTTGTAATTTAAAAATATTCAGGGAAATGGAGGTTACTACAAGACCTGAGGGCCATGAATGCGACCATGCAGCCTATGGGGGTGCTCCAGCCTGGCTTGCCCATGCCTGTGGTCATTCCTAGAGACTGGCATTTGATTGTCATTGATTTGAAGGACTACTTCTTTTCTATTCCCTTGCATTCTCAAGATAGTCCTCAGTTTGCATTTAGCCTTCCTGCAATTAACTTTAGGGAGCCTGCCCTTTGCTCCCAATGGGTGGTGCTCCCCCAAGGGATGGCTAACAGTCCAACTATATGCAAGATTTATGTAGCTGCCTGTTTAGATCCCCTCAGATGTAAGTTCCCTGATCTTTACATTATCCACTACATGGATGATATTCTTTTGGCTGCGGCTGAAGAAAGACAATGTTACATAGCCTTTGCAGAGCTACAGGAGGTTCTGGAGGCCCGCGGATTTATTTAGACTCCTGAAAAGATCCAAAAGAGACACCCCTTATACTTATTTGGGTCATCAAAGTCAACAAACTGGCCTCCGGCCACAAAGACTCCAAATTGATTGTTCAAATTTAAAAACGCTTCATGATTGGCAGAGATTTTTGGGTGAGGTGCAGTGGTTTCGCCCTTCTCTTTTTATTAAAACAGGGGCTCTTAAAGCCGTTTATGACATTCTTCCTGGGGATCCTGCTCTAACTCCCCCTAGACAGATTATCCCAGATGCCCTACAATTGTTGTTAAAAAGTATAGAGCAAGCCCACCTTCGGCGCATAGATTATGGGCAGCCCCTTGTTCTGGTTGTACTTTCTTCTAGCTTTTCACCCACTGCCGTGTTTTGGCAGACTGGTCCTATTTATTGGATACATTTGTCAACCTCCCCTAAGAAGGTAGTGGCTCCTTACTATGATCTGATTTTACAATTGTTGTGGAAGGCGCACAAGGTTAGCATGCAAACCTTTGGAAAGAGTCCTGATAAAATTATCCTTCCTTATGGTAAGGAGGAGGTGGAACATCTACAGATCTTCCATGATGGGTGGACCCTGCTTATTATATCTACAGGCACCCAGTTTGATAACCATTATCCCAATAGCCCCTTGATGTCTTTTTTTTAAACAACACCCTATGATTTTCCCCAAGATTTTAAAGGAGAACCCTCTAGTTGGAGCTCACTCAGTCTTTACAGATGGCTCCTCCAAGGGTTTCACAGTGGTGGTTTCTTCTCAGGTGCAGAAGAGGGTACCGAGCACAAGCACAAGCCACCGAGTTGTTTGCTTGCTTGATGGCTTTCCAAATGTTTGAGGGAGAGCCCTTTAATTTATATACTGATAGTGTTTATGTTGCCAACATTGTTAGACCTTTAGAAACTTCTCCATATGTTCTTTTAACCTCTCAGGTTCGTTCTTTGTTAGTTCAGCTCCAACATCTTATTTGGCAGCACATCTACCCTGCTTATGTGGGATTTGTTCATGCACATACTAACCTTCCAGGACCCCTTGCCCAGGGCAATCAATTTGCTGACTCCTTGACCCGCCCTAGGTTCTTATTCACTCAGGAGCAGCTTGCCCACCAGCTCCATGAGCGGTATCATCTAAATGCCTGCTCCATTAAATTTCACACTGGGTGCCCCTTATCCATAGCTACACAGATTACCGCTCAGTGCCCTGATTGTTCCCCTTTTCATAATTCTCCCAATGAGGCGGTAAATCCCCGGGGCCTCAGGGCCAACCATCTCTGGCAAATGGATGTCACTCACCTGCTACAGGCAGGGAAATTAAAATACATGCATGTCTAGGTGGATATGAATTCTAAACTGATTTTTGCCTCTCTCCACTCAGGAGAGAAGATTAAAGATGTTATTTCTCATTGCCTGCAGGCCTTTGCCTACATGGGCATTCCCAATGCCCTAAAAACGGACAATGGCCCTGCCAATGTCAGCCATCACTTTGCTGCCTTTTGCAGGGAACATCACATTGTCCATTCTTTTGTTATTCCTCACAACCCCATGGGACACGCTATTGTGGAGCGTACCCATGCCACTCTCAAACAATATTTCAAGAAAATAAAAAAGGGGGAGTATGTTACATCCCCCAATATTCAGTTATCCACCATACTTTACATTTTAAATTTTTTGACCATAGACCTTAATAATTTGTCTGCTATGGAGAGACATTGGAATAAACCCTCCCAGTCCTTGGGATGGGTCAGATGGAAGGATTTGATTACAGGAAAATGGCAGCCACCCACTCCCTTACTAGCTAGGGTCTGAGGGGCTATTTGTGTTTTCCCTCCGGGAAGTGAGAAGCCCATTTGGGTCCCAGAAAGGTGCATCAGGCATGTCGACCCCAATACTACTCCTGATACTAGGAATGTTCACCATGATAAAGATGACCCAACCGTTGCCGAACACTCAGGTAAGGGAAGTATGGGTGCTGGTAAGGATCACCCCCCCCATTTTGATGAGAGTTAGTCATTCCAGCTCCCTGTTCATCAATTTTTATAGCACCAATAATACATTGGGAGCGGCTGCTGCCAATGAGAGATTAAAAAGTCAGAAACTAAACATTCTGAGTTTCCCCCTCCTAAAGGGGAATCACTCTTTTATTAAAAAATATTTAATGTCACCTAGATTAAATCTCCAGGCCTTAGCCTGACAAAGGTTGGGAAAGAAAGGGGAACCTGAGAGATTGCCCTCAGTTGGAGGGTGGTTGTGTAATTCTTAAGGCTTTTTGCCTGAGGGAACATCCTTGGTTGGAGGATGGATTGAAAATGGGTGAATAGCCGGGCATTGGTGGCACACACCTTTAATCCCAGCACACCTTTAATCCCAGTACTCGGGAGGCACAGGCAGGCAGATCTCTTGAGTTCAAGGCCAGCCTGGAGTACAGAGCAAGTTCCAAGACAGCCTCCAAACAATACAGAGAAACCCTGTCTTGAAAAAAAGAATGGGTGAATCAAAAAAATTGGTAACAGTAAAGAGATACTGGTATTAAGTAAAGAAAAAGACAAAGGTATATGGAATGGAAAAAGTTTGTTTGCATTTAAGGTCAATTTTGTGAGTTATTGCTAAAAACTTTTGGCCAAAATCCTGGCCTCTCCACCTTGCATCTACAGAGTTACAAGGAGTAGGTATGACTGTACCCAATGACTGTAGCTCAAATGGAGGAATGAAGAGGAGCATACAGGACTTTTTAACCTTTTTAGTTCAAGTATTGTCTGGGGTTGTTCTTTTACATAGATTTCAATTAAGGAAGTTTCATTTCAACAGACTAATCATGACCTAGGGAAAAAGGATGACCGAAAGATGCATGTATGAAATGTGATTGTGAATGTGTGAGTGCGAACTGCTTATATGATTAAAAGGATACTTAAATCCCTTCAAAAATAGTTTAAAAGCTACCTATATTGCTTTAGATATAGCCAAAAGGAACATCCAGCCAGTCGGTTAATGTCTTAACAGAAGAGTTAAGATGCAAATGAGGCCTTGTCAGCTAGTGAGAGCTCTGTCGGTTAGATTGGGAAAGACTGCTCACAGATTTCAAATAATTTTCAAAAGTTATTTAGGAAACAGTATAGTTTACAATCTTTGAATGATTTTCAGAAGTTTTTGGGAAATAACTAATGGATATGTCCTTTTTAAAGAGCATCTACTAATAATCTAGATAGTGATCCCAATTCACCTAGATAGTTAACTAAGGAGGGTAGACAAATCCTTCTACTGTTATGGTCCAGCCTCAACAGTTCAAACAAAATTTAGAAAATAAAAAGGGGGAGTAATGTCCTCAGTCCCCACATGACTCATCAAATAATACACTCCTCATTTAAAAATTTTTAAAATGTAAATGCCAGTGAGCAATCTGCTTCAGATTCCGGCATGATGGAACTTGAGCAACTATTGCTCAGGTCAAATGGAGACATCCATGCACTAGACAGTGGAGAAGACCCTAATTTGGGGTCAGGGCATGTTTATGTTTTCTTATAGGAAAAGAATAAAGCTTCGGCAGCTGTTAGAACATTTGGTGAGATGCATGGAGCAGAGAAAAACTGGACCTGAGACCATGGGAGCCTACCTAAGCCAGTTTGAGTGAGATCTCCTAAATCAGTGTTCCTGACCCTTGATGTCATCGAATCTGCAGCCCGAGAAAGAAAGAAAACAGTCAGTTAGTGATTTCCAGTTTCTCAACAGGCCTGCTACATCAACCTCCCGGAAACGTGAGTTTTCATCCCAAAGCCAACAGAGAAGTGGAAAGATTAACAGTCTGCCCTTGACACACCTTGAAACAAAAGAATTCATTTTGCCAGTTTTTCCCTTTGGGAGAAAAAAAGGACCTATTTAAATCATTTGGACATTGATATGGACTGTGATGAGTGGCAAAAGCCTCTTTTCAGTATTTGAACAGGACATGGTCACATGAAATATCAGACTTGGTGGTTCCTGTTTCTGGAATCACGCCTATGCCAGTGTATTTTTCTGGAGAAATACAATTTGTCCTAATGCGACAAAAAGGAGACTTTGGCTCAAGTTGCATATTCAGCTGAGGCTACTTATGTTAAATCAACAAACTGCATCACCACAGGAACAAATTGGTGCTCTGTGGATAGTGCAACAAGCCTCTTGTTCATATTTTTTATGAACATCAATGATTGTACCTAATATATCTGTGCAAGTGCCCTTTCTAAATGCTTTCCTGAGTAGATCTTGGAACGATTGTAAACTTTATCACTGTTTTGACCATCAAATGGTAACTGTAAATCACATGTGGGTTACCCTTGTAACAGAGGAAGGCTGGTAGAATATTATGGCCCAGATCTGGTGATGGGTATGGTGATGGAGAGGCACTATGTCAATGGGGGTCCTGGAAATGGTGGCAGTGGCGGTAGGCATTCTGGCTTTATGCTGAGCTCAAATGTGCCTTGTTCCAGAGGCAAGAGATCCGTAACCAAGTATTGCTTAGCTTAGCCCATGGCAATCCTGATAGCCATGAAGTTTGGTTACAGATGATTTAAGGATGAGGTTCTTCCAATGACGGGCAACCTGTGGGGAAGACCCCTCCCACCTAAGACAGGGGTCACAAGGTCTCCCAAGGACGGGCAAGGGAGGGTGACCCTACTTGACCTAAGCCAGGAGTGCCTCATTAGAAAATAAAATAGGGGGAATTGTGGGGACAACAGACCTTGGGCAGAGACCCACTTCCCCATCAGCCTGGGAGTAGGCAGCTGTAAGACATTGTTTACTAAAAACAATATAATGCCTGGGGCAATAAGTTCCTGAAAAGGGCTGGCCCACAGGAACCACCCTGACCTCGACCTTTTCCAAAGACTAACCACCTCTTCTGACCCACCCAAGTCAGTCTCTGGTGTCAGAGCAGAACCAGCCAGGGGTAAGGAGTGAGCAGAAGCTTTTCTGGAGGGAAGCTTTTCTTGGGAAGTTTTCTTGAGCCTTTTTGGGGCCTGCTTAAAGTTTTCTTTACATCATTGACTGGACTCTGTGTCATCAATCCCGACACCCTCTGCACATTCTCGGATACAGGCTGTGCAACAGACATGGCACTCAAGCAATGGTAATTATTTGATTTAAAGTTATTGATGAACATAGAGAAATATCATGAAGTATCATTGAGTTGTATAGTGTGAATTTTACAAGTGATGTAAGTGTAGCCTCTAAATACATTACTTTAAAAAATTTGTCCTTGATCAATTACTCTTATTGTTGCTAGGGAGGGGTTTGTTTTTGCTCCTGTGGGGTTAATAGAACACACTTGCAGAAGACTGGATTTTGAATCCCAGCATGGATGTTGGATGGCTTACAGTGTCCCGTTACTCCAGCTTCAGGGACTGCTAAACCCTCTTCTGGCCATCTCAGACACCTGTTCTTACACACACAAAACCACACATGTATACACATGATTACATTTTAAACTTCCTATTTGTGCTCACACTCTGAGAGTGCTGTCTCACTGTGGGGAAATCATGGTGGTCCAAGCAGGAAACGCTGGTCACAAAATAAGCAAGAATCATGGATATTGGTGCTCAGTTAGATTTCTCCTTTGCATTTAGTCTTGGACCCCAGTGCCTGGAATGGTGCTGCCCATATTTAGATGTCTCCTCACCTCAGTTAATTTAATCTAGAGACTCCTTCACAAATATGCATAAAGGGTTATTGTGTAGGTGAGTCTAGATTCTACCATGTTGATAATATTAGCTATCATACCCAGTTTGATAGAACATTCAAGACACCCCCAAACAATTTATAGGGGATCTGCTGCAGACTTTGAGGATCATGGTAATTTTGAGCTGCTGCTTTGCACAGGTGAGGAGTTGGGTTTGTCTTCAGCTGACTATCCCCAGAAAAATGCATCACACATTAGTTTTCCTCCTCTCTAGTTCCTATGTCCTTACTGGTTGACTCTAATGGTAAATTCTTGTGTTTAAGTATGTAGTGCTAACAATATACTTGCACCTTCAACTCTTCTGAGTCTTCTTTCTAAAGCACATACAAATGCTTTGGTAGCCTTTTAGTGTAGGGACTGGATGGAGAGTTGAGAGAACTGAGCTTTATGAATGGCTTAAAATGCTAGGCATATTTTATGAATGACAGTTACCTGGCTATGTGAGCTGGGAGAAATGTTGCCTCTCTCTCATTCCTGGGGTCTGCAGTTGGAAGGAGAGAAGATTGTTTATGTGTGGATGGGGAGTCAAAGTCATCAACAACCACAGTGACTGGGGACCACAGGGCTCCATATCAGGCTCTGAGCTGTCATCCTTTCCTGCTGCCTTTTAACCTGTATGCACCACCTAATCATTTGTACCTCAACACTTTCAACAAACCATCGCTTTGTTTTAAAAAATGCATCACTAAAGGAACATGATCATGTTTGTGGTTTGGTGTGTATTGATTATTCTCCTGTTCTTGGAGCTACTTTTGACTTACCTTTCCCCTCCAATTTATATTTTAAGATATAGTGAATCATCATCATCATCATCATTTCCACTTTCCATCTGAGAAAATTGTCTTACCATCATTCAGTTGGCTCTAATTTTGTATTATAGTTAGGAATGCACATTAATTGTACATGTTAGTGGGTTCCATTGCTACATTTCCATACATGAATATGTCTTGCTTTGATTATATTCACCCATCTTGAGTCATGCTCAAGAGCTGGAAAACCCACACTGTGCTTTTATATGCTTTTTGTCACTGTGCAATCAGTATCAAGGGCGCAGATCTGTGACGACTGGGTTGAAACTCACTGTCACTGGCAGCCTTAGTGAAAACTTGCTGTGAGAAACTTTGCTTTTCTTTCAGTCTACATCTATGCTTTTCTGGGAACACTTTCCCCCCTTTCTCAGTTGTCCACACCAACTCCTGGGCATGGTTTTACTCTCTAAACATCTAAAACTAGCATCATGTGTCCATTAAATAACTTTAAAGGTAACAATAATGTCACTTGGAAGCATGAATAATAGGGGGGTAAACAGGCTTGAGGGAAGAAAAGCTGCACACACACACACACACACACACACACACACACATCTGTTCTAGTATACTTTCTGTTGCTATGATGACATGATGACATACTCTGACCCAAAATAACTTAGGGGAGGAAAGGGTATACTTGACTTAGAACTCCAATCCATCACTGACGGAAGTCAAGGCAGAAACTTCAAGGTAGGTCTGCTTATTAGTCTATGTAGCTTTACCCCCAACAAAGGTACTCACTTTATGGTCAATAAGTATAGCAGGAACTTCAGAGGATGCTACACGTTCTCTGGTTCATAACCTGGCTTCTATTCAGCTGACTTTCTTACATAGCCAAGGGAACGACTCCATCCACAGTAGGTTGCCCCCCCCCTGCTTCAGTGAATAAATTGAAGACAATTTTGAGACAGTTCTACACAGGCTTATCTGATCTGGGCAATTTCTTCACTCAAACGACTCAGGGCTGTGTCGTGACTGTTAAGTCAAGTAAAACAATTTCTAAAATATAAATTATCTATTACTTTAGGAAGGAGTAAGTCATCCTTTTACATTGCAAACTATACCGGTGCAGTTGGTAAATTTCTACTCTATGGTGAAATTCGATGTCTTTTCTGTTTTGCAACCTTCCTTTGCCAGCCAACATTACAGGAGAAATCTGCCTTCTTTGACAGGAAGAGAGGAATTAAATTATGAACAGAAACACTGAGACTGGCGAACATGCATGCCTTTGTCTCCAGATGGTGGTAATTACTAGTTCCTGCCCCTCCTATTCTTTCTACCCTGGGCTGTCAAACTTCTCACCTGCCTTTAGAAAGATTAACAATAGCTAATGTGCTTGCTTTTTAAATGAAAATCCTCCAGTTTAAGAGAACAATCAAGAACCACTCAGACTTGGCTTCTAGCCTACCATTCTGTCTTTGTCCCCTCTCCTATGTTCAGCATCAGTGTAGGAATTGACCTTCAGGTCCCACTGAGGATACTGTGGTGTTCTGCTGTGGCTTGACACATTTCCTTTTCATAACCAAGGTTACACTGTTTCTTGACCCTTCAGGAAGGTATGTGCTCCCAAAGACCCTTTTCTCTCTGTCTGTCTGTCTTCCAGGCAGAGTCTTGGCTGGAGGAGCATATTCTACCATCTCTAAGGTTCCTGTCTTCCATTAAGCACCATTGTCATCAGAAATGAATGATGATCAAGAGCAAAGACCAGAGTGACCACACCTTACATAAAGCCACACACATCTCTAATCAGAAAACATAGCAGTGATTAGAAGTAGAAGTGACCATTCCTAGGAATTCAAGATGCTCAGAAATGGATAGACATCTATAACCACCACCATCTAGAAATTTTTATCAGTTCAGAAAATGTTCCTGTATTTATCACTGATCAGTCTCCATCTGCCTCTACTCCTTTCCAGTATTATTGGTCTTTACATTTGTGTTTTCTGGACATTTTTACAAATGGCAGTGGCATTTGGATCTTGCCACTTAACATGTTTAAACTTCACACATTTTGTGGCAGGAATTAATCTCATTCCTTCATGCAGTAGAGTAATATTTGACAGCATGAGTACCATATTTGTTTATTTGTTAATAATGGGCCTCTGGAAGATTTCTACACATTAAAATTTTTTTGTATTTTATTTTTTATATTTAAATTAGGAACAAGGTTGCTTCACATGTCAATTACAAGTCCCTCTCCCTTTCCCTCCCCTCCTCCCATGCCCTCCCACCAACCCCCCCAATATCCCCTCATTTCCCTAGGGAGGGTGAGGCCCTCCATGGGGGTGTCCATAGTCTGTCATTTTATCCAGGGCAGGACCTAGACCCTCCCCTAAGAGTCCAGGGTGAGAGTGCATCTCTCATTGTTGGATGGGAGCCCAAAGTCCATTTGTATACCCAGGATAAATACTGATCTACTACCCAAGGCTCAATAGATTACCTAGGCCTCCTCACTGACACCCACATTCAGGGGGTCTTGATTAGTCCCATGCTGCATTCCCAGGCATCAGTCTGGGATTCAAGAGCTAACCTTTGTGAGGTCAGCTGTTTCTGGGGGTTAAACAAGCCCAGTCTTAACCCCTTATACACATTAGTAGATGTGTGTGGTGTGTGTGGGGTGTGTGTGTATGTGTGTGATAAAATACAGTGATAAAGGAAACCTAAGGGAAAAAGAGTTTATTTGTTCACAATTCTAGGTTATAGTCTATCCTTGTGTGACAGTCCAGGTGGCAGAACCCTGGAGCAAGTCATGCACAGTTAAGAGTAGAGAAATGAATGAATTTGTGCATGCCTGTGCTCAACTCACTCTCTACTTTTCATTCATTCTGAGGCCCAGTCCATTAAATACCACTTCCTGTACACAGGATGGGCCTTCCTGCCTTATCAAGCCCAAATTGAGACAATGCTTCACAGGTACACCCACAGGCTAACTTAATCAATCAAGACAATTCCTCACTCAGGTTATTATCATAGGTAATTCCACATTTTGCCCAGTTACCAAGTTCTCAAGAAATAGGTAGAATGAAGAACATTCTTGGCCAAAATAGCACATAAATTTGCCTGTATCTAAATTGAGGATTCTGCAAGCTAGGATTGGGAGAGGTAATTTTCTCCTAGGAGGAACACTCATATTGGTTGTCCAGTGCCAAAAGATCAGCCTTGAAAACATACATGCAAGTAATATTATATAAGCATAAGATGTCATATGGAGGAATATATCTGCATAATATATATATATATATGCAAAAACAATTAGGGAAGAAGAGGCCATGGGCTTGAAAGGAGAGGGGAGGAGTCCATGGGAGGGAGGAAAGAGAAAGGAGAAACTTTGTAATTGAATTATAATCTCAAAACCAAAAAACCAACTAAAAAACAGAAACATCTATTCCACACCATGCTGTTCCTCCAAAGTTGTTTTGGCCTTTTCTTTGCATTACATTCACATTCATGTACACTGGTGTAACATGGTTGATGACCAAGGAAGGAAGAGAGAGGGGCCTGGGAAACCCTAAACTGTTGTTAAGCCTCTTTAGGATTATTTTATTCAAGACAGGGCTTCTCTGTGTAGCTTTGTAGATCAGGCTGGCCTGGAACTCACAGAGATCTGCCTGCCTCTACCTCTGCCTCCCAAGTGCTGGGATTAGAGACAGACACCACCACTGCCTGGCAGAGTCCTTTAGAACTTTATTTTTGTTTTGTTTTGTTTTTCAAGACAGGGTTTCTCTGTATTGTTTTGGAGGCTGTCCTGGAATTCACTCTGTAGACCAGGCTGACCTCGAACTCATAGGGATCCCCCTACCTCTGCCTCACCAGTGCTGGGTTTTGATTACCCACAGGTAACCTCAGCACTCAGTCCTAGCCTTATTCCTGAGCATTGGCCAAGTCCTTTTATTCTCCCTAGCCATTGGTTTGAGATGCAGTCTTTTTATATCCTGCTAGTTCTCCCAGTTCCTGTCACTGATGTGGCAAATAATCTACTGGTGTTTGGAAAATGGGTGATTATTGTGGTCTGAGTATGAAGTGCCCACCCATAGGTTTATGTGCTTGACCAATTAGCTTCCAATTGACAACACTGTTTGGGAAGGTCATGGAGCATTGCTAGAGTCAGTGTGTCCCTTGGGGCTGCCTTTGAGTATTTTTAGAATGGCTCTAGTTGCTACTTGTCTGTTTCCTGACAGAGGTTACAACATTACACTTCAGTAATCTCTGATATGCCTTACCCACCATGATGAATTCTCTGTCCACTTGTATTATAAGTTAGAATACAGCCTTCTTCCCTTAAGTTGCTTTTGTCATGGAATTTGGAATAGCACCAGGAAATATAACCAATGTGGTGATTTAAAGATTTGCTTTATCTTTAATTGTGTATCTGTGTGGGTCTGTATGCCTGTGTGTCCATGTGGGTATATACAGATGAATGCAAATGCCTGCAGATATCAGATGTGTAAGATCCCCTGAGCTAGAGTTGCATAGACTGTGAGCCACCAGACCCAAGGACTGGAGATTAAACTTTGGTCCTCTGTAAGAAAAGGCTCTTATCCACTGAGCCTTTTCTCCCGCTTCCATTGATTCTTTTTCAGTCTCCATTTTAACCTGGATTCCTTTGAAACTTTTGGCTCATCAGAACTTCTGCATGTGTGGCTGTTTCCTGCTTGGGGAGTGAAGGGAAACAGCATAGACACAGATGAGCCTTACTGGCTTCATTCACCACCAATACTTGTCTTGAACCTTTCCTTTTTATTTTTCTCTGCTATGAAGATGGGATTCCAGAAAGAGTCATAGGAATGGCAGTCTGGCAGCAAATGAATAATGAACTTATAACACCTAGAAGTGTTATGATTTTTCTTTTGTTTTCCATGCAATATAGAATGGCAAACATGAAGCCAAAATTGTGACAGAGTGGCAGCTCCAGCAAAGAGGCAGATGGAGCACAAACTGGGATGGGGGTGGGGTAAGAGGAGAGTCTGGGAGCCAGGAGAGCTGTGTTCTTTCACCCTGAGAGTCTTCAGCCAAGAGAGAAACTCTCTGAAGTTCTCACCATCATTTGTAAGGAGCCTAGTGCAATGCTGTCCAGTGAGCTTTTCCTGAGGAGTTTAACAAATGTCTGTTCGCCCCAGATAAGGGCGACTAAAGAAGGAAAAGAATTCTACCCAAGTTCAATTAAGAATATTTGCAAGTGACTTAAGAGGGGTTACAATACT
Source organism: Mesocricetus auratus (assembly GCF_017639785.1). NCBI lineage: Eukaryota > Metazoa > Chordata > Mammalia > Rodentia > Cricetidae > Mesocricetus > Mesocricetus auratus. Next base: position 35,741,864 of record NW_024429191.1, on the reverse strand, counting down.
GAGGGAACATTCTCTCCCTCTCTTGCTCCATCACTCCCTCCCCCCATCTCCAACCTTTAAATGCCTAGATTTGCGGGAGAGGAAGGTTCCCCAAGCCTCATCCCACCATTAGCTTCTGATCACTGAATTGTGTATTAGAAGTTTCTTAGAATAAGTATCAAATAAAACAATAGGAAAGGCCATGTCAAACAGAGCAACAATCTTAAATGACATGGTCAAAGAACATAATGAATGTACTTGAATATGGTGGCAAAGGACACTGGGAATGTGCAAGTAAACAAGAGAAGAAAGAAAAGGGGAATGCTAATTCTGGAACACTTCTTTCTACTGGATGCTCTGCATAATGCTTTAAATTTTGTCTCCTATAATCTCTAATTTGGGTTATCTTATGAAGTTACATTAATATTGACTATTTTCAGACAAAGAAGTGAGGTTTAAAATGGCAGTTAGGGAACTGGCTAGAGAGATGGCTCGATGATTAAGAGTCACTTGCTACATAGTCATGAGGAAAAAATTGTATTAAATACCCATATAACTGTATTTATACATTTACCCATATAATTGTATTTAGTAACTTCAGCTCCAAAGAGGATTGTGAGGGAGACAGCAGGGTGGCTGAATTTTGATGGATTCCTGTCTAGCCAAAAAATACAAGCCCTAAGTTCAAATAAAGAGATCCTGCCTCAATGGAATAGGCGAGGAACAGAGAACCAAACCCAGTGTCCTCTTCTAGTCTGCATGCACTGCATGTACTGTGTGAAGGGGAGGGGGCACTCATGAATAGTGCATACACACGTGCATGCACATGTACCTAGACTCACATAGATAGATATACATACACATAGAGATAAATAAGTAAATATTTAAACAGCAGTGCATTGACCAGTTGACACAGTACATTGATGCCAAGACTGAACTAGCCAGGAGGAATCTATGAGAAGTGTTGTCTTTGTCCCTCAACTCTAATGCAAAACAAACAATGCTTCTGTTGCCTGGTAAAAAATGGGAAGGGTTCATGGCCAGGCAGTGGTTGTGCACACCTTTAATCCCAGCACTCAGGAGGCAGAGGCAGGCAGATCTCTGTGAGTTCGAGGCCAGGCTGGACCGACAGCCTCCAAAACAATACAGAGAAACCCTGTCTCGTAAAAACCAAAAAAAAAAATTGGAAAGGTTCATGTAAGAGGTGGCACGGGAGCCAGGTAGACTTGCCCCTGGAGGACCAAGCAACCAGGAGCCCCAACTCAGGGTAGAGGTGAGCTCCAGGCCCCCCTGGTCCCGACTTCCTTCCTCTTGCCCTCTCTGGGATCTCTTGGCCTGGGGATTGCAGCCAGGTCAACTCACCCCTGGAGGACCAAGCAACCAGGAGCCTGCTCTGAGTGCCAGTCTACTCCCATGCTCTCTCAGGGAAGAGGAGAGGGAGTACCTCAGACCCACCTGCACGTACCATGAGACCAATCAGAGTATTGGACCTGCTTACACCTACTGGAAGAGAACCTTGGACCCATACCCACCAGGAAAGGAAGAGACCCCACCTGTACCACAACAATATGAGAACATATTCAACAATAGAAAAACCAATATGACACCACCAGAGTATAGGGACTGTACACCAGCAAGACCTTAACATTTAAACACAGATGAAGCAGAAGAGAATGACCTTAAAAACAACTTCATGAAGATGATAGAGACCCTAAAAGAGGAAATGAGAAAATCCTTTAAAGAAATGGAAGAAAAGACAAACCAAAAATTGCAAGAAATAATTCAAACAGTGCAAGGTTTGCAAGCTGAAATAGAGACAAGAAAACGAAAAAAACCACACAGTCTGAAGGAATGCTGGAATTAGGAAAGGTGAGTAAATCATCAGGAACTATAAGTATAACCAACAGAATACAAGAGTTGCATGAGAGAATCTCAGGCATTGAAGATTCACTAGGAGAAATAGATTCATCGACCAAAGAAAATCTTAAGTCTAAAAAATAAGGCCTTAACACAAAATATCCAGGAAATGTAGGACAACATGATAAGGCTAAATCAAAGACTAAGGGGGATAGAAGAAGTGAAGAAACCCAACTCAAAGGTGCAGAAAACATATTCAACAAAAATCATAGAAGAAAACTTTCCCGATCTAAAGAAAGAAATGCCAATGAAAGTACAAGAAGTCTACAGAACACCAAATAGAGTGGTCCACAAAAAAGTCTCCTCACCACATAATTATCAGAACCCCAAACATACAGAATAAGGAAAGAATATTAAGAGCAGCTAAGGAAATAGGTCAAGAAACATATAAAGACAAACCTATTAGAATCACACCTGACTGACTTCTCTATGGAAACTCTGAAAGCCAGAAGGTTCAGGATAGATGTTCTACAAACACAAGAGACCACAGATGCCAGCCCAAACCACTATACCCAGCAAAGCTTTTAATCACTATAGATGGAGAAAACAAGATATTCCATGACAAAACCAGATTTAAACAATAAATATCCACTAATCCAGCCCTATAGAAAGTACTGGAAGGAAAACTTCAACCTAATGAAAGTAACGATGCTCACTAAAGTTTAGGCAAAAGATATTCTAACTTTACCAAAACCCAAAAGAAAAAGTGGGATAAATCCACAAAAAGAACACCACCAACAACAAATCAAAAACAAGAATTAACACTCAATGGTCCTTAATCTCTGTCGATATAAATGGTCTTAATTTGCCTAAGAAATGACACAGGCTAACAGAATATATATGAAGACAGAATCCATCCTTCTGCTGCATTAAAGAAACACACCTCAACTTCAAAGACAGACATTACCTCAGAATAAAGGATTGGGATAAGATTTTCCAATTGAATGGATCCAAGAAACAAGCTTGTGTACCTATCCTAGTATTGAACAAATTATACTTCAAACTAAAATAAATAAATAGAGATGAAGGTCATGTCATATTCATCACAGGAAAAATCCATCAGGAAGAAGTCTCAATTCTGAATATTTATGCCTGAAATACAAAGGCACCCACATTCGTAAAATAAACATTATGAAAACTCAACTCACACAGAAGACTTCACACAATTGGAGTGGGAGACTTCAACACCCCATTCTCACCACTAGACAGGAACACCAGACAGAAACTTAACAAAGAAACAAAGGAACTAACAGAAGTTATGACACAATTGAGTTTAACAAACATCTATAGAGCATTCCATCTAAACATTCTGAACATCACCTGGGACCATCTGTAAAATCAACCACATACTTGGCAACATAGAAAACCACAAAAGGTACAAAAAAAATGAAATAACCTCCTGTATCTTATCAGACCGCCATGCTTTAAAGTTAGAATTCAATAATAACACATGGAAATTACAAACTCATGCAAATTGATCAATGCATAATTACACCATCCCTGGGTCACAGAAGAAATAAAGAAATCATGGGGGAACAGGAAGTTGAGGGGGTGGGGGTAGAATAGGGGGAAGAGGGAATCATAGGATCGAAGACAGATCAGGCACCAGAGTGACCTCGAGTGATCTAAAGGTATAACATCAATTGGCAAGCTAAGCAATAGTGGAGGGACCACCTCGAATGCCCATTCCTGATAATGAACTTGATGTCTATAACCATCTGGGAGCCTTCATCCTGTGACTGATGGAAGCAGAGGCAAACACACAACTAATCACTGAACTGAACCCAAGGAACCCAGTGACAGAGAGAGAGGGAGTGATGAGCAAATTGGCAAAGAATGGGCTGGCAAAACCAGCAGAGACAGCTGATCTGAACAGGGGAGTGTTCTTGGACCCCAGTCCGACAGTGGGGGAGGCCAGCATGGGACTGATCTGGACCCCCCCAAATGTGAGTGTCAGTGAGAAGGCCTGGGCAACCTATGGGGCCCTGAGCTGTGGATCAGTGTCTATCCCTGGTATACAAACTGTCTTCGTGTGCCTATAGCACAAAGAGAGATGCTCTCTCAGCCTGGACTCTTATGGGAGTGCCTTGACCCTACCAAGAGTAAAATGACAGACTCTAGATATCCCCTATGTGGAAGGATTTGGCAATAGGGTGGGAGGGAGTGCGGGAAGAGGGGAGGGAGAGGGAACTGGGATTGACATGTAAAACAAGCTATTTAAAATTAAAATAAAAGTGATAAAATAAAAAAAACTAAAAAAAAGAAATTAAAGACTTCCTAGAATTCAATGAAAATGAAGACACAACAAATCCAAACTTATGGGACACTCTGAAAGCAATACTAATAGGAAAGTTTATAGCACTAAGTGCTCATATGAAAAAACTGGAGAATATTCACATTGGAGAATTAACAGCATAAATGAAAGCCCTAGAACACAAAGAAGCAAACTCACCCCTGAGGAGTAGACACCAGGAAATAATCAAATTGAAGGCTGAATCGATAAAGTTGAAACAAAGAAAGCAATGCAGAAAATCAATGTAACAAAGAGTTGGTTCTTCGAGAAAATCAACAAGATAGACAAACCTTATTCAAAGTAACCAAAAGGCAGAGAGAGAACATGCAAATTAACAAAATCAGAAATGAAAAGGAGGATGTAACAACAGACTCTGAGGAAATCCAGAGAATCACCAGGTCATACTTTGAAAATCTGTGCTCCAAAAAATTTGAAAATTTAAAGAAAATGGACAATTTTCTGGATAGATATCACTTACCAAAATTAAAACAAGCACGGTTAAGCAATTTAAACAGACCTATAAACCCTAATGAAATAGAAGCAGTCATCAAACATCTCCTAATTAAAAAAATAAAGCCCAGATAGCTTCAGTGCAGAATTCTACCAGAAATTCAAATAAGACTTAGTTGAATACTTCTCAAACTGTTCCACATAATAGAAGCAGGAGGTTTGTTGACAAACTCTTTATAGGGAAGGCTCCAATTACCTTGGTACCCAAGCCACACAAAGACACAACAAAGAAAGAGAACTACAGACCAATATCCCTTATGAACATTGATGCAAAAATACTCAATAAAATAGTAGCAAACTGAATTCAAGAACACATCAGAAAAATCATCCACAATGATTAAATAGGTTTCATTCCAGGGATGCAGGGATGGTTCAATATATGAAAATCTATCAATGTAATCCACCATATAAGAAAACTGCAAAAGAAAAACCATGTGATCATCTCATTTGATGCTGAAAAAGCCTTTGACAAAATCCAATGCCCCTTCATGATAAAGGTCCTCAAGAGATCATGGATAACAGGAACATACCTGAACATAATAAAAGCAATATACAGTATACCAGAAGCCAACATCAACTTAAATGGATTGGAACTCAACACGATTCCTCTAAAATCTGGAACAAGACAAGACTATCCACTATCTATAACTCTTCAATATTGCACTTGAAGGTCTAGCTAGAGAAATAAGACAACAAAAGGAGATCAAGGGGATACAAATAGGAAAAGAAGCAGTCAAGCTTTCACTATTTACAGATGATATGATAGTTTACATAAGTGACCTGAAAAACTCTGCAAGGGAACTACTACAGCTGATAAACACCTTCAGCAAAGTGGCAGAATATAAGGTTAACTCAAAAGAATCAGTAGCTCTATTATATACAGATGATAAAGAAATCAGAGAAACATTGCCCTTTACAATATCCACAACATAAAATATTCTTGGGGTAACACTAACCAAATAAGTGAAAGGCATGTATAGCTTGAACTTTGAGTTAAAAAAAGAAATTAAAGAAGATGTCAGAAAATGACAAGATCTCCCATGCTCTTGGATAGGGAGGATCAACATCCCAAAAATGACAATCTTGCAAAAGCAATCCACAGATTCAATGCAATCCCCATCAAAATACCAACACAATTCTTCACAGACATTGAAAGAACAATAATAAACTTTATATGGAAAAACAAAAGACCCAGGATAGCCAAAATAATTCTGTATAATAAAGGAACTTCTTGAGGTATTATCATCCCTGCCTTTAAGATCTATTATAGAGCTATAGTCCTGAACACAGTTTGGTATTGGTACAAAAATAGACAGGTAGAACAATGGAATTGAATTGAAAACCCTGATATTAACCCACACACCTATGACTACTTGATCTTCGACAAATAAGCTAAAATTATACAATGGAAAAAAAGAAAGCATCTTCAACAAATGGTGCTGGCATAACTGGATGCTGGCCTGTAGAAGACTCCAGATAGATCCATGTCTATCACCATGCCCAAAACCTAAGTTCAAAAGGATCAAAGACCTCAACATAAATCCAGTCACACTGAACTTCTCAGAAATGATAGTGGGAGGTACCCTTGAATGAATTGGTACAGTAGCACAGACACTGAGATCAACAATTAATAAATGGGACCTCCTAAAACTGAGAAGCTTCTGTAAGGCAAAGGACACAGTCAACAAGACAAAAAGGCAGCCCACATAAAGGGAAAAGATATTCATTAACCCCTTATCTGACAGAGGACTGATCTCCAAAATCTACAAAGGTTACACTGTTTCTTGACCCTTCAGGAAGGTATGTGCTCCCAAAGACCCTCAGCAATCTTTGGGGCCTTGGGCACTAGATCAGTATTTTTCCCAGGCACCTGAATGGACTTTGGGAGCCCATTTCACATGGAGGGATGCTCTCTCAGCCTGGACACATGGGGAAGAGCCTAAGCCCTGCCCTGGATGATATGACAAACTTTGGAGATCCCCTATGAAGGGCCTTACCCTTCCTGATGAGTCAAGTGGGGATTGGGTAGGGGGTTGGGTGTGCTAGTGGGGGTAGGGCAGGAGGGGATGGGTAGGGAGCTGGGATTGACATGTGAAGCAAGCCTGTTTCTCATTTAAATAAAAAATTTAAAAAAGGAGGTGGCATGGAAAACTGAAAGAATGAGACAGTTGAATATAAACATAGTGCAAGATACAGTTGAATAAGCCCATTATTATGAAAAAATATCACTTTTAATAATGAATACATTAATGATTTTAAAAGTAAAGAGTGGATGGAATTTTGGCAGAAGAAATGGGGTTGAACTTCAGGTGGACAGGGTCACTGTTGACTGAGGAAAGGATATGAGCTATCACATCAGTATAATAATTCCAAGAGACTTTATGGGAACCACAGCTCTCAAAAGGAAAGAACATGAGTCAAAGACTAAAGGAACATTTGGACATTCATATTCAGCTTCTTTGACTGACAGATGAAAGACTGGGCATTGACAGCTGCCTGGACATCTGTGACGCAATCCATAACCTCCTGGGATCTGTCTGGAGATGACTCTTACTCCACGATGGTGTCTCTGTCTGTGCTGTAGCCCCAGTGGCCTCTGTGTGCAAAATCTATGTTCTGGCTGCATTTACATGAATGGATAGCCAAGGCAGTGACTTCTATTGGAAGCTTCCAGAGTTCTTCAGCCTCTGATCACAGATTCATTCATAGTTTCACTCACCTGTGAGTCACCGATTTGTTCCTTTACCTCATTATTCACTCTTCACCATACTTCATCAGATGCCGCTCAGCATATTGAGAAGTCACATTTAATGAAATGCAGCCCTGCTTACTGATTTCCCTTTGTGTTGTAGCAGAGACAGACAAGCCAGCCAACAACTGCCATATAATGTGATGGGTAGAGTGAGAGATGCTTGCAAACAGCATGGTCTCAGAGAACAGGAAACTTCAGTCATACCCCAGTATGTGATATGACTGGGATGTTTGTTTAAAATACAGAAGCTGCCTGAGTATGGTGGTGTACACCTTTAATCCCTGTACTTGGGAGGCAGAGGCAGATGAGTCTTTATGGGTTCAAGGCCAGCTTAGTCTACAAAGCGAGTTCTGGGACAACCAGTGCTACACAGGAAACCCTGTCTCAAACAAAAACAAAACAAAACAAAAAACAAGGTGGGGAGCTAACATCTAAAACACAGATGAGGGTCTTCAATATTCAAAGAATAGAAAGGAGAAGTCATCCCAAGGAAGTAAATTAACATATATTTTTAGACATGAGGCCTATATTAGATTTTAGAAAGGGACTAGAGACCGAGTCATTGGCTTATGCCTCCTAAGCAAATGCTTTATCACTGAGCTCCAACTCCTCACTCCCACACCTATACCCTATACCCACACACCACTCTAACCCTCACACTCCAGCCTCTGACTTATAGTTTTTTCCCCTATATAACAGAAAAGTTAAGAATGCCTTCCCTAATTTCTTTATGTTGCTTTGACAAGACATTATGACAAAACAACTTAGGGGAAAAAAGCTCATTTTAGCTCAAAGTTCCAGGTTATGGTCTATTATTGCAGGAAGCTGCAGCATCAGTAACTCTGAGACAGTTGGTCACATCACACTATCAAGGGAAATGAGGCTTGAATACACACATGCTCACTTGTTTGAGTACACCTGGTTCTCTCCACTTTCATATAGTTCAAGACATATTGCGTAGGGAATAATGCCACCCCCAATGGACTGGGTCTTCTCATATCAATTAACTTAAGACAAATTCCCACAGGCCAATCCAATAAAGACAACTGCTCAATATGACTTTCTTTGAAGGTGATGTCAGGTTGTGTTTGGTTGACAGTTAAAGCTAAAAATCACAGTACCTCAGGGTGGATGATGTGTAGACAGTAAGTTTAAGTTGATGTGGCCTTGCCTGTCCAAGGTTTGTGGCATAATGTGGATACTACAATTGAATCATGGTAATAAATGACATAAGAAGATATGAAGAGTTGGGAATGCAGGTCTGTGAGTGGGGTTCTGAGAGCACAGGACAGAATGATGCAATTATGAAAGGAAGAAATAAAAGCACTAACAGAAAGTGCCTTAGAAAAGAGACAGCGATCTCGAATCCTAAAGTAAAGGGAAACCAGACTACTGTAGACAAGAAAGAAGTGTGCTTCGTTGTATATATTTGCTTGAACCATCTCATTTTGTAACAGTTAAGAAAAGTGGGTTGATGTAACAAACCTTGCAGACTAGAGAATAATTATCAAGTTCTTCCTGGAATTCTAATGGAAGATGCAAGCTGCCCAATTCTGTGATCCTGGGGAGGGAAAGCAGGTGAAAGAAGTTGTGAGACTTGCTGAGCTGTTGTGTATATGTGGCAGAATCATCTCAAGGGGTTACTGGGAACTGGACTGTATTTAATACCCTTCCCCAGAGCCACAAAACCTGGCCCAGGAAGCTGCATTTGACCCTCCTGCGTCTGAAACATATAAATCCTGGTGTCTGTTGCTGTAAGGTAGATGAAAAACAGAGCAGGCAGAGTCTGGGATTTCCAACTTAAGAACCAGAGTTGGGGATGTGTTAAGATGGTGGTCCCCAGGCTGTACTGCCAGGGTTCCTGGTATTCATGGCCAGGGGTATGTATGGCATATTCTATTCTAATACATTTGTCTTGGGCAATTTCAGAGCAACAGAGATCGTTTGAAGACAAACCTGCTGAGGGCACTGACCTGCTCAGCTTCTCACCTTGTCTGCTCCTTGTGCCTCTGACCTCTCTCATTTACTGTCTGACAGTGCAAAGAATTGAGACAAAGAAGGCTCTGGATGCTGAACACCTTGGAGGCAGAATCTGGCCACCTTCTCCCTTAACCATTGCATGATATTCTTTACACTGAAGGATTTAAATTTCTTTGTTATATACAAGTCCACAAGGAAAATATAATGTTATAAAATTCCAACTAGGAATTCTGTGTGTGAAAAATTATTGAATTAAATTACTGATAAGTAGTATTGGGAAGATTTCTACAAAACGTTATTAGTACAGAGTTTTGTTCCTAAGCAGCTGTGTCTAAGTCCCTACCCCAGGCCAACGTGATGAAAAATCAACACTAGCTAAACCCATAGGTTGTATACTGTCTGGTAATGTCTTTTCAGCATCTTCAAAACTGTCATCATAATGTATAATTGCTCACATATGGTACCTGTGTGGTATGACATACTATGTGAATTCTCACAAGGATGTGTCAGGGCTTACAAAACAGACATTACGGATGCCTGTCTGTTATCAAAACATTGAATATTTTTCTAGATTCTCCATGGAAATATATGAGAATTTTGCTTTCACTTGTTCACTTTCTTTTGACTTTTATCCATGTACACTCTCTCAACATCCCATAATCGCATACATAGGTTGCTTGATGGGGTAAATCAGAAAATGTTTATTGGTACGATATATCCCTTCTGTTTCCTATCTCCACAGTTTCTGGAAGGCTACAGAGATCTGTTGTTCAATTAACTAAAGGTCACAGGGCTGTCAGCTCCTTCTCACTGACCCCTTGCTGTCAGCTCAGCGAGTGTGCTAGAAACAGAGGCCTCTGGCTCAGCTTGGGCTCTCTGTCTCAGGCAAGGACTGCTGGAATGAGTCCCAAGTGAGTGATGTGTGGCCAGGTCCCTGCAGACATTGATCTTGTGTGACTCACCACTTGCTCAGACAGGCATAAGGGGCTTACAGAAAACCAAAGATGGGTGGATAAATTGGGTTGCCAGAGAATTCCGGTTTCATCATAAAAGCATCAAATATACAAGGTTAGTCTTGACAGAAAGGAGTGCCAACCAAAACAACATGTATGCCTGATTCAGTGTCCATCTCTGTGGTCTTGGGAGATCTGAGTCAATGGCTAGAAACCTGGGCGTTTGAACTTAATCCTTTTACAATGTCAAGGGAGCTTATTAGGAAGTCATGCATGTGCCTATGCATTCATTTACTGTTATCAGCTCTCCATGATCTGTAAAGAGAATAACCTGTCTTTGATATCATTCACTTACTCAAGAAGCTACTAACATTTGATTCTATAAAAAAGGGGGGGGGACGGAGTTTGGAACTTGCAGATGCTAAAGCCATAAACTCTCTAAGATACCTCATCCTGTATATTTCCAGGATAAAGACGCTATAAACAACCTATAAACACAAGAAGGCATGGCTTTGTGTCTACAAAACTCCTTTTATAAATACAACCTATGGGATCCATTTGATCCATGTCTGATGACCCTAGACAATACCACCCTGCACATACAGAGATTAGTTAACAAAATCTCCAGTGGAATCTGTGACTTTATAACATTTGAGATCTGAAATGAAGACAGGTGTTCACTTGGTAATGTGGTTGAGTGAATGAAGATGGAATACAAGTAGGGCTTTAGCCCCAAGTCAGCCTCTGGAAGATGATGGATAAGTGAAGACCCCTTTCCATCTATTTGCCCCTGTATAGCAACCTAAGCTTCCTTTCTTAAAAGATAGAGGCTTGGAAAATGCATGTATTCATTGGTGGTAGTCCCTGTTACAAGGTGGTAAGTCAAGTAGTAATTTAGTGAAGACCCTCAGACAAAACTATCATTGAGATACAAATTAGTAGTTCTAAGGGCTTGATTGACAACTCACATGTTCCATGAGTTCTGAGAACACTGATGAGTCCATTTCTCTGGAAAACAGCTTGTCTCTGTTGATGGCAATGGGCAAAGCTCTTCAACAGGTCAAGGGGCTTGGAAAGATGACTACACATTGAATAGGAATGAAGCTCATTTTCACAGGTTCACCAGGGAGGTAGATAGTCAACACTTCTTTGCAATCACAATAACTAATTTATTTGAAAAGAATTATAGTAACTGTCAAAGCAGTCCTTCCTTCTCTGTAAAGAATCATCTCACTGCCTGTCACTTGAGTGGCTGCCTGGCAACCACCCAGCCAAGGTGTCCATCATGCAGAGATCACCTTCTCTATGGGATGCTCTCTGTTTCCTGGAATATGTACATATGGCTGAAAAGAAAGCTGCCCTTCAATCTGCATTCAGATTCTTCAACAAAAAACATCATTAAGCAGCATGGTCCCTTCTCTGGGGAATACAGAATTATGGGCAAACCACTTACCAAGTGAAGGAGACACACACTGTACATATTGTAGTGCACAGTGGCCAAATGAAAGCTGCAGATGCTTCTTTATGAATCTAATTCATTTTGGCAGGCAGTCAGGAAAATCCAGAGCACAGAGAAGAAACTTCATGGATAAAGCTAGAGGCTCAGGCCTGAAGAGATGGCTCAGTGTTTTAAAAAGCTTGTACCACAATCATGAGGACCAAAGTTTAGATCCTAGCACCTACATACAAAGGCAAGGTGACCTTGAAAACGTGTAATCACAGCTCCAACAGGGAAAAGACAGGAGGATCCTTATGCTTCAATGGCTTTCAGTCTAGTCAAAGTGCAAGGCCCAGGTTTAGAGACAGACTTTGCCTTAAAGCTATAAGGTATAAGGATGATGGATGCTTGATGTCCTCTTCTGGCACGCACCCACATGCTTTCTCTTTTCCATAACTCATATCTTGTCCTCATATCTTTTTAAATGTTTTATATATTTAATATATATTTATATACAATGTAAATATATGTGTATGTGTGTACCCTGCATGTCTGTTGGTGCACTGTGTGCATGCTTCTGCATACAGAGGCAAGAAGAATGTATTCAGTTACCTACAACTGGGTTTAAGGGTAATGATGGGCCACTACGTGAGTTCTGGGAATGGAATCCCTGGGTTCTCCACAGAAGCACCAAATGTTGCATACCACTGAGGCATATCTCTGCCCACCTTTATGTCATAAAAGTGAGACTCAAGCTATTTCTAAAATAGTTAGTTTATTTGCTTATATGTACTGCTTATCCCTATCTGTGTGTGTGTGCATGTGTGTGTGTGTGTGTGTGTGTGTGTGTGAAGGTATATAGAAGTGTCAAATGGGAAAGATTTATGGGAAGACATGTGAATTCAGTTAAACTGTGTGACTTTGCCTTGGGGAGATGTGACCCAACTTCCCAGGAGCTCCAGACTCAGCTTGTGCTGCTGCTGCTGAGGCTGCTACATCTTCTTCTTCTTCTTCTCCTCCTCCTCCTCCTCCTCCTCTTCCTCCTCTTCCTCCTCCTTCTTCTTCTCCTTCTCCTTCTTTTTCTCCTCCTCCTCCTCCTCCTCTTTCTTCTTCTTCTTCTTCTTCTTCTTCTTCTTCTTCTTCTTCTTCTTCTCCTTCTCCTTCTTTTTCTCCTCCTCCTCCTCCTCTTCTTCTTCTTCTTCTTCTTCTTCTTCTTCTTCTTCTTCTTCTTCTTCTTCTTCTTCTTCTTCTTCTCCTTCTTCTTCTTCTTGCTGTTGCTGCTGCTTCTCTCCTCCTCCTCCTCCTCCTCCTTTGGTTTTATGGGCCAGGAAGCTCATTCTTCTAAATCAAAGCATCACTATATGTCCCCACCCCCAGGAAAGAGCAGCTCATAAGATTCAGAAAATAAATGAAAATATAAAGATCATACAACTGAGTAGATTCATGAAGTCCAGATGCATCCCCACCTCGACGCCATGCATGAAAATCAGTAAGCAGATGGTAGACACTCATTGACAGAGATGTCTGCATGCCTTGCAGGCTACAACATTCACAAGTCATCACCCACATAGGGAAGGCTGATTTGGTGGTATAGCTGCCTTTGAGTCATCTATGCTCCTGAGAGTCAGCCAGTCAAATGGTCAGTTCTGTGAGCTAGGCTAGGGTGGGGTCATTTCTTTGATTTGCTGCTGATGCCTGATATATGTAATGATGTTTTCATCTTCCCGGGAAAAGTCACACTATAGGTCATATTGAGAAGAGCTCCCAGGTATATCATAAATGCTTTAAGATTCTGCTCCTTCAGTGGCAAAGAATGGGAAAAATGAGTGAAGCAATAAGAAAGATCAGGGCCAGAGGCAAGAAAAGCAGGAGGAAAGTGAGAAAGCCTTGCTGACAGGATGCAGGTGGGGCTCAGTCCAAGGGTGTTGTGGGCCTTGGGATTCTGAGCTCCAGGTTGTTCATATTCTCAGTCCTCAGATCTCAGGTGTCCTGTGAAACAGTCCAAGGAGGACTCAAATTGTACAATCACATTGTAAAGCAAAGAGTCAAAGCAAACAAAAACAGATGGGCATTTTAGGGTTGGTGGACTGGCTTCCTAGAAAGTACTCCAGATCACATGACCACTCGGATGAAGGGGCATGGCATCTTAGATGGATCCAGAGGAAGACAGGTGAAAGGTAGATATGGTTTCAGAGTGTGAGATCATGTATAGGTGTGATGTTGGCTGCCGAAAATGAGAAGGAAGATATACCTCACATGGAAAGAAGCACTGGCTTAGTGTATGTTTGCTGCTCTAACAAAATCACCACAAATTTGGTTTCTTACAGACATCAAAAATTTTTTGAGAATCTCAAGATGGCAGCAGATTTGGAGTCTGGTGAAAACACTTTCTTTGTGTCCTCCTGTGGTAGACAGGGGACACAGGTTTGCTTGGCCTACTTTAGTAAGGATCACATCCTTCATCACTTCTGCTCTAAAGTGAATAAAGGTCAAATGTTGCATCCTTGATCCCCATGGTGGTGCTGCAGGGGGCAAAGGGATGGAGTCTTCTGAAGCCATACCTCATGAGAGGTCCTTCAGTTTTGTGGAGAGTACCGTCGAAGGACGTTATGAAATGCCAGTCTCTTCCTGCCATTTGTTATTTGCTTTCTGGCTCATAGTACAAGCTTTTTTGGTCTGTCAAATACTTCCATGGTACCATGCTGTCCTTGTCAAATGCCAAAGCCATGAGCACCTGATCTTGAACTGGAGCCCAAATTAGTCTGTTTCCTTTGTGAGACCATCATCTCGGGTGTTTCATTGCAATATCTGAAGTTGACTAACCCAAGCTCTCTATACAACCCACATCTTAAGAACATAGCATTGGGGGTGAGATTTCAACATGCAGGTTTCTAAGGGTGGGAGCACTCAGAGCCCTGTGTAGCCACATTGTGTCTTTCTCTGAGAGCTTTGAGATAACTACTCATGTTCCTGGCGGAAAGGGGCACTCTGTGTCTGTCTGTTCTTTATGTGACACATCCTCAGTTGACCTTTCTCTGGATGATTTGATGTTTTAATAGCTTTGCTCTGTTGTGTATTTCCCAGCCCACCACCTCCCTTTGGCCCCTTGAGCTTCTTGGGCTTCACACTTGTCAGGTAAAGTGGCACACACGCCTGGGTGAACGTTGTAATCTATAAACCTGTCAGATAGGAAATCCGTTTACAGCTATATTTTTATGTGTGTGTTTTTCTTCTAAATTCGAAGCAAAAAGAAGACCAAGGCTTGAAAAGAAGTTACTGTCCAGATAATGAATCATAGGGAAATGGGATCATTTATGACTGGGGAATGAGTCCCTTGTATTTCCTTCTTGATGTTCTCCCTTAAAGGAAAGATTTCTCTCCTTAGTGATCCTTTTGTTTCTGTTTCTATTGTAATCAAAATGCAAAGAAATATATTACTTATTATATTAATTGAACACCATGTGCTTCCTATTAAAAAATGTTTTTCTAAGAGTGGAATTGCTGGATCTTGTGGTAGGCTGATTCCCATTTTCCTGAGGAATCTCCATACTTATTTCCAAAGTGGTTGTACAAGTTGGCACTCCCATCATCAGTGGAGGAGTGTCCCCCTTTCTCCACATCCTCTCCAGCATAAACTGTCATTGCTGTTTTGGATTTTTCTCATTCTGACAGGAATAAGATGTATCTCAGAGTTGTTTTGATTTGCATTTCCCTGGTGGCTAAGGATGTTGAGCACTTTAAGTGTCTATCAGCCATTCATACAACAAGGATGTCTGTTCAACTATGTTCATAGAAGCATTATTTGTAATAGCTAGAATTTGGAGGCAACCTAAAGAGTGGATAGAGAAAATGTGGTACATTTACACAATGGGGTACTACTCAGCAGAAAAAAAAAACAACGGAATTTTGAAATTTGCAGGCAAATGGATGGCTCTAGAAGAAACCATCCTGAGTGAGGTAACCCAGTCACAAAAAGACAAACATGAGCCTTCATCCAGTGGCTGATGGAAGCAGAAGCAGACTCATACAGGTGAACACTGAACTGGACTCCTGGAACCCAGTTGCAGAGAGGGAGAAGTGATTAGCAAAGAGGTCAAGACTAGGATGGTGAAACCTACAGAAACAGCTGACATGAACAAGGTGGAGCTCATGAACCCCAGAATGGTATCTGGGAAACCAGCATAGGACTGATCCAAACCCCCTGAACATGGGTGTCAGTGAGGAGGCCTTGGCAATCTATGGGTTCTCTGGTAGTAGATGAGTATTTATCCCTAGCATACAAATGAACTTTGGGAGCAGATTCCACATGGAGGGATGCTCTCTCAGCCTAGGCCCGCCCCCAAATGTTATGACAAACTTTGAAGACTCCCCATGGAAGGGCTCACTCTCCATGGGGAGCAGAAAGGACGTGGGATAGGGAGTTAGTGGGGGGCAGGGGAGGAGAGGAGGGGAAAGAACTGGGATTGACATGTAAAACAAGCTTGTTTTTAATTTAAATAGAAATAAAAAATAAAAAATGTTTTCCCCAAAGTAAAATGAATATTCGTCCTGTAAGTATTCTTACTGTTTTGTATGCATGCCCTACTTTGTGTGTGTATGTGTGCATGTCTATGTGTACATGAATATGTGAATTCAGAGGTCAAACCCTGATGTTTGTTGTCCCCCTCAATTACTATCATTAGACAAGGTCTCTCTTTAACTCCAGAGCTCGCTAGGCTCTTGTATCCTCCCCACAAGTAGGATAGCATACAGCTGCTATCCTACCCAGCTCTTTATAAGGGTTTTGGGGATCAAACTCAGGTCCTAGTTCTTGCATGGTAAGCACTTTAACTAATGGTCTACCTCCCCATTCCTGGGTGGGTGATTTGAGTGGTAGTAAATCTGTACTGCCCCTTAATGTTAACATTTTCTTCTTACAGGTATATGTGTGTGATTAATGTAAAGATCTATTTGCAATTAAATGGCTTCATAGTCTGGCTCTGGATGTGCTTGGCCATACAGACAGAATCACAGTGCCTTTTAGTCTTGCCTCTTAGTAGATATTTGGGTTGTTTCTAATTCTTTAGCACTCTTGTACCAGGGAAGAAAGTGTATTTTTATGCTCACTTTTATGGCCATCCTAGTAATTTCCTCACGATAAAGAGTTAAAGTGGAGCTGTTCCGGTGGGACCAGGTAAAACAGACCATGCATCTGGGCCTGTGTTCCAGTGCTTGGGGATTGCTTGGGAACTGCACAGAGCTTCCAAACCTGGCAGGAGCCAAGCACCCCAGATTCCAGGTTTTCTCTCCCAACAACGAGACCAGGAAACCAGAGGAGCCAGGGAGACCAGGGAACCAGCTGTTCTGGAAGGACACGGTACAACAGGCCCTGCATAGGGGCATGTGTTCCAGTGCTTGGGGATCACCTGGGAACAGCACAGAGCTTCCAATCCTGGCAGAAGCCAAACACCCCAGACACCAGGACTTCTCTCCCACCAACGAGACCAGGAAACCAGGGGATCCAGCAAAAGGACCAGGGGACCAGGTGGGAGGCTAAGCACCCCAGATTCCTGGTCTTCTTCTCCACCCACAGGACTAGAACGAGGACAAGGAATAGAAGAACTACCAGATTATTGGACTTGCTAGCACCCAGCAAAAGGGAACTCTGGTACCCTAACCACCAGACCAGTAAGAGACTCTTTCTGCACCCACTAGAAGAAGAGATGGGAAAGAGACAATACAAAAACACACTCAGCAACAGAAAAACAAATATGACACCACCAGATTCTAGAGACTCCACACCAGCAAGACTCCAACATTCCAATGCAAAAGAAGCAGAAGATAATGACCTTAAAGCAACTTTCATGAAAATGATAGAGGCCCTAAAAGAGGATATAGGAAAATCCCTCAGAGAAATGGATGGAAACACCAAACCAAAAAATGCAAGAAATGGAAGAAGAAACAAACCAAAAAAGGCAGGAAATGGAAGAAAAAGCAAACCAAAAAATACAAGAACTGGAAGAAAGAACAAACCAAAAAATTCATAAAAGGCAACAAATGGATGAAAAGATAAACCAAATTGCAAGAAACAATGCAAACAGTACAAGGCTTGAAAACTGAAATAGAGACAATAAAAAACACAATCTGAAGAAAGGCAGCAAATAGAAAAGCTGGGCAAATGGTCAGGTACTACTGTTACAAGCATTACCAACAGAATGCAAGACATGGAAGAGAGAATCTCCAGATACACTAGGAGAAATGGATTCATCAATCAAAGAAAATCTTTAAGTCCAACAGATCCTTAACATGAAACATCCAGGAAATATGGGACACCATGAAAAGACCAAACCTAAGAATAATAGGTATAGAAGAAGGAGAAGAAAACCACTTCAAAGGGGCAGAAAACATATTCAACAAAATCATAGAAGAAAACTTTTCCAACCTTAAGAAAGACATGCCAATGAAGGTACAAGAAGCATCCAGAAAACCAAATAGAGTGGATCACAAAAAAAGTCCCCTTGCCACATAATAATCAAGACCCCAAATATACAGAATAAAGAAAGAATATTAAGAGCAGCTAAGGAAAAAGGCCAAGTAACATATAAAGGCAGACCTATCAGAATTACACCTGACTTCTCCATGGAAACTCTGAAAGCCAGAAGGTCCTGGATAGATATTCTACCAACACTAAGAGACCATGGATGCCAGCCCAGACTACTATACCTGGCAAAGCTCTCAATCACTATAGACGGAGAAAACAAGATATTCCATGACAAAACTAGATTCAAACAATACGTATCCACTAGCCCAACCCTACAGAAAGTTTTGGAAGGAAAAATCCAACCCAAGGAAGCTAACTACAACCAGAAAAACATAGGCATTAGAGAATCCCTCTCTACCGACAGCCAAAAGAACAAAGGGGTGAAATTCCACACATAATTCCACCACCACAAACCATTCCATATCAAAGAAGAATGAGCAATCAATGGCCATTAATATCCCTCAACATTAATGTCCTTAACTCACCCATAAAAAAGACACAGGCTAGCAGAATGGATTCGAAGACAGAACCCATCCTTCTGCTGCATACAAGAAACACACCTCACCCTCAAAGACAGACATTACCTAAGAGTTAAAGGTTGGGAAAAAATTCCCAATCAAATGGACCCAAGAAACAAGCAGGGGTAGCAATCCTAATATCTAACAAATTAGACTTTAAAATAAAATCAATCAAAAGAGATGAAGAAGGTCATTACATACTCATCACAGGCGAAATCCACCAAGATGAAGTTTCAATTCTGAACATCTATGCCCCAAATACAAAGGCATTCACATTCATGAAATAAACATTACTGAAACTTTAATCACATATAAAGCCCCACACACTTATAGTGGGAGATTTCAACACACCACTCTCACCACTAGACAGGAATACCAGACAGAAACTCAACAAAGAAGCGAAGGGTCTAATAGAAGTAATGACCCAACTGGGATTAACAGACATCTATAGAACATTTCATCCACATAAAAAAGAATACACCTTCTTCTCACCACCACATGGAACCTTCTCAAAAATCACCCACATACTTGGCAACATATATAACCTCAGCAGGTTCAAAAAATTGGAATAACTCCATGTGTCTTATCAGACCACCATGCTTTAAAATTAGAATTCAACAACAACACAAATTGCAGAAAACCTATAATTTCATGGAAATTGAATAATGCAACTGCGCTATTCCTGGGTCAAAGAAGAAATAAAAAAAGAAATTAAAGACTTCCTAGAATTCAATGAGAATGAAGACACAACATATATAAACCTATGGGACACGTTGAAAGCAGTGCTACGGGGGAAGTTCATAGCACTATGTGCCCACATGAAGAAACTTGAGAATAGTTATACTAGAGAATTAACAGCACAGGTGAAAGCTCTAGAACACAAAGAAGCAAACTCCCCCAGGAGGAGTAGATGCCAGGAAACAATCAAATTGAGGGCTGAAATCAATAAAGTAGAAACTAGGAAAACAATACAAAGAATCAATGCAACAAAGAGTTGGTTTTTTTTGAGAAAATCAACAAGATAGACAAACCTTTGTCCAAACTTACCAAACAGCAGAGAGTGAACATGCAAATTAACAAAATCAGAAATGAAAAGGGGGACATAACAACGGACTCTGAGGAAATTCAGAGAATCATCAGGTCATACTTTGAAAACCTGCACTCCACAAAATTTGAAAATTTAAAGGAAATGGACGACTTCCTGGATAGCTATTGCTTGCCAAAATTAAATCAAGAACAGATAAGCAATTTAAATAGACCTATAACCCCTATGGAAATAGAATCAGTCATCAAAAGTCTCCCAACCAAAAAAAGCCAAGGTCCAGATGGCCTCGGTGCAGAATTCTACCAGAAATTCAAAGAACAGCTTATACCAATTCTTCTCAAAGTATTCAATGTAATAGAAGCAGAAGGGTCTTTGCCAAACTCTTTCTATGAGGCTTCAATAACCTTGATCCCCAAGCCACACAAAGACACAACTAAGAAAGAGAACTTCAGACCAATATCCCTCATGAACATTGATGCAAAAATACTCAATAAAATACTGGCAAATCGGATCCAAGAACACATCAAAACAATCATTCACCACAATCAAGTAGGGGTGGTTCAACATATGAAAATCCATCAACATAATCCACCATATAAACAACCTGAAAGACAAAAATCACATGATCATCTCACTAGATGCTGAAAAAGCCTTTGACAAAATCCAACACCCTTCATGATAAAGGTCTTGGAGAGATCTGGGATAACAGGAACATACTTATACATAATAAAAGCTATATATAATAAACCAACAGCCAACATCAAACTAAATGGACAGAAACTCAACGCAATTCCTTTAAAATCAGGAACAAGACAAGGCTGTTCACTCTCTCCATACCTTTTCAACATTGTATTTGAAGTTCTAGCCATTGCCATAGGACAGCAAAAGGGGATCAAGGGGATACAAATTGGGAAGGAAGAGGTCAAACTTTCACTGTTTGCAGATGATATGATAGTTTATATAAATGACCCAAAGAATTCTACCAGGGAACTCTTATAGCTGATTAACACCTTCAGCAAAGTGGCAGGCTACAAGATCAACTGAAGAAAATCAGTAGCCCTACTATATACAGATGATAAAAGGGCTGAGAAAGAAATCATGAAACATCATCCTTTACAATTGCCACAAACAACATAAAATACCTTGGGGTAATGCTAACCAAACAAGTGAAAGACCTGTATTGCAAGAACTTTGAATCATTAAAGAAGCCCTCAGAAAATGGAAAGATCTCCCATGCTCTTGGATAGGTAGGATCAATGTAGTAAAAATGGCAATCCTACCAAAAGCAATCTACATATTCAATGCAATCCCCATTAAAATCCCAGCACAATTCTTCATAGACCTTGAAAGAACAATAATCAATTTTGTATGGAAAAACAAAAGACCCAGGATAGCCAAAACAACCCTGTTCAACAAGGCAACGTCTGGAGGCATCACCATCCCTGACTTCAAGCTCTATTATAGAGCTATAGTCCTGAAAACAGCTTGGTATTGGCATAAAAATAGACAGGTAGACCAATGGAATCAGATTGAAAACCCTGATATTAACCCACACACGTATGAACATCTGATCTTTGACAAAGAAGCTAAAAATATACAATGGAATAAAGAAAGCATCTTTAACAAATGGTGCTGGCATAACTGGAGGCTGGCATGTAGAAGAATGTGGATTGATCCATGTTTATCGCCATGCACAAAACTTAAGTCCAAATGGATCAAAGACCTCAACATAAATCCAGCCACCCTGAACCTCTTAGAAGAGAAAGTGGGTGGTACCCTTGAATGAATTGGTACAGGAGACAGCTTCCTGAACATAACACCAGTAGCACAGACAGTGAGATCAACAATTAATATGGGACCTTCTGAAACTGAGAAGCTTCTGTAAGGCAAAGGACACAGTCAGCAAGACAAAATGGCAGCCCACAGATTGGGAAAAAATATTCACTAACCCCACATCTGACAGAGGGTTGATCTCCAAAATTTACAAAGAACTCAAGAAGTAAAGTCTCCAAAACACCAAAGGATCCAATTAAAAAGTGGGCTGCAGAACTAAATAGAGAATTTTCAATAGAGAGTCAAAAATAGCTGAGAGGCACTTGAGACAGTGCTCAACATCCTTAGCCATCTGGGAAATGCAAATCAAAACAACTCTGAGATACCGTCTCACTCCTGTCAGAATGGCTAAAATCAAAAACACCAATGACAGTTTATGCTGGAGAGGATGTGGTAAAAGGGGAACACTCCCCCATTGCTGGTGGGATTGCCAGCTTGTTCAGCCACTTTGGAAATCAGTATGGAGATACCTCAGAAAAATGGGAATAAACCTACCACAAGACCCAGCAACTCCACTCTTAGGCATATATCCAAAAGATGCCCATTCATACAAGGATGTCTGTTCCACTATGTTCATAGCTGCATTATTTGTAATAGCCAGAACTTGGAAGCAACCTAGATGCCCCTCAACTGAAGAGTAGATAGAGAAAATGTGGTACATCTACACAATGGAGTACTATTCAGCAGAAAAAAACAATGGAATCCGGAGATTTGAAGGCAAATGAATGACACTAGAAGAAACCATCCTGAGTGAGGTAACGAAGTCACAAAAAGAGAAACATGGCATATACTCTCTCATATATGGATTTTAGACATAGATCTGGGGAGTGCCAGCCTACAATCCCATGGCCAGACAGTCTGGGAAACAGAACCTTCATTCAGTGGCTGATGGAACAAGAGGCAGACTCTCACGTCTAAGCACTGAGCTGAACTCAAGAAAGCCAGTAACAGAGAGGGAGGACTGATGACCAAACGGATTAAGACTGGGCTGGTTTAACCCCCAGAAATAGCTGACCTGACAAGGGTTAACTCTTGAATCCCAGGCTGATGCCTGGGAATCCAACATGGAACTGATCAAGACCCCCTGACTGGGGGTGTCAGTGAGGAGGCCTAGGTAATCTATTGAGCCTTGGGCAGTAGATCAGTATTCATCCCGAGTATACACATGGACTTTGGACTCCCATCCAACAATGTGAGATGCACTCTCACCCTGAACTCTTGGGGGAGGGTCTGGGCCCTGCCCTGGATGAAATGACTGACTGTGGACACCCCCATGGAGGGCCTCATCCTCCCTGGGGAAATGAAGGGATAAAGGGGGGGGTTGGAGGGAGGGCATGGGAGGACGGGAGGGAAACAGAGAGGGACCTGACTTGTGAAGCAACCTTGTTTCTAATCTAAGTTTAAACTTAAAAATAAATAATACAAATTTAAAAAAAAGAATTAAAGTGGCTAGGATGCACAATATCATTTTAATGATATAGAATATTTATTTCTCATGACTGTGATATCATTTTTATTTGTAGTAGTACATTGGAGTGTGTCCAGTTTAGCGTTTTTTGACAGCCTAACACAGCTTTGAGTCACCAGTAATGAAAGCTTCAATTGAGGAATTACCTGTGGGGTCTGTCATGATTGCTAATTGATGTAGGAGGGCTCAACCCATTGTGGGAAACACTATTCCCTAAGCCAGTAGTCCTGGACTGTATGTGAAAACTAGCTGAGCATTAGCCTAGGAATGAACCAGGAATCATCGGCATCTATTTCTTTGGCTGTGGGTGAGTTCCCTGGTCAGAGGTAATGTTGCATGGACTAGCAAGCAGGCCTGCTGTCAGTGTCCTGCCTTGATTTCCTGTCCTGACTTCTGTCAGTGATGAACTGTAACATATTCCTTCCCTAAGTTGCTCTGGGTCAGAGTACATTATCACAGTAAAGAAAGGATACTAGTGGAGAATGTAAGCTCTACCCCCGCCCTGCTGAGCCATGAATATCATAAGAATCTTCACAATATTTACCACCTGAGAGGGAGAAATGTGTCACTTTCATTTCTATAGAATGGATCAGCTGTTTCCTTTCATGTTGGGATTTATATACATACTGCTTCTCATTGATATGTAAAGATCTTTGAAAACATTTGTCTTCTATATTAGGTTATAAATTACTCAGTATATTTTCATTGATAACATTCATCTCTTTCATATGGTCTAATATCTTCCTCTTATCTTATTTCATTTTCAACCTCCAAACTCTTAAAAGAATCATAAAGGCTTTATAAATGTATGCTTTTCATCTCCAATGCAGCAAACACATACTGATATACAACTCTATTAATATTTTATTATTTGCCAGCCAAAGCCTCTCTGCAGCTTGCTAATAAATCATATTTTGAGCAAACAGGTGGAGTTGAGGTCTGGAGCTTTCTGATCTAGTGGGGTGGCTACTACTCACATTTCCACCGATCCTCTACATGGCAGCTGATCTGAATTGAGATGTGTTACCAGTATAAAAGAGATGCTTATTTTTTTCCTATTTGTTTTATTTTTCCATAACTTTTTATTTAACTTTTTATGCATGTCACTTTCAGTTCCCTCTCCCTTCCCTCCTCCCCCACCCCCCAATTCTCCCAACCCATCAATCCCACTCCACCTTCCCTCTGCTCCCCAGGGAGGGCAAAAGCCAGCATGAGGAATTTTCAGGGTCTGTCACATCACCCCAGGAAGGGACCAGGTTCTTCATCATGTATCCAGGCTGAGAGAGCATCCCTCCAAGTGGTATGGGTTCCCAGAGTCTTTCTGTATTCCAAGAATAAATACTGCTCCACTCTCCCAGGTCCCACACATCGCCAAGGCCTCCTCTCTGCCACCCAGGTTTGGTGAGAGGGTGTCTGGATCAGTCCCTTGCTTGCCCCTCAGTCATCAGTCTGGGGTCCATGTGTTCCCCTTGTTTAGATCAGCTGCCTCTGTGGATTCCTTTGGTCATCCCTCTTCTTTGCAACTGGGTTTCAGGAGTTCAGTTTGGTTCACAGCTGTGGGTGTCTGCCTCTGCCTCCATCAGCCATTGGATGAGAGTTCTAGAATGGCATATAAGGTATTATAGACTTACAAGAAATAATGCAGGACCTGGAGATGGCTCTGTCAGTGAGTGCTGGCTTTGCAAGCACAATGACCTCAATTCAGTCTCTAGAGCCCACATTAAAATGTGTAGGCATTGTGGTGTGTGTTTTTAATTCCAGAACTGGAGAAGCAGAGACAGGCAGATCCCTGGGGCTTACTGGTCAGGGAATCTAGCTTCTTTGGTGAGTTCCATACCAGCGAGAAATCCTATTTCAAATTCAAATGATGCCGCAGTTGTCCTCTGACCTCCACACACACATACAGAAAAGTTCACTGCATTCACAAACACAGGCAGGATGATAAAAGAAGACAAAATCCATCACAAATAATTCAGATATCTATAGCATTTTGAAATGCTATATCTAACTACATTAAAGGTGCTAATTAACTTCTATTTCTTTGAAATGGGGTTACACATGCTGCTTGGGTATGAGACACTCATGACATGTCTATTGGAAGTACGTTCTCAAGAAAATTTTGTATTATAAACCTGGAGACACAGAAAGGCCAGTCTAGCACACCCTTTTGGATAATCTTTGGGTTAGAATTCCTTCATTCTTTTGCAAAGAGAAAGAGCAGAGCTGCCCAGAGTCCATTGTCCCGGTGTCTGCTGTTTGCCTTTCATCTGCTGGAGCCTTGATAAAAGGAAACAGCTTCAACCAGAATAGTTTATAGCCCCTTTGGAAGGAAGCTTAAATGAGAAAAGAACAGAACATTTGAAACAGTTCTGACTTTAAACAACTGCTCATGTTACCACCAAGCCATGGCCGCTTTGTGATCTGCCAGTGGGCTGAGCCAGACTGCAAATCATTGGCTTCTTCCAAACTCGAGGCTCTGCAAAGCTCCAAGGTAGGAAGGGAATTGATGAAGAAGGCTTGGTCTAAGTTCGAAGAAGGGAGCTTCCCTCTGTGGGTCAGAAAATAGAAAGGGCTGTTCATAGTGGGATTGGCTGATCACCTCCTTTAAGAGCGTGCCTTTAGTGGGAAAGTAGGCTTTTCCCAGGAAAAGACAGTCAGAGACTCTCTGCAGACTTCTCCAGTTATTGGTAAGAGATTTGGGAGAATGAAAAGAAAGTCCCCAGGCCCTGGAAGGAAATTACTTTCTGAATAAAATCTCCAATTCGTGTCTTTTTATTGGTGCAAAACTCATCATCATTCTGCTGTCTTCTATTCACAATTCTGATACTCTTTAGCACTCTCCCTTCTACAGTTTTCAATTCTAAGTCATCCTGCTTGAATCTGAACAAAGCCAGTTTTCTGTTAGATATTTTGAGCTGAAGTTTTGTTTCTTATCTGACTAAGCCTAGTGCTTCTCTCCCTAACATTTCCTTTTTGTGCTGTTATTCCTCCAGTGTCAAGGTGCCCATTTAATTGGAGAAAAGAGAAAGCTTGACCTCATCAACATCCAAGCAAGCAGTTCCAAACCCAACTTGATTTTGCAGACAGGCGTATCCTGTCATGTCACTAATTCTGTTTTCCCCAAAAGTACGGAACCTGTAGCTGTCCAAAAAGTGTTCCTGGAAGATAGGAGAAAAGACATTTGCCTGCAATCTTCTCTAGAAAGACAGCATTTAGCATTTAGTTAAACTTATCTTTCGAGGTCTCTCTCTCTGTGTGTGTGTGTGTGTGTGTGTGTGCGCGTGCGTGTGTGTGTGTGTGTGTGTGTGTGTGTGTGTGTACTAACTGAATGAAAGAGTACTCTAGTGCAGGATCTCCCCTGCCCCCAGTGTATATTAGACTCTTCCTTAATCTATCCATCGATCTACTGAAGTCATATGACTCTCGAAGTCATGGGAGACTTTTTGTGCACCCTGCTTGCTCCAGTAGAGAAGACACTTACTTGTGCACACATGAAGGCCCTAATGCCAAGCTCCTCACAGTGGAATTACTGATGCTACCATAAGAGGATTGGAATCCTGAGGGAAGAGCATAAATACAGGGCTCTGTCTGGTCTCAGATGCCACCTTTGCTGGAGGCTTTGGCCAACCATGAGTGTTCTGGTGTGGATGATAAAAGGATGCCTGTGACGGAAGGACAACACAAAGGATGCAGGGATGAGAATGACTAATCTGTGGGCTGGTCTCTTTGTAACTGCTGATGTTGATCCTCTAAAGAGCTACAAATTTTATTTGGAGAGCAGAGGGCACCAGCAGATTCATCTCGCCCTATCCCTTTAGTCTTTGAGAAGGAATTTGCTTGCTTTGGTTTTTAAAGCTGGCAAAAGTTTGTCTTGGTTCAGATGAGGAACATTTTGGTAAAAACAAATGATTTTGTTCCCTTCTCGATTTTCATTTTCAATGAATCCTAGCAACAGAAGGCTCATCAGGCTCTGGATTAGGGAAACAAAGCTCCCCTTTTCTCCCAGTAAACAGCTATTTCTTATAACAAGTCTGTTTCCTTCTCCAGAGTCCTGGAGTTTGCAAGCTCAGCGATTCCATTTCTAAAAATTGCTCATAATGGTTTTCTCGTCTGTGCTTTCTCCTTCTTCTGGCTCTTAAATATTCTTCCCATTGTCCACCTCAAAGGAAGCCACCCCCCCCCTGCAGAGAAAAGTTTCACTGGCTGTGAAGCCTTCCTGTCTTTATGGTCTTTGAGATACTGGAATCTGATAGTTGACAACATTTTAATGAGCACTCAGGAAGAATGAAGGAGGCAAAAGAAGATGACTAGTTTATGCTCTAAAGTTTCTTGTGCCTCCTGTATAACAAGGCTACAAAGATCTTAGATTTGAGGGTTGGGAGGCTGTGGCAGGACCTCCAGGTGAGCCAACCTCTGGAAGTCCTTTTTCCTTTCCTGACTTCTTTCCCCATTTGCCAAATCAAGGACTTACTTTCTCTCTTATAATCCCTTATATTAATAGTTAATGTACTTCAAGCCTTTACAACAAAGCAGGAACTGTGCTGATCTGTGGGACTAGAAGATGCTATGTTCCTATTACAGATAGGGAAACTGAGGTTTAAGTGCTGGCTCTAAAGTTATACATGCAGTGGAAAGTAACCCTGGGCATAGAACGAAGGTTTCTGGGCAACAGAGCTGAACTCCAGACAATTGACCCTTCTTTGTAAATACTTTGCCTGGTTGTGTAATACAGAGACTATCAAAAGTCACTGAATAGATAAAGGAGGATTCTGAAGTTAGAGAAACTTTCTATAGTTATTCAACTTGAAGTTCTATGATATAAATGAGGCTTTATTTATTCAGAGAAAGCATACCCACTTCTTAGATTGAGTGGACCTAGTGAGACAAGTATCAGGAACAAACATAGGGGTTTTGGAGAAAGACTGGCATGTGAAGAAAGATGCAGTTGAATGGGTACAGAGATTGGATTGTGGGAAAGTTGAGACCT
Organism: Mesocricetus auratus; assembly: GCF_017639785.1. Taxonomy (NCBI): domain Eukaryota; kingdom Metazoa; phylum Chordata; class Mammalia; order Rodentia; family Cricetidae; genus Mesocricetus; species Mesocricetus auratus. Next base: position 35,713,671 of record NW_024429191.1, on the reverse strand, counting down.
CACCTTGAGGAGGTAGAATACCTTGTATATAGCTTTCTGAAATAAGATCTCACTATGTATCCCATACTGGCTTTGAACTTAGTCTGTAGCCAAAATCAGCATCAAATTCATTGTGTTTCTCCTGCCTCAGCCTTCTGAATGCTGGGGTTATAGACTATCATCATGTCTGTCTCAGTACTAAATGCTTTTATAATGCCTTCAAACAAATGTGTTCAGTCTACTAATATTTTTATTGATTAAAGAGATAATATGTATAACTTTTGATAGAGAATCTAATATATTGGAGAAATACATAAAAATAATATTTATACTGTTGTTTCTGTCAGAAAACATATGATGCATTAGTTGGCGTTGATCTCATGGAAAAAAAGACCAATGATTAGTCACTAAAATGCAATGCCATTATTATAGAGATGTGTGGTATTTTGATTAAGATAGACCATGGATAAGTAGATGCCAGAGCAGGACAGAAGAATGTGGCTGGTTAGAGAAACCTTTCCATAGAGAGACACACTGAGAGAAAGCCTTAAAAATAACATAGTACAGTATTACTCAGTGAAGAAAGGGCTTGAGGGCATTTTGGCAGAAAGCTAGAACAGGAAGATGTTAGAGACAGGAATGTCTTACTGGATAATACATGGAAGAGGCTACTGGAAGGGTGGAACAGCAAAGCAGGCAAGGGCCAGATCCTGCTGCACCATTAATCCACATTTACCAACTTAAGATCCCAAGCAGCAAACACCTGACAAGATCCTCCGGTGACCACTTACGAACATCTGATTCCCCAAAATGTTTTCTCTTTTTTTGACATTTTAAAGCATTCTGGCTGAAGGCCTGAGTTATTACATGCATGGACCATAGATGCTTGACCATATTAAGGTACCAATGGTAACAGTCTTCATCCTGAATTATATCCTCTCTCAGCTAGGAGGTGTCAGCCTTAGCTTGGATCAAAGGATACCATGTTACATAGGAACATCATGACAGATGGGGGAGGGGTGAAGATGACACCCAGCCACCCAAGTGCTGATCCCGCCGGTTGCTGGATGCTTTAAAAGGGCTAGATGTAGATTCACGAACTATACCGCTTACCTTGTCAGAAATTGATATGCACAAGGAAGCTATGGCAGAAGGGAACATGAGTGGGCCGTGGAACCAGCCTGACTTAGTGGGTCGGGTCACATGTGAATTCTGACAGCCTGTGTGCTTGCCTGCTTTCTCTCCCACACTCCATTTCTGGAAGCTACCTCACTTTCCAAATGAAGCTGTGGTATTGCCTTAAAGGTCTCTGGAGATAATCCAATCAATGTATGTGTTTGCAATCAATGGATGGAGAAGGTAGACACTCTGAAAACATTTTCTCCTTTCCTGTGTTGTGTTATGAGAATTTAGGTAGCACCTTCTGTGTCCCAACACTAGTGAGAACTCTAGTCAGGAATGAAACAGCCAGGTTTCCTTAAGGCTCGCAAATCTGTGGGAAACCAAAAATTATTAGTGAGCAATTCAGCAAGGTAAATCCTGACAATGGTGAGGATCACATAGACAAAATTGTCTATGAGATCTGGCTCCTGGGAAGAAGTGATCCTGACTTTGCAGGTAGTTGGCCTCCTAGAAGAAGTGGTCGCAGTATCAGGGCTGAAACAATGATGTGAGCAGGCACTATGTACAGGAGGATAGAGAGGAGTGCTGTGAAATGCCTTCTAGACACGGCAAGGTCATGACATTCGTGAATGCACAGCAGCCATGGTTACCTGTACAAGATCAGTCTGGTCAACACCCCAGCACAGATTGGAGTGGGCAGAGGGGACAGACTCAGGAGGCCCCAAACCTCACTGAGGAATTACTAGCAACTGAACCTACAAGGAGAGGGAGAGCCATTTTATTTGAGGATGCAGTCACTAGTTGTCCATACTCCAGCAGATGGCCCATACCCTTGCCATAAAGTCAGCACTAATTGGACTCAATGAAGTATTAAAAAAACGAAATGAAGAGGACATGAGCTTAAGAGGAGGCTATACTATAGGCCTCTGAGGAGAACTGGATGAGAATGAGAGTAGATATTATATTATATTACAACTATAATATATACATACATATGTATATATTTTCAAATAATAAAATAAAAAGTGAATTAAACAACAAAAAGAAAGATAAACGCAATCTAGGCATGATCTGCTGATGTACTTGTGACCCCAACTGCTAGCTGAACTGAGGCAGGGGGAATGCTTTAGTGCAGAAGCTTGCAGATAGATGGGGCAACCTGTAAGACTTCTCTATTAAAAGTATAGACATCTAGAATCCAGTTTTGCCAGCAAAGGTTGCAACACAGAAAGCATGATGGGGCAGAAACAACATTATCTGACACCCACACATTATCTCTTTATGTAGCCTAAGATGGCCTTAATCCCATGATTCTCCCCCCTCGGCCTGTTGAGTTTGACTTCACACACCCAATACTCACAATATTTTCCTTAGGATACTTTATTCACCTTTTTTAGTTTAGTTTGTAAAGTGATCTCAGGCCACCCAGAATCCTCTTGAACTCCTGAGCCTCCCGGTATGAGCCATGATACCACATTAGAATAGTTTATAAGAGATGAAGTTTCTCCATTTCTACCATTATTGTTCTAGTGCAGTATAGAGGCATGCCTATACCCAGCACTTGGGAGGCTGATGCAGAAGACTCGGGAGTTCAAGTACTAGATTACCTTTGTAGGTCTTACATATCATCCTTCTTCTCCAGTTCATTTGATACCAAGGGCATTAGAATCTTGACATCTGTGCATCTTTCACGGATGCCCTTGGGTTGCGACCATTAGTCTACACTGTGGTTGGCCTCTAGTGTTCCCAGCTGTGAATGTGTGGGGGGTCATGTTCTGAGATCAGGCAATGACAGTATTTCCACAGATATAGTTCTCAATTTGTGTGATGATAAAAACAGTAAAAGCTCATTACACAAAATTTGGGAAATCAAGTGTAAGTAATGATACAAATGAGCTATAATTTCAGAACTCAGGAAAATGTGCTTATTATATTTCTTCTGCTCTTCCCTTACTTATGCTGAAGATACTGTGCTGTCTTGCAAATTTTTAATAATGGTATAGTAGTTATGGCATATGAATAAAACCATACTGTGCTCTGATTGATTGTCAATAATAATTGTTATTATTGAATTGTTATCATAGGAATACATAAGTGACGTTATGAATAGGTTCTGAAACTAGCTGAGGTTTCCCATAGCTGTGTGACTTTGGTCAAGTTCCATAGTGTCACAGTGACTGATCTAACTTCATTGTGTATTTCTTTTTCTTTCTAGATTGGATGAGAGATTTATTGGTGAACATAGTTGGTGGGGTGGAAGGTTCAGTATAGCAGAAGCATCCATATATTCAGAACCTATCAGTTGTCCAAGGAACCAAGCCTGGGAATGCATTTGACCACACAGCCATGAAACATGAGCCACTTTGTAGTTATCATTTTGTCAAATTCATCTAAACTTGGTGAAGGCCCACTTCTTTGAGATGTGGATCTCCAGTCAACCAGGGAACTTGAACTTGGTACTAAGCAGTACCTCAATCATATGCTCCATTGGTGTGCATAGACAAAATGTGTAGCATGAGTTCTAATAGGTCTTAATAAAAGCCTGGACTTAGATATCAGTATAAATGCTGAAAGGTCAGAGAAGTAAAGGAACCAGCCATAAGAAAGAGCTCAATGCATTCAGTCTGGGGATTTGTATGGACAGGTTCTCACCTTTGGTCTGAGGATTCAGTAGATGTAAGAGACAACTCATACAAGAAACAGGCTGCTCATACTCCCAAGGAACCTGCTGTTTACAAGCATTACATACAAAACCTTGATTTCATCATCTTTAAAATGGGAATAATAAAGGACTAGGTAAGTAGGTAGGTACTTTGTGAGAATTATAAGGCAATAGAAAGGACAGGAAGTTGCCTGCCGTGCATGAGTATCTAATAATGTGGACTGTTTCTTCAGGAGTATGTGAGCTACCATGCTTGCCTGAGCCAGTCAGAGCACATACACGAATTATGTCTAAAGACAAAGCCCCTTGCACCTGTCCTTCATTTTCCTACATGTTGTTAAAAATATGAGATAGATAGACTTTCACATCTGTATTTTTCAATTCTTAATATTACTATTGTCTTTGCTTTGAGATCATGGATCTGAGTTGGTAAGGTGACGGAATCTGGTTTAGAAGACTGAGGAAGGAAGATAATTGCCTTTAGTTTTAAGATGTATTTTAATTTTAGTTATTTTTCTCTGTGTAGATATTTGCATGTGAGTACAGGGCCCATGCTGTTAGAGTTACAGTGGTTGTGAGGGCCCCATCTTGGGTACTAGTCCTCTGCAAGAGTAACACATGTTTTAAACCACTGAGGAATCTCTCCAGCTCTAGCAATTGCTTTATGTTCATTCCTGTCTCTCTCTCTCTCTCTGTGTTCCTAGGGAAACATGTGGAGAGAGTTACTATAATCCATACTGTCTTCTATATTTTAATAGTATTTTTAATTTGGAAATTTCTTTCATTTATGTGATATATATTGATCACATCCGTCAACCACAACTCTCTCCAACTCCTTCAGGTGTTGCCATTCTGTTACCCTCTCAACGTCATCTCTCCATGTTTTGCTGTTATTAAAAATTCCGACTAGTAAGTGTTGCATATACGCACATAGGTATAGGGCTATCCACTGGGCTATAGGCAACTTATCTCTTGAAAGTGCCTGAAGGAAATTGACTCTTTCTCCCTCATCAACCATAAACTGCTAATAATCAAGATTAGAAGAGGGAGTATATGGGGGCATAAAGAATCAAACATGAAAGGGGATGGAGGATGGCAAAATGTGGTGTGGGGAAGCTTAGCCAAAATGAAGGGTATGAGAAAAACTTATGGTCTTGAAAATCAGGTAAAAGTTATAGTCAGAGTTGACAGATGACTATGGTATCTTCTTAAAACCATCAAGCCCCTGAACTGTTTTCAATGCCACTCATATGTAAAATTGTTATGGTGTTACATAGTCGTAGAAAACACTGATCTTAATTATAACATTTTTATATATGTTTATCATATGCATTTGTCAAATTCACACCCCTCTTCTTCCATATGCCCTCCAACAAGCTCCTCTGTTTCCCAAACAGTCCTCTCTTTACTTCTAAGTGTTTTTACCTTAAAATTTAGTTTCTTCATATGAAAGAAAATCTGATATTGTCTTTTAGAGTCTCTTCACTTCCATCTATTTTCCTACTGTGACATATTTCCTTAGTCATTTTGACTGAACAAAATACCACATGGATCTACATCACAGATTCTTTATCCAGTCTTCTGTGGGTGGATATCTAGGTTGTACTGAATTAAGTGAAGATTTTTAAGAACCTTAAATCTCAGAACCCAGAAGGCCAAAGCAACCATATCTCTTTGAGTTCCAGCCAAGACAGAGTCACATAGTAAGAACAGAGGAGGAGGAAGAGGAGGAGAATGAGGAGTATAAGAAGGAGGAGAAGGAAGAAGGAGGAGGAGGAGGTGGAGGAAGAGAAGGAGAAGAAGAAGAAAAGAGAAGGAGAAAGGGGAGGAGAGTAGGAGAATGGGTGGAGAAGGAGGGACAAAGGGAGAGGATGAAGAGTAGGGGAAGGAAAAGAAGAAAAAGAAGAATCAGCAGTAGCTGTATTATTTTCTGATATAGTCTTCAGTAATATATACACAGTAACAAGATGCCTGAATCATATGATATTTTTATATTTACTTTAAGATATTTTCAATGTATATTCATGTATGCATATATGTATACATATGTGATATATGTGTGCATGTTCATGAATGCAGGTATGCGCAAGCCATGGCACACGTGGAAAACTTAGAAAACAATATTTGTCACCCCTCCCCTTTAATCTTGTTTGAGACAATGTTTCTATGTTGTTGTTTGTCACTGTGTACAAGAGGTTAGCTGGCCCATGAACTTCTAGGGATTCTCTTGTTTCCATATCTCTTAATTGGTGAACTGGTATTACAGATATGTTACACAGCTCAAGTTGACATATGTTCTGGGCAATGAAAGTCAGGTCATCCTGCTTGCACAGCAAGTATTTTACTCACCAAGGCATCTCACTAGCCTTTTATTTTAGGTTTTTGAGCATGATCCATACTGATTTCCATAGTGGATACACTCATTTATATTTTCACTAGCATTGCATGGAAGTCCTTGCTTTCTCACATTCTTGACAACAATAAACCACTTATTCCAGAGGGAAGAAAACAGGTCTAATGAGAAGAGCAGAATCTTAAGACAGACTCTATAGACTCTATGGATTCATGTGACAGGCATCTGAGTTGTTTGTGCCTTGCTCTCCTTGTTTGTTTTATGAGGGTGGCTATCATATTTACATCTTGAGGCTTTTTGAACAACTGCTGAAATAATACCTCCAAAGGGCTGAAGCAAGATGAACTTCAGCAAATGGCAAACATCATCATCACCAACATTACAACATCATCATCATCATGTATACCTCAAAGTGTATCACTCTCAAAGCTACCCCATGTGAGCATAGACAGCACTCTACAGGTTAGTCTTCAGTCTCTAGTGAGATTAGCATAATACTGACAGAGGTAGCCTGCTGAGGAAAGTACACTGGTAAAAGCCATGCTATATGTTTTACACTTGACATTAACCTTAAAAGTCATTGTATCCCAGAACCTGAACTAGCATGGAGGCGAAATTTGAGTCTCCAAACTACAGAAGCTGCACAGGGATGCACTGCATTTGGGCACACAGAGTGTGAAAACATACTAAGCCTCAGGCTCTTGTTTGGGGATTTTGGTATTGCAAGTGATGGTTACCTTTGCATCTAAGATGAGAAAAATAGCATATTGGGCCAGAGGTCCCTTGGGACTAGTGCATTTCCAATTTAATAGGCACGTGGCTCTGGTAGTTAATTAGAGACATAATTTTCCTTTCCATGGATACCTCATAAGCTTTCCCCCATAAATTCATAGGCCAATGTTCTTGGCTTCCTGACAGAGTAATTACTCTCTGTTGATTAGGATGCACACAGCCAACAGACTGACCACCTGACACACACTGCATGCAGGACAGCACAGGCTATGATGCCCCATGTTTCTGCCCCGCTCTCAAGTGTCCCTGCCTGCCTTACTTCACCTATTAGCCCACTCTGTTACCCCTCCTTTCACTAAGTCTTTTCCTATTGACTAAATATTTTCAAAGACTTAAAAATTACAACTAAATGGTCTCAGGAAGGATGCTTTTAAATTATCTTTTTCTTTCAGTGCTCATTAAGCACCAACTTTTAAAGACACAAATTGCATGATTTCTTCCAAATGCCCAACAATGAGTGGCAATATCTGTGTAATTTTCAGATCATTATTTTGTTAACTGGGGCTTACTTCATAACCAGTAATTAAGATACCAAGGAAGGCTCTTTCATTAATCAATTGGCATCTAGCTAATAGCATCTCACCAGGAGTAAATAAAGCACATGGAAGAATTCTGCAGAGAGATATGGAAATTGCTGAGGGCTTTCTAAAATAGCATTCTTCTTGTTTTTAGCCTGTGTGACCACTGGAAGACTACTCATGTTACCCTTATAACATCCTTATTATGTAGGATGTATCCAACATCTCAAGAGATGTGCATAGTCGGATCAATCAAGTTTTGTATTGACTAATAGACTTACAATACAAAATGTCCACAGGAGACAGTCCACATTCAAACCACTGCAAGCCTGTGGAGGAGGGTGCCTTCCACCATCATCTGTTCACAGTTACAAGCAGCTAGACTTTTCAAACCACATCTGCCCTGAAACTGCATATGGTTACTTACCACCTCCTTTTGCAGAGGAAGGAATGAGTTATCATTCATGGGTAGAACATTTGCCTTGGATATTTGAGTCTCTGGATCTGATGGGCTGCATAGAGGTATAACAAATGAAAGAAGAAAAAGAGAGAATAGTATATAGGAGAAAATACACAGAATTTAGACGTATAACAAAGTTTTGTTTCACATGATATCCTGGATAAAATAGAGACTGCATTTGATGTCCATGTGATAGGAAAGTGGAAATTCATGACCATCTTAGAGTGACATGCCCAATAACACTTTAACACTTTCTTTCTTTCTGTTTTTCTTTCTTTTTTTCTTTTTTTTTGACTGCACCATTTTATTAGCCTTGGATAGAGTTTTAAGAAAACATTTTTGGGGGGTCCTAAAAATGTTAATGGGCTTCCTGTCAGCCTCAGGAGAGGAAAAACAATCCAGAAGTAAAGTGCATGTCTTCCATGTCATCCTAGGAGCAGAAAGAGAAGGCCAAGCTCCCAAGGACCCACCTTGTCCTCAGCACATGGGAGTGTCCTGCTCTTCCCTTTCACAGCTCCCCAAAGTTAGCAGAAGATTAAAGGCCAGCTTCTAGAATCCAGCTGGCTGATCCCAGCATTATGCAGGAATGCAAATCCACATGGGAGATAAGCATCTGCCTGCACTGGAATAACGAAGGGCACAACTATCCTATAAATACCTGCATCAGTGGTCCTTCACCTGGTCTGTGGCAGCTTGTACAATGAAAGCCTTAGAATCAGAAACCCAGGCATCAGCAAGCCCCGCCCCCTCGCCGTGTTTCCTCTACCCCCACTCTCTCTCCACCACTTATCTCAGCGTGGTTTGTTTGCAACAGTTTTGCTCTGTGTGTACTTCATTCTGGCCTTGAACTCTGCAGCCCAGACAGGTTTTAAACCCTTGGTAATCTTCCTGTCTCAGTCTCCCAAGTGCTTAGATTACATATGTGAGCCACCATGTCTTTAAAAATCTGGGTACCAAATAGACTGTGAGTGTCCATGCCACAATATGGGAGGCTCTCTCAGCCGGGACTTTAGGGGGAGGGCCTAGGCCCTGCCCTGGATGAAATGACAGTTACTGGAGATCCACCATGGAGGGCCTCACTGTTGTTAAAATGTTTAGGTTTATCCAGTAACGAGATACAAACCGTGACTCAACGATCCCACGTGGAGTTTATTGGTAGACAAGGAAGGAAAGAGGGGTGAGAGGTAACCATGGGGGAGGAGAGAGAGAGAGAGAGAGACAGAGACAGAGAGACAGAGACAGAGAGAGACAGAGAGACAGAGAGAGAGAGAGACAGAGAGAGAGAGAGAGAGAGAGAGAGAGAGAGAGAGAGAGAGAGAGAGAGAGAGAGAGAGAGAGAGAGGAGAGTAAACGAGGAGATGAGATGGAGAGTAAGAGGAGAGTAAGAAAGAGTGGAAGCGGGCAGGGGTCAGTCCTTTAAAGGGGTCCTTTGCACCTGTGTGGTTCTCACAGAACTCTGGGCTGGCCAGAGTACTGCCTGAGTGCATCTTGCCAGGTAGCAGAGCAGGCCAGTGTAATGCCTGAACTTTTCATTCCCACCTTTATTTATGATTAAAAAGAGGTGTGGGCCAATAACACTTTCTTAAACAAGATTCTAGCAGAGGGCAAAGCAGAACCCGCCATTCCTTTCTCCCTTTCCAACAGTCCTGGTATGTATTTGAGTATCTGGTATTGCTTATAAAACTTGGTGAAATTATTAAATGGATTTTCACCCAGGACTGCCTATGAGGGAAAGGACTGGAGTGGGTGTTCTAGGATATGAACAATCTCACTTAATCTAAGGAGAAAACAATTCTTGATGATTATGATTCAAATTGTCTATTCTCAGACATTATTCCTAAACTCCTTTCATAATGCAGATTAGAATACCAAGTATTTTAAAATATTGAGAAATAGCTGTGCTCTAAATACATGAATGAATTCATAAACAACTGAAGCAACATGAGGTTGTTATCTGACCAAATTACATCATTTCTCTGTCTGATCACTCACCAGTCAATGCAGGAAACCACCCTAGACATCCACAAGATTTTATACCCTTTGATGGCACCCAACGTATTAGTTCTTTTCCTGGATCTTAGAGATACCACTCTGAACATTTTTCACAGAAATGGGAAGAGTTAGGGGAGGTAGGGGGAGTGCATACAGTCAAAATACATTATTCTCAAATTTTTTATGTTGATTTTTAAATAAATATATATGTATTAAAATTAAAATAAGGTTGCATTCACAGATGAATACTGGTGACCAATTTGATAATAAAATGTAAAGCCCAAGATGGCAAGGTATTCCCCTCCACTATGAGCCCAGACCTGAATTGTAAAATTCATCCTTATTATTAACAGTTACTTTTAACTTTGTTAGAAAAAATGCTTTCCATATGATGCATGAGTACTTACATAATATTCTCAGTTTTACCCTTTTAATCCACAAAGTCTAGCATATCTGCCTTCTGACTGTCACAGCCAGTTTACTAACTTACTGGAGTTGTCTTCAGAATTGCAGCCATCATGCTTATATGCTCTTGCCAGCTCAAGGAGCAGTCTGAATACAACCTTTAAGATACTTGGATGTCCATCATGGATTGGTAGATGAATGTGATACTTTTACACAATGAAATATTACTCAGCTGTTAAAAAATCACAATTTTTTTTGTGGGCGGTGGTGGCAAACTCCTTTAATCCCAGCAATCGGGAGGCAGAGGCAGGCGGATCTCTGTGAGTTCAAGGCCGGGCTGGACCGACAGCCTCCAAAACAATACAGAGAAACCCTGTCTCGTAAAAACCAAAAAAAAATCACAAATTCACAAGCCATCTTAAGTTAGGTGACCCAGACCCCAAAAGACAAACATTGTATCTATTCTCTTATATGTGAATGATACCTGTTAGATCTGCAGTAGGCAGGCTACAATTGGTATAATCACAGAGGTTAGTTATAGAGGAAGGATATTCCTAGGAGAGAGAAATAGAATAGACAGCTATGGATGAATAGGAGCAGGAAGAAAGAGAAAGGGAAAGAGGGGAGTAAGGAATAGAATTTGGGGAGGGACAGCTACAATTAAGGGCAATTTGAGGGGCTGAATGGAAACCTAGCACAGTAATTTACAAATTACATACATAAATGAAAGATATATAAACAGAATCACCAAATGGTGGGGGAGACAAGCCCCAGTTACACATCTCTTGTCATCAAATGAAACTGCCACTGTCAGGAATTAGTTGCACCTAATTGAGTTGTTGTCCAAGGAGTTCCATAGAAACCTAGGCTGTTGCAAAGGCTGCTTACTGGTTGCTCTCCACAAACTTATGGTAAGTCCATATTTCTGAAGGCAACACCTAATAAACTTATCAAACACAGATGTATCTGGCAATACATCTATTCCTAACTTCCTGAGGTACTACCTCATTGATCTCCATAGTGGCTGTATGAGTTTCCGCTCCCACCTGAAATAGAGGAGTTCCTCTTACTCCACATCCTTGACAACATGAGATGCCATTTGTTTTATGAATCTTGGCCATTCTGACAGGTGTAAGATGAAATCTCAATGTAGTTTTGATTTGCATTTCCCTGATGACTGAAAATATTGAATGTTTATTTTAATTGTTGTGCAGCTGTTTTTTCAACTTTTGAGAACTTTCTGTTTAGTTTTGAAACTGGGTTATTTGATGTTCAGGGTTTTTCTGATGTTGAGTTTCTTTTTCAGTTCTTTATATATTTTAGATATTAACCCTCTATCGTATGTGTAATTGGCAAAGATTTTTTTCTCATTTTGTAGCCTGCTGCTTTGTCTGGATAATGGTATCCTTTTCTATATAGTTTTTGTTTTCATGTGATCTCATTTATTAATTTTTGTGGTGTCTGTGATACCCATGTCCTGTTCAGAAAGTATTTTTCTGTACCAATATAAGTTCAAGATTCTTCCCCACATTTCTCTTCCATCAGATTCAGGCAGGGAATGTGGCCTTTGTTGAAGTCCTTGATACATATGGAGTTTGAGCCTTGTGCAAGGTGATAAATATGGATCTATTTGTATTCTTCTACATGCAGCCTTGCAGTTTGTTTGACCAACACCATTTGTTAAAGATGATGTCTTATTTTTTCAGTATATATTTTCTGTTTTTTTTGTTTTTTGTTCCTGTTTTGTTTTGTGTCAAAATCAGGTATCCATAGATGTGTGAACTTATATCTGGATCTTCAATTCAATACCACTGATCAAAGTATCTCTTTGTATGCTGATACTGTACTGTTTTTATTACTATAATGTTCTAGTACAATCTGAGATCATGCATGGCAATACCTCCATCAGTTCTTTTATTGTTCAGAGCTGTTTTAGATATTCTGTGATTCTATGTAAGGCTAAAATTGTCCTTTCAATTTCTGTGAAGAATCATGTTAAAATTTTGGTAGGCATTGTGTTGAATCTATAGACTGTTTTGGTAGGATGGACATTTTCATAATATTAATCACATCAATATATGAGCATACAAAATCTTTCAAGCTTCTAATGTCTTCTTCAATATCTTCAGTGTCCTAAAGTTTTTTTTATTATACAAGTCTTTCACTTTCTTGGTTAGAGCTAACCCCAAGTTAACACCTTAGGCTATTGTGAAAGATATTGTTTCTCTGATTTCCTTCTCAGTCTCAGTTTATTTGGTGTGTGTGTGTGTGTGTGTGTGTGTGTGTGTGTGTGTGTGTAAATGTGGATATGAAGGCTATTTGTTTTGTGTGTAAATTTTGTATCTGGCTACTTTGTTGAAAGTGTTTATCAGCTGTAGGAGTGTCCTGGTAGAGTTTTTAGGATCACTTATGTATACTACCATATTAGCTGGGATATGCAGTGCTAGGGATCAAACCTAAAGGCTTCATGAAGGGAAGGCAGGAGCTCTACCTTCTGAGCTACGCTTAGACCTCTCACATATTATTTTTTATGTACTTACCTACTGATGCTCAGGCCCAATATGAAGTTAGGCAAACCAGTAAGTGATGGAAATGACAACTTGTTAGTTAATAGACTGAATTAAATGGACAGAAAAGAGGAAAAGGTTAGAGCAAATAAAAGACAACTCCAAAACCTCCCATCACCAGCTGGAGTCATAAGAGAAGGGACTTCCAGTTGAGAAAATGCCTCTGGAAGAATCACCTGTGGGCAAGTGTGTGGAACATTTTATTGACTGATGACTGATGTGGGAGAGCCCACTGTGGGTGGTGCTACTCCTGGGCCAGTGCACTCAGAAAAGGAGCAGAGCAAGCTATGGGGTGCAAGGTGGTAAGCAGTGTTTCTCCCTGGCCCCTGCTTGAGTTCCTGTCTCCAGGTTCCTTCCCTGATTCTCTTTAATGACAAAGTATGACCTGAGAGCTGTAAACTAAAGCAATTTTTCCCCAAGTTGTTTTCGGTCATGGTGTTATCATTGTGATAGATACCCTAATTAAGACAGTTGGGAACCTGGTTCATGATAGAACAGGGGATTGTTGACAAAGATGATGTGGTATGTAGACATAAGATGATACATTTTGGGTAGTATACAAATAGATGCTATTAGCCAGTGCTCAGATATGGAAATTTCTTCTCCAAGCAGGTGAATGCTAGTAGTGTTGAGGTTGGAGAGAGGGTATCACCTTTGAGATGCAGATGCACTGGCAGGGTGGATCACCTGTGTAGGAGTGGCAAATGTAGTCTGTGTTTGGCTCTGCCACCATTTTGGGGCTAAGAAGCTAAGCCTTTTAGGAAGTGGAAAAGTAAATCCAAGACAAGAGAAACCAGACATTTTAAGCCATATGTGTACAAGTATACTCATCCCCAGGCATTAGAAAGAGAGAACTCCTACATTTAGACATTCCTACCTAAACTCAAGCCACCATGTTTTGAAGATATTGTGGCATCTTGCCCACCGCCTCAGGACTAGAATCATCTTGGATGCTAAAAGCCTCCATGGGAAACGCTGGTTTTCAGGGTCTAAGAGTGTACCACAGGAACTAGCTCATATTTTTCTACCTACAAGAGAAAAAAGCCTAGAGAAGGAAGATTCATGTCTGTTAAATTGTCACAACATGAATGCTGAGTATCGCATTGAAAATCTTACAGAAATGTTTTTGTGGAACTCCAAACTCTAAGTTGAGGATGGCTCAGAATCTTCCTTCCCCAGAAAAGTTAATGCACTTGTCCAAGTTCTGTGTGAGACTAGGACAGAACTGCAATATAACAAAGATCTACTTTTTAAAATGTTCCTGTGTTTTCACCTCATTTTCAGGAAGGACTTATTCTCAATTGTGTTAGCATCCTTGAACTATTTGGTTGAAAGAGATGACATCTACTCAGGGGGATAGAGTATTTCTTGGGATGAGACTGTGAGGAGCCATAGGTGGTGATTGTTTAGGAACTAGACCCTTGCTCACCCTTTAAATATATTCAGTATGAGTGGACTCTTGAATTCAGTATTTGAGCACAGTGATTTGTATACTTGTGCACACATGTTCTGCCTCTCAGTCTAGAGGAATTTCCATTCTTCCCTCGTAAGTTTGGTCGGCAGTGGCTCAGCAGTCACATGGAATCCAAACACCACAGCTATTTTTCCTACAGATCATTGCGTAATTGCTGGTTAATGAGCTTTGTGAGAAGAAAGAGCATGAGCAAAACCAGAGCAACACTATTTGTCTGCTCTAGGTCGGCAGGCGCCTGGAGTGTGTTTTCTTAGAGAAATTGGCTGTATGCATTTGCTTTCATTTGTATTTTTGTTGCCGTTATTATTCAAACCACCTCCTGCTTCTGTAGTGAAGATAAAAATGCTTCATGTTTTTAAAATGCCTTGTAATATCTCTGGGAAGAGAAGTACACAGCCCTTCTCACTTACTTTCTTAGTTATTTTTAAGACAGGAAGTACAGAGCTGATGGCTGGCATGGGGAAGATGGTTCTTTTCATTGAAAACTCTAAAGTCTAAGGTTCTTTCTGACCACTGTATTTTGGGAAAGAAGCATTTGGATTAGACTCTGGGATTCACCTTCTGCTGTTGTTGATGGACAGAGTAAGGGGTGGAAAGATCCAGAAGCTCTGCAATGCATCCCATCCCATGTCCACAGCTGTGTTGCTACATTAAATAAAGCGCAGGCAGACCCAAATACCAAAGAATCTTTCAGAATTCATGCATTCCCTAGCCTCTTCCTCAAGTTCCACTGGACTTCTCCAGAATGAGACTCTAGAATTATTTTTCAAACATGTGTTTATTTACTTACTTATTATTTTCTTTTTCCCAGATCACAGTTTCCCCTCCCTCCTCACCTCCCAGTCTCCCATGCCAGCTTCCACAATTTATCCATTCCTCCTCCTTTCTCTCCAGAAACGGGCAGGCCTCCCATGGATATTGACCAATATGGCATATCAAGTTGCATTAAGACTGTGCACCTCCTCTTGTATTAAGGCTGGACAAAGCAACCCAGTAGGAGGGACATGTCCCAAAAGCAGGTAACAGAGTCAGAGGCAGCCCCTACTCTCCCTGTTAGGAGTCCCACAAGAAGTCTAAGCTACACAACTGTAACATATGTGTAGGGGGCCTAGGTCAGTCCATGCAGGCTTCCTTGTTGTTGATTCAGTGTCTGTGAGCCCCTATGAGCCCAAGTCAGTTGATTCTGTGGGTTTTCTTTTGGTGTCCTTGGCCCCTTTGGCTCTCATAATCCTCCCTCTCCCTCCTCCATGAGATTATCCGGAGGTTTGCCTAATGTTTGGCTGTGGGTCTCTGCATCTGTTTCCATTAGTTGGTGGGTGGAGCTTCTCAGATGACATTTGGGGGAGGCAAAGACATATGAGTATAGCATAATATCATTAGGACTTATTTTTTAGTTGTTTTTTTTTTGCAAGACTTCTTTGGTTATATCCTAGGACTCTAGGTTGTCCATCCTCTGGGTCCTGGCCCACCAGACAATGTCAGGTGAGGGTTCTCTCATGGTGTGGGTATGAAGCTGTATCAGTCAGTGGTTGGCCACTTCCAAAATTTCTGTGCCATCTTTATCCCAGCATATTTATAGGCAGGGCATATTGTAGGTCAAAGGTTATGTGACTGGGTCAGGGTCCCACTCCCTCCAGTGGAAGTCTTGCCTAGTTACAGGGGATCGCTATTTCAAGATCTGTATCTCCCCTCACTAGGAGTCTTAGCATGGGTCACTGCCATAGATTCCTGGGAGTTTTCATTGTACTAAATTTATAGCTCATCCAAAATATGTCTCTGATTCTTGTTGTCTTCACAAGAACTCTCCTTATATACCCCCTACACCAGATGCTTTCTGTTCCCACATCCATGCCCTCATCCAGACCTTTCCCCCATTCACCTCTGATGTCTCTTCTATTTCCTTTTTATAGTGAGATTCATGTGTCACATCTTGAGTCTTCCTTGTTACTTAACTTCTTTGGATTGTAGCATGGTTGGCCTTCACTTTACAGCTAACACCCACATTAAGGGGTACATACCACATTTGTCTTTCTGGCTCTGGGTTATCTCACACAAGATAATCTTTTTTAGTTTCATCCATTTGCTGTCAAATTTCATGATGTCATTGTTTCTAATAGATACCTAATACTTCATTGTGTAAATGCACCACATCTTTTTATCCAATCTTCAGTTGATGGACATCTATGTTATTTCCTGTTTCTAGTTATCATGAATAAAGCTGCTATGAACATAGTTGAGCAAGTGTCCTTGTGGTATGGTAGAACATCCTTTTATTATATGCTCAGGAGTGGTATAGCTGGGTCTTACAGTAGGTTGATTCCCAATTTTCTGATAAACTGCTATGTTTATTTCCAAAGTGGAAGTACAAGTTTGCATACCCACCGGCAATGGAATGCTTTATTTATTTTTAATGTGTTTATGCATGCATTTATGTAGTTATATGTGCACCACAGTAAGGATGTGGAGATCAGAGGACAACATGCAGGAGCCATGTGGGTCCTACCAAGTGGGTCCCAGGAATCCAACTCAGATTGTTAAAGTTAACTGAAAGTGCCTTTACCCACAGAGACACCTTGCTGGTACTAAAACTGGGTTTATATGGAAGCAGGAAGTGTTTAATATTCAGGTATGGAAGGTTGGGAAATGCTAAACTGTTTCTTATTTGTTTGATGTGTGAAGAATCTGCCTCCCCAGCAGCTCTCCTAGCAGGGTCATTGGGGAAGCAATGTGACTTGGATTTGAATGCCAGATCTATGATTTGCTGTGACATATTCTTAGACAGAAGGCCTGGCACCTGTGAATTTCTTGTGAGTGAGCTGATAACTGAAGGGTCTCTGGCCAGCTTGATCATGGTGGGCATGGCTCTAGCATGTATTGCCTTTCTTCCCCATTCCCTCTGCCTTGCTAAAAACCATTAGATTACATCCCTAATGCTAGCCCCCAAGGTCTATTCCCTTATTTAGCCACTTCTTCCTCTGGAGGATGACTACCAAGGTCCAGCTATCAAAGTATTGAAGTCCAGCAATCAAAATCCCCCTTTGGCTCACCTAATTAACATGCCCAATTAAAATTAAACACCTTATCCTAACACAGGTTTCCTCTCTTATCTTATTAAACCACCATTTTCCTATGTGCTGTGTCTGTCTCCTCTCTATCCAGAGGCAGTGCTTTGTCCTACTCTTGGACAAGTAACCCTTTCCCCTCTCCCTGGATCCTTTCCCCTTCTCCATAGTTCTCTATCTCTTATTCCCTGCCTTCTGTCCCTCTGGGGCAAATAAATCTCCTTTGTGCTGAAAACTTAGTCTTGATATTTTTCCTTTCAATGATTCTGTCAAAAGAACTGATAGATATTTAGGTAAATGCCTAAAACCAGTTATCAATGTTTCTGAATTATTTATTTTTCTTATTGCTTGACAAAAATGCCCGACAAAAGCAAAAGAAAGGAGGTAAGGTGGTTTGAATGAGAATGGTCCCTATAGGCTCATATGTTTGAATACTTGGTTGCCAATTGGTGGAACTGTTTGTGAAGGACTAGGAAGTGTAGCCTTGCTAGAGGAGGTGCATCATTGTGGGTGGACTTGGAGGCTTCAAAAGACTCTCATCATTTCGAGTTATTTCTCTTTGCTTCCTGTCTCAAGATAAGAACATTCAACGACTGTTCTAATGCCATGCCTGTCTACTTGCTGCCATGTTCTCTGACATGATTGTCATGGGCTGTAACCTGAAACTATGAGCCCCAAATTGAAAGTTTCCTTTTATTTGTTGCCTTGGTCATGGTATTTTATCACCACCATAGAAAATTATCTAACAAAGAAGACTTGTGGTTTTCTTTAATCCTTTGAAGGTACAATTTACCTATCAAGCTGATGTCTAGATTAAGCATCACAGAGTCTTAGCCTTGAGCAAGTACAGGAATCCTTGAAGAGTTTAATAATAAAGATCCTGATTAGGGTCTGGAATGAAGCCAGCCCTCTTCATATCTAACCAGTCAGATACCAGCTGTATCCGAGGCCACTGCCCAGAGGCTACACTTCCAGGGACCAAACATCTTTATCAGCCCTTTTGCAAGTGTATATATATGTTATAATTCTTTTTGAGTCCTGTAAAAATGAAACTTCCTCTGAAGGTAGACTGTGAAATGTCTGTACTAAAATGACTATTGTACAGCATGGTGAACTTTCCTTTCTGCCTTAGCTCTCAAGAAATTATTGCCCTCTCCTCCCCTCACCCCTGACCTGGAAAACATCTGTGGCACTACATTGTTATAGAAGGCCACTTTCCATGAGAAGTTTCTGGGTTGGTCTATGTTTACTTCTTTTTATAGACATGGTTTGGGCACTGAGGATGGGTGCAGATCGAATCAACAAGCTGAGAAACTTGCATCTGGGACAGCTCTTACCTGTGTCCCTGTCATCTCACACACATGAACTGACCACCTCAACACCTGACATCAGAGCTGGGAATAACTGTACCTTCCCACCTTCTGCTGAACTGCACTGCCTCAGTTATGTGTTGCTCCAGAGAGTGAGCAGTAATGGGGACTTGGGTAGGAAAAGCAAATACATACAGGGTACTTTCATATTGACATTTATTTTCTTTACCTCTCCTGGGACATTGAACCCAGGGACTCATATATGTTAAACAAATACTCTGCCACTAAGCCAACATTCTCCTAACCTGATTTTTTTGTTTTACTTTTTTACTCCGATGCAGGGTTTCACTAGGTTTCCCAAGCTGGCCTTGAACTTATAGCCCAGACTACTCTTGGTCTTGCAATTCTCCTACCTTTGCCTGCTAAATAGCTGGATTTGTAGACTTATGAGCCCTCTTTTCTTTTCAAAATATTTTTTATTTAATTAATCTAAACTCATAGAATACACATATATATATATGCATATATATATGACAAATATTTTAGGGGAAGAATTCCATATCATTTAGTATTTAATGTTATTTAATATTAGCAGATTTTCCTGCAGTTTTATTGTTGGTATATGTGCATATATAATTTAAAAGAAAATAATTAGTGGAATGAAGCATATAAAATTGTCACTATTGGTCAGAAATAGTTGAATATAGGTCTTATGCAGGTAGCTACAGCTGCACAAGACTCAAAGGAGACAAAGCCAGCTAGAAACTGCACCACAGATTGGGGGGTAGCTCCCAGTGCCCTCCCCCAGCTAGAAACTGCACCACAGATTGGGGGGTAGCTCCCAGTGCCTTCCCCCAGCTGAGAAGATGTTGACTGTTGGTTTCTGGGAGGAGGAGGCGCTCCCTGCCCCAGCACACAACCCACACATCTATTCATATATGGGCATATGGGTAGCATAGTGGATTATTATAAACAAATTGAGAGAGAACATATAGTTGCGGGGGGATGTTTTGGATGGACTGGTGTAGTCGGAGTATAAAGTGGGGAGTTTATATGATCAATATACACTGTATGTATGTAGGACCTTTTCAAAAATAATAAAAAGTTGACTGTTACAGTTTCCTATAACCAGCTTATAACAGCTTTAAACATAAACATCTACTATGAATTCATCCTGCTCAATATTCAGCACTGTGTTTAAAATGGGAATATTATCATGTTTGTATGTGCTCTCAATTCCCCATTGCTGCTTGCTCAGTTATATGATTCTTTTATTACTTGAGGCAAGGTTCAGTATGGTACATATTCTTTCAATTACTACTCACATAGATTCATAATATCCTTGGGCAAATCTTCCACAACTAGATTCCCAAGAGCAAGGTGCCTGACGAAAGAGGAGGCCCAGCAGCTGCGTGTGAGCACGTGCCTTCTGCATCATTGTCAGCTCATGGTACTGATGAGTTTTCTCTCCTTCCAGTGTGACAGATGAAAAACGTTATTGCATTATTTGCTTTACACGATTGAGGTGCTTGCTCGTTGTTCTATTAGCATTTTTATTTTTACCATCCATAAATTGTTACCGTGTGATCTTTTTGCTATTTGCTTTACTGGTTTTCATTCTGCATAGTTCTTAGTGGCAACAATCATTTTTAAATTGTTTTCGACATTTGCCTTCTCCTGTCACCAACAGTGGACATCCCAATTTTTCAGTTACCCACAGATGTTCTTCCAAGTGCTTTTTCAAATTGTATTTTTATTTTCATTATGTGTATGTGAACATCTGTGTGTGGATAGGTTCACACACAGAGGTGGCCATCATGGTCCCTGGGGACAGAGTTACAGGTGTTTATAAGCTGCCTGGTGTGGGCACCAGAAATCTAACTAAACTCCTCTGCAAAAGCAGTGTTTACTCTTAACTACTAAGCCGTCTCTCTGACCCCCAAGACACGTTTTCATTCCACGACTATATGTATTTCTTTAACTTTGTTTTTGAGAACTTCATGAGCACAGGAGTCACATCATTCCTCACTCCTTCCTCCCTCCAACTCCTCCCCGTACCCTATCTCCCTGCCTGATTTGTGATGTGTTCTTTAATGGTCGTTGTTACTTAGTATACATTTGTAACATACAAATACATGGGGAGTGTACAAGTACATACAATCTAATGATTCCATTTAGCATTGCTTGTATGTGCATGTGTCCAGGACTTATCACTCGGGATTAGACATCCTATGTAGCAGCTAATCCCCGAAGGAAACAGATTCTTCCTCTGTCTGTAGCCATGGATAGCCAGTATCTCTTCATCTATACCATGTGGGAGTTATCTTGATGCTGTTGGCATGTCAATTAGCTGTCATTATGCTGTTCTTGTTGCGACAATCATCTTGTTGAAAGATGTTGGGTATGTTTGCCCAGACACGTCTCAGGAACACTATCTAGCAGCAGAAATCTGTTCTTTTAGTTATAGTTTCTACATCTAATGCTTAGAAATTCCTCTTTCCCTGAAATCATATAAACAAGTTTCTCTGGCTCATTTCACAGTTCCTTCTTAGCATTAACTATTCAATCAGTTCCCAGTTATTTTAAGATATTTGTTGAGACAGATGCAACTTGCCTACATTTAACCAGCTATCTCATATTGAAAATCCATCCTTTACTGTTTAAAAATGTCTCATTTATCTTGCACCAATTTCTGTTATATTCTTGGATCTGCTTCTATGATGCCACTCCTATTGAAGTATTCTGCCTCCATTAGCATATATCTTCCTTTCTGAAATCAGGTCTCACATAGTCCAGGCTGATCTCAAACTCATTATATAGACAAGGATGGACTTGAAACTTCTGGTCTTCCTGTCTTCCTTTGCATCCTGAGTACTAGGATGACGGTCATATGCCACAATGACAGTTTATATAGTGCTGGGAATCGACCTCCAAGGCTTTGTGCATGACCAGCAGGCACTCTACAAACTGAACCACACCCCAACTCCCATTAGTGCAATTCCACAACTGAGCAATCACATGTACTTCTTCACCTGGCAGTGTGTCATCCGTGCCGTGCCTTCTTGGGAGTTTCCTCGTGTTTTCTTTTCCTTCTGACTTTAGCCTTGTGCTCAGCTCTGCAGAAAGCAGGGTTCCTACCGAGATGAATGGGTAGTATCTAGCAGTCAAGCAGAGAGAAAATGAAAGCTCCAACTTAAAAACTTTGGAGTTCTTTTGCCTCTGAAATCATGTTTCTAACTAAATATTTAAATATCTTGGACATATTTCCAGGCAAACTTAGGCTAAAACATGTCCTGTATTATTAGGAATAAGGCTCTCAAATATTTACTTTCAGTTGAGTGTCTGTGTGTCTGTGTGTATGCACACATGTGTGTAGAGGCCCCCTGGAGGCCAGAATTGGGTGATTATATTCATTGGAGCCAGAGCTACAAGTAGCTGTGAGCTGCTGGATGTGGGTGCTGGCAAGGGGAGACAGGTCCTTTGGAAATGCAGCAAGTGTTTATCACAGCTGAGCCATCTCTCCAGTCCCTAGACATAAGGTTCCCAAGAAGTAAATTTCTAATTTGGTTTTGCAAAATCCTGGGCCAATTATTGGTTCTTCATAAGTGGTCATCTTGCCAAACTCTGCTAAAATTTAATAAGCATTCCATTTTTCCCTTAGAATCTTGAGGCAAACCACCTTATCCTCATTATTTTTTCAGTTAATGGCATTTAATCCTGTCTTTCCCAATATTGTTTGTATTTTATTGTCTGTATCTTATGACTTTTGTCCTGTTTAATACTCGGACTATGCAGCATCTTCTAATGATAACATTTTATGTGTGTACACATGTGCATATGTGTGTGAATGCTTGTGTGAGTGCACACATGTATGCGTGTGTGTGTGCCAGGAGTTAGCCTTCGGTGTTGTTCAGTTGCCATCCCCCCCGGTGCTCACTGATTCAGCTCAGCTTGGTGTCCAGCAGGTACTGGACTTCCTCCTGCCTCTACCTTTTCAGCAGTGGGATTACAAGCTTGTGCCATCGCATTCTACTTTGTACCTGAGTTCTGGGTATCACAATCGGGTTCTCATGCTCACAGAGCAAGCACTTCACACACTGAGCTGTCTCCCAGGTCCCAGATAACATCATTTCACTTTCAGATTTAGTCAGCCCAGCATATTTTGCCCTGAGTATAAGGCTGACTGTAGATTTTAGGTAGAATTTTTATTTCCCTGGATAAGGTGATGACATTTTTCACAGATTAGCGAAGGTTTTAACTGTAATATGTGTTTAATTTTCTTCTCCTGGATAATTATTTCTCTTGTGTCTATTTATGGATAAGTTGCTATATGGAGGCTTCTGAATGTGGCACCCTTTGTGCTTGCCTGGATAATAATTCCTGTTTGTTCATGGTAAGTTACTCCTTTAAAATGGCATTAAATTAAGGTAGTTTTCAATTTATTTTGCATTTCTATGTTTTACTGAAAAATGATACTGATATTTTTCTGGCTTTTTCTCCCCTCTGCCTTTGTTGGGTTTTTGTTCTGTGTGTTATGTCTCCTTGATAGGAACAGTTGGGAAATTCCTTTAGTTGTTGCCTTTGAGGGAGGAATGGGAAGTCCAATCTTATGCCCACAGTCTCATCTCCCTCACCTATCCTGTCTGTTCCACTCACTCTCTATGCTCCCCCCCAGTCTGGCCCCCTTCCTCCTCTCTCTCTATGCCTCCCTTCTAGGCCCAGCATGCCAACCCCAGCTCTGCAGCAGCACAAGAGACACTTGCTATATTTCTCTGGTTTGTTCCTTGTCATCTGAACCATGGTAGCTTTGAGAATGTTCAGATTTTCTCCTCTGTTCCCTTCTTTCCCATGTGAGTTTTGGGCAGTGCCTTGAGGTCTTTGGGTTTCTATATCACAGAAATGGATTTCTAAGTATACAATGAAAACGAAATGAATAAACCAAGAAACACATTTGACTGCAGGCCTGTGGAATGATTGGGGGAACCCTTAGCCTGTCCAGGAAAGTGGTGGTGGAGAGAGAGGGGCAGGGAGTAGGCAGAGGGGCCCTGGCATCACTGGTTTCTCCTTTGAGGGAGCTTCCATGACCAAGTGGATCAAGAATGTGTTCACACACAGGCTTCATCAGAACACATTTAGGGATGTGGGAAACAAGAGGAAAGTTTTGGGAGACCAAGAACCCAGAAATAGAACAATGTGTCTCAAATAGAGGAAAGGACTTTCCTGGTGGAATTAAAAATACGTTTCCATATTCTTTAGTTAGAAATAAAGCACCAATATGCCATATGGGAAACTGCTGGTATTAGAAAAACACCATTTGTTAATTGTTCTTTGCCTCTTGTCCCATTATGAATGAGAAAATATAGATAAGAGCTTATCCACTTATATGCATGATAAATTATGGATCAGCTTGTCCATCTCTCGTTCTGATATGCTCTGTATTTTTCTCTAAAAAATCTAATTAGCCATAATGCAATCAATCCTTCCCTTTCTTCCACTGAGAGAAAATAAAATATTTCCTGATTCTATGACAGGCATGTGTGTATGAGTGTGCATATATATGTAGGTGTGTGTGTGTGTGTGTGTGTGCACATACATCACTCAAATAAGAATACAGAAGGAATATACAGGAAGCTAAATGCATGCCTCTGGTCTGTGTCCCTACTCACAGGTACACTGTTCCTCAGCCACACCTTCAGGGTAGCTGGATATCCAAATCTTTCAAATAGGAAAGAGTTCTCATGAAGATGAGGAAGCTTAAGACTGGGCCTTTGTTTTAGGGACTTGAAGGAAGAGCTGTTAGGATCCATTGGAAGCACAGCTTGCCAAGACTGAAGAAGTGACCTTAGGCATGCCTTTAGGAGGTAACTGTCACTGTTGAAGATGCTTGAACTCCAAAGTTAAATTCGTGGGAGCCTAATTCTCCTGAAGGTTACTGGATCAAAACTCTGTTTTCTGCCTACAAATATATGGTGTGGGGCATGAGCTACTAGAGCATCTAGAGCTCTGTATTATGTAGGCTGGGATGGCATAATGTTGGTTTCTCTGTATAAGAAAGAGTTGAAGTTGGCAAAGGCAGGTGACCTCTTTGAAGCCATTAAGCTGATGGGAAACAGGACCAGATTTACTGTGTATTGTCCTTCCCAATGCACCATGCTTGAGAAACTATTTGGAGGATTTGGAGCATTGAATTGTCTTATGATCTTATGAGTTTCTTGGAGACTGTTTCCACTTCTGACCCAGATCCAGAAGTCAGCCCTGAAGTGCCTCACACTGCATCAGATAAACTGTATGCCCCTCAGACCCTTGGAGTAATTACCGAAGGAAAATCTGATATAGACACTACATGTAGAAAATTGGATGCCACTCTTCTATTCTATAGGCAGCTTGCTCTCTGACCCCAGCTTGTGTTTGGTGGCACTCTGACACCAGTGGAGAACTAATTGGCTTTGTAATTGTGATCCCTGCTGTGACCTGCACAAGCTGTTCTTATTCATAGAAGCCCCTAATCCTTTTCCAAATGCATACTTCCATTTGCCTCAGTAATACCCCAGGGTAGCAGGGTATGGTATGGTAAAGGAATTCTTTCAATCTGCTCTAAATTTAGACTGCTAATTTCACTTATCATCCCCCTCCTGGATAGGTGTTGGAACCAGAGGCAGCAAAGCCCAAGCATTTCATTCATGTTCTCCTCTGGGGTCTGAGGACACAGCTCTCTTCCCTTGCTGAAGAGACAATTCCTTTGTCCTTGACTGGACTTGCCCTGTGGCACCTCGTCAGTCATTCTTGTAATTTCTACAGAGACCCTATAGACTGAGCAGCATTGTTTAGGCTCAAATGAAGAATAAATGTAGATAACATCCTTGCCTGAAAGGGTCTGGAGAGGAGTCCAGATGAAGGACAAGATTCACCTTGAACAGCTCAGAAATGTACACCACCAACCTCATGTTAAAAAGCTGAAGCTGAGCTCAGTAGAAGGTGGAGACTGTGTTAAATAGAGTTGACTGTCTAGGAAGCCATCACTTCAGAATGGATCAAATTCCACCTTATGTGGAAGCCCTCTGAGGAGCCGTGAAGCCTGAGTGAGGATCCTCCCACTGCAAGCTCACATCTGGGTGACTCTGTGTGGGTTGCTTTCTTTCCTGTCCTTTGATTTTTCTTTTAACATAAATAAAAACAATCACATTTTTGAGAACCCTATGGGTCCAGGGGGTTGAACTCAGGCTCCTAAGCCTGACAGCAAGCAGTTCCACCCACTGAGCCAGCTCTCCTGTCCAAGTTTTGCTTTATATTGACATAGGTATTTGTAGACAACTTTACACTCTTTCCCTGGCTTGTAGTTTATAAATTCATTCTCTCAGAGTGTCCTTATAGAAGTTTGAATAACTTTAAACCTAGTTCCTTGTTTGAGAGAAATCTGGGGAATGTGGTGGGAGAGTTATAGACTCAGATACATAACCTATGATTGATAACTAGTTATGTGATTGTTTAAAAAATTCATCCTGATTGTAATTACCCCAGAAATACCAACCTTGTGTCTTTTAGAGGGGCTTCCCTTGTAGGGGAGGACGTTTACAAAACACCAAGCTATAGTCAAGACCACACATGTCTTCCCTCTGATGAGGAGGTCTGAGTGCAGAAATAGCAAATAATGTTGGTCTTGTGTTATAATCCTTACATTCCTGTATGCTTTCTGTTTTGCTGTCCTGAGAAAGAGAGCAAGATTTTTTCTACCCTTAGCAATGGAAAACACAATGTCCTAGAACTAGTGTCTGACATAGCCACAGTCAGTTCATCAGTTGATTTTTCAGAGAACATTTTTATGCAAGTGTATTCTCAGTCCTTTTGGTTCGAATGTGCCTCTTCCATGTCCAGAGATATCTAAAAATATAACCCCACTACCCTGCCAGTACCCTTCCAAGACCGTTTACTTTCTGTAGTGTGCACTATCCAATCAGACAACCCGAAATACCTGTCCTTAGTGAATAATCTCATAAGATATTCTGAAGATGGCAAGAAGAACCACTCATTGTCCTCATCTTTGGAACCTGATGCTGTTCTGGGTGGTCCATGATAGATGGGTCATGGTTTGGTAATAAGTCTCTGAAAAACAAACCAGGAAGCCCATGTTCTTGCATTCCCACCTACTCTTCTGAATGGTGTTCTCAATTCCTAATGAAGAAGAGTGGAGAAGGGTGACTCTTACAAATTTTCAGGATAGGAGGTCAGGGTGGTGGCCTGTATGGGTACTCTAGCCTTCAAATCAGAGGGCAGATCCATCTCCCTGTCCCGTTACTGTTACAGCCCTGGGTCCATCCTGTGGATTGTTGAGTTGATTCTGTCTACAGAATAATCATCATCATCATCATTTCTGGACCTTAGTGGATTAAATATATAATGAAAATGGTTCCACTAAGAAACAGAAGCTCTTTCTCGGTCGGCTACCCTCCTGCCCTTGGTCTTCTATCTGGTAAGTCTGTGGGGGCCAAAGACAGATTATTTCCTGTGGATCTGAGAGCAAGGATCAGAGTGTTCTATGTGGTTTCCTGAACCCCTCATCCCCAGAGCTCTGCAGATCATATGCTTTGTTGTAGCGTTAATGTGGAGTGTCTCCCACCGACTCTTGTGTTTGAAAACTTGGTTACCAGCTGGAAGACCTGTTTGGAAAGGTTGTGGAAACCGTAGGAATTGGAGCCTCACAGGACGAAGAAGGTGCATTGAAGTTTTATGTTCTAGCCCCACTTCACGTTACCTCATTTCTTCCTGACCATAGATGCACTATGACCAGTTGGCCTCCTGCTCCTGCTGCCATGCCTTTCCTCAAACTATGATGTAGAATAAACCCTTCCTCCTTTAAGTTGTGTCTTATCTGGCATTTTATCACAGCAAGGAGACAATTAACTGATACAGGAGGGAGGAATCTCTGCTTGTGGCTACTGAGTTTCCTGTGGTTGCTGGGATTCCTGTACATTAAGGCTTAGCTGGGACTAGAACCCAGGGCCTCAGACATTTCCCCATGGTTGGTGGTAAGTCAACAATTTCATTGAAGCATGTATACCAGAAAACCAATATTTAATCACAAGGTAATTTTTCAGCTTAGTGGTATAAAGCAGTCACTTCACAGTGACTGTCAATTGGGAAGGGAGTCAGGATCTTAGACGCATCAGGGCCTGTTCTCTTTGCTGTATGTGTTTGATTTTCAGTTGCTCCCCAGACATCACTGCTAGACTGTCCTGGGGTGAAGCTACTGGAACCCTTTGCAGGGTAGATTCTTAGTTCATGCATCTAGATGCTGGGCTGAGATAACTGAAGAGATGTCAGCATGGGCCCTTTACCAAAACACTTTTGGATGGCCTCTCCAGCTGAACAGGTATAGAGAAGTATGATTTCTTCCTTGGTGTCCCAGAGCTCCATGAGTGAATACTCCTAGAAACAGGCAGACACCGTGTTGTTGCCTGCAACTTTCTCTTGACAAGTCAGAAAACAGCATTTCAGCTGCTTTCATATTTGTCAATTTTTCACTCAAATTTAAAAGATCTGAAAGTGAGAGTCTACCTCTCAATTCAGGGAACTTTTAACATAATTTTAAACTTGCCTGGGCAAGTCATCACCTAGTCAGTGTGATAGGTTGGTGAAACTGTGAAGATTCTTCTCTCTGCTGAGGTATGCTCTAGGAGACAGGTCTAAACAAACAAAAATAAACAAAATACAGTTAGAATTTGCTGACAGCTGTAAAGGAACTAAGTAAGATGTCATGGCGGATACTGCATGGAGAAGAGTAGAATACCAGGATGAAACAGGACATCACAGGTTGCTGTTCCTGGGGTGACATGAACATATGTCTACTTATTCCATACAGGGAGCCAAAACCTTAATTTAAAAAAGGAAGCAAAAAGGAAAAGAAAGAACATGACTGCTTCTAGGTATGGTGGAAGAGACAGTTTATTATCAATTTGTGGGAGAGCATAGCCAGAGGCAGACACGTCTGGGAGACTCCAGAGTGGACATGACCACACTGAGCTAGGACATAAGGGAAGATGGGGAGGGGAAAAGACAGGGGACAGAGGGGAACCAGGTGCAGCACCCAGGAGTCAAAGGTCCAAAAACCGGAAGGTAACCAAAATGTCTGGATGGTATAGGGTAGATCATCTGGGGGAAGGGCAACCCAACCCTTGGGCTGGAGAGTTTAGGGTAGAGGGTGAGATATACAAGCCATACCCTATAGCAGATAGGGACTGAGGGATTCTTGGGGAATTTGTCCTGGGTTTTAAATTTAACAATTACAGATCAAATAACTATACAACCAAAGTCCAACTTGGTGAACCAATTAGTGACTGGGGTTGATGAAGGATTACTTATTGAAAAATAGATGACTCGGTGGCAGCTGTGTCATTGAAGGTCCATCCAAAGTGGGTAATGACTCATAGAAGCTGCAATCCTGGAGCTCTCTGGCCACTTGGAGACAAGTTGGCAGGTATAAGGGTCTCCTTTAAGCATGTTAGCTAGTCAAGTCTCCTCCCCATCAGTTGTTACTGCTTCTGTAACTTGTGTCACTGTGGGGGAAATAGCTTGTGTATCTGGTAAATTTTAGGGACTTCCTGAGACTCTTGAATTGTTTACTTCTGGAGTCTCAGCAAGCTTTCCTTAAGAACACCCTATGTCTTAAGGAACTTCCCTCCAGGATGTGATTTCCAGCTTGGGGAAAATTGATACACAATACCCTGTATAGTCAAGAAAGTTTTCCCTGAGGAGGTGATATTTACATTGATTTTCTTCAAGGATAAGAAACAGTATGTCAAGCCCAGTACAAAACACTATAGGAAGAAAGGAAATGGCACAAATTCCAGGGTTGCCACAAACAAGCAATAGATAAAGAGGCTGGGATGGGGCAAACATGAAATGATTCGGCAAAGGCAAGTGGTGGCTTGTGTTCTTCCCAGCTAACCCAGGAGTTACAGGATATTGTGAGCAGATTTTCTCAATGCTTTTGTGCTCTGAATGCTCACAATGGAGTTAGTAATGGTCCAGGCATGAAACTTGAATTAGAATGATGCATAAAGGAACAGGGTATAACATGTAACATCTTAGAAGAATAGAAGCTTCTAATTATTTTTAAAATAATATATAATGAAAAGAAACTGAAGAGAACTCCCAAATTTTAGCTTGACTGTATAGATCAGGTTGATAAGATGGGTTCATCTT
Organism: Mesocricetus auratus; assembly: GCF_017639785.1. Taxonomy (NCBI): domain Eukaryota; kingdom Metazoa; phylum Chordata; class Mammalia; order Rodentia; family Cricetidae; genus Mesocricetus; species Mesocricetus auratus. The sequence goes on along the minus strand of NW_024429191.1, from coordinate 35,683,776 downwards.
CTTGTTAATATAAACAAATCAAGCTCTGAATGTATTTGTGTGTGTGTGTTGTATGATTTCTCCTGGGGAGACATGAACAAATGTGTACACATCCCATGTAGGGAACTAACATAGACCCGACTTGCAGGCAGCTCCACTAAGAGACTAATGTAGAGGACAGGCTTGTGAATCTTGTAACTTTCACAGCTTCAAAAGCTGTGTGAGGTTCATTAGCTTCCTTACCCTCAGAGTCACAAACATACCCTCACTTCAGGAAAGAATATTTCAGTCTAGAGGAAATGTTTCAATTTGCAGGGAAGAGCTATACAAGAATAGCTACAAAATCCTTGACTAAATCTTATATAAACAGCTTTGTGTCAATTATGTGTGTAGCTGTTCAGAAGTGGGTTAGAGTCCATGTTTTTATTACAGACCCACTTTTTTTCAAGTCTCCATTCCTCTATAGTCATCACAGTGACAAAATAAATTGCTCATGATAGCAAGGCTATGCCCTTTGTTGTCAAATGTCTACAAAAAGTGACGAGACAAGAAGATACCTAGACAGACATAAGAATACCTAAGTACAGTGAGCTCTTCTTATTTGGGACAGATGAATTCAGGGCTGAAGCAATAGCAGACATCCAGGAATGACCATGTTGGCTTTTACTAGGTGGAATCTGTGCCTAGAACAAGCGATAATCAGAGACACTTTAAGTTAAAAGGTATGACAGGATGAAAAGAAGTGGGCTTCTCTATAGAATTGGGAAGGGATAAATGCATGGTAGTAACACTGTTGAGCTGGGGAGATGACTCAGCTGGTAAAGAGTTCTCTTTGAGAGCACAAGTACCTGAGTTTGGATCCCCAGCTCCTACATGAAAAAGCTACATGTCACAGTGTGCAATTGTCATCTCAGCACCAGGGAGAGGAAGGGCACAGGAGGATCCCTGTGGCTCCCTGTCTAGTTAGTTCAACCAAATCAGTGAGCTCAGTGAAAGAGACCTTGTCTCAGAAATGTGATAAAGAGTGTAACTGAGAAATACATTCAACTTCAACCTGCCACTGTGTGAATATGGACACATGTGTGTGTACATGATCACACACATGCACACCCACATGCATACAACATTAAAAGGTCATACTTTGAAAACCTGTACTCTTCAAAATTTGAAAATTTATAGGAAATGGGCAATTTTCTGGATAGATATCACCTGCCAAAATTAAATCAAGAACAGATAAGCAATTTAAATAAAGCCATAACCCCCGAAGAAATAGAAACAGTCACCAAAAGTCTCCCAACCAAAAAAAAGCCCAGGGCCAGATGGCCTCACTGCAGAATTCTATCAGAAGTTCAAACATCAGCTTAGACCAATTCTCCTCCTCAAAGTGTTCCATGCAAAGAAGCAGAAGGGTCTTTGCCAAACTCTTTTTAGGAGACTTCAATAACCTTGATCCCCAAGCCACACAAAGACATAACTAAGAAAGAGAACTTCAGACCAGTATCACTCATGAACACTGAAGCAAAATTACTCAATAAAATGCTGGCAAATCAGATCCAAGAACACATCAGAAAACTCATCCACCATGATCAAGTATGTTTAATCCCAGTGATGCAGAAATGGTTCAACATACAAAAATCCATCAATGTAATCCACCATATAAACAAGCTGAGAAACAAAAATCGCATGATCATCTCACTAAATGCTGAAAACTCCTTTGACAAAACCCAACACCCCTTCATGATAAAGGTCTTAGAGAGATCTGGGATAACAGGAACATACCTAAACCTAATAAAAGCTATATAGAGTAAACCAATAGCCAACATCAAACTAAATGCAGAGAAACTCAAGGCAATTCCTCTAAAATTAGGAACAAGACAAGGCTGTCCACTCTCTCCATACCTCTTCAATATTGTACTTGAAATTGTAGTCAGAGCATTATGACAACAAAAGGAGATCAAGGGTATACAAATTGCAGATGATAGTTTACATAAGTGACCCAAAAAACTCTACCAGGGAACTCTTATAGTTGATAAATACCTTCAGCATTGTGGCAGGATACAAGATCAACTCAAGAAAATCAGTAGTACTACTATATACACAGATGATAAAAGTACAGAGAAAGAAATCAGAGAAACATCACCCTTTACAATTGCCACGAACAACATAAAATACCTTGGGGGTAACCCTAATCAAACAAGTGAAAGACCTGCATAGCAAGAACTTTGAGTCTTTAAAGAAAGAAATTAAACAAGACACCAGAAAATGGAAAGATCTCTCATGCTCATGGATACATATGATCAACATAGTACAAATGGCAATCTTGCCAAAAGCAATATATAGATTCGATGCAATCCCCATTGAAATTCCAGCACAATTCTTCACTGACATTGAAAGAACAATTCTCAACTTTATATGGAAAAACAAAAAACCCAGGATAGCCAAAACAACCCTGTTCAACAAGGCAACATCCAGAGGCATCAGCATCCCTGACTTTAAGCTCTACTATTGAGCTATAGTCCTGAAAACAGCTTGCTATTGACACAACAATATACAGGTAGACCAATGGAGTCAAATTGAAAACCCTGATATTAACCCACACTTGGTTTGTGACATAGAAGCTAAAATTATACAATGGAAAAAAGGCATCTTCAACAAATGGTGATGGCACAACTGGATGCTGGCATGCACAAGAGTGCAGATAGATCCATGTCTATCGCCATGCACAAAACTTAAGTCCAAATGGATTAAAGACCTCAACATAAATCCAGTCACATTGAATCTCTTAAAAGAGAAAGTGGGGGGACATCCTTGAACAAATTGGTACCGGACACTGCTTCCTGAATGTAACACCAGTAGCACAGACACTGAGGTCAGCAACTAATAAATGGGACCTCCTGAAACTGAGAAGTTTCTTCAAGGCAAAGGGCACAGTCAACAAGACAAAAAAGCAGCCCACAGAATGGGAAAAGATATTCATTAACACCATATCTGACAGAGGACTGATCTCCAAAATCTACAAAGAACTCAAGAAGCAAGTCTCCAAACACCAAAGGATCCAATTAAAAAATGACCTACAAAACTAAATAGAGAATTTTCAGTAGAGGAGTCAAAATGGCTGAAAGACACTTAAGAAAATGCTCAACATCCCCAGCCATCAGGGAAATACAAATCAAAACAACCCTGAGATACCATCTTACTCCTGTCAGAATGGCTAAAATCAAAAACACCAATGACAGTTTATGCTGGAGAGGATGTGGAGAAAGGGCAACACTCCTCCACTGCTAGTGGGAGTGCCAACTCATACAGCCACTATGGAAATCAGTATGGAAATTCCTCAGGAAAATGGGAATCTACCACAAGACCCAGCAACTCCACTCTTAGGCATATATCCAAAAGATGCACATCCATACAACAAGGATGTTTGTTCCACTATGTTTATAGCAGTACTATTTGTAATAGCCAGAACCTGGAAGCAACCTGATAAAGAAAATGTGGCACATTTACACAATGGAGTACTACTCAGCAGAAAAAAACAATGGAATCTTGAAATTAAAGGCAAATGGATGGCACTAGAAGAAACCATCCTGAGTGAGGCAACTCAGCTACAAAAAGATAAACATGGTATGTACTCACTCATATATGGATTTTAGACATGAACCAGGGGAGTTCCAGCCTACACTCACACTGCCAGAGAGTCTGGGAAACAGGAAGAACCCCAAGATAGATATGCGTGGTACCACAGAGAAGGGGGAATGAGGCAATATCTCCTGAGCAGATTGGGAGCATGTGGGGAAGGGAGAGGGAGCTAGGAAAAAGGGAGGGGGAAAAGAGGAGAGGAGAGGAGGATATGGGGTAGCAGAAGGGTTGAGTTGGGGGAAGAATAGAAGAGAGCAGGATGAGAGATACCATAATAGAGGGAGTCATTCTAGGTTTGAGGGGAGATATGGCACTAGTGAGATTTCCAGAGATCTACAAGGATGACACCAACTGGCAAACTAAGCAATAGTGGAGAAACTACCTTAAATGACCCTCCCTGACAATGATTTTGACGACTATCTTATATACCATCCTAGAACCTCCATCCAGTGACAGACTTAAGCAGAGGTAGACACCCACAACTAAGCACTGAACTGAACTCCTGGAACCCAGTGACAGAGAGGGAGGAGTGATGAGTAAAGGGGTCAAGACTGGGCCGGTGAAACTAAGAAAAGCAGCTTACCTGAACAAGGGGGAGATCTCGAACCCCAGACTGATGGCTGAGCGGCCAGCATGGGACTGATCCAGGTCCCCTGAATGGAGGTATTAGTGAGAAGACATAGGCAACCTATGGGGCTTTGGATAGTAAATCACAAATGGACTTTGGGTGTCCATCCCACAATGAAGGATGCTCTCTCAGCCTGGACACTTGGGGGATGGCTTGGGCCCTCCCCAAAATGAAATGACAGACTCTAGAGCTCCCCCACAGAAGGCCTTACCCTCCTTGGGGAATGGAGTGGGGCTTGGGTGAGGGACTGGGGCACTGATGGGGGGAGCGGGCATGGAGGGACAGGAGAGGGAGCTGGGACTAACATGGCAAGCAAACTTGTTTCAAATTTAAATATATAATAAAAAAGGGTTTCAAAAAATAAAAATTAACAATTTTTTAAAAAGATAGTTTATCCCTGAGCTACAGCCTATGCATATTGCATTTACTGTCTCTCATAGGAATATTAGGGAATCACTGTAGTTGAACTAGTGTTTTTAGGCATTGCTCTTTTATCCAGTCACATTTTATCCGCACACAAAGAAAAAGAATAGTAAGCATGGCAAGATTATAAACCCTCTGAGGTCCCCCAGTGGCCTACTTCTAGCAAGGCCCCACTTCAGACGGAGCCACCAGCTCAGGACTAAGTGTTCAGACATGAGCCTGTGGTGGTGAACATATCTCATTCAAACCACAACACTGAAAGGCTGATTAACAGGAAAGTCTCTCTGTGTTTGAAGCTGCAAACAGAATTTAGTGAAATTCACTAGGTGATTGTCTTGGGCTAAACACTTAATTGAGGCTCCTCCATTATAGTTTCATTTCAGCATCTGTGATGTGAGGACTAATTACTGATACCATTGTGCAGAATCTGACTAGTCAAAGTCTCAGGAATTCTGGGCATCCTCACCTTTCTGCCAGATCACCTTTCTGCATGGTTTCCCTTGTCTTGAAGTCAATCAAATTCCTCTTGTAGCAAGAGGCTTGGAAAGAACCCGCAGAGCTCAATTGAGTCAATCTTGCCTTCCCAGAGCTCAGCACACCAGGTACTTTCACCAGTGGATTCTGACAGCAATAATTAACATCCTCTCTAAGGCAGAGTTGAGAGAGGGCAGGGTATAACAACTGAAGCCATGAGTATGCTGCCGGCTTCCTCTGGATAAAGTAATTGCCACATTTAAGTTTGCAGGAGGAGGACATCCCTGGGGAAATGGGAATTAGAGGGAGAGGGTAGTAGGAGGGGGCTGGCTGCTGAAGAAAAGGAAGGGTTTAATTACAGTGCATACTGCTCGTTAGGAACTGGGACAATACGCTAATTTCTTTTTGTTTCTAACGATGTGAAGTTTGTGGCAAGTTGTCAGTGAAATTCTAACCATTTCCAAATTTAGTGGAGAATAAAGAGTAAGAGAAGAATGGGAGAAGCAAGGTACGACATCTAGGGGAGGAACTCAATATCTAGTTTCTGGTAAAAGTCAATCTTTTTAAAAAACTGTTTCTAAAGATGTTTTAGTTTATGTGTATGAGTGTTTTGCCTCCATGTGTGTCTGTGCACCATGTGCACACGGTGCCCATGGAGGCCAGAAGAGGGTGCTAGATCGCCTGTATACAATGGAATAAAGAAAGCATCTTTAACAAGTGGTGCTGGCATAACTGGAGACTGGCATGTAGAAGAATGTGGATTGATCCATGTTTATCGCCATGCACAAAACTTAAGTCCAAATGGATCAAAGACCTCAACATAAATCCAGCCACCCTGAACCTCTTAGAAGAGAAAGTGGGTGCTACCCTTGAACGAATTGGTACAGGAGACTGCTTCCTGAACATAACACCAGTAGCACAGACAGTGAGATCAACAATTAATAAATGGGACCTACTGAAACTGAGAAGCTTCTGTAAGGCAAAGGACACAGTCAGCAAGGCAAAAAGGCAGCCCACAGAATGGGAAAAGATATTCATTAACACCATATCTGACAGAGGGTTGATCTCCAAAATTTACAAAGAACTCAAGAAGCAAGTCTCTAAAACATCAAAGGACCCAATTAAAAAGTGGGCTGCAGAACTAAATAGAGAGTTTTCAATAGAGGAGTCTAAAATGGCTGAGAGGCACTTGAGAAAGTCCTCAACATCCTTAGCCATCCGGGAAATGCAAATCAAAACAACTCTGAGATACCATCTCACTCCTGTCAGAATGGCTAAAATCAAAAACACCAATGACAATTTATGCTGGAGAGGATGTGGTGAAAGGGGGACACTCCTCCATTGCTGGTGGGAGTGCCAACTGGTTCATCCACTTTGGAAATCAGTATGGAGATTCCTCAGAAAAATGGAAATAAACCTACCACAAGACCCAGCAACTCCACTCTTAGGCATATATCCAAAAGATGTCCATTCATACAACAAAGATGTCTGTTCCACTATGTTCATAGCAGCTTTATTTGTAATAGCCAGAACTTGGAAGCAACCTAGATGTCCCTCACCCGAAGAGTGGATAGAGAAAATGTGGTACATCTACACAATGGAGTACTATTCAGCAGAAAAAAGTAATGGAATCATGAGATTCGCAGGCAAATGGATGACACTAGAAGAAACCATCCTGAGTGAGGTAACCCAGTCACAAAAAGAGAAACATGGCATGTACTCTCTCGTATATGGATTTTAGACATAGATCTGGGGAGTGCCAGCCTACAATCCTATGGCCAGAGAGTCTGGGAAACAGAAACTTCATTTAGTGGCTGATCGAAGAAGAGGCAGACTCCCTTGGTTAAGTACTGAGCTGAACTCAAGAAAGCCAGTAATAGAGAGGGAGGACTGATGATCAAAGGGATTAAGACTGGGCTGGTTTAAGCCCCAGAAACAGCTGACTAGACAAAGGTTAACTCTTGAATCCCAGGCATCAGACTGGGAATCCAGCATGGGACTGATCAAGACCCCCTGAATCTGGGTGTCAGTGAGGAGGCCTAGGTAATCTATTGAGCCTTGGGTAGCAGATCAGTACCCATCCCAAGTATACACACAGACTTTGGACTCCCATAGAACAATGTGAGGTGCACTCTCACCCTGAACTCTTGGGGAAGGGTCTAGGCCCTGCCCTGTATGAAATGACAGACTATGGACACCCCCATGGAGGGCCTCACCCTCCCTGGGGTAATGAGGGGATAACGGGGGGGGGGAAGGGGATTGGGGGAGGGTACCGGAGGAGCGGAGGGAAAGGGAGAGGGACCTGGAACTGACTTGTGAAGCAACCTCGTTTCTTATCTAAATCTAAACTGGAAAATAAAATAAAAAAATAAAAAAGCAAATGTGGACAAAGTGAGAGAGTCCGCTGATGTTGATTTCTGGCTTTATGTGTACATGTAGCACCTACCACTCACCCCTATACACACAGGAGTAGGGGAGGGAGGGAGAGAGAGAATATCTAAATTGAGAAGACAAAAGTCACTAGAGAAACATGAAATATATGAACAATAGCGGGAAGAATGGTTGTGAACACAGCAGAAGCCAGCCAATGGCCTTATTTTGTTAGGAGAGCATTAGTATCTCCAAATAACTCGAGAGTGAATAAATGGATTTTGAAGGTTGTCTCTTGCTTGTAATTTTATGTCTCTAAAGACAAAAAGCAAGTCTGCGGCAAACGTGACTTCCCTGAAGTATTCGAGGCACTCAGCCAGCTTTGGGTACATGATGGCAATTTGCAGAATGCTCTAATTAAATTAATAGTTGATGAATGTATTAGATATGTTAATTGGATTCTGCTTGCATGAAATCCTGTTTGTTAATTGGTTAGAACTTTGGAAGAGAGCAATCGAGATTTTTTAAATTCTATCACAGGCAAACAAGTAAATATGAGTTCTCAGTGTGGAAATATAGATAGCAGTTCAAATGATAACATAAAAATATTTCTGTAGGAGTTTATAAAATCATATCTTTCATTTTTTTACATTTTCCAAAATATTATTATATGATTTCTCTCCCTCCCTTCCCTCCTTCCAACCCTTCTCATGTTCTCCCATCTTGTTCTCCCTGAAACTCATGGCTTCCTTTCTGTTATTGTTAAATGTATAAATACAATGTTCTGAGTCCATATAGTGCTTCTTCTGTGTCCATGGTTTCAGGTTCACCACTTGGTATTGAATAAGCAAATAAGGGTGCATCTTTGGGGAAGATAGCCCCCCAAAACCCACACTCAGTAGTCTTTAGTTATCTGTAGCTCCTGGCAGCTGCATCTCAGAGTTTCTTTTGCTTCATTTCAGATTATAGTGTTGGAGTAATTTAGAGTATCAGAATATTCCTAATCACCACCCTCAAAACATGACATTCTATTACTTGCTGTTTATTAATTTAATGTTCCACATTTCAGGCTCTGGAGGGCAGAACACAGATGACCACACACTCTAGCACCCCCTGAGTGTTCTGAGATGTGGTTAAAGGTCCCCCATCATTTCTAGGATTCCACACAATCTCACAGCAGGTTTTTCGGTCCTCTGCCTCATAGAATTTTTCTTGTCCCTTTACAGTGATGTGCCCTCAGCCTTAGGAGCAGAAGTTGTGTTGTAGATTTATCCGCTGGTGAGAGTCACCCCACAATCAATTGTTCCCCCTATGATAACCAGTTGTGATTTTCTGCAATGCTCTCCATATTCTTCACAAAAGTGTTTCTTTAATAAGGGGTGCGACCTGCATGTCTCTGTGCGTTTGTGGATAAATATTGAGAATGCAGTTGGGAATTATGCTGGTTTGCCAAAGTGCTTATAAGGAATTCGCCTCTAAACTCTGTGACCTCAGCAGCCCCATGTACTTGGCAGGATTTCCAGTACTAGGCATTATTTCTCTCCTATTGAGCAAGCCTTAAATCCAGCTAGACAGCGGTTAGCTACCACTAATATATAAACACCACCATTAATCTTTAGTTCATTGGAGTAGTTCATAGGTATCACAACTGAGTAGGACTGTCAATTGCTCTCTTGGCAGCTTGCACAGTCCCTTCCAGTACCATGAAAGCTATTCCTCAAAGAGGAGCATCTCAGGTAGATCTAGCTCAAATCCTCAGAGCCAACTTTCAGCCTCTGGGAGACAACCAAGGTTAACAGCAATGCCCGTATTGCTTTTGGAGTCTTTTGGACTGCCCTTACCAACAGCTCAAAAGGAGGTTTTTCATGCCTGGTACTGGGGTTTTGCTATATATGCACACATATAGACTTATCTAAAACTACATATGTAATTTTAGATAAATAAAAATAATTATTCCTTATGGATTTTTCATAAATCCTTAGAGTTGTTTTTCCCTCCTCTCTCCCTCTCTTGTATTTACCTCCTTCCCTTATCCCTGAATAAACCCTGTCCACTTTCCATCCCCTGAGGAGAGGGCACAGATTCTGCCCAGAAGATGCTTTCTTCCCCTTTAAAGCCTTTTTTCACAATGTGTGACGATTCTGACCACATGCTTAATAGTGTCTCTTGGTAATACCCGTGTCTCTCTAGAAATTCCGACTCCCACATCAGTGCTCTAAGAGAAAGCTCTTTGCCACCATGTATGTGCATCTCAGTTGATTTCAGAATCTGATGTTGGGATAATTTAGGGTACCAGAATATTCTCCTAAAACACAATAGTTCATTATTTGTTGTACATTAATTGACTATTCTAGACCTCAGGATCCTATAGGAAAGAACCCTGATGCACACCAAAGCTCTGTAGTGAGCATGTTGTTATCATGTGTGTATAATAGCCAGAACAGCCATCCATACAGTGTTCTGATTAAACAACAACTGCAAAACAAAGTAAACAAACAAAAACCCAGCACCCCTCATTGTAACAAAACAGACTAGTTTTCCCAAACAGCTTTGGGAAGCTTGCCTTTCCCAGATTAATTTGTACAGATTTCTGATTGAATGATTAGATTACCAGAATGTTCTCTTGTGTATTCCATCATCTTATCAGGTGTCTTCAACACAACTGATACTTGGTATGTAACACATCCTGACCATTCAGACTGGATGCTGGCTATACAGGCAGAATCATGTCAGTCACATCTATCCCTACTAGTTGACCATGCAAGCCCTGTGCAGCAGGATGCAGGCTCCCCTGTGTAGCCTGTCTTCCCCGTTGCATGGTTTAGTAAGTGTCTTTATTGCCCCAACTCCCAATCCCATTCACTGTCAAATGTATATATTTTACTAAAGGTTTGGTGACAAAGGTGGAGGTGGGGTTTTACTATTGAAGCTTGAGTTTATTCATCAGGAGTTTCCTGGGCATCCACAGTAATCCAGGATGTCTACTCACCAGCAGCTTCTTTAATCCTCTTTGTCTCAGGGTCTTTTCTGCTCCCTATCATCTTTTCCTGTGGATGGCCACCAGCTCTGGGCTGCTTCTAGGAATGTCCTCTTAGCCGCCTTGTATCCTCACTTTCTTCTGCAGATTAATTCACCTCTGACACAGCCCTGTAATACTAATCATTTAACACATGCCTCGATATGAGGCTATGTGCACAAAGACAATCTGTGCTAACACAACAGAACTCCAATCTTGTTTGGAGTCCCACTTTTTAGGCATTGGAAAAGGAAAATTAATTATTTGTCTGCCAGAAGGCAACACATTTTCAGAGTTCTGTTAGCATCTATATTGGACATGCATATAAAATACCTTTTTATGATACATACTAAGTAAAAAGTTATAGAAGTAATGTAATTGAGCTGCTGTTTTTTTCTTTACTAAGATGTACACAATGTTTGGTGTCGATATTTTTTCTAAATGAAAGGCATTCATTCAGTCATTTGTCATGAGTACAATTTTAATGTACAAAGAACTGGGACCATGAAAGACTCTCGGAAGCACTTGCTCTCCAGGGGGACATGAGCAGCTAGACTTGAGCTATGGGAGACAAATGTGTGCCACAGGCATATGCTTTCCAAGGAGAAGTGGTCATATAGGATGGCTTCTCAAAGGGAGGGCTCTTTCCAATGAATGAGTTTGCCAGCATGAAAAGGGATTGTCCCACTGAATGAAAGGGAAGCAAATTCCAGGGTCACTGGATCCGATTACAATGGCTGGTACTTTCCTGCAGTTAAAATACTCTATCTATATAGAAGGACTTTGGCTGTGAATATTTCTATTTTCACTTCCATGATTAATGAAAAATTTATGGGGCAATACCCCAAGGCTATGCCAATATCCAGTTCTCTGTATAAAACATTCTTCATTCCCTCAATTTAGCTGTCTTTGTTCATTTTTTGTTAATTCAATTATTAGTATAATAGTTTTAGAACTTTCTAATTTTATTGTGAACCTCTTGTAAAGAATCACCCACCTTCTGTATTCATTTATTGACTTATTCCTTCATTTTGAATCAGTAGGTAATCAGGGATTCCTAGCTTGGATATGTGTTACTGCCATTACTTATTTAAAGTCTTCTGGTAGGAGTCCCACTAAATTGTCTCCAATGCCTTTTTTTACATGATTTCCTCATCTTTTCTGACATTCTTGTTTATTAGCACTAGATGCACCCTGGGTATTGCTTGTTTGTGTGGCTCCAGGCATGTATTGCAATCATTTGATTCTTTACCAGGAAAGTCCCTCTTTCAAGTGAGGTATGGATTTTTGGGCACCCTAAACACTGTGTGACAATACGTTCAAGAACTTTTTTGAAAAGTGTGATGTTTGCTTTGGAGTGAGGATGATGAGAGGTAAGATAACTCTAAAGACTGAGGCAGATAATCCAGTGACACAAAATTTGAACAGGATAAATGGCCAACATTCTAGACCCATTAAGCCAAAATCTCTGAGGGTGAGACAGAGGTAGTTGACAAATAACAAACTGCATGTATTTCCAAGATGCATTCAGTGCTCAGGAATAAGATGATGAAGAGGGTTAAAATAGCACCTTCGTGCTGAAGGGATAGCTTGGCAGTTAGGAGCACATACTGCTTTTGTAGAGGATCCCAGTTTGAGTCGCAGCACACACACCAGGTGTCTCACAATCACCTGTTCCAGATGATTTTGTGCCCCTTTCTGGCCACCTAGGGCACTGCACTCACATAGACAAAAGCACCCACAGACACATTAACTCTTAACTAAAAATAAAATTATCAGCTGTGATTTAGTATGCAAGACTTTAGCCTTAATGACCAGACTTTGAGTTCACAGGATGATTCCACTTTGGCCTCTTGAATTCCAGGTTCATTCATAAAAGGAGACAATGTTCATTAGATCTGTGTAGTGCACAGGATTCTCACAAGGATTAAACTGAAGACTGAGTGAAGGAAGTCTTCATGTGCATATGTTCTGAGTAACAACTGTCTATTATTTTGCTGATGGGTTAAAGCAGGAGAAGCCCTTTTTTATTTTACCAGGAATTTAATTTTGGTGCTACATCCATTCATTCTTTCAACTAACACTAATTAAGTACAGGTGTCAGACACTAAGGAACAAGTATTGAGACAAAACAGGACTCCAGAGTTCAAGTTTTGCATAGTCTTATGGTGTTATATAGACATCAATTCAATGAAATAAATGTAAATATATAATGTGTTGAGAGAAATAAAGAGACTACAAGATTAAAGTGAACAATACCAATTTTTCTCTGTACTCACACAGTCGAATTAATCATGCATCCTGGTTTACTTGGCATCACCCTCATTTATACCATGACCTGTATATTTCAAGTAGATTTTTCTTTTTACCTGTGTTGCTTGAAATTTTAATAAATTTTAGCAGTGATAAACCATGTGTATGCAATATGTGTCATACATGGAGTTTTAACACCTTTATCAGTCTGTACTTCATGAATCAAGACAGTGAACATGTCCAAAGCCCATGACTTCCTCAGCCCAACTACCAGTTTCTCTTACTACTGATTGTCTTTCTGTCATAGAACATTTGTTTGATTTTTCAATTATAAAGTATATACTCTTTGAGGAAAGACATTTCTGGATTCCTTTGTTTGACATAAATACTTGAGAATTATCCATGTTGCTAAAATACCAAAACTTATTACTGGAGTCTTTAGAGGTGATTCAACAGTTAAGAGTGCTTGCTACTCTTGTAGAGGAGCTGGGCTTGGTTTCCAATATCCTATATCACAAACACATGTAACCGCAGCTCCATGGGATTCAGTGCCCTCTTCTAGTCTCCCCAGGCACTTAGACACTTGTGCATATATACTCAAACAGATAAACACCCATAAATAAAAATTGAAAAAAGTCTTTAAAACAAAAACTCATTTCATTTTTGTGTTAAGTCATCAGAATGAAAATCTCCTGGACTCAACCTTCAATACTTTATGAAGACTGCCAGGATGACAGTGACACTTCTGGTGCAACTGTTGGTGCCTTTACTACAAAATATTTATGCCTTCTTTGTCCTTGAATGTATGACTCACTTATAATCTTGGTCTTCTAAAAAGCAAAGGTTAATGTGGAGCTGGTTGGTTTCACATACATTTAATCTCAAAATCTGAGAAGGTAGCAGTAGATGAATCTCAACGAATTTGAGCCAAGTCTGGTCTACATAGCAAATTGGACATGGATATACTATGAGACCCTTTCTCTTAAGAAAGCTATTATGGGTATTTGTGCACAGATCTGAAGGAAAAAAGTTTTTAATTTTATTTTTTGTAGGTAAGAACATAGGAGTGGAATGTTTCTTCTCTATGTTAGTGTGTAAGACAAGAGCAAACTGCTTTCTGTTATAGTCAGTCAACAGTGTGTGAGGGTTTTCACTCTCACACTGTCTCATATTTAAATGTTTTGTCTGTCTCTTCCTTCCCCTAGGCTCTCTCTATCCGCTCTTTGTGTCTCTGTCTGTCTGTCTGTCTGTCTGTCTGTCTCTGTGTGTGTGTGTGTGTGTGTGTGTGTGTGTACCTGTGTGTGAGCATTTGTGCTTTAGTGCAGTTGCCTAAGGATGCCAGAAGATGGAGTTGAATCCCCTGGAGCTAGGGTTACAGATAGTTGTGAGCCTTCCCCAATGTGGGTTTTAGAACAGTAACTTTGGTTCTCTGTAAAAACAGCAAATAAATACTCATATTTTTGGCTCTGTCCCTAGTCTTTTATGGCTGAACCATCTCTCCAGTTCCTTCTATTTTCTTTTGACAAATATTTTTTCCAAATCTGGAGACCACATTAGAATTTTCTTAACAGTGTCCCTTTCAAATTTGAAGTTCATGTTTTGATCTAGTTCAGTTTATTGATTTATTTCGTCTTTTCATCCATGCTACTATGTCTTCCAAACTCAAGATATGGTCCCTTTCATTCACTCTCAAGTCATATTATCAAATATTGGGCTTATGATCAGATTTGTTGTCCTTTTAATATATAGTGTGAAATATCTCTGCAGTGTATTTTCTTTGCTTAGGAGTTATTTTACATAGGGCCATCAACTTTTAATGGTGTTGTTTGTTGAAAATCTTGCCCTTTTCTGAGTGAATTGCCTTAGTCGCTTTGTGGAAAAATCAATAGAAAATTTATGTGTATGCCTGTTTCCACACCCAACATTCAGTATATTATGAAGATAGCCTAAGATGATCTACCTGTGCAGCTATAGAACACAACATTCTGAATCATGGACTTGGGGTTCTATAACTGGTCCCCATGATAGGAGAATAGACAGGACTCCAGAGTTTCTGCTCCTGATAGTCTGGCCAGTGTAACTTCCCTTGTTAGAGAGTTTATAAACAAAAACACATGAATGTTCTAAGAGTTTTGCTCATGCTTTTCGCTGAGATTTTCTGTGACTACAATGAAGGAAATAATAGTGTATAGTGCATGGGCTCCCTCAGCAGACGGAAGACTCAGCAAGAAGCTAGCAATGTCTGATTGATACTACTTCCCTCAGGTCTCCAACAGAAAAATCACATAGTTCAGTCCTTGGAATCATGGTAACACTTCCCACACTTCCTCTGTCCAGAGTGACACATCGCAATGTGGCAGTTTCTATAATGGATTCATTCCAAAGATTCCTCACTGAAGATAAATTTTCTTTTCTGGTCATAGCAGGACTATAATTTAGTATTCTATATTTCCTAAATTTAATATTCTTACTTTATTATGTCTACAGGGCTGAAATCTATCTGTCATAAATTTTTAAATTAACACTCATTTTGTGTGTGTATCACCATATCGCATAGGAGGGTTACACATTTGGTGGTGCATGTGTGGAGGTCAGAGGACAAATTTCAGGGGTCTGTTCACTTTTCACCATGGAGATTCCAGAGATTAAACTCAGGGCACTAGTCTTGGCTGCAATCAATATCTAAACCTTCTCTCTGGCCCGTATAAGAAAGCAAACTAGGAAAGTCGCAGAGAGCAAGCCTCCATGGCCTAGGACCCAGATTCCCAGCATGATCTCTCTCAGTTATGGATCATTTCCTGCAAGTGTGAGATGAAATAAATCCTTTTGTTTCCAAGTTCCTTTTGGACTTGGTATCATCTCAACAATAACATAAAATGAAGATAGCAGGCAGTCATAAGTGGGTGGGGGTGGCTGCATGAGATCTACCCTCTGATCAAACTCTGTTGAGCATTTAACAACCGAGTGAGCATGTCTCTGGATACTCTTCTGTTTTGAACTGACTCTAAACAGACCCTGTTGCTTTCTTCTCTCCCAGTTCTGTGTGTCATTTAGCATGTGCTAATTCTGTCAGAATCCAAGTAAGACAAAACAAATTGGAATTGTCACTTAAGATGTGTCCTTTGAGGGCAGTTGTGGGCATTCAACTTGGCTGCTGCCATCATTAAGTTATGCCTCTGTCTTAGGGCAAATGCTCCAGGCAAGTCTGTCTCCTGTTTGGGGGGTATTCCTGATGGATTATAAATAACTGGGTGCTCTAGTTTTATTCCTGTTGCTGTAATAAAGCACTCTGACCAAAAGCAATGTAGGAGAGGAAAAGGTTTAGTTGGTTTGCACTTCCTAGTCACAATCCAGCATTGTGGGATGTCAGGGCAGAAACTCAAAACAAAAACCATGGAGAAATTGCTTGTTCATGCTCAACTAGCTTTTTATACAACCTAGGTGGAGCCTGCCTAGGAATGGAGCTGTCCACAGTAGACTGGGCCCTCTTGTATTAATTAACAATCAGAGCATGCCTCTACAGACATGCCACAGATTGATCTTAATGAGGCAATTATTTGTTTTCTTTTTCCCTCTTTTATTGAAAATATATTTCTCATACAATATATCCTGATTAACTACAGTTTCTCCTCCCTCTACTCCTTCAACTTCCTCCCTACATCCCCTCCCATCCAGATGCATTTCCCTTTAGTCTCTTGTTAGAAAAGAACAAGTTTCTAGGAAACAACAACAAAACACAGCACAATTGAACATAATAAGATAAAACAAAAACTATCAAATTGAACTTGGACAAGGCAAGGCAATTCTTAAACCTAGTTTTTCTTCTCAGATGACACCAGGCTGTGTCAAGGTGACGATGAAATAAAACTAGACACCAAGCATGTTAAGTCTATTCTTATGATTGAAACTGAATGCAATATCATCAAAACAGATATTTGGCATATGGCTATGTTCAAATTTTAGTTACTAGTAACATTTTAAGGATCATAAAAGCTTGGTCCTCCCCTCTTTCATCTCTCTGAAAGTTGACTTAACCCCACTGTATGTACTGTTTAAGGCATTGGATTCTATGCATTCCCAGAAACCAAGTCTTTCACATCCCTATATAGGCCACATTGTCACTATTCTTTTAATTTTCAGAAGGCATCATTGGTGAATTTTATATAGTTTTCAATAGCTGTTCCTCCTTTGGCTTAAAATGTTCTATGTATTGTGTTATACTTTATGGGCGACAAGCTCATGTGATACTGACTAGTTGGGTTTGTTCTAGTTATTTTTTATTATAAAATTCCATTCTCCATACTCAGTCCTAAAGGTCCATTTTTAAAAACAATGGTGACAAGGTTGAATGGTGATTTCAAAGACTGAAGTACACTTGGTTGGCTGCAGAAAACTAAAAATAGTGACATTCATTTGATGTACTTGCATCTTTTACTTGAGGATGCCCTGGCTAATACATAAAATGTTTGCTGCCACAGAAGATAAGTCTTCACACAACAGTTGAATACTGTGCATCCCCAAAATAGGTTTCAATGGTGTGTTACAAGAGCTCATGGGAAGGATGGTGTCTGTAGGGATGACTTAAAGAGAACTTTGCAAAAGGTAAAGGACTAGGACAAAGATTAAAGGATGGGTTGTGATTGAAAATCCATAAAGAACATATGGGGTGATGGCATAGGAGGTCAGTGCTTCATCTTTACTATTCACCTGTACGTAAAACTCCCAGATGCTTCCCAGCAGTGTCGTCTCCCAGGTTGTGTGGACAAAGACATTCACAGTGACTCTACTAGAAAGAATAAATTAGAATGCAGCACCATATTTATTGTTATTTAGTATGGCAAAACATATGGTAGAGGAACTTCCTTGGAGTCTGTACCCTTCTTGAACACAGGCATCATCTACTTCCCACCCACCTCCACACCTTCTGCCTGTAGAGCATATGCAGCACATTCCACATGGCGCCTCATCCACAGTATTCAAAAGCACTTGATAAATTATATATGCATATGTATATATATATGCCTATATATGTGGGTAAATATTTTTATTTTTATATATGGGTGAATATTTATATGTATGGGTGAATATTTGAGCAACTTTAACAGAACTCTCATTGGCTCATAAAAATCTCATGTTATATAGCTTTTAAGTGAGGAATTTAGGAAGGACAGAAATAAAATTTTTGGTTATCTCAGCCATAGCCAGCACTAGGATTTCACCTATTAATCCTACTTCTTGTTTGTTTTACTCTTCCATTTTCTTGGAACAAGTTGCCTTGTTTGGCAGTTTCCTTCAAACTGAAGCATTCTCTACAGGATGGTGGGGAGGATCAAGATACTATGAGGTAAACAAAATGTACATGCCTGGAAAAGTGGAAATTTAGAAGATTCCAAAAGCCCCCAGCCCAGTTTTAGAGAAGGATAAAACAGCTGGCAGGGGGAGGATACTGATTGGCAGAGCTTCTGAGAGGAGACACTTGGAGCTGTTCTGCTGCCTGCAAATTGTGCAGAGAGTCACAGGGTTGGAGGTTGCAACTTTTATGAGCTGTCTACTTTGTTGGGGTGGGCTTTTTCATAAGGCAACTGTTTTTTGAGTCATTCCTGGTGCCCCTGACCTGCACTGCTGTTAGTAACCCCAGCAGAAACTCACTGATTCTCCATTGTGGACATAGGACATAATGAAATCATTCCTTTGTTCTGCCATGAATCACCTCTCTGAGGTGTGTGTGTGTGTGTGTGTGTGTGTGTGTGTGTGTGTGGCATTTCTCCAGAAAAAGAATGTCATATAACATGAGGTTTGGGTTAATTTTTCTTCTCCAAATGTAGTTAGTGTACTTACAGCCTAAGGACTCGTTTGATCGTTCATCTTATGCCATGTGTGAAAACTGGCAAAAAACTGAATGAATGAGGACATCTGGAGGCTAATATCTGTTGTCATCTCTGTGATCCTGGGCTGGCCTCCTTTTGGGAACTCAGCCTCCCTTTTCAGAATCTGGCAGCTTTATTATCCTCTAAGGTGATTTTTCAAGGCTCTTGGCTCACACACTTCCTGCCTGAAGACAGTTCCTTTGTGAGGTTTTTCTTGTCCTGCCCTAGATGTTTGTGAGCCTCTCAGCAGCTGTTCCCATTTGATGAAAAATGAAGGGATTCGGCTTTACAACTGTCTTCTGGATGCTCCAGGATATGTGAGCCTGTGACCTTCTTGGGTAAATGGAATGTATCCATCACTCCCACCATTCAAGTTTTCACATTGTAAAATCTGCATCAACTTGAGTACAGACCCTCATAGATGATTAAACTTCAACTCTAACAATTACTCAAAAAAACAGCAAAACTAGTCATTTTGATATATTCAGATTAAGCTCTATTTCATGGGAGGCTAGGAAGATGACTTAGTCAGTAAAATGTCTGTTGAGGAATTGAGTAAGCATGAGGAATTGAGTAAGACACTCCAGAATCAGGGTTTTTGTTGGTTGGTTGGTTGGTTTTTAAGTGCTTGTAATACCAGTGTGAAAAGGTAGAGCCAAGAGGATCTCTGGGGCATCATTGAAAGATCTGACCATTCAAGTGAATGAACTCTAAGCCACAGAGAGACCATGTCTCCAATGTAAGGAGGCTGAGTTTCCAAATAAGACACTCTTTACCTCAAACCCTTGCATTCATACATGCATGTGCACTTCCCTACATACCCACATACAAAAAACGGGTGATTATTTTGCAGAAGAAAAAATTTATGGTTTAGATGTGCCATCTCAATGTACAAGAAACTGTGGTCAGGGGGAATGGCTGGGGTGAGGAAGAGGAATGACACAGCTCTCTCATCTCAGGGGAGGCTGAAACTTCATCCTGAGAGGGAACAGAACAATTTTCTGGGACACAATCATAGGTTTCTGAGAGACAGTCCAAGGGTAGGACTTACACATGACAGTATTTCCCATCGCTCAGGGTAAAGGAAAGATACTTGATTCTTATATATTTTAATTTGGAATAAAAGGGCCCCTCTGTGTATTTAAAGCAATAAAGGAATTGACTTTTTGATGTCCCTGAATGGTCATGGTACCCTAAGATCCAGGGACTTAAGTGGCATCACCCCGACCACCATGTTTTTCCATTGAGGAGTCTACTGATTCTTTGGTGCTCCATTCTGTCTTCTCTGGAAGTCCAATGCTAACTTATGTGTTGGCTCGATGTATCTTCACCTTTCAATTCCATTGTCTCAGGAAAACGCAGTCTCTCAACCTAGCAAAATGAGTTCTGGAAGTTTCTAATTACATGCAACTTGACCATTGCTGGGCTTTGCAGAATTTAAGAACTTCCTGTTGAATGACGACTGGAGTCTCAGGCCTGGTTGAGTTTTGAGGTTGAGTCTACATGACTCCCATACAATATGGCAGAATTCCAAGCTCTGGATATGACCTACTCACCCAAGAAGTGCCTTCAATGATCATATCAATGGCACGTACTCACTGTGTGTGTCAGAATAGGGCTCTTGAGCAGAGAATAAAAGTCATAACAAAAGCAAAAAGCTTCCTTCACTGAATTCTGGAGATGCGATTCTAGCAGTCAGTAGTTGATTTTTGATCTGTTTTGCTGACAAGGGACCATCAATATGGCTGAGCAAGTAAAATGTGCCCTTGATGCTCAGAGTAGAAACCCAAGTTCAATACCCAGAGCCCACAAGTTGGAAGGAGAAAAACAACTCCTATAAGTTATCATCTGACTTCAACACAAGTGTCATGGCATATTCACACACTGCTAACAATTGCAGCTTAAAAATAAATAAATAAATAAATAAATAAGTAGATACATACATACATAAATACATAAATTTAAAATAACAATAGGGTTGCTGGTATGGGTAAAGTAGGGTATTTCTTTGCAACACTACCTTAACCCCAATGTTTCCCAAGGTGCTTCTTAAACACCCCATAAATCTGAGGAGAATGTGGTGACTCTTATGACCAGAGGGGACTGGAGAGATGGTTCAGTGGTTAGAGCACTTGCAGTACTTGTACAAGACCTGAGTTCAGTGTTCTGTACTCATATCCTGCAGCTCACACCTGCCTGAAACTACAGTTCCTGGGCATATAATATCACCTCCTGGCTTCCATGCGCACTGTACTCATAGATACATACATTCCCCAGACAGATACACATATAATTAAAAATCAAATAAATTATTTTGTTGTTGCTGTTGCTTTAAAGAGGAATAGAAAGGCACTGAAAATGTGGAGTCCTTGACAATCTCTATATGCACAGGTCCTGTTACAAAAGCATGCTAACCTTGCTTCCTCACCTTTTGGGGGTTAACTTAAATGAGATTAAATTACATTGGGATGCTTATAGTCTACAAATGCTTCATGACATTTACAGTTTGGGAAGCATTTTCACCTCATTAACTTACCTTTATGGTCTCATGAGCTGGGCAATATGTTATTTTCCTATTTTAAGTACTTTACTTTGATGTTTGGATGTAGACAACAAGAGACTATAGCACGGTATTCACTCCATGTGCAATGCAGTTGGCCAGTGTATGATGTTGCATTACATCTGTTCTATTCTTCCTTTTCTATGATGAGAGCTTTGCATTATATCTTACAGGGATTTTGTCCTCTCTATTCCTGTCCAGAAGTCAGTACTTTAGTGAATCCTGCAAATTGTTATTTTCTGTCATGTATTTGTATGTCCATAAAATACTTTAAACAATGTATTGATCTTTGTTTTATTGTGTGTGGGTAGTGTGTGTGTCACAACATGCATACGGAGGTCAGAGAAGAACTTGCAGGAGTCAATGCCTTCATTACACTATATGGGTCCTGGAGAACTGAACCAGATTATCAAGCTTGGAAGCAAGTGCCTTTACCCACACAGCCATCTTACTGACCTTTGACATTTTTTTTGTCTTTTTCTAAGCTTTATTTTCAGGCAAGCTTGTAGAGTGAATTCCATGGTCAAAGAGACAGTTTCTCTTCAGTAAATGCTTACAATGTATTTCAGATTTCTCTAAGCTGAGTCTTCTTTTTTCTCTCCATTGCTTTTGGTAATCTCATGCATTAATACATGGTATTAGAATATATAAGCCCTTAAACCTTTAGTAATTAACACTAAGTCAAAGTAGCCTACTAATACACTTTCAAACACATAGGTGCACAGTTATAACCTCTTCTTCTCATGAAGTAATAGCGACTCTTACAGTTATTTATTTACTTTTCATGAGGGATGTTCTCAACAAACACTGACTATAAATATAAGATACAGTCACAGAAGGTGTGGAGATGGAGCAGTGGATAAGAGCACTTGCTGTGCAAGAATAGGATCTGGGTTTAGCCTCCGGCATCTCCATCAAAAGACAGATGTAGTAATACACACAGTGACTCCAGCACTGTGAGGGACAGGGGTAGGATGATCAGTAGGGCTTGCTGGATGCCAGCCTAGTTCCGGGTTCAATGAGAAAAATCCTGTCTCAGGAAATAGGGAAAGAGTGATGGAGCAGAATATCTGATGTCTTCCTCTGGCTTCTCTATGTGTACAAGCACGCGTACCTGTGCAGGTGCACACACACACACACACACACACACACACACACACACACACACACACATACAAACACATCAAACAAACACACTCATACCCCAGGTCACAGCTCTGTAGCTATAACAGTTGTTGCTACATGAGTGCCTCTGTAGCAACAGAATTCTATGAACACCCTGGAGATAACCACAGAAGTTTGTTATTTATATTCAAATTTGTTTCTGAGAAAGGTCTACATTTATCATTGGAGTCCCAAAGGAAAATACAATCTCAAAAATTTAAGAACAACTACCTTGAATGTTTTATAAGGTCCTTGCAAACCATTCTTTATTTCTGAGATAAAAAGTAAAGGAAGGAAAGCCAAAACTTCTTAGCAAATATTGGATTACAAAATTGTCTCACCACTGTGGCCAAATTTCCTAAAGAGAGAAAAGACCTTTTTGGTTCATGGCTTAAGGGGAAACAGTCCATCATGGCAGGGACAACATGGTATCAGGCAGTTAGTTACAGGGGAGTCAGAATGAGATAGCTGGCTACATCAGATCTGCAATCAGGATTAAGGGCAAACAATTGTGTCTGCAGTCCACCCTTTAATCCCAGTGACCCATGTCCTCTGGCTAGACTTCACCTCCTGAAAGCCACACAACCTCTCAACTGTCCCACATGCCAATCAGTCATCTCTAACCCAATGTTTCTCACCAGTCCCACCTAGCTCTTAATCCAGGCAAGTGATCAACCAAGACCAATTTTCATCGACGGAATAGAAATCTTTTTGGGTCCATTAATCATCACCCTTGGGAGGGGGCCAAAAGAAATCACATTTGTTGCTATCATTTTTTCCAGACAAAGGGGTGAACTTTGGTGCAATGACAATCATTAGGGGACTACAGCTCAACCCATAATGCCACAGGCTCACAAGGCTTTTGGAGCTAACTCATGCTTATTTGCTGTTGGTGTTTCTTCATTAACAGAACCCATGCAGTTCCCTCCATGTGGCAATATATTATTTATGATTTATTAAAGCGTTTCTGAGGACTCAGAAAGCAAAGCGACAGGCCATAGAGGTCAGGCAGTGGTGATATGAACCTTTAATCCCAGCAGCCACACTAGCTAGCCAGGCAGTTGTGGCACTTACCTTCAATCCCAGGACTCAGGAGACAGGCAGATGGGTCTCTCTGAGTTCAAGGCTACCCTGGTCTACACAAGAGTGAAGAGTAATAGAGCTCATGCTTTTGATCCAAGCACTTGGGATCACATATCCTTAAACCCAGCACTAGGGAGGTAGAGACAGGAGGATATGGCTGGTCAGAAGAAAGGAATATAAGGAGGAGGAGACAGGAACTGAGAGCTTTTTGCTTCTGAGGATTCCAGGAGAAACAATTGCCATTTAGTTTGGTAGAGGTAGATATACTGGATTGGCTGCTTTGCTTCTCTGATCTTCAACTTGAAACTTGAACCCCAATATCAGTTCCTGGGTCTTTTATTGTTCACTCACTCCCTGAGAACTTGAAAGGGATCATCTCCCGATCCCAGCATAAGGTCCCTGGGGGGAAGAATGCTCTCCCGGCCTGTCACAGTGTGCCATTCTGTTCTAACCAGGAAAGGCCAGAGTTTGAGAAAGTCACACATAGTGCTGTGACTGCTCTGTGTAGTCAGTCCTCCATAAATGAGCTTTCAGGTGTCCTCAGACATGGCTGTCATGAGAAGATGGAAGTTCTGTGCCAGACCCAATGTTCATACAGTTCCTGGTTCTCTCTTGAATTGGGAGCATGGCTGACAATTCCCTCTTAAATCTACTTTTCGTAGCTGTGTGCTCTTCATCTATCCTGGGGCTCTACCAACTGAAAAACAATAACATCACAGATGACAACAATAACCAGTGTTACATGGCCACTGGCTCTGAGTCAACAGTGCACAGCACTGTATTCATTGGCCTGGTCATTCACTCATTTATGGAGTCCACAAATACTTGCTGAATATGAAGGATGAGCCAAAAGAGCTCTGAGCTGCTAGAGGCAGTCACCTGTGGAATACAGACACTTCCTCATGCCGTGTCAGAGGGAAGGCAGCTTGGAATCACCCAGTAGCTGACAAAAGGGGACTTCCATTTGCAACCAGAACTAGCATGGATCTGGGTGTGACTTAACAAGAAAATGTTACCCTTTCTTATCTTTTGTTTTTCACAAATTGTTCAAAATACATATATTGAAAGAAGAGCAAATGAAACTGATTGCTGTGTGTATTAATGTCCTTCGTCTGTAGTTTCTCTCTCACACTTACTTTTCTCCTGTAGTGTTTACTGAGGAACTGATTTCAGTAACATTTCTTATACTTTTCACTTTTTGCTGTACATCCACTTTTTTGCTGTACTGTCCTTTATCAGTAACACAGAACTAAAGCCCCTGTTTCATCAGAGTGCATGTAACAGCTACTCTGTGTGTTTAGTTTTCATTCATATAGCATCTGGCTCAGTCTGAAAAGTAAATTTTTTTCAGAATCTTCCATCTATCAGGTACTGTGAGCTGTTTACATATTATATATTACCTTACATGTTGCATATTATGTATGGGCAAATTGTGATAGTTGAATTCTTTTCCTCCATTTACAAATTTTTAAGCTGTTAAAATTGTTCTCTATCAGCTGCCAGTGCTGACCAATGCATTTTCTCATACATTATTGTTTGATTTTATTATGAATGCATATGTTTAACCCATTGGGTGTTTTTACTTTTTGTCCTTGGAGTTATACTTACCAATGCCACACACCTCAAGCTTCCTCACATTGGCTCCGGAGTATCCCTGATCTGACACTATGATCATCATTTCTTTACTTTCTGAATTGACAATAAGTTCTGTGAACTTCTTAAATTAATATGTTCTCTATCCTCAAAGTACAATCAAACATATATTGGAGAAATTCAGGGTTTTTTTGATCATCATGTTATATATAGAGGTCACAGTGCAGGAGTAGAATTTTCTGGGCATACACTGGTATTATACTGGTGCAACACTGCCAGTAGACAAAGCTCAGAAATCATCAAGACAGTGGAGAGGGAGAACAGACATATTGACTATCAAGTGTTCCTTCTAAGTCACATTACAAGGCCTCAGCTTTTATTTAACTTCTCTGATTTCATATTTACAGCCCATTTCTCCTCTGATGAAACTCGTGTCTCTTAATAGAATGCTTTGCGCTAGCCTACAATCTATTTATAATTATATCATACATGCGTGGCCAGTCCTGCTTTCATTCACAATGTGATAATTGAAAGTTACTGAGGCTTCTCAATGCCCTTTGTCCTAAAGATAGAGTCCCCTCTACATGATGTCATGACAGAACACTGTGCTTCTAAAGTGGCTGGAATCCAAACTCTGATTATGACACTGGTTTGTCATGCACTTGGTTTTATTTATTTCCTTTTCTCATAGGCCTGGTAAATTTCTGAATTTCAGTTTTACAATTATAAGTATGGGTGTGGAACATAAGCAAAAGTGAAGAGGAATTGGGTCCTCCAGGTGCCCCAGGCCAGCTGGTACATGAGATGGAAATTTTTGATCCTGAATTATATGTGTGCTCCCAGGGCAGGGGCTGACCTAGCTGTCCTCAGTGGATGACCTGCAGCATCAGAACTGTTTCCTCTAAAGGACACTATTCCCCTGCATTGGTCAGGATTCTTTCAGTTATTCAAAAGAATAACCCAGTATCCAACAGAACCAGAACTAAACAAGAAGTTTAGTATATTTATCAGCTTACTTCTCTTATAACTCCATGAGACTGTGGACTGCATTCTTAAGATACTGTTGAAACTCCCTAGGTGTTCTGGTTTTATGTTTTTCCTGTATCCCTTTTCTCCTCATACTCATAACCTTATGTTCCATTAGAACACACACACACACACACACAGACACACTCACCCTACACACATACTCATATACTCATATACATATACACATATACTTGCATACTCACACACAGACACAGAGAGACACATATACACATACACCCACATACATACATATACATATACTCACACAGAGACACTTGTATACTCAGACATATATATATGCCCAGACATATATATATATGTATATATATGCACATACACATAAACACACACATATATACACGTACGTATACACATATACAAGCAAATACACACACACACACACATGTTCACACACACGACAGGTACTTTGTTATTTCCTCTTGTCCCTTAATTAGACTGGTCTCATGCTAGAAGGGACTGAAGTGATGATGCTGTGGTTAAGAGGACTCTTTCAGAGGACACTAGGTCTATTCCAGCATGTATGTCAGGGAGCTCATCGTCACCCATAACTCTAGAATTCTATGCTCTCTTCTGGCCTCTTGGACACCCACACATATGTGACATATACTCACACAGATACACACATGTAAATAAATCTTTAAAAATAAAATCAAGAAGACTAGGCATAGATTGTGAGTTAGTTAGCATTTGTTCTGATTCTAACTTACATTTTGTTTATCTCTTGAAAATGTAGCTAACTTCTGGGCTTTGATCTCCATATCTGGAAAAAGAAGATAACAAAAGGTCTACATTGCAGGCTTTTTAACAGTATCATATAAGCTTGTGCACATCAAATGATTAACACAGGGTCTGACAAGCAAATCTACTTAGTGCAATTTGAGGGTCCAGATATTTCTGTAATGGTGTTACAAAATTAAAATTGTTAGAAAACATTTTGGAAGGGGCTCATTTTTTGTCATATTCTTCCTTAGGAATTGTAGAGAGTGATGTTTTATAATTCTCTTGTTTGTTTCTGATAGTCCATGAAGTCCTAACTAAAGATGGTTCTCCAAACTTAGATGATTTAAGGAGACTCGGGAAGGCACTTAAGTCATTCTTTAATCTGAAGTAGTGTTGGTCTGTATTTTGAGATCCTATTACAGGGCCAGGAGTAAGGGCTGTTTAGCTCCTGCTTCCTAGTCAGGGTAAATGGGATTGTATGCTGGCTGCCTTTTATGTCAATTTGGTATGGACTGGAGTCATCAAAGACGAGGGCACCTCAATTGAGAAAATAGCTCCATAAGATCAGGCTGCAGGCAAGTCTGTAATGCATTTTCTTAATCAGTGATTGGTGGGGGAGGGCCCAGGCCATTGTGAGTGGGGCCATTCCTGGGCTGGTGGTCCTGGGTTCTATATTAAAGCAGGCTGAGCCACCCATGAGGAGCAAGCCAGTAACCAGCACTCCTTTGTGGCCTCTGTAACAGGTCCTGCCTTCAGGTTCCTGCCTTGTTTGAGTTCCTATCCTGATATCCCTTAGCATTGGAGCATGATCTGAGAGTTAGAAACTGAAATAAACCCTTTTCTCCTCAAGTGTTCATTGTCATGGTGTTTTTATCACAGCAATAGAAACCCCTAACTAAGGCAGGTGATAAGAAGGAAATGCTAGTGAACCCAGAACTCTGGACATCAGCCATCTCCATGCCTTCCAATTATAAAATGGGAAATGGGGCCCAGGACCATTTATAAAACCAGGTCACTCCAAGAGATTTGAATTCAGTTTTAGCTTTAGAAGTATGTGGTTGTAAATTTAACTACTCTCCTTGATGTAGTGCGTGTAATTCAGAGACATTTGTGATGTATGAATCTCTCACCCAATGAAGTGATCTCCTATGTGCTTAAAATGATGTCATTTACGGGGCCCAGGCAGTCCATTTTCTGCTGGTGTTCATATTCTAAGAAAATGGTATTGAAAAAATGAGTGATTTTCCTCAGACTAACTTATAAACTGTCAAGGCAGAAACTGTAAGAAGGTTACAGCCATAAGACCCTTCCTTATATTTCAGTTTTACATGCAAATTTATTTGGTTGGATAATTAGTTTTTGAAAGAATTTTATGTTTAATCATAGTGTGTGGTGTGTGTGTGTGTGTGTGTGTGTGTGTGTGTGTGTGTGCGCGCGCGCGCGCGCGTGTGTGTGAAAAGTTCAGAAGAGGGTATTAGATCTCCCGGAGCTCAAGTTACAGGTGGTTGTGAGCTGCCTGGCATAGGTCCTGGGAACTGAACTGAGTCCTCTACAAGAGCAGCACTTGCTCCTACACACTAGGCCATCTCCACATCCCTATGTTAGGTTTATTTGGGATAAGGTCACTTGTAACCTAGGTTGGCCTCAAACTCACTATGGACCTAAATACACCATTACACTCCTAACTTTCCTCCTCCTCCCTCCTGTGCACTGGATTAGCAGATATGTGCCATCAAGTCAGGCTCATAGCCTTTCTTACTTTGCATTGCTCTAAACCCACGTAATTATTCTTTTCTTTTGAACCACCCTAATCTTCTTACTGTTGTTACCATAAGGATTTGTAAATTACAATTATCCTTTCTGTGTTTCAATTGCTTCATTGCCATTCTGGGACAGAACAAAATTCTTCTTAGGCTTATGGTGATATGAGGGAAGTGGGAACAACAGAGAAGACATTAAAGGACAGTGTGATGCTTAAGTACAGTTTGAATTGTTAACTACAATCAGTTAAACTTAAATCCCAGGGGGGAAATGATGACTAAATAATTGTGTGACACTGAGATGACATCATTGAAAACCCATATCCTGTCTGGGGCCATACCTTCTGATTTTGTTACTGCTCTTCCCAGAATGACAATGAGCCTGTTGGCTTTTCAGAAGTGACAGGAACCTTCTTTCCAGAAAATGAAATGAGGGCTCCATTCCTACTGTCTGTTTTGGAAGCATGGGCATGGGATTTTCCAGGTGAGCTTTCCACCCTTCTTACAAGCTCTAAAAAGAAGAAGGGGATTCTATAAAGAGCCTGATCCTGGGTGAAACACAAAAGTACTGGAAGTTGTCATATGGGGCCATCAGCTTGATTTTACTCCTGTTCTTTAGTGATTTGGGCACTGCACAAACCAACCAAATATCCCTCCTATGTGCATCCAAGTCATTTTGACCGGGGTTAAAACGGCAGCTCTAACATCTACCAGCTATGTGGATGTTTATCCAGCTGAGGTGACTAGAACTTGTGGGAAGGGACTTGCCAGCTAGAAACCAGGAGATGCTCCAGAACAAAAGCAGCTTGCATTTTCCTGGATTTATGCCATCTAGAACCAGGGAGGAAACCCTGGTTATCAAAACCCACATCTAGTCACATCTGCCTGGTGAATTCTAAGTTGGGCATGAATCTGACTTCTAAGTATGATAATGGTGGTGGATGATAACTGTTGGATGCTTGCCAAGATTCAAGGGACCCTGCTTCACTCAGTGCCTGTCAGATCACATTCTGAGACTATGTCCACTTGTGGTGACCACTTGAGAGAGTTGGTGGAAGTACTGGTTGTTCTGGACAGGGAGACCCAGGGCTGGCAAAGAGAAGGATCTGTAGTCACATCCTATGAAGATGCAATAAGAAAGGCAGAGCTGTTTGGTGAGAAGAAGGCGCCATCAGATTTTGTTAGGTTCATGATCAACATGCCTTTTGTGAGCATACAGTGCTATAGTCAGAACCAGACATTTACAGCTTCAAAGGGGGCTTGGGCTGGAACTCAGTGTAAAGAGGTCAGTCTCTAAGAGGCTTTCGATTCTTTCCCTAGCACTGGAAGATAAATAATAAACAAAAGCATTGCTGAAACTAAAAGGGAAAGAAACCTAACTTGAGCAGTGTGTAATGATCACAGGGGGAGGACTCTCATTTGTTGTTATGTGAAAAGTGACTTGGTCCCTTCAAGAAATTCAGCCTTTCAAACATCAGTAAACATTGTTATGTCGGTTTTCTGTTTGGCTTACCCAGTCTCTGTACTAAGAAATATGTGTCTCTTTGACCAAATGCAACATACTTTCTGGAAGGTCCTGGGGTCTAAAATCTAGGTATATTGTCAGTTTCCAGGAATGGTTAACTGTTCTGATACCTTTTCGTCTCTTTTTGTAACTTCCTCAAAGTAACCATTGAGTATAAAAACTCTGCCAATAAGCAACAACCATTCCTCCTTCCACTAGCCAAATGGTGAATGCCAAGATAACGGTCAGGCATGTTTGATTGTCACTCTTTGGTTGCCATACATACACCTTTCTGTGTAGGAGCAAAGTTTGCTTTGTGGAGATATCTAAATTTGAGTGGTTATCTGTTGACTTGCAACCCCATTCTTCTCTAAATGACAATTGCTTGCTCTCTTCCTTGTCTTGGATTACTTCACTGACCTAAGCTTCAGTATTTCAATATATGAGGATTTAAGGATTATAGTGAGATAGTCACAGTAAGACACAGGCAGAGTACCTGATACATGCTCAGTAAATGCTAATTATTGTTCTTGTTCCTGTTAGTCATTAAGACCATAATATAGAATAAGGAATGTAGCTCAGTTTGTAGAGTGCTTGAGTGGAATACACAAAGACCTGTATTTGATCACCTGCACTGCCTAGATGGAGTAGTGTATACCTGAATCACAGCACTTGGGAGGTAGAGGCAGAAGGGCCAGGAGTTCAAGGTAATCATCAGCTACAAATCTGGCTAGAGCCCAGTCTGGGCTACACAAGATCACAAAAGACTATATAATTTAATGAAAATCTGGATGTTTCAAGAGCTAGCGAGGACATTGTTAGTAGGTGTTATAAACAAAGGTAGGAAACAAAGACTCTAGAAGGGCCTGGAACATGAGGATGGTATAGTTTTATGAAGTGCATCCCTATTTCCTTCTCCTAGTGTCTGTGCCCTCTTTGGTGCCACTTCCTTTTTTCTGTCCTATTGTCATTGTCCCCAAGTCCTAGTTAGGTAACTGTTGGGCCAGACTTAGCAGTCTTCTCACACTATAACCATCTAAAATTACTCAAGCACAAACCTGTGTAACTGTTTAACAAGCTACCACTTTGTGCCATATTAAAAGTGACTGACCTGAGGGCCTTTGATTGTAGTCTCCTTGGCATTAAGGCCACTGATTCTTGTTTTCTTCTGATTTCTCAGAGATATAGTAGTGGCAGATTCTGAGTAAATGATATATAGGTTAATAGATGGACAGATGCATGGATGTGTAGGTGGGTTGGAGAATGTCTGCATGGAAGGTTGGGTGACTGAATGGAAGGATGGTTTGAGTGATAGATGGATAGGAGGATGAGTGGACAAACATGTGAGTGAGTGAGTGAGTGAGTGAGTGAGTGAGTGAGTGGGTGGGTGAGTGGGTGGGTGAGTGGGTGGGTGCATGGGTGGATGGATGATGGATGGATGGATGGGAAGTTGTATAGACAAATGGATAGATGAGCTCACGATATATGGATGGATAGATATAGGGATAGATGGATGGATGGAAGGTGGATGGATTGATGGGGAATTCAGCACAGAGATAGCATTCCTCATGCAGGAGCATCTCAGCCACTTAGCTGACTTATGGTTTTGGGGATCTCTACCAGTGACCACACAACCTCTACTCTCACTTCCTGAAGCCTGCAGCCATATTCAGGCAACCCAGAGTCTCTTCAGGCAAGCTTTTTAGCATGGACTCACAAAAATCTTACGTGGTGTAATAGAGATTTCTACAAGAACCCTCTTTAAATAAAGGGAATTACAATTCGAGGGGAGTTTTTCAGGCACCAGAGCTCACAAAGGAAAACCAGGCTAATTTTGTGCTTCACTAATTCAAGATTCTTTTGCTGTGTAGTTGTGGGGGATCCAGCATGACAGATGTGTTCAGGATTTTCATGTTTTATTAAGAAGTAGATTTTGAACATCAGTAGTTATGTGAGAGAGGAGATATAAGCTATGTTAGGACTAAGTATCTAGTAGTCACACTTCTTTGAATATAAAAAGGCTCACAACCACATTTATTTTCATTTTAAGACATGCTATAGAGGCAAATTATTGTCTCTTTAGCTCCACGGCTCTTTTAAGTTAAACTTGGAGAACCATGAATCCATTTACTTGAATCAAGTATTAAAAAGGATATGATTCTAAGCAGCAATTAAGACTTAAATGCCATCATTTAATTTCTCCCTGGAAAGCATTTGTTTGCTATCCTGTGACTGAGATGTTAAATTGGCCACATCTGGAGACAAACCAAAGACAATGCTGTATTAAACCTCATTTTCAGAGGGCACATCTGTTTCCAGAAGGGAAAAAAAATAAAAGGCAGTCAAAGAGAAATCAAATATCCATAACAAATGTGAGGGGATGGGTGATAAAATGTTACCATGGAGAGCTACGGGATTAATTTGCACCCCACATGTAGGTATGGCTCTATCTTTTTATGATGGCTCTTGACAGAGTTGAGAATTCTACAGAGGGAGATGCAATTTCCTGACAGAACTGTAGGTCACTCTGTATCACACTGTGGAAACGTTGTTACCTCTTCATCACCCTGTCCCTCTAAGACCGTCACAGCAGTCATTCATGAGGAAAACCTAGAAGCCATGTGTATGTCACGTGAGCCTGTTTTGCTCTTGTGGCTACCACTGAGTGGACCAGGCTAGACATTGGCTAATAGTGGCCAGTGAGATTTTCTTGCTAAGGTCCCCAGCTTTGAAATCTAGTTCTGGTTGATATGCTTGCTTCAACTTAGTGCATGGGAACTTTGTAGCTTTGGGGAATCTTTGTTTGGCCAAAGGCTCAGGGAAGCAGATAAGAATGGAAGATGAAAAACAATGATCATACAGACCCAAGAGGGTTTCTTCTTGAATAGCTAGTGTCAGAGCCTGGATCCTGTTAGCTAATGAACCAGGCTGGTCCATCTATCCTTAGCAGGCCAAATAAAGGGACCAATTACAGTGAGAACCAGAGAAAGGAGATATATTTAATATGGTCACTCTGAGATGAGAACGAAAGAGGTCTAGTTATCCCAAGTCAATCCCTGGAGTTCTGACACAAGTTTATGTTTTAATATAGGTCAAGAGACATGCATATCTGAGCAGTATTGGTCAAGGTGTGCCCTATCCATCACTGCCCAATCATTGTCTTAGAATCAGTCTCTCCTGCAAGGTGGTCTGACCAGTTATCAGAACTGTGTGAAATCTTGTCCTGGGAGGCAAACTCCCACTCTGGCTGCACCAGGATTCAGGGAGAAATTTCTATATCTCAGTTTTAAAAGGCTGAGCATCTTGAACTAATGGCTTTCTAAATCTTCAAATCAGGGGGCCCTTATTCAGGCTTTCTACA
The DNA here is from genome assembly GCF_017639785.1 of Mesocricetus auratus. Classification (NCBI taxonomy): domain Eukaryota; kingdom Metazoa; phylum Chordata; class Mammalia; order Rodentia; family Cricetidae; genus Mesocricetus; species Mesocricetus auratus. Next base: position 35,650,335 of record NW_024429191.1, on the reverse strand, counting down.
CTAGGCAGAAACAATGGCATGAAAACTACATGCTGCCACATTGTTCTCTTAGTACTGTCCCCTACCCTGTACCCAAGTGCTATTCTCTAGAGAAATGAAACACAGGGGAACCAGATGATCTTGGGGCCTGAAGATGAAACTACTTCCAGTAAGCAGCATGTTGCAGTGATCACATTTAAGTGTTCACTAAGCTAAAATGGTCATGTCCCACTAATAAATGGTCATGTCTGTGCCTTTTAAACTGGTGGAAGAAGTTTCTCTCTTAATTAAATGGTAACTCCTCCATAACCCATAAGGAGTGTATTATGTTAACTTTTATTATTAGTCATAGTAATGAGTCATTGATTAATTTTCTATCCCTCCCTGGAATCAGTAAAGAGGGAAGAAAGATAACTCTTATGTCAGTATATCTGAAAAGATGGAGTTTCTATCAATGTTCCTGGCAGTACCACAGCAACTGCGTCTGCCGTGAATCAACAGGGAAGAAGGAAAGTATAGAGTTCATCACGGCTGCCAGCACTGGGTGGTAATAATGCCTCTTCCTTCAGCACACTTCCTCTGCTTTGGCAACCTCAAGCCGGGGATGAGAACATCTCTCTGTTACTGAAATCGTGTGTGGAAGTCACTCACTTCAATCTCCATACCATACACATTTTTACTCTATGGCAACAGAAAATATAAGCAAATTGAAAACTCAGTAACTCTTCCTAGCTTAATCAGAGAACTGAGCTCAAAGGACAAACTGCAGCCCCCAGAATCACAGCTTACCAGAGCACATACCTCAATGGCCGGTATGGGTAAGGAATTGCTGGAGGACCAGCATGATGGACAAGTGCGAGAGCTAGATTCTGTGGGGGCATGCAGTTAGGAGGTCACTGCTGCAACTTGTACCAAGTGCTTCAAGGGAATACTGAGGGAGAATCACCCAATCACCCAGATCTCAGGGGAGGGAACAGATGGTTAGAAAATGGCTACTTTGCAACATACCATAGTATTTTGCCTTCCTAGGCCTGCACTCTGGAGAAACTCTCTTGTCAGAGGCTAACTAACCTAGGGGAGGGAAATATTCAACTCAGGCCAGCTCTTGCTAACTTATCCTGCCAAAAAGAAGGGGACTAGCTGAGGCATGCCAAGGATACTCACAGTCAAGGAGTACAGGCCCACTCCATGATTCCCAACCACCATAGGCTACCAGCAGGATCAGCTGAATTCACATCTTCCTCAACTTCCCACTATATCACAAAAGACCCCTTCGATATGCATTGTACCAAGATTTAACCACATATAAAGAAATAAGTAAATGAATAAATAAAACAAAAGGCAAAAACAAAACAAAAATCAGTTTACGAAGAATAAATAAACTTTCGGAGATGCTGGGATTGTTCACACAGGAACTTATAGCAATCATGGCTAACACTCTAAGGGCATTAAAGGAACAGCTAGAAATCTTGCAAAGATGGATTAATAAAGTGATCAGAGAAATTGGAATTCTGAGAAGCAATCAAAAACAAATGCTAAAGACCATGGTTTTCAAAGAAACAGGCCATCCAAGAACTATGAGAGTTCTAGAATTGCTATTATGTATGACTAATAGGAATTCAAAGTAGAGGGGGAAAATAAAGAGAACTAGCTGTCAAAGAAACTTAATATTGATCCCAATTTAATGTTGGATACCATAACCCAAATTTAAGAAGCCCAAACAATACCAGCCAGACTAAACAATCCCTCAAAGTAATCTACAATTTCAGATAATCCAAAGCAAGGAAAAAATATTGAAAGGGCCCAGAAGGGTAACTTAAATACCTTAAAGAGGCAATAATTATGTATTGTATTCTGAGTAGTGTGGGGACACCAGACCTTGAGCAGAAACCCACTTCCCCTTCGGCCTGGGAGCAGGCAGCTGTGAGATAATGTTTACTGAAAACACTTCAGTGCTATAAAGCTCTTGATAGGGCTCAGATAAGGGCTTGCTCACTGAAACACCATGACTTTGACACCCCCATGGCTAGATGCTTCTTCCTGTTCCCCCTGTGGTGTCTCCCGATTCTGGGGCAGGAGATTAAACCACCAGCCAGGAGGGTGAAAGTCTGGGAGAGTTGTTGGAGAATTGTATGTAGATGGATAGCAGAAGTCCTTAAAAAGGGAAGCTTTTTTTTAAAAAGGGAAGTTTTTTTTTTTTCTGGGGACTTCTCTCCTAAGCGGACTTGGGGTCTCCTCCTAAGCTGACTTGGGAAGCATAAAATTTTCTTAAAACAACCGACCGGTCTCTGTGTCATCTATCCCAACCACCTCGCTACATTCTCGGATGCAGGCTGCACAGCAGGTGCGACAGAGTAGCTGTACAAGCAAAGGAGAAAACACTAAAATAAATGAGGTTCTGAGTAAGATAGATTATTCTACTAACTGAGAATTCTCTACTCTGCAAAATTATGCATGAAAAGTAAAGAGTTGTTTGGACAAACAAAGTTAGGGAAATCTGTGCTTGAATGTGTACACCACAGGAATTGGTAAATTCTTCAGAAAGGAGAAGACTGACCTGGGTCAGCCACACTGAAGAAAAGGAAGAGCAGTGAAGAGTGGATGAGTAAATGCAAAAGAGTTGTTTGGGCTTTTATGCTGCTGTTAATGGAAGCCAGAATATTTGGCATGCTAACCAAGTGATCTACTACTGAGCTACATCCATAGCCTTTTCATTCTTTACCATATCAGACATAATAGTCCTTATGAAGCACCAACCATTAAGAGCAATATACTCCAGGTTGAAGCCAAGAGGTAGTTTTTACCTATACTACAAGGAATTCATTGCCATAAGAACAAAACCAGATGAAGAAGGCATTTTAAGAAACAGAAACTACACACCATAGTTGCTCATGAATACAGAAGCAAAAATCCTAAACAGAATATTAGAAAATTAAATATAGAAATATACAAAATAATTACATACCAAGATGAAGTAGGACTTATTCCATATCTAGAAGGCTGCATCAACATTTAAAAATAAACTAATAAATGTACTTTGTCAACAGCTTAAATATGGAAAAAATTCACATCACTATATCAACTCAATCATAAAAAGACTTAACTGTAGCCGATAAATAAAAGACCCAGAGACAGACATTGGGGTTCAAGCTTCAAGCTGAAGATCAAAAAGCAAAGCACTAGCTGGACACTAGCTCTTGCTCTACCTCAGATTGAAATGTGATCCTGGCTCCATCAAACCTCAGACTGTAACTTCTCCTCAGCATGGCTGGAGAATCCGGAGACTTCAATGTCTTCCTATCCTCAGTGTGGCTGGAGAATAAATGTCCAATACTGACTACTGAAGACCCCTCTAGTGCTGGGATTAAAAAAGTGTGTGATCCCAGGTGCTGAAATCATCTTAGTGTAAAATGTTTCTCCTTAGGACTGGATCAGTGTTGTGTAGATCTGGTCGGCCTTGAACTCACAGAGATCCATCTACCCCTTAATTCTGAGTCCTAGGATTAAAGGTGTGTATCACCACTGCCTGATCTCTATAGCTTGAGGCTGGCTTTGCTTTCTGAATCCCCAGGCAAGCTTTAATAAATCATAAATAATATATCACCACACTTAACAAGATATAACAGCCACTCATGGAAAAACTCTTAACAGATTAGGAATAAATAGGAACTTTATACCAACAGCAAAATGCTACCACCTTCATGGGTGACATTCAAGAACTGGAATATTCCTCACTGATGTTGGGAATAAAGTAATGATACCTTACTTATCATTGCTTTGCAACATTGTACTGGACATACCAAATCAATAAGGCATGAAAAGGAAATAAAATAAACATATCAGGAAGGAGAAATGAAATGAACTTTGTATATGTCATAACTCCATCTGAAATCAAAAAGAATCAACATCTCCTGGAATTAATTAGAGTAATAGTAAGTTTCCAAGATACAAGTTAAATAATACTGCCTTCCCACACACTAACAATAAACCAGCAGAACCTGAAATCAAAGACACATTGCTATTTATGTTGGGACTTTTAAAATGAAGTAATTGCATATAAATCTAACAAAATATGCATAATAGCTATACGAGTAAAACTACAAAACTGATTAAAATACAAAAAAATTAAATCAGTGAATGAAGGAGAGCAAGGTTTAACTTCATCAGTATTGTGGTTTGTTCCAATATATTGCATAAATTCAACACATGTAAGGGCCTAGGGGAGATTTAGAAGTTTACATGGAGAGGTAAATGACTCAGAATAGTTAATTCAATCTTGAAAGATGATGTGAAAAGTTGATAATGTTCAATGCCTGGACTCACTGTAAAGCAATAGACTTCAAGCCGGCAGAATATTAGCTCAAAAATTACCATATGAATATAGTGTGCTGGTGTCATTTCTGTTTCTGGAATAAAATATCCTGACTGCGGTGGCTATTCTTAGTTGTCAACTTGACAATATCTGGAATTAACTAAAACCCAAATGGCTGTCACAACTGTGAGGAACTTTTTTCTTTATTAAATCATTTATAGTAGGAAGACCCACTTTTTCAAAACTATTAAAAGTTATGTATCTATCTATAGTTTTGTTGTTGTTGTTTACGTATTTATTTTTGTTTTATGCATGTGTGTTTGTGTATGTGTATGTGGATATATATAAGATGTATTATTCATATATGATTATATAATTTTATTGTAGGTTATATAATTATATAAAATAAATTATGTAAGAATAAATATAATTATATATTTATTAAATAATAATTATTTAATATTATAATAGATATTCATATTTATGAACATCTAGTAAGTCAGTCCCATACAGGCTCCCTGAATATATGAACATATGAATGTATATTCATTATATCAGTTCTGTTCCAATAGAGATCCCAAAGGGGCTTATTTTATCTTACAATCCCAGGTTGCAGTTCATCATTGTGAGTCAATCAAGGTAGGGTCTTCAAACACCTAGTCATATTATATCCACATACAAGAACAGAGGGAATTGAATGCATGCAAAATTACTTGTTTTCTTGTTTGTGCTCAGCTCATCTTCTCCATTATTACACAGTGTAGGATTCCCCTACCTAGAAAATGATGCCTCCCACAGTAAGCTGAGTTTTCCCACATCACTTCACTTACTTCAGACAATCACCCACACATGTGTCTAAAGACCAATTGAAAATGCAGACAATCCCTCAGAATCTACTTCCCATGTGATTCTAGGTTGTAACAAGTAGACAAAACTAATCATTAACTAACTGATTTCTCTCAAAAGAGCAAAGCAAGTACAAAGAGTCAAATCTGCTTAGAGAAATATGATGACAAGATAATGTGAAAATAAGCAACAGACTGCTATAAACTACTTTCAGAGGACAGATGCTGAATCTCCACCAAACTTTCACCTTGCCCTTCCAACTTCAGTTAATTGGAGTCCATCCTGCCAGATGTTTGAACCAAAATACTTGGGTCAGCTTTCTCCATTCCTCCTTCTGTTTGCACTGTGTATCTCATTGGTGGAGAGTCTTCTCCCATCTTTAGTCTGTGTCTAAAAGTATATCATCCGTGCCTGCATAGCACTCAGTGTGAATCAATGTGTTCTCTGCAGTAGCCTCCTGACATGCCTATCCATTTTTGTTTCTGAACTATTTACAATCCACACGATACAGTAGCAGGGTCTTTCTTTGTAAATGTGATTCAGTGTCACCTAGTTCTCTATGCTTCAGCCCTCTTGCCTATCTTTCTGTTGATGAGAATCACAGCAAAGTATTTCATTTTATCACTCCAAGGCTGACATGCATTTCCCCTAGAAATGAACATAATCACATTCTTCATTCATTCCAATGCTTTATGCATATGTCACAGCTCAAGGATAAGTACCCAGGTCTTCCTCTTCATATGTTGCCATACCATGCCATGGCATAACACCTCTTATTCTCTTATAATTATCAGTTTCTCACATGATGTGTGTGTTTATCAAGGTTCTTCAGGGAAGCAGAGCTAATACATCACAAACTTATCGGAGGGACCTCTTGCTCACTGTATCACCGAGGCTTGACAGTTCCATGGTGTCTGTCTACAAGCTGGAAAGTCAGGGAGTTCACTCAGTGAACTCACAGAAAAATACCTATGATGTCTTCCACATATTCAACAGCCTGAGACCTTCCCACTAACCCCACTTCCAGGACCTTCCAGCACAGGTCAGAGTTTGATGGCCAAATAATCTAGAGTCTTGATGTTCAAGGGAAGAAACAGGAACAAGCATTAAATCATAGAGAAAGAAGGATGGGGAGCATATAGGGAGAAGTAGTTACTTTCCTTGTTGCTGTGGCAAGATACCTAACAAAATGAACTTAAGGAGAGAAGAGTTTATTTTGACATACAGTTGGAAAGCATAGTCCTTCATAGTGGGGAAGGAATGTTGGCAGGAACTGAGGCAGCTATTCACATAGTCAGGAAGGAGAAAGATGAATTCAGGGGCTCAGCTCATTTTTTCCTTTTCCTTCAGTTCAGGACCTCAGCTCACAGGATGGTGACATCAACATTTAGAGTGAGTGTTTCCACCTCAGTTAATTCATTCTAGAAACTGTCACACTCATGCCTATGTATTTGTTTCCATGGTGATTCTAAACCTCATCAAACTGGCATAGAGATCATCCATCACGACAATTTCTCCCTCCCTCTGCGTTTTCATTCCATCCAAACCCTCAGACCAATGGAGAGTGTTACCAAGTGGATATTCTCCACTTGGCTTGCTGACCTCACACAGTGGCAACAGCCTCACAAATATGCCCAGAAGTAGGCTTCTGGGTATCCTTCAGGCTTACAAAAGAGCACCTTAAATTATCCATCCCATCATGCATTTGCGCATTACCTGTTTAGTTTTCTTCACCAGATTCAAGAACATTTATGCTTGCATGCAAGGTTAGTGAGAGAAGGCAGCTGTCTTTTCTGTGGACTAGCTTATCCCCAGCACCAAGCACAGTGCTCAGCATCTATACCTGATAGAGATTCACTAATTACATCATTGATTCATTGAGAAGATACTGCTGACTGAACCCTCTACTGTACTGACCACTAAGGAGTCCTTTAGCTCAACAGGTGTTTACATAAATTCTGTGTGCACTCACTAAACAAGCTTCTCAAAGTCAATGGGAATACAAGAGAATTTGTACCTGATATTTTTGGCAGTTTCTGGTCTACCAGAACTTTAGATGATAGATGAAGGGCATTGAAAATGAAGGGTCCAGTGTCACCTCAGTGGGAGTGGTTTGGGTAGGGAGCAGTCAGATGTCATCTAAACAAAGGGAAAGACAAATATGAGTAACTATCACTTTGAATAATTGTTAACTGATAAACAGAAAGAAGTTGTATTTAATAATTGGTTTTATGCAATGCTTAATACACATATATGCTGAGTAATATTCACATCACAGTGAAAAGTTAATGTATTTCTCTCTCCAAACTTCATTTTTTTGGTGGCAAACCATCCAAATCCCATGCTCCAAGCCTCTTTAAATGCACAGTGTGTAATTATTGTCTGTGATCACAATGCTGGGCAACTGCACATGAGGCCTTCTGCTCCTGCTTGACTGTGACTTAGAACCCACTGATCAACCTTCCCCTCTCCTCGCACTCCACTCTGTGCCTGTCCTCTGGCCTCTCACCTTCTAGAGCCCACACATGAGTGAGCTGAGGTGGCATTTGTATTTCTGTATCTGGCATATTTTGTGGGGACACCAGACCTTGAGCAGAAACCCACTTCCCCTTCGGCCTGGGAGCAGGCAGCTGTGTAATGTTTACTGAAAACAATTCAGTGCTATAAAGCTCTTGATAGGGCTCAGATAAGGGCTCGCTCACTGAAAAACCATGACTTTGACACCTCCTATGGCTAGATGCCTCTTCCTGTTCCCCTGCTGTGTCTCCCCAATTCTGGGGCCGGAGATTAAACCACCAGCCAGGAGGGTGAGAAGTCTGGAAAGAATTGTATGTAGATGGATGGCAGAAGTCCTTAAAAAGGGGTCTCCTCCTAAGCTGTCTTGGGAAGCATAAAGTTTTCTTAAAGCAACTGACCAGTCTCTGTGTCATCTATCCTGACCACCTCGCTACATTCTCAGATGCAGGCTGCACAGCAGGTGCGACATATTTCACCTCATGAGTGTTTCCATCCATCCACACAAGTTGTTGCATATAGTTAGAAATGGGTCTGGGCCTGGAGAAAAGGACAGCACATCCCAGCATTCCAAAGTACTCCAACCAGGAAAAAATGTTTTTCCTGTTTGGAAAGCTGCCTCGTTCATCAATTCAGCAAGCAATCACACCCAATGAGAATGTCTTTTTATTTTTATTCCCACCTAAATGTTGAGAGCAAGGAGGTCCTTGCACCTACAGACATCCAAGAAAAGCAGGAATTTTAATCATGCAGGGGTGTCTCTTCATTTCAAGATAAAATAAAATAACTGCATTCCATCCAGAAAGCTGAGAGTGGATACTGTTAACTTTCTTGTTATCTCTGGCAACAAAACTTATTCATCTTTTGCTATGCAGGCAGACCTCATCCAAATTTCCCAAAATGATTATCCCAGACTCTCCCTCCATAGACGTTTACCTTTAGCTACCAGAGTTAATGAAAACCTATCCTTAGGGGAGATATCACATGTATCTTATGTACTGCTGTCCCTATGCTATCTTGGCCAGAGACCACATTAGATCCTAGGCGCACTAATCCACTAATCCACACTCATGGTCTCTAAGGAGTTTCTAAGTAGTCACACCTTAAGATTTATTGTGCACCTGGAATTGGAATTATTGTTGCCTGGAAACCTGGAAATTTTTTCCCAAATTGTACCGTGTTGAAATATGCTGACAGTGAACCAACTTTAGACACCCCCGGCCCCCAAAGTCTGATCCAGGTTGAGGAAGTCTGTCTAAACCAAGTTTTCATTCTCATCTCTTGGCCTATCATTACCTACATTGACACATGCAGGGTCCCCCTCACCTAACATCAAGGGGTCTTGTGCCTCACTCTGAATGCTCAGAACTTGGCCTTATAAGCCTATGCAATTGGCTAGTAGGAAGCAACACAACCGATAAGCAGAATGAAATTTTGAGTATATATTTTGGTTTCAAGAAATGCTAATTTAATTCCCGCTGAGTGGTTTCTTTACTATTCTTTTAGATGGAACTTTGTCTTATTTAACCCTTTGATGGAAGACACAGTAAATCTCCCACAAGATGACAGGATTTCACTTCTTTTATGACTGAAGAGTATCCTCCTGTGCATAAGTACCACATTTCCTTTATTTCATCGTGGGTCCATAGGCAACTTGACTGTGTCCAGGTCTTGACTGTAATTAATAGGGCTGTAATGAACATTAGAATGAAGATGCCTTTTAGACATATTGACTTCCCTTCTTTTGGAAATGTACCCAGTAGTGATGTAACCATGAGCTCCCATGGAAGCCTTGAGACAGAAATAGTTAAACAGAGACACTTCTGCCCCTGTCTTCATCTCACAGACTCTCAGATCCATTTCATTTGCAAACTGAGTACAAGCGTGCAGGAATGTGAGCTTAAGCTGATCTCCAAAGGCATAAAAGGATTTGACTTTTCACCTATCAAAGACCAGACAAAGGGACAAAGGACTCTCCTAGGCCCAGAAATTCCCTGAGAATCTTTTCTCATTAAAATGAGAAATCTTTGAGGCCTTATTTTCTTCAGCCTAGATTCCAATGCAGAACTGTTTTTGCAACAGATAATGGAAACAGTGGAAACTACCAGGGTCCCAGGTCCCCTGTCCCACAGGAAAGAGTAGCCTGTCTCAGACAAATTTACATTTGTTATGATATGTGTTGTATAGCTTTCTATAAAATATAAGACAGCCAGATGAGCCCATTTTCCTTTGCCATTTTCTGTTCCCTAACTTCTTTGTAATGCAGAGAAACTGAGGCAGCAGGCTTATGAACCTAGGTGCCCAGGAACAGTGCAACCAATGGAGCATATTGTTACCAGGGTCTAGTCTGGGACTCTCCTAAGTTCCCCATCCCTGTGATCTCTCTCAGAAGAATTCAAATGAGACACACAGAGTTAAGTTAGGCACTCAGAAGGAAGGAGCCTGTACAGTAATCAGAGGGACCACCCACAGTAGACCTGAATGCTCTCAAGGGATGACGTGAACATTGCAATAGAGAGACCACTGTGCTAATGGGCATTTTAAGAGAGGATTTATATTATTTATTAAAGTCTGCAGATGGGGACATTTTCCTACCCAGGTGATTGTCAGACCCATTTGGATTAACTCTTAAGGTAAGAGACAATGGCATGTCTTATTCTTTAGCAGAAACCTTGACTAAATAGTAACCTTATGACTTTGGGGATAGTTTATCACTTTGTGGACACTTTACTATTTTCTCCACCCAAGGCAGGGATGGGCCTCAGGTCTCATTGTTTTGGACAGTATCAAAATCCTATAGTTTGATTCCTTGGATTTACACGTTGTAGCAGATGAGAGAGGAGTCTGTCATCATGACCTGTAAGCCTGACATGACAGTCTAGCTACCTAGCAATACCTGGATCATAAGTTATATTTTATTTTTTGGCAGAGTACCCATATAGATTTGCATAATCACTATATCAATTTATCATGAAATGTAGTCTAAATACATAAGAGAGAGAGGAGAGAGGGAAGGAGGGAGGTAGGAAAAAAGAAGGAAGGAGGGAAGGAAGGATAGAAAGAAAGAAGGAAGGAAGGAAGGAAAGAAGTGATGGAGGGAGGAAGGAAGGGGGAGTCAAGCATGATGAACAGGCTGTCATGAAAATTATGTGGTAACCAAAGCCAGGCCTGTGATCCCATCACCCTCAAAGTGGAAGACTGAGGATTCAAGGTCAGCCTTGGGTACTTAGAAGTTCCTTCCTACAAAAAACAAACAAACAAAAACCCTTCCTACAAACAAAACAACAACAACAAAAACGAATCAAACACCCAGGACATGTGAAGCTTTGATTTCAAATTCTAGAGCATTGCGGTGAAGGCTAGAGTGGATACATGGAGGCATAATCAGTATTTTTAAGAATTCAAGATTTTATATATAAAATCTGTGTGTTCCATCACAATTTGCAGGCCACATGTTAACCACCTTGGCAGATTCTACAGAGTTATTATGGCCACAATGACAGTTGATACAGCTGACATGTGGAGGGCAATAAGATTGTCATTCCTGATCTCCAATTTGTCAAACATTCACATGCAATCTGGTCTTAACATCTGTTATAATTGATCCCAAAGGAGAGGCTGCTTATGTTCACACATGCCAAAGCAATCTGAATGTAGAATGTTTTCTCTTTTTCTTTGAAGTCCCTCATACAGCTCTATACATATATTCTCATCATGCTCCTGTCTATGAGTTCTGCTGTTTTCTATTTCATGTCCCTCTCTACCTGCCCTTGTTACCTGAATCCCCCTACCATACCATCATGACTATTATCCATACCACCACCATCATCATTATTACCAACATCACAAAGATCATCACCACCACTGCCATCATTACCAACATCACCATCACTATCACCATCATCATCATCATCATCATAGTAACCATCACCATCACTATCACTATCACCATCATCATCATCATCATCATAGTAACCATCACCATCACTATCACCATCATCATCATCATAGTAACTATCACCATCACTGCCATCATTACCAACATTACCATCATCATCATCACCATCATCTAGTCACCAATCATACTTCCTCTTTGTCCATAGCAGTGCTATTTCTTAGTTCTGCTTTCAGTACTCTGAGGAGTGAGTCCTTTTCCAAGTTGTAGACTTTGCATTCACACTCCACTGAGTTTGATGAAGACACCTGTAGCTCCCAAACAACAGGGAGGAGATAGAGTTTATAAAACAAGGGAGAAGAAGTGAGGTATCTTACAGTTTATAAGAATGTAAGTGCTAAAAACCTCTTTAAAAATGTTGAAGTGTGTATTTATGTGTTGTCACTGTAGAAAGCTTTTCGAAAACATATCCTTTAAAACAGGAAATATGCAATGATTACAGAGGGCACACATTAGATCTTCAGGACGTGGGAAATTCTTGTATAAGTGAACAAGATTGCAGTGTGTACAAAGGAAGTATTATGTGAAAAGAGGGTAGGAGCTGCCTTTAAGTTCAGAGGTCAAGAACTAATCCAGAGTTTACATTGGATTCTTCTAGCAAGTGGATCTTTGTTTAGACAGGCGTGTTCCCATGCATGCCAGTGATTTTCAAGGATGCTTACATGCAGTCCTGAGTTTGTTGATGTTTCTAGAGAAATGGTCCCATTCAGATCCAGCAAGCATTTATTATGGGCAGGCTGTGGACCAGGCACATCACCTATATTTCCATAAATATTTTATTTTTACAAAGATCCTTGGAATCAGTTGTTTAGCCAGCTAATCTTCTAGTTCCTTCCTTTCTTTTCCTGGTGTGTGTGTTCATGTGTGTGAATGTACACATGTGTTTATATACATGCATATTGTTGTGTGTGTATGTGTTTGTATGTGTGTAGGTATGTGTGGTAGACACATATACATATGTGAGGATGTTTATTCCCACGCATGCATGTGAAGGCCAGAGGAAGACACGCAGTGTCCCACTCTATCCCTCTCTGTCTCATTCACTGAAGACAGGGTCTCTCACTGAACCTGGAGCTAGGCTGGCAGTCAGCGAGCACAGCAGTCCTCCTGTCTCATCCCCACACAGTTATGGGATTATTGACATATCCGTCGTGTGCCACTTCTTGTATGAGTGCTAGGATTTGAACTCAGGTCCTCATGCTAGTACAGCAAGCATTCTTTCCCACTGTCACAGTTAGTGTTTCTATTGCTGTGAAGAGACACCATGACCACAGCTACTCTTGTAAAGGAAAACATTTCATTGGGACTAGCTTACAGATCAAAAGTTTTTAGTCCATTATCATCATGGCAGGAAGCATGGTAATGTGCAGGCAAGCAAGTTGCTGAAGAGGTAGCTGAGAATTCTACATCTGTGTCCTCAGGCAGCAGGAAGTGAACATCACACTACACCAAGCCTGAGCATCTGTGACCGCAAAGACCACTCCCACAGTCTCACACTTCCTCCAACAAGGCCACACCTCCTAACAGTGTTATTCCCTGGGGGCCACGCACTCAAACAGGGGCCGGTCCCATTCAAACCACCACCAACTGAGCCCCATGCCCAGGGCCCTGCTTCTCCTTTCAAGCATCCCTAGTGTTTATCAGAGGCCATGCCTGAGTCTCTCACACAAATCTGTGGAGGTGACACCATTGCTCTCATGTCCCAGTAGGAGGACAAACTTGGAGTAAAACACTTCAGTCAGGAGGTGCTGTAACTTGTGAGGGGACACACACACCATCAGTCCTGGATTGTGTTGTTTCTATTGATTTTTCTTCCTTGCACTAAATTTTAATTCTTTTACTTACACTATCCTAGCAGCTTCCAAAAGTTCTCTTTAAAAAACTCAAAGTGCTGGGGTGGGAAGATGGTTCAGTTGGGAATTTGATTGCCATACAAAAATATGAGGACCTGAGCTTGATTACTGGAACCTGTGTGAACCCATGTGAAAAACCTAAAAATCAGGAATGGTGGGCTGTGTGTGTTTATCATCCCATTGTTGGGGAGGCTAACAAGGGGGGGATCCCTGGGGCTGGCTAGCCAACCACTCTACCCTACTTGGTCTAAAAAGTAATGCAGCACTGAAAAACAACACCCAGGTTGTCTCCTGGCCTCCACAAACGTATACACATGCATGTGAATCTCTACTAACACATACATACACACACACACACACACACGTACACACGTACACACACACATTCTCACACATATATGAACAATCTCTTCCCCCTGCCCCCGCACACACAATTAAAATCCACAGTAGTCAGCATTATGCGTCTTCCTAGAACCTCTGGTGAAGGGTGTGATGGTGACTCTCAGGGATATTGGGGACACACCACCTGCTGCCACTGCCCCAGCTTTCAGAACCTTCAAAACTAAAGACCAAAGGTCAAGATACTTTATGTTCTTGTGACATTGTGGATGTCTTCTTTTGAATCTCCATGGAAGCACACTATAATAGAACATAGATGCACTCAAGAAGGTGCAGGTGCCATGGTTTGAATACTGCTGCAAGTCAGATACCTGTGATTGACAGCTTAGGCCCTAGGTGGAGGCGCTGGGAGATTTTGACCTATGGCCTGTGAGGCTCTTGGGAATCACTTAGGGCACTAGACATACATGGCAATTATTTGTGACTTTTTGCGTTCTTACCGGGATCTTAATAAAGGGAAGTCCCAGCCCCTGGCCCACGTATCCATTCTCACAGGCCTGAGTTTAAAGAGCAGCCAATTCTCCCAGCAGTTCTTCCTTCTTTCTGTGCCAGAAAGTGATGGAACCAAACTGTGAAATACATTCAGTGATTGCTGTGTATTTGGACTTTTAAACTATGTCGTGATTTGAATATGAAATGTCCCACATCCTGCAGGTACTCCCGCCCATGTGCTTCTCTGCTTAGTACAGAGAAGCAGGGGCAGCTTTCCTCAGTACCATTTCCTAAGTCAAAGGTCACTTCCTATGAGAATCTCCTTAAGCTTCTAAGACTTCATGATGTCATTACTAACATCACCATCATCTTCTTCAAATAAACGTTTCTTCTGGGCTTGAAGAAAGAAATTGGAATAGGTCTTTATAGAGATCAGTGAGGATTGCCTTATAGGTAAACTCTGCTTTGAATAACATTTTTATCACATGAATCTTACCTGCTCCAAAAGTTGATGGTAGAGTCCATGCCTTCACCTCTCCTGTACATTCTCCATTTATTCTTTGGCATAAACACAGCACAAATTATCTGCCAAGCATCCTTTGGTGTTCTAGTTAGATTTAGGTCAACCAGACATGGCCCAGAGTCATCTGTGAATGGGGTCTCAATTGAAGAACTATATAGGACATGGCTATGTCCTATGGGGTCCTTTTGATTATTCATAGTTGTAGAAGGACCCAGTCCATTGTGGGTGGCACCACTCCCTAGACAAATGGTACTAGGCTATATAAGAAAGCTAGCAAAGCATGAGTCTGGGAGCCAGCCAGCAAGCATCCTCCATGTTTCTTGCTGTACTTCTTAGCTGTGAAGTGTGTTCCTGGGTCAGAGGCGGGACTCTACAGCAAGCAGGCCTATCTGAGTTCCTGCCCTGACTTCCCTCAATGATGATTTCTGGCCTGGAAGGACAAGCTGAATAAATCTTTTCCTTCCACAAGCTGTTTTTGGTAAGAGTGCTTTATCCCAGCAACAGAAAAGAAATGAGAACAATCTGTGAGTCACACCAACTTGGCCCGGCATTGTTTGCCTTCCACAGTGAATTTAGGCCGACTAGATACTTAACTCAGACTTTCTCTTGAGAGGTGAGTTTCCTACCTCCTCTAACTTTACCCCAGTACACAGATCTATATAGCATGCACAATATGAATTCATAACCCTGTAAGCACTATAATTACTTTGAAATTTGTGTTGTCTTGGAAACTTGATGGTCTGTATTCATAGACTGATATAAATGCCAAGCAAGCTGTAGAGACCTCTCACACTCCACCATTCTTTGTTCTTGATCAAGGTGCAGCCATTTACATGTGTATGAGAACTGTGATGTAAGGGTGCTTATCTTAGCTATGTGCTCTGCTCAATGAGTATATAAAATAATTATGAAATAACAAAAAGTAGTTCAGGGGCTGTAGACATGGATTGGTGGTTAAGAGCACTAACTGTTCTTTCAAAGGACCCAAGGTCAAGTCCCCCAAATGAGTTTCTTAGATTTAGTGAATGGGAAGTTGACACCAGACAATTATTAATGTGATGGTGAAGATTATAGTGATAAACAAACCACATACATCCAAAGATATGCTTGGAAGCTTCAGCTTCCACAAGGACAGGCTCTGTGGCCCCAGTGAGTTCATTCCTGCCACTCAGCTGCAGGCAGAGTTGGTGTAAAAGGGAAAGACCTCCTCTTGTTTTCTTCATCTTCTCCCGATTTCCTCCCCTCCCAGATCCTCCTCTGTCCTCCCCTCCCTTCTTCCCCACTCCCTTATTTCTCCCTCCTCTCTCATCTTTCATTCTTTCCTACTCCATTGCCTCCCCCTCCCTGCTTCTGCCTCCCTTTTCCCTGCTTCCTTCTCCTCCTCTACTCTCCATTCTTCCCTTTCCTTCTCTCTTCTCATCCTCTCTCCTTTTTCCATACCTTCTCTTCTCTCACAGCCAGTGTCTCTGTATATTCCAGACTAGTCCCAAGATCACAATCTTCTTGGTGTAATTTATTTGCCTGCCCTGCCCTATCTAATTAGTCTCTCTTCCTTAAATTTCTTCTCCCACATCAGTGATATCCCATGCTGCCTTCATGGGTTAGAGTGATTTAATTTATAAAAATTAAATAAAATTAAAACTGAAGGCCATATACTCAGGTTCTTTGTCCAAAGATTTTGATTGTCATTATGTATTCTTCAGAAGGGACTCAGATTCAAGTTTGTAGGACACTGTAACCATGGCTTTATGGGTGCAGATATGGGAATCACTGAAGAACACAAAGAAGATAAAATACATACCCAAGTAAGATGTGCAGAACTGTCTGATGTGATTCATGACCCAAACCTCAGTGTCTTTGACATGTCATACTATACTGTAAAGGGAGCCTTGAAAACAATAGAATGATGGAGGATCATTCCAGCCAGTTCTCCTGTGACTACACTCCATCTGAACAGACCCTCTCTCCTGGGATTAATAGCTTCTATCTCCCAAAGTCAGCACCACTGATACCACTACACCATTCCTGCACAACCTAGGTTAATTAACCATTACTATGATCACCCTAACCAGACTCTGAGTCCTTCCCTGAGAGAAGTTTGCTCTCTCACCTCTTCCTAAGAGGACACCCCTTTGCCTTATTCTGAAATAAACCTGTCTCTGCGATGGATGCGTCCTAAATTTTGTTCTTCTTTCACAGCCTCCAGCTTTAATTTTGCTGAAAATTTACCAGTATTATTTACCTGTCTCACTACTGTAACAAGAAACTGACAACAACAACTAACTCATGGAAGCATTTATTTTGGCTCACATTTGGAGGGTACAGTCCATCATGGTGAGGAAGTTACCATAATCAAGGGCATGAAAGGGCTGGTCACATCACATCTTAGGAAGCAGAGAGCAACGAATACTCCTGCTCAGCTCACCTCTTCCTTTGTATGCTGTTAGGGACCCCATCCCTTTGGATTTATTGCCTGTATCTAAGGTAAGATCAAGACAATTCCTAACAGACAAGCACAGATGCAAGCCTAGCCTAGCCTAAATAATCCTTCATAGGCATGCTATCTGATTTGTTTCCATGACAATATTAATACTCACCAAATTGACAATCAAAATTAACCATCACAACATCTATGATTACCTTTCTTTAAAACTGCCTTCCATTCTGTAGTGTTCATGGTTACCTCCCCTGGATGGCAAGCACTGTTTCTTTGCAGTGCCCTGTGCTCTCCAGTGCATGACTGTGGAAATACACTCCCAACTAGGAAATGCAGGACTCTAGAATCCTGGGCATTCATCCTCTAAGTGCTTAGAGCTTGATACATCTCCCACAGCTTCAAATGTGCGGTTCCCACCCTCAGGATCTCGCACACAAAATAACACTTGCATTGCCCATGCCTACACAGTGAAATGAGGCGTTGAGAAATTCTTTCAATTAGTGTCTAATTAGCTCTGAGCTGCTGGCAGATAAAACGGTGTAGATTTTATTGCATTAGGTATCATAGTTTACAATGCAAACTCTACAGAAGCTGGTGGTTCCATAGGGGAGTTGGCAGGTATAACTGAATCCAAATCTATTCACAGCCTCTGCCCAGATCCCAGCACCTCCTTCTGGCTGAATAACTGCCTTTGTAGATTGAGTGCTGAAGTTGTATAATGCAGAAGGCTAAGAAAAGGAGAGAAAAGAGATAATAATGTTAGCAACATAACACATAGGACAAAGGGAAGGAAGCCACAACAACTCTGAACATGTGATTTCTGTAGCAGAAACAATGGAGGAGAAAAACCACAAAATACCATAAAATCTAAAGGTCTAGGCCCTGCCCTGGATGAGATGACAGACTATGAACACCTCCCACAGAGGGCCTCACCCTCCCTGGGGAAAGGAGTGGGGATTGGGGGAAGAGAGAGGGGTGGGTTAGTGGGAGATCATGGGAGGAGGGGAGGGAGAGGGAGAGGGACCTGGGATTGACATGTGAAGCGACCTTGTTTCTAATTTAAATTTAAAAATAAAAAGATATAAAAAAACCCTGCTTTTACCTCTTCAGACCTTTTCTTTGAACTTACTCAGGAATAGGGAGTAATTCATGTGAGCTGTGAATCTGCAAGGACGTCACAGTCTGCCAAATTTATCAGTTGATGTTCTAACACAAAAAGCCAGTGTCTGGAAGTGGATCCTTTGGAGTTGATTGTGTTTAAATGATGTCTTCATGATGGGGTTGGTATCTTTGTAAGAAGAGATCCTAGGGTGATGGCTAGCTTTCTTTCTCACACATGTGAAAGTAAAGAGAAAAATAAACCAGCTACCTTCAAGCCATGGAGAGTGCCCTTACTAGGGACCAACCATGCTGTCAACATTTCCATTCCTGATAGATCTGGGAATCAGAACGCTGTGGTTTAAAGGTCTACCATATATGATGTTTTGATGAAACAAAGATTTAAAAGAAGGACAAGAAAGGCCAGAAAAGAAGATAAGGCTTATAATATAAGGTAGGAAAAATCTACATTTAGTAGACTGCACTATGTCATTCATATACAATATAGGGATAGAGTCCAGAGAGATCACTAAGAAGACCACCAAATAGATATAATTGTAAGTCACAAAGATTGATACATAACTCTATAGGCGCTTGCCTATCAGGTTCATATTGCCATGTTTCAAACCAGCACCAGATACACACACACACACACACACACACACACACACACACACACACACACACATAGAGGTTATCAATATGAAATTATAAAACAATGTTCAAGATTTGACAAAGAAAACAGAAACAAAATTTAAAACAATCTAATAGGAGAAAAAACATTAAATGAAACACATCACATTAATAAATATGTTAAATGTAAAAGAACTGAATATGCTAACTTTAAAAAGATATTTTGTGGTGCTCACAAGGTAGTCCTCTGTAAACCAGGAATCCTGAGCCCTTATCTAAAAGAAAGCCATTGTTGATATCTAAGCAGACAGCCAGAGGTATGAAAATACATCATTCCAGCAGTGATAACTTACAAGGAGGATTCACTATTAACATCAGATAAAGTGTGCTTTTATGACAGAGTTACCAGACAAAGCAAGGGACAACAAACACTGATTACAGTATTAATCCACCCAGGCACCAAAAGAGACAACACACACTGACAAAAGTATTAATCCATCAGAATGCATTGCAAATGAATCCAAACCATAAAATGCCAAACCCCTGAGACAAAACCTAAAAGGAAGGGTGGAATAGATAAATCTACAATTACACTGAAAACTTGCATGGTCTTTCTCAACAGCTGATAGAACAACAAGACAGAAAGTCAATAAGGATACAGAATTGCCCAACAACAGCATCCATCAGCAGGATCTAGTCAATATTTGCCAAATGCTCCATCCAACAGCAGCAGAGTTCACATTCTGTTCAAGACCTCAAAAACATGAACAAAAGAGGCCAAATCCTGGGCCATAAAACAAACCTCGGCAAGTTCAGACAAATTGAAATAACTACAATACACTCCAATTTGAGCTTATTAACAGAAGCAGCCACAGCACTTCTAAGTGCATGCCAACTAAACAGCATGTGAAGAGAACCCAGGAGTCCAAACAGTTGCCTTAGGTACATTTTTTAAAAATCCATTGAACAAAATGAAATAAGACAGCATCAAAATTCATTGGCTATATCTGAAAACATAGCCAGCAGGGATATGTATAAAATCAAGCATACATTGATTTATTTTATTATTTATTTATTTAATTATATTTGTATGTGTATATGTCTGTGTGTATGTGCCTATGGATGCAGGTGGTGAGTGAGGCCAGAAAAAGGCATCATGTGCCCTGGTGCAGGAGTAACAGGTAGTTGTGAGCCACCTGTTGTGGGTGCTGGGAACTGAACCCAGATCCTCTCTAAGGTCACAATCACTCTTAACTGCTGAGTCGTCCTTCTAGGCACTTACACGCACACATGTAGAAGAAAAGTTCAATCAGCAATCTAGCACAGTTTAGGAACCTACTAAAAGTAGAGAAAAACAAAGTCAAAGTGACCAGAGTTAATGGAAACTGGAAAGCACAGACAATAATGAAATTGAAAATATACAAAGTACCTACTCCTTAGTAACCATTAAAAAATAATAAAATCATTTTCTGTCCAGTGTTTGCTTTCTGTATCCTTCTGATACCTACTTTCATTAAAAATATTTTTGAGAATATAACTACACAGGTATGTTTTTAAAAAATAGATTATACTATACATTTTCTGGGCATAAGTAGTATGCCCAGAAATATTGCCCAGAAATATAGTCTGGGCATAAATAATAAGCATAAAATTTTAAAGTAAGGAGGGATTAAATTTAAAAGCTATACTAGAGTCTCATTCTTTTCTATTCATTCTCCATTCTTCAGGTGCTTTAGCCTGGAGATCAGTGGCTGAATGCTTTCACCTGATAAAAGCTACCTGTTTTTTAATAGCTGGAAGAAGTCTTGTAGTTTTCAGAAAGTCTCCCCAAATCACATTAGAGAAAAAAATTCCATGTTCTCCAAATTCAGTAGTAGTTTTGACTATGTCTTGTTTTACATGTATATCAATTACAATAATGGCTAGATGTGTACTTTGTACTTTGGTGCCTGATATGAGTATGGCTTCAAATGTACATATGAACTCAGAATACTTGATGGTGCACACGCCTTTAATCCCGGCATTTGGGAGGCAGAGGCAGGCAAATGTCTATGAGTTTGAGGCCACGCTGGTCTACAGAGTGAGCTCCAGGACAGCCTCCAAAACAATACAGAGAAACCCTGTCTCAAAAAACCTGAAAAAAAAAGAAGAAAAAATTTAAGCATTTTGACAAATATAGAATAATAAAGATTAGAACTTGAGGAGAGCTGGCAGGTACAATTCCATGATAGAGCACTTGCCTGGCATGTGTGACTACCTAGGTTCAACCTCCAGCCAAAAGGGACACTTGAGAGCTGGAAGGAATTGGAACTTCAAGTGTTAACGTATTGGGGCCAGCAGGCCATAGCTCCAATACAACCTGGACATATCCTGAGCTTCTTCTGATCAGTGGTATAGGCAGTGTTTAACATCACAGCCTGTTGACTAGTGTGTACCTCGCTTTCTAACTCTCGTTTCATCCTTCACAAGTCTGATTACACTGGTACACTTCAATGATAGATGTCTTCCATTAAGTTAACCCTGACACCTCTGTAGGAATATTCATATTTTTTCTATCAACAAGACAGAGTGCAAAGTGAAGCCACCTAAGACCCAGAAGAGTTGGCCTTTGGTCACACATGCTGCTTATCAGATTTGTCATATTGAAGGTCTCAGATGACTCCTCTGAAACACAATCCCCTCTGTTCCAGGATAGTTATAGTAATTGGCCCTCAGCATGTCGCATGGGCCAATGAGAGCACTGTATATACATTTTTAAATGTGTGGCAGAGAGAAGAGTAGTCAGGTAACCTCCTGCTCCTCTTCCTATTCTGAAATGTCTACTTCCTATGATTCTAGAAAAGCAATGGGCAATTACAATTTCTTTTCTAACAAAACCACCAGGCCCACAGCTATCATTATAAATGGCCCTATTTAGAGTGGTGAGAATAAAGCATTCAAAGGTCCTTGACCAGGTTCCTGGTAGAATTATAATTATTACAATTATGATACATAATGCAGCCTGTGTTATTTGATGGCATCCCAGGAAATCTATGACAGAGTTTGAGGGGGTGGGCAGCCTGTGATATTAACTAGAAATTGAATTGGATATGAGTGCTGTCATCAGAATTGAAAACTGTCAGAGAACATAACAGTGAAACCGACAAAAGGCAGCTGTGAGTGGCATCAGAGACTACGGGAGGCCAGGGTGTCCACCAGGGCTCTCTGAGATCAGAGGTTAGGCCAATCTCATTAGCACCTTCATTAACTACTCCTAAGAGGGCAATGCGTCTGCTTAGCGTGATTTTCAGGGGATGCTTAGCTCTGATGGCTGCCAGTGTAGAGAAACAAAGCCACACAGGGAACCAGATGCCTTATAGTATAAAGTCAGCAATTGTCATGGACGGATTCTTCTAGAGAAACAAGAGCTTGGACTTATATCCTAATGTGCTCTCTCAATTACTACTAATTAATCTTCTCTCTCTCTCTCTGTCTCTCTCTCTCTCTCTCTGTCTCTCTCTCTCTCTCTCTCTCTCTCTGCCTCTCTCTCTCCCTCCCTTCCTCCCTTCCTCCCTCAGTTTCTCTGGCTTGCTCCCTCCCTTCCTCTGTCTCTTCCTCTCAGGTTTACTGTGAGCCCTTCAAAGAGAATTATACTTCTAGCTTCTGAAATTCCATACCCCCCCATCTTTTATTACTCATCAGAGCTTCTAAAAAGAAGCAAAGTCTTGCCCCTCCTCAGACTGTAAATTCCCTGAGGGAGAGGGAGCTGTCTAATTCTTCACAGACTGCATAATATTTAAGATGACAGCCATTCACACTTCTCTAGCCTTGGATTTCATTATCCACCCTCTACCTGATTTAAATAATATCGGTAGATATCCTTCTATCTGTGAACATCTGGTTGAGCCTCCTCATGATCTCCTTCCTACGGTCTCATCCACAACCCCTCACTGTGCCTGAATCTACCTTTTATCTGCTGTCACACCAAGGAGACAACTTAACTTGTGCTTATTCACACACATCATTTCTCATTAAAATGCCCAGCAGTTCTTCCTGGCTGATGTCTAGGCATAAACAAACCTTCTTCTTGACACCAAGCTACCTGGTTTCCACCCTGTGTTTTCTGTTTGTCTCCCTGTTCGTTTTCCCACAGTGGCTCCTGCTGAGTCTCTGTTCTTGTCTCTGCACATGGACATATCTCCTTTTAAGTTATACCCCTGCCTTTGTAGTTCTTTTGTGTCTCTCCATTCCTCTACCTGGAATGTTCACCTCTCTAGTTTCTTTCCTTTGATTTTTGCTTCTTACTAAGGTAACACCACTGCTCTGGGATTTATCCCGACACCTCACTCTTTTCTACTCCACCTACCTGTGTCCAGCCCAATACAGAATGCTATCCTGTGGGTTTGAATGCATGGATATCTCTCAGATCCGTTTCTCTCTGCCTATGCTTTTATTACTACAACAATCTCAGCAGGTCTACATCTTGGATCCTTAACTGTTCTCTTTTCTGGCTTCTTTTTTGGATGAACAGTGAAACCAAAGGTGCCTTTTTCATGCTCCAAACTGTTTCTTGTTAGTGAAGATAAAAATCAACCTTGCCAAGCCCTAAAGCTTGTCTAAAACCAGGGTTAGCTAAGGGCTCTGTAGGTTTGTTCCATAACATGTCTATGTTAGTTAAATACCTGGTCTCAGTGGTCACATAGACTTCAGAAGAGGCAGCTAAGGGAGGAGAAGCTTGCTTCAGTTTCAGTGAGGAGGGATAGTCAGGCATGGAGGCAGAATCTTGAGCCTGCTTTCTCAGTATATGGTATGTCAGCAAGCAGAGAAGAATCCAGATGCTCAGCTGCCTTCTCCTTTTCCCTACTTATCTAATCCAGTCTCCATCCCCCAGAACAGCTCCACTCACATTTAAAACAGCCTATCACTTCAATGAACCCTCTCTGGACACATGCTCATACATACTTTTCCACTGGTTAGAATGTTTCTTCACATTTTACTAGTTACTGTGTTTTTATCTAATGTCCTCAAATAGGCCATATTTCCTTGATCCTTACTTCTTAGAACATTTGCCCACTCCATGAGCTCTTTCTAGAATATTCTTAACCCATCTACCCCACTAATCCAGACATAGCTTTAAAGTCATAATTCAAGTCTAAATTCTTAGGAACATCTCTAGATAGTCTAGAGCAGTTTATCTCAACCTGTGGGTCTGAACTCTTTTTTGGGTCACATATCAAATATGCTACATCAGATATTTACATTATCATTCCTAACAGAAACAAAATTAGATTTATGAAGTAGTAATGAAATAATTTTATGTTTGGAGGTCCCCACAACAGAAGGAATTATATTAAAGGGTTGCAGCATTAGGAATGTTGAGAACCTCTGCAGACTCCACTGTGCATTCTTTTTTTTAAACAATTTTTATTGTTTTTAGAAGAACTCTGATTTACATATCCATCCCCTCATTCCCTCACCCTTCCTTCCTCCCATGCTTCCCACCGAACCCCCAACCCACTCACCACCCATTCCCCAGGGACAGTGAGACCTTCCACAGCTGCCTGTGCCTCCAAGTAGGGAAAGGACATAACTTGGTCCCCATGTACACAGTAAACTGTTCTCAAAGCCAGCGACACACAATAGATGTGTTAGTGATGTTATTTTCCTTATAATTTTGCTTGACAAACTGCTACCCTGTTTCTTGGATATAGGCCAGAGCTTGATTTCTTAAGCTATAATTTCCTATGCCCCATGTGATATACATGGGGAGGAGAAAACCACCACCAAACACATACTTACTGACTGACATCTTTACATGGCGGCCTGTCACAGCCTGCCATCCCTGATATCACACTCTTGTTCCCAGCTCAGTCTCATCTGTCAGAGCAAATTTCTAGCCTGATTTAAGGCGCCACATTGTAAGTATATCTAGGGCTGGACAAATCCAGAACCGTGTCCAACATGGTGGTTCACACTTGTTGTCAAAACACTCAAGAGGTGAAGTCAGAAGGATTGCTGTGAGTTTGAGTTTGAAGTTTGAGGCCATCCTGGGCTACAGTGTGAAATTAATCTCTAAGACAAAAATAAACAGGAGGAAGGGAAAAAACAGCAAGGACTGTCTGATACAAACACATATTTAATAAGTGCCATACAACAGGATTACCATGTGACCCTGGTCTCCCATATAAGAGCCTTGTGTTCTCTGAGGAAAGAATAAAATTTGTGTCTTTTTGCACCATATTCACTGTGGAGAGATACCTTGCTCAGCCTAGATATAGGGCGAGGGCCTTGGTCCTGCCTCAAATGATTGGATGGACTTTATTGATTCTCCATGGGAGGTCTCTTTTCTGAGGAGTGGATAGGAGGTGGGATGGAGAAGTTAGCAGAGGGGAAGGGAGGGAGGGGGAACTGGAATTGGTACATAAAATAAGATTATTTAAAAATTAATTTGAAAAAAGAATCAAGATCAATGCTGGCCACAAGATGTAGAGCATGCCAATGAGAATGTGTGAAATCCTCCCAGGATCTACAAGAAGTCGAGCATCTGTCCCTAGACGATGTGAGCCCAGAAGTTTATACAGAATATAATTTGTCCAGAAGAGGTAAAAATATGAACAAAACAAAAAAACCCACATGGCTCCTGGTGATATTGGTGTGTCCTTAACACCCATACTCTCAAATTCAAGATCCCCTGGGAGTAATCAGGCTTCACAAACCATTGAATTCCTCTTTAAATATAAGCTACTTAGAATGAGTGTTTCTGTCATTTGCAATCAAAATAATCCTAAGTGGTATATGATTTCCCAAAGCAGATGAAATTTAAGTAGATTCTAAAGGCAAGTCTGCAAAAGGAGAAGCCATTCCAGACATGGAGAATAACAGAACCAACACATAAAGGTTGGACCAGCATGGAGCAGAGAGAGGGGTATTTGTCAGTCAATGTGAAAGAGAAGAGTATTCAGCATTGACTCTACTTTCTGAAAGCCAGCATCCCATACTCATATCTGCAGAATTTCCCATGACTACCCAGCAAGAGTTAAAGGGATACCCGAAGAAAGTGACAGAAATGAAACAACACAAACAGGAAATGCTTTCTGGGACAATGGAAAAATTTTGATGGAAACAAAGTAAACAAAGCAAACCTGCTGACTTCTAACACTTTATTCAAAGAATGAAGGGGACAAGGCTGGTGTTAAAGATTGTCCACTGGCTGACACACGCTTACTAGTGTCATAAGAGACACACATTAAAAGTATTCTCTAGACAGATAAAATTTCATCAGTCACTCAGTGTTTACTCTGTGACTGATAATGATCCCTGCATGGCGAATGGAAATGAGTGGTGGTGGTGTTGACCATCTCTCTCATTTGATCAGGATGAATGGCCTGCTAGGATCCTGAGACTATAAAGAGACAACATGCTTCATGAACGACAGAGCCAGTGATGGGACACCTCACTGTTCAAATGTTGTTCCTCCTTCAATAATACTATTCCTTCTCTCCTGATACACACTCATTGAACCTACCTTCAGGTTCTCTGAGGAATGCAACTTTCTCTGGAAAGCCTCCCAAGAAGGTCAAGTCTTGCTGTGGCCTCTCCGAGCAGATTGCAGCCTCATTTTTTTAAATAATTCTGTTTGTGGTCCTGTTATTAGTGGGTACATAGTGACTTTAGTCGCTACATAGATCGGTATGTAGTGGCTTTCCCCCATGGATCTTAAGCTCTGTGATGACAGAAACTGATCTCACTTGCTTTCTCCTTTATGTATCTCTTTAACAGATGCAAGCAGAAGAGCTGAGCACAAAGAGGCCCTCAGTGTTTGCTAAGGCAACTAGTTAAGCTAGATTAACTCCCTTGCAAACTGCCTATGGGTACCTCTCTGTCTCTTTTCTAAGCTTCTGATCCATCTCTTCATCCTGTTATTTTTTTCCTAGCTTTGGAAAATTACCGGTAATGTTAGCATAATTGTGGGGGAAATAGAAAGAATGATGCTTGTTTTCTGAAGTACAGAGATGATGGACTTTTTTTAAAAAAAGATAAACAAGCAAAGTAATTTCAAAGAATGATTCATGCAGTGCAGAAAACTGGGTAATTGGAATGGGCACAAGGAAGTAACTTTGTCCCTGTAAAGGGCTCATGACACAAACAAGAGGACCAGATTTCACCATACAGAACCTGCATGGAGAAGATGTTAAGGTAAAGGCATGTAATCCCAGGGCTGGGGAGCTGGGGAGGGGAAGACAACTGGAATCCCAAGGGCTCTCCAGCCAGTCAGCCTAGTATTGTGGCTTTGTGAAAAGTGAGAGATCATGTCTCAAAAGCAAGGCAAAACACTTCAAAATCCCTTGTTCTCTGCACATTGACAAGATGTGGGTCTCTGTTAATTACCATCTACTTCAATGTGAAGCTTCTCTGATAAGGTCTAGCTATGAACTAGATGACAAAGCAATAAGTTATTAGGGGTAATTTTAATCCTATGTCCATGCAGCAGAATAATAGTAGTAGGTTCCCTATAGGTACCAGGACCTGTCTAGCTGCAGGGTTTTGACCTTTTTGACAGTGTCATGGCTAGGTCCCTTCTTACGGAGCAGCCTTAAGTTGAATCAGACAATGGTTGGTTACTCCTGTAACATCCATGCCTTTATTTCACCCTTGTGCATCTTAACAGGGAGGCTCTTATTGTCAGGAGCAGTGTTCATAATTGAGACTAAACATTACTTTTCTTCTCCAGTAGTGTGCAGAAAACCTTCCAGCAGGGTGAAAACTGCCCAGCAGGTTTGAAGCTTCCAGTTGACTACAACTTAGATTTCTCCATGTCATATAACTCAAGTATGTAGTATCTTCAGCAATAGGGTCTTAAAATCAAGTTTTATGGGGTAACCAAGAGCATTAGCAATAGTCTGTACTGGTTAGAGAGTCTAGGGGGCCCCACTGACTAATAACTCAAAAAGATAAAGCCAATTTCTGGTACTGGGGCTTTTATTGATAGAATATGGTGTCTAATTGGGTTACTATCATTCCATTATAAGAATAACACCATTTAAACTCTTTTTATACATGTGTATGTATACATTTTAGAAAGCTTCTACTGTGGTAGGTTTCCAAGTGCCTTTATTATTATTTATTTCTCCTCATTTTTCTTCTCTACCTACCTTCCCACACTCCATCTCCTTTAATTTTTCCTGTTCAATTCCCCCATCTTATTCCATTATCATACTGTATTCTATTTCTCCTTCCTAACAAGTCTCCCCTCTCCTGATGGCATGGTCCATCTTATATAAGACGCATTGTATTTATTCTTGGACAATTTCATACCTGTAAACAATGTATCTTGATCACATGTGCCTCAACTCTGCCCTTCCACTCTTTCCAGGCACCCCAAAACAGTCTGCATCCCTTTAACACTTCCTTTGTTTTCTTTCTACAATCCACAGGGTCCAATTGATGCTAAATTTTTGGAGTATTGACTGATTTTATTGTCTTTATCTTCTGTGGACGACTACAGCTTCCGTGAGCTCATGAGTGCAACAGTCATGGAATGTCCAGAAGACATTTCATGGCACTCCTCCCCACTCTATGCCCCTTACATTCCTTCTTCCCATTTTCTATGTTGTTCCCTGGAGTTGACAAAGATACATCATTTAGAGTTGATCCTCAGTAATCTCTTGTTATCATAACTTTTACCAGTCATGAGTCTTCGCAATAACTGTTGACCACTGCAGAGGGTAGCTTCTCTGGCTATGATTAAAGGCAGCACTAATGAATGGGAATAGTCACAATTATATTATATAGAAGACAGATTGACAACAAGGCTTTTAGTAAAACTACAGTAGTGGGTTCCTGGCAAGGATATAGTCCCTTTTGAATTATGTTTTTAAGGCACAAATGCTTATTTTTCATTATTTCTTTACCTTTCTTTCTCTTTGTTTCTTTGTCTCATTATTTCTTTTTTATTTATCTTTTTCTGTCTCTTCTCTCTGTCTTTGCCTACAGAAGCCCAATTGTTCCATTCCCCTTTGCTAAGATGTCTCTGTACCACTGTTAGATTGTTTTGCAGTGTCCCAGATATTTTTTAAATCTTTCTGTATTCTTTATTCCCTCACCATCAATCTGTAAGTCATCACCATCCACAACACTATTCAGGCTTGATTACCGAGGCCAAATAGTTAGCCTTTAAATCAAATAAACAGATTCTTGCCTCATGTTTATTTTAAAATATGTTACTTCCATTTCCTTTGCATTTCCACTTATAGTACATTCTTAAAATTTGCCTATTCTAAAGAAAATTTTTCTGGAATTTTGACAGCAATTACATCCAACCCACACAATAATTGGGAGAAAAATGTGTTTTCTTACTATATTGAGGCCTCTAATGCATGAGCAATTTATGCTTTAATTTCTTTCAATGACAGTCAAGATCTCAGCTTCCAAATTATGTATGTTTCATTAGATGTACATGTATTTCACTTGTAATGACTTACTATAAATTGTTATATTTTTAACTTTTGTGTCTACTATCTCATTTCTAGTATAGTTAATGGATTGTCTTTTCTGTGCTTATCATATCTTATAACCTATTATTTTCTAGAACTGATTCTGGATACAGTATTATTTCCCATTTTCAGACTTCTATGCTCTTTACTTCATGCCTTTGTCTATCATCATGAAGGGTTTGCAGAACTGGTTGACAGGCTGGTGAGAACAGACACATGTCTTGGTCTTGAGTGTAGAGAGAAAGTGTTCACTCTTTTATCTTAGGGTCACTAAGTATAATGTGACCCTAGTGTTTTGTTTTATTTGTTTTGATAGAAATTCTTTTCATCTTTCTATGTGTATACAAATTTGTGTATATGAATACAACCAAGTGTATGATACAGAAAGTGTGTAGAGATCAGAGGACAAACTTGGGTGTCAGTCCTCACTCTCTACCTAGTTTGAGATAGACTCAGTTGTTTCCATTGCAAATGGCACTCTAGCTGCTCCTAGCCTTCCAGGTGTCTTCCTGTCTTCTGCCTACATCTCCATATAGGAGTGATTACAGATATGTAACATATTGTCCAGCCTTATGTAGATCTATGGTTTTGAACATGGATCTTCATGCTTTCATGACAAGTACTTTACACACTGAGTATCTCTCCAGCCCTATCTTTGTGGGTATTCTTTTGGAAGTCTCTGTCTAGATTTTTATAGTGTGTTACATTGACAGATATTTCATCCAAGGAATGCAATCTATTGGTGATGATGCATAAAATGGTGAATTCTTTTCTGAGTCTGTGTTACTAACTTTTACAGGTATATTCATGAATGATACTGGTCTACAGCTTTCTTTATACTCTCTTTGATTTGCTATCAAAGAGATAATAAACTCACAAGGAATTATAAAATATTCCTTCCCATTCTTTATTATGAAGAGATCATATAGGACTAGAGATATTTTTTGTAACACTTCATAAAATTTTTAGCAAAACCATCTGGGCTTTGATAGTCCTTTGTAGGAATTTTTAAAGCTATGAATTCAGTTTTCATAACAGTTGTTGGACAGGGGCTTTTCAGCATGTGTTGTCATAGCTTGAAGGAGTTTACCTATGTCATAGAAGCTCTCTCTCTCTCTCTCTCTCTCTCTCTCTCTCTCTCTGTGTGTGTGTGTAAAAAGAGACAGACAGAGACAGAGACAGAGACAGAGAGAGAGAGAGAGAGAGAGAGAGAGAGAGAGAGAAAGTTGACAATACCCCCTTTTATTCTGTGCTATATGCTACAATGCCCCTGCAACATTCTTGATATTAGTAAGTTTTTCTTTTTCTCTTTGGAAGTCACTAATGGTTTGCTAATTAAATCCAACAACAGACATTCACAAATGTATGTAAGTGTTTATATAGATATATAAATGACATTGGTATGCATCCCAGGCTGCTATCAATCTTCCCTTGTCACACCTTACAAAGACCCAGATTACTTTGATTTCATTTTATTCCTTTTGTTTTATCCAGGTTTCTGAATAAGGCTTAGACAGTCATTGGGCATGATGGGAACTGAATCCAGGGCCATATGCATACAAGAGAAACGCTAACCACTGAGATCCAACCCACTTTAATTTTATTTTAGGTACGCATCTGCTATGTTGCCCCTTCTGATATCAAGTTTGCAATGTCCCTGCCTTGGTCTCTGTGATTTCAGGCCTGTCCCACTATTCCCAGCCAAGAGTATCCCTCCTTTAAGCATAATTACAAAATTCATTATACCCCTCATTCAGTGCACAGGTTAAAGAAATCCTTCAGCATTCCTCCTAGACTTGTGCATTCTTCACAGATGCACTGGCTAGCATGTATAGCATATTTGAAGATGTTACTGCTGTCTTTTTGTGTCTGACATTCAGTTTTAATCCATTGTGGTAAGAGAAACAAATAAATTGTTTCAATTTTCATTTGTTTGTGCTGAGACTATGATTATGTCATGAATGTTAGATAATTTGTTATTGTAATGTAAATTTTATTAACAAACTGCCATGGGTTGTTTGTGCTTGTTGAAGATGGACTCTAAGACTAAGATGGGGGAAGGGGGCTATTTCAGGCTCATCATATTTATCATGGGTCCTCTGAGACTGTTTCCTGAGCCAGGATGGTCCCTGCTTCAGTGTAAAGGACAAAGGAGAGCATCAAACAGTCTTTGAGAATGGCTGCAAGATAAACCATTTCTGATATAGGTTGCCATTGTTTGTCTCCTAGTTTAAAAATAAAGAGGGAAAAAATCCCACACTAAGATGAGGAAGCAGACACTCATCCATGGAAAGACAAGTCCTAAAGGACTACTATTTCAGCAGAGTTTATTCTGGAGGTTGTAGACACCCAATATGATGGTGTTACTTTTGTTGGCTCTGTAAGCACCCAGTTTAATGGTGTTTAGGTCTCAGCTGCTTCTCTCTGTTGGCTACTAGCTACAGGTACTTTTATTTTGCTTGCTGCATATTTAATATACTGTCATTCAAAACCAAAAGCTCAACTAACTATGGGAGGTCACTCTTCTTGGGAGGCATCCACAGAGCTACACGTACCAGAGGTCTCTTCATTGTTGTGGTTTCCATTATGCCTTTTGTCTGGTGTTCTTTTTTCCAGTCTTTCCATTCTCCCTTTCTTCTTTCTCTGAAACCTTCCTGTGTGTTTTGTCTTGTGACCTTTGAATACAAAGCTCTACATTGTCATACTGGATCATTATAATAGTTATTTCTTTTTTTAAGAATTTACTGTTTCAAGCTAGAGATGTGGTCAGTGTTTAAGGGCATGCACTGTTCTTGCAGAAAACCCTAGTTAGGTTGCCAGAAACTATGTTAGGCAGCTCTCCTGTAACTTCAGTTCTAGGGGATCTGATGCCCTCTTCTGGCCACCTTAAGTAACAGAACACACATACTAGCACATACCTATATAAAGACAACTATGTACACTTAATTTTTAAGATTAAAATAAATATTCAAAAGGAAGACTATGTTTTAATTTGTTTCATATGTGTTCTTAGTGGTTTAGGGAACCATTCTATGCTGTTATTAAGCTCTTATCAAATAATTCCAGTAGCCTTGTTATCTGAATCCTGGCATCTCTCATCTGGCTCTTTCACCCAAAGTTGGGTTGTCCCTGTTTCTTGTCATGATGGGAAATTTTTCCATTATAATTTGAGTTTGTTATGAGTGATCAGATTTCATTTAAGCCTTCTATTTTTGGCTGGCAGATTTTTCTGATACCAATCAAGAAGAGAACACTGTGAAAGGAAGAAAAGCAAGGTTTTTTACTTATTCTAAATCTACACCTGTGGTGAAAGCTTGTCCATGGAATAATAGTCTCTATCGTTCCCATTTGAGCCACCTGGAGAGTGTGCTTCTAAACTTCCAAGTTTGGGTGAAAGTCTGGATTTCCCTGAAGTTTGACAGGGAATGAAACAGATAAGTATGTAGGAGGAAGACATTCCTGCTTCTTCACTTGGCTGCATGGGGTTGAGGAACGAGTGTGCTCCTTGATATGGCACAAGTGAAACCACCCAGTATACTCTTGGTTGGTGGGGGTCTGGATGAAGCTACAGATTTTTTTATTTTTAAATTTAAATTAGAAACAATGTTGCATTCTTGTAGATCTGTGAAGGTCTCACTAGCGCCAGATCTCTCCTCCAACTTATAATGGCTCCCTCTTTTATGGTATCTCCCATCCTTTTCTCCTGTATTCTTACTCTGGCTCAACCTTCACGCAAACTGGCATTAAGGCTACCTTAAATGCCCTCTCATGATAATGAGAATGATGACTACCTTATATGCCATCCTAGAACTCTCATCCAGTGGCTGATGGAGGCAGAGGCAGACACCCACAGCTCTGAACTAAATTGAACTCCTGGAACCCAGTTGCAAAGAGGAGTGATGACCAAAGGAATCAAGATCAGCCTGGTGAAATGCACAGAGGCAGCTGACCTAAATAAGAGGGAACACATGAATCCCAGACTGATGACTGAAGGGCCAGCACAGGACTGATCCAGACATCCCTCCCACTGAACCTGGGTGACAGAGAGGAGGCCTTGGCAATCTGTGGGACCTTAGAGAGTAGAGAAGTATTTATTCCTGGCATACAGATGGACTCTGGGAGCCCATACCATGTGGAGGGATGCTCTCTCAGCCAGGACACATGGGGAAGAACCTAGGCCCTTCCAGGAATGATGTGACAGACTCTGAAAATCCCTCATGGAAGCCCTTGCCCTCCTGGGGGAGCAGAGGGGAGATGGAGTGGGGGTGATGGGTTGAGAGGATTGGGGGTGGGGGAGGAAGGGATGGAGAGGGAACTAAGAGTGACATGTGTAAAAAGTTAAATTTTTAAAAAAGATGAAGCAAAAAATGAAAGAAACAAGGTTGCTTTACATGTCAATCCCAGGTCCCTCTCCCTTTCCCTCCTCTCACATCCTCCTACCCACTCCCCTAAACCCCTCCCTCAATCCCCACTCCTTTCCCCAGGGAGGGTAAGGCCCTCCATGGGGGTGTCCATAGTCTGCCATTTCATCCAAGGCAGAGCCTGGACCCTCCCCCAAGAGTCCAGACTGAGAGAACATCTCTCATTGTGGGATGGGCACACAAAGTCCATTTGTATGCCAGGGATAGGGATAAATACTGATCTACTACCCAAGACCCCATAGATTGTCTAGGCCTCCTCACTGACATTCATATTCAGGGGGTCTTAATCAGGGATAGGGTTTTTGTTGTTGCAGAATACCAAGAAATTCACAAAAGCATAACACCACCTGTGGGCCTGTCTTAATACATGACACTGTTAGAAATAGTTCCTATTCAAATCTCTACAGTAGTCACAGACATTGCCAGTGTGCTGCTGTTTCTAGTACCCAGCCTAGGAGAACTAATGCAAAAGAAAATGCAGGGCACCCACGGTCACAGACGTACTGGGGC
Organism: Mesocricetus auratus; assembly: GCF_017639785.1. NCBI lineage: Eukaryota > Metazoa > Chordata > Mammalia > Rodentia > Cricetidae > Mesocricetus > Mesocricetus auratus. Next base: position 35,615,951 of record NW_024429191.1, on the reverse strand, counting down.
ACAGTTTCTGTCCTTGTCAACTTGAACCATCAGCTTCACACAGCTTAAAATCATTTGAGATGGAATCTCAACTGTGGGATGGCTGATATTAGATCGGCCCTCTAGGAGTATTGCCATGATTGTTCACTGACATAGAAGAGACCATCCAACTGTGAGTGGCACCATTCCCTGGACAGTTGGTCCTGGGCTGTATAAAAAAGTAAGTTGAACATGATCCTGTGAGCAAACCACTAACCAGGATTCCTTCATCCATCCTTACTGCTATACTTCTTGCCAGTGATTGAGTTCCTTGGTTAGGAGTAATTGCTGATGCAAATGGACAGTTTGAAATTTCCTGCTTTGCTGAGAAGTGTTCCAGACACATTGTGGCCTATGGACTGAAGATGAATGCCCCAACGTTACAGAGGAACTTTTGGTGACTGTCCAGGTAGCAAGATGTCTCTGTCAATCCTAGTGTTTATATATTATCCTTCTGTGGTCTTTGATGGAGTTGAGGACAGATAGTTATAGTTTTCCTTAGTATGATAAGAGATAAGCTACATATAGAACTTTGGACTCACAAGGATGGGATAGATGATACTTTCTTTAAATCTTGCTAAGTGTAATAGACAAAATATTGTAACTGTGTTCTTACTTGATAACTGTTCTTTTATATATAATTTGACTATGCTAAAGTTAAGACCTTTCTTTTTGTTTAGACAGAAGAGGAGATGATGTGGGAAGTCCTGTGATTATGTCAATAAAGCACTGTTGGCCAATAGGAATCTAGATAGGTGGTACTAGGAGTCCAGGAGACTCTGGGAAGGAGAAACACAGAGAGTCAAGATGTAACGCCATGGGGTAGGAAGCCCGGAAACCTCTCGGGTAAGAGAAATACTTAGATTAACAATTATGGGGTAATTACTTAAGTCAGAGCTAGCCAGTAAGAATCAAGCAAGGCCAACAGCTTCATAATTAATATAGCCTCCTGTGTGTTTATTTGGGACTGGTGCGGCACTAGAACCAGGCTGGCAGAAAGGCTTCTCTCAAAGAAAAAGGCTTCCATTTACAAGTAATGCTATGTAGAATATCTTAAATTTCTTCTAGAAGTTCCTGTGCCCTCTTCCTTCTATCAATAACGAGCTGTGTCCTGTGAGTGTGAGGTAAATAAACCCTTTCCTCCCTTAAGTTCATGTAGGTTAGAGTGTTTTATCACAGCTACAGGAGGCTGCCACCTTCTCCCCAACATTGAGAGTCCTCTTATGTTTGTTTTATACAGTGTCTATAAATGTGTCTCAGGTCAAAGTGGCTTATGTTATGTGTACAGATGTCCATATACATATAGAGCACATATACAAAATCCAAGGATTTGGAGACATGAACAAAAACAAGTAGAAAAAGAGGAACACTGAGTTCTGGGGCCACTGCTGAGTGGTTTGATGCAGCTGAGCTAGAGACAGAGAATAGAGATGACTGTAAGGAAATAGAGCAGTAAGGTTCTCTGTGGTAATGAAAATGCTGCAGACCTAGAGGAACTTGTGGTCATTTTGAAGGTAGCTCTTGTACCTTCTTGCATGAAATACATGGAGACTGAGCTGGTGGCAGACAGAGAGGTTTCCTAGAGACCCAGAGAACATGTAGAGACAGTGGAGATGGCTCATAGCATAAAGAATCTGCTCTGCAAGCATGAAGACCGGAGTTCAATCCCTGGTGCCTACATCAAAAGTTAAATATGGCAATACTCTGTAGTAGTTCCCTTGCTGGGGAGGTATACACAGGTGAGTCCCTGGAGTTCACATACCAAGCAGCCCAGCTGAACCAGTAAGCACAAGTTTCCAGTGTCTCAAAAAATGAAGGTGGGTGGCTCTTAAGGAATGGCATCCAAGGTTTGTCTTTGACTTATGCACACAGACTCATGTGCACTTACACACACACACACACACACACACACACACACACACACACACACACCCCTTTCCAAACATGGCATTGCTCAGGTCTCTGAACACTTAGTATGGCCATCAGAATTCAGTTGCACAGAGTCAGAATTGAGGTTTTCTATGTATGGCTTCTGTACTGGATCAAAAATGTCAATGATTTTCAAAAAGCCAATACTACCTTTCAGCTGATTACCATGCTTACCTGTGATCACTGCAGTTTATTTCATAATGATAAATTATGCAATTAGACATCCGCCACTATAGATATAAACACTACAGAAGCACTGATTATGGCTTTGTATTCCCTTGGTGCTACTGCAGAATCAATTATGCACTATTTTCAATATGACAAACTGCTAGAAAGATTGTGTACAATCCCCCCACCATTTTTGTATTGTTAATTTGCTAAGCAATTATCACCCCAGGCAAGACTCGCTGTTATGGAGACAGACCTTCTGGGATAACTGGAGACTAGGGGTGAGAAGTTTTTTCCAGACTCATCTTTGCTCCACTGTCCTGTAGTCTGTCTCCTTTGTCCCACCTGCTGGGTTGAAGAAAATGCACTATGTCATTTCTGTTTTGGAGAACAGGATGTGAATACAGTCAAAGCACTAAAAACCATGATTTCTTTTTCTAAGTCTTGAACAGAATGCTGCAGCTAGTCCATGCTTGCCATAGGATTGCTTTTATTATTTTACATATATTTGTTTAACCTTTTAAGATTTATTTTGATACTTTTAATCCCAGTCCCTGAAAGAGCTTTTCAGTAAATTCTCATCAGACCCTCCATGAACAGCAGAGGTATACAGAGGTAGATAGAGTCTGTGTTGGGGAAGTCCTGTTATTTGCCTGTGCATTTGTCAATAAAGTACTGTCTGGCCAATAGAAAACCTAGATAGGAGGGACTAGGAGTTGAGGAGGATTCTGGGAAGGGGAAACACAAGAGAGTCAACATGTGACGCCATGGGGGTAGGACGCCAGGAACTATTCTCCGGTAAGAAACATACTTAGATTAACAATTATGGGGTAATTACTTAAGGCAGAGCTAGCCAGTAAGAGACAAACAAGGCCAACAGCTTCATAATTAATATAGCCTCCTGTGTGTTTATTTGGGACTCATGCGGATCTAGAACCAGGCTGGCACGGCAGAGCCCAGGCGACTGGCGGGGGATAAACCAAAGCGGCTAGCAAAAGAAAAAGCTTCTCTTGACATAATGGTTGTCAGGAGTGGGATTGAATTTTCACGCAAAACAACAAAAGCTTTAAAGGAATTTTAGAAACAGAAGAACAGAGAGAAGCACAGATTTTGGTAGCAGCAGTTTTCTCAGGTGTGCTCTGTTTTGCCGCAACAAGCCGAGACTCACTGGCGTGCTTACTGGAGTCTTCCTGACTCGGCATTAAAAAATTAAAAAAAATCAGCCAGCAAGGTTGTTTTAAGAGACTCTACTAACAATTTAAAGGTGTGTACGTACAGCTGGAAGTGGCAGCTTTTGCTGGATGTCAGCATGGACTGAGGCAGTAAGCTGGAGTCATGCTTATGCCCGCCATCTTGAAACGGCAGTTTAAAACAGGCACGGTTTTACAGATAAGACACGTGGCCAGAAAAACATAAAGATTTACAGTAAAGTCAGACTTGGATAAAGAAAAACCTCTAAAGATTTACAGTGTGTTTAAAAATATACGTGAGATTGAGTGAGAAAATGAAACGACAAAGTGGTAATTAAATACAAAAGCCGGCATTGTGGTGGCGCACGCTGGTAGGATTTACTCCAGAGGCAGAGGCAGGCGGATTTCCAAAGAGAAACCCTGTCTCAGAGAAAAATAAATAAAAGTAAAATAAATAAAGTAATAATAGATAAATAAATAAGCCACGTAAAGATGGAAAATACACAGAGAGTCTGGATACTGTATGCTATTATGTTTTTCAGGTTTTTGATTGCTAAGGAAGGAACAGCTGCTAAAGTACACTTGATTATAAATGCTGCTGAATTAATTCAACTTATATCTTTTGAAAATGCCTTGACTTCAAAATTTAAGTATAAGGATATGTTACTCGGAAAAGGAGTTTTTATTTATGTTTCTACAGAAAATGAAAAGCAGAAGATTCCTTCCAGGCTTTTGTGGTTTGACGAACCAAGACCCCCGGAAGCAGTGGACCAGGTGTTCCAACAATCGAAACAGCGAAGATGATGCAGTCTTACAGACCCCGAAAATATGGACTTATACAGGTTTCTGAGTTTTGTCATGATCCCCATGGTATAAACAGCGCCCCCTTCCAGCATGAAGCAGTTTGGAATGAGCGACATCCCAATTCCCATCTTGTTTATAAATCTTTGTTTTCATTTAAATGGGTTGTTTATAATTGGCTAGTGATCACAGCCAATCTTTTTTAATGGTAAAAAGGGGAATTATGGTATGGGTATTGTTTTTCATTTATTGAGACAAAATCAAGGTCAATTTTGTGATGCTTATATTTCTCCTCTTGATTAAGTATTGTGCTTATACTGATCTTTTACAACGTAATGCATAATTGAATACAGACTATAGTTACTTATAATAGAATTTCTAGTTACATAAGTTAGGTTTCTAGATATACAGAAATATATTTGAGATGGACAGTCTTCAAACCTCTCAAAGACCTTCAGAACATGGCATTTAAAATGGTTTAGGGTTTGTCTTGACAATGAGAAATGTCTGCTCCTGGCAGCACCAATTACGTCTGAGAGGAAGATGGGCATCGAAGAAACTCGTTATAAAGTTTGCTTTCAACATGGCAAGATTAGCCATTTGGGCAAGAAACTGCTCTTGCCTAGATTGTTTGACTGTTGTTGTATCATCTGGACATGCAGGACCCACAGAAAAGTGACTACTGAACTCAGTCTTACAGGGTTCCTGCTTGATGAAGAGTCTACGAGACTTTCTGCAGGACAAAGAAAAATGACTGACAGACTGCCAACGCAGATGGACAGTTTGAAATTTCCTGCTTTGCTGAGAAGTGTTCCAGACACATTGTGGCCTATGGGCTGAAGATGGATGCCCCAACGTTACAGAGGAACTTCGGGTGACTGTCCAGGCAGTAAGATGTCTCTGTCAATCCTAGTGTTTATATATTATCCTTCTGTGGTCCTTGATGGAGTTGAAGACAGATAGTTATAATTATAGTTTTCCTTAGTTATGATAAAAGATAAGCTACATATAGGACTTTGGACTCACAAGGATGGGATGGATGATATTTTCTTTAAATCTTGCTAAAATATTGTAACTATGTTCTTACTTGATAACTGTTCTGTCATATACTATTTGACTATGTTAAAATTAAGACCTTTCTTTTGTTTAAACAGAAAAGAGGAGATGTTGGGGAAGTCCTGTTATTTGCCTGTGCATTTGTCAATAAAGTACTGTCTGGCCAATAGAAAACCTAGATAGGAGGGACTAGGAGTCGAGGAAGATTCTGGGAAGGGGAAACACAAGAGAGTCAACATGTGACGCCATGGGGGTAGGACGCCAGGAACTATTCTCCGGTAAGAAACATACTTAGATTAACAATTATGGGGTAATTACTTAAGGCAGAGCTAGCCAGTAAGAGACAAACAAGGCCAACAGCTTCATAATTAATATAGCCTCCTGTGTGTTTATTTGGGACTCATACGGATCTAGAACCAGGCTGGCGCGGCAGAGCCCAGGCGACTGGCGGGGGATAAACCAAAGCGGCTAGCAAAAGAAAAAGCTTCTCTTAACAGTCTGTGTCTGATATTTTCTTCTGTTAAAAGTAATCCCACAGCCAGGTGGTAGTGGCAAATGCCTTTAATCCCAGTATTCAGGAGGCAGAGGCAGGCAGATCTCTGTGAGTTTCAGACCAGCCAGGTCTACAAGAGTTAGTTCCAGGACAGCCTCCAAAGCCACAGAGAAACCCTGTCTCAAACCCTCTTCCCCCCCCAAAGAGTAACCCTACATCTCACATTATGCCAAAGCTAGGCCTTTGACACTGTGAGCAAGCTCAGCTCATAAGTACCTGCTATGCAGACATGGGAACCTGGTTTCAGATCTCTAGTACCTAGGTGAAAATTGGGTGCCATGCATCTGAAATCCTAGCACGTGGAGGCAGAGACAGGCAGAGCCTCAGAGTTTGCTGGTCAACCAGCCTAGCTGAATCCATGAGCTGAAAGGTGATCAAGGAAGACACCAGACAGGCATCTCTGGACTTCACATGCATTTTCATACATCTGCATGTACATAGCAATACAAACATGTACACAGAGACTTGTATATATACAGAGAGTGTGTGTGGCAGGAGAGAGAAGAGGAAGAAGTGAAATCAAATCTGTGCCTGTCTTGAAGAAGTTACACATGACTTTTTTATGGTTTATTGTATCCTAAATTTCTTGTTCCCTTACCTACTTGAGGAAACTAACAGAAGTAGTAAATAATCATAGTATATGCAGGTGGCTTATGATTAGAGGTGAATAGAGGATATATATGAGATTAAGCATTGAATATCCTGAATGCTGAATGGTTTTCAGATTATTATAAATTACTAGACCTACTGTGTGCCTCTCTATCTAAAAGCCTAGATATGGATTGGGGAAACAATCTGTAATATTTGCTGCTCATCTAAAATTCAAACCAAACGGAATGCCACCTGTGTTGTTTCTAATGAAAATAACATGGTTGTTAGGGTGATGGGCTATGAAATGAGTCAGGTGACTTCTGCAACTTTTGAACTTACTAAATCACTTGTGAGCCTCAGTTTATTCTTAAGGAAACCCACAAGACAATCTTTCACATACTTGTAGAGAATATTACATGTATGTATGTCTTGAGTGCCTAATAACACATAGTTTATGACAAGCCTCTCATTGGTCCTAACCTGTTTTCTTCTTTTGAACTCCAAAAAACACCAGACTACATAGATATATGCATGACTAATAATCAGTTCACTTATGACATGTGATACATGTATGATATTCTTACAGACATGTATGTACATAAAGCATACATGTGTGATTATTCTACCCAACAAAAACCTGGTGTAAATGCATGTAGAAGAGCAGGATGTATTACTCAAAGTGCCTGAGGATCATTGAAGCAGAAAAATCAAACTATGGAAATGCAAGCTATTATTATGCAGTTAGGTTTCATGATCCGTTGAGAAATAAAAAAATCTGGGCATAATTTAAGAGATATTTTCTTTGCTGGTAGCACAGCACAAATATATTTTCATTCTGACAGACTTTTTTCAAGTTCTGTGAACCCTGAACAACTCAAATAAATCCTGGCAGCCATACTCCCATATACAGAAACCCAAAAACACTGTTTTCTTACTCTTTTTCACCAATCCAATCAAATTGATCTTTTATCTTTTTCGTCCTTGCAGGAGCATGTGGGATTTCAGGAGAATATTTCATTTTGCTACCAGCAGAGACTCAGGAAGGCTGCCTCTTCACCACTGTCACTTCTATTGTTTAGTTACTGATGGTGCAGGGGACGGGATTGCACACAACCTAACCTCTAAGCTCCATCATCTCTATTTCCAAACTAGAACAGGTGTTTAACAGCATCAGCTTTTTGAAAACTCAGACATGGAAAGAGTGCTAGTCATTAAGTTCCAGTCGGAAATTGCTACAAGTGAGACAGCAAGTGTTGCAACCATTAGATAATGACCAGTGGTTTATTGCAGTGGTCACCTAAGTCTTTAGTATTCAGTTTAATTGCTACATAAAAATGACCTAAGGTATTCTAGAGATTAGGGTGCTTTTAACATTTCACCTGATTGTGGATTTGAAATAACTATGAATGCCAAAAAGAAATACAGTTTTATTTGTTCCATTGACATGGGTTTAAAACCATGATATAACATTAACTGCAGAGCAGCTAAACTTCAAAACTTGACAGAAGCCTAGGGAAACTGACTCCTGAATGTATTGTGTTTATCTCAAACCCATAGCAGTGTGTTTCATGATATTTTGATGTACATAAATATATATGTTTGTGTATATATATATATATATATCCCTGGAATATGATATGAAATTGAACGTTTCAACTTTACTGGGAGACCATTTCATCTACACACTTAACCTCAACAGTTTTATACTCCATAATCTTCATAAATTGAGGAACAAAAACTAAGACTCTTAGGTTGAGAATGAAATACTCTCTGTTCATGAGTCAATGACTATTCTTTGATTGTATTTGGAGGTTCAAATGGTGACCATGGGCAAGTGTCCATATAACTTTGCTTTAGGGTCTTGGAGTTGTGGTTCTCCATGGTGTAAGGGTAAAGGGAGCTGGTTTGGGTATTTAAGAGCAATCTTTTAAAGTCTTCAATGATTGATGGGGTAAATTTTCTAGAGTAGTCAACCCATTTTGTATCTTTATTATGTCATTCATTTCTTATCTGTGAGACAGTGAACTGACTGAATGTGGACCTCCCCACAGTTTTTAATTTGATTTTATTTGCCTTAGATTCTCTGTTCTATAATCAAACTGAGTTCTTCATAAGTCCAGGGTTTGAGGGGGGGATCTTTTATAATATTGGATAAAGATCAGGATTTGTTGATTGTATGCATTCCATTTATAATCAACCTTAACAGGTTCATCTGCAGCTACATTTAATAAATAGTTCATATCACAGCATGAAAGACTTCCAGGGATTCTAGTTGTTGGGTACTAGAGACATCTTGATTCAATTTTATGTCAATACATGGAAAGCACATTTGATTTAGTATTGAAACACTGACATAAATCCCATTTCCACTATGCTCTAAGTCCTCTTGAGCAACAGAGCTCAAAGACTGTTTCCTTCCAATGGAGTTTGAGATGATAGAGTCAGAACAGGTACTCCTTGGAAACTAATTGGCAAAGATATGCTTACAAGTGTTCAAAGACTGCCAATTAAGTTTTAGAATACAATAAGAACATCACAAAGCTAGAGGCAATCAAAAGGATCATTGATTAAATGGATAAACAGATGAGGCCTGTCCATAAAATTAAATTCTGCACTTGTTAATAATGCAGATCTCAATGTTGAGGAGAAAATGAACTTTCCAGAATCCTTCCTGTTGTGCTGTGCTAGACATGGAACCCAGGGTCTTATGCATGCTATTCAGGTGCTAATACAACTTTAAATGGAGGAAAATGGTATATCCATGATACTGTCTTAAGTAAATGAAAATGAAAGTCGAATGTTTGTAGCATATAACTGGTGAAAACTGTGAGAGTATCTGGTTAGAAGGAGTGAAACAATATGGAGCACTTCTTAGCTCTTCTGAGCTCCTAATATGCTCCAGGCTCTGTTCCAAACTCAACATTCATGAAAGAGTGCTCATCCCAACTTTCTGTTTGTTGGTGTTTGTGTATTTACTCAAGTGTGTGGGTGAACCTGCGGTGGGTGTGTCTATGCTCACACATGAGTTCATGTGAAAGCCAGAGGTCAGTCATGATTATCTTCTTAGATGACTCTCCACCTTAAGTCTTTGAGACAGGGTCCCTCACTGCACCCATAGCTCACTGATTCTAGTAGAACAGGTGACCGACAAAGACCAAGTGTGCTCTTTCTGTTTCTGTCCCTCCAGATCCCATTAGCACTGTGGTTACAGATGGGTGCCACCATGTCCACTTTTAACATGGGTGTTGGGGAGCTAAACTCAGGTGCTCAGTCTTGTACAGCAAGAACTTTACAGAATGAGTCATAGCCCTGATCCACAGCTTTGTTGTCAAGCTACCATTCCTAATTTACAGCTGAGAACACTGAAGTGAGGTGGTGTGGTTCACCTGCCACTTTGCCCTTGGCTCGACCATCATCCTGGAGGTGAGTGGGCAGAATACAGTAAGACCACTTACTGTGCTTCCCTGTAGCTTAAATATCTTCCCCAAACATGTTACTCTTAGAACTCATTTACAAATGAGATCATGTGCAGGGGAGAATTTTGTTTTATAACTTGCTGTATTTAGATAAATGATAAAATGCTGAGATGCTCGTTATATTAAAAAAATACAAAGTTGTTTTGCATATCAACGTCTCTTAGCACAGTCTTTGCTCGGGTAAAGGAAGTCGAAAATAAGACAGTTACATCTCCAGCATTTACTCACTTTTTCTCCATAATGTGGCTCATGATTACTCTGCAGATGGGGTCTGATTATCAAATTGTGTATCTTCCAAATCCCACTCATATCAATAGCACATGAGACAATAACTCCCAAGTGGTGTCAAGGCCCCCATCGTCAGAGCTACTGCCAGCAAGCATTTGGGCCAAGAATAAGAATGACAAGTGTGCACACTTCCAGCTTTGCAATCAGTATGGAAATGAGTCAACTTATAGATGCTGAGTGATCTTATAGAAAGGGCTCCAGCTGCAGACAAATGCCAAGCCCAGGATGATCAACAGAGCGGAGCCTCTGCGTGCTCTTCCCAGCTGCTTGCAGCCAAAAAGGGTTGGCAGCAGGGCAGCCTTGGCAGGATTGCTGCATTATTCTGGGCTGCAGGAAATCTTCAAGTTCTTATTGTCATCCTTGAGGAACTGAAGGTTAGTCTGGGACTGCTCTGAGGTAGAAACAGAAGCATGTGTAGTGTGCAGAAGGTGCAGGTTTAAAGCCTGCTGGAGTTTCTACATGGTTGAATTCACCGGTATATTCATCTATGTGAAAATGTATTTGGGTATATATTTATTAAGCAAGTATTCTTTGAATACCCAAAGGCCATTCTTCTTGCTGCAATCGGAGGAATTGTTTTACAATGCAAACTCAATTATGTTCTTCTTTCCCTAAAGCTCTCAAGAAGGTTTATGTAGCTCTCAAAATAATCTCAATGTCTCACCAAAAGTCATGAGGCACAAAGAATATGACCAGTGCCTGTGTCTGCCCAGGTGGCTTGTGTCACTCTGACTTCTAAATGCCTTCTGGGCTACATATACATCCATTCCCTGTCACAAGATGGTGCCTGCCCAGGGCTTGTATTTAGTTTCCTCCTCCTCCTGGCCCTTGACTTCCTTGCATGTGCACCATGTCTTAGCTCTTCTGGCTTTTCAGAAGGGCCTGTATTTTTCAAGTTGACACCATGCCTTCTACACAATTTGTTCTGCCACTGCCCATGAGTCCCTGAAACACCCATCTGTTTAATGATCCAGGGTGTGATCTTGTCCAGACTGAGTCAGAACAACACTTAGCAAGTTGGTGGAGGAGGGACAACAAGAGAATGACCAGACCCCACCAGGGAGGTGCTCTAGTACAAACTGTCAGATCCCTGGCCCTACAGCTTTCATAATCCAGGAAGATCAATGGAGAGAAAGCAAATCAACATTAGGACATCACCATTCATTTATCCTGATTTCAACCTTCTTAAATCCAAATCCCCTTTTATAGTAGTCTTTTGAATTCTGGTATGAAGTTTACAGATGTTCAACTCAGCTGTGACCAGTACTTTCATAAAATCAGATATAATATAAAGTAGATGAAATCCATCTGTGATAAAATCATATTGTTTAATATTTCAGAATGGTTATGCTAGAACACATGCCTATCCATAACAAATGTGTTTGGAGTTGAGAGGAACAAGACAACAAATGAGCAAGAATCAACATTTGTTCTTATACTTTGAAATCACACAAATACATAAAATGGTTTCTAGGGACAGTCACAGCTACACATCAGACTGACACATGTCATATGAGTAGGGCAAACACTGAAAGTAGCTCTTTCATTGGATGCATGTGTGTTGGTTTTCTGGAGCTCTGACAGTCATCTGAGAAATAGTTTAAGGCTCACAGTTTCAAAGGATTTTGTCCATGGTTGCCTTCCTTCCTTACTTTGAGTCTAAGGGGGACCAGAACATCACAGCAGTGGGAACATACAACAGAGATGGCTGCTAACTTCATTGTGGCCAGGAAAAAGAGAGATGGGGCGAGAACAGACGGAAATATAAAATCCATAATTTATCAATTAATAGATCCACAGAAACAGGATATGCAACAAAAACTAGATGAAATGGATTTGTGTTTTAAAATTTGGGATAAATTACCAGATTCGATTTTCAAAGGTAAAGGTGACAAAGGTGACAGTCACACATGCACACTGCTCTCTAAAGCTAGGGATTTTTTGTAGCGTTTTATGGAACACTGCCCATGTCTGAGCAGGTTTGAACCTGTTCCAGCTAATGGTCAGCAACGCTACTGTTTGTTTGCTTGTGTTGTGTAAATCATAAACTCTTCCCAGAAACCTAGAGTTTATCCTTTTGTAGTTGATGGTGTGCCAAGCACAATGCATGGCAAAGGGGATGGAGGACAAGGAGTATTTGTTTAGAGCCCCTCCGAATCACCTAGTGGTTGGATGGGGTATCTGTCTGCATGCTAGGGTGGGGCTTTTAATCTGCACGTTTCACAGGTGCCCTGATGCTGCTGCACCTGCTTCTCCAAACACCACACTTGGAATCACCAGGTCAGAGCACAGTGGTGTCTTTTAAGTGTGGGATCCACATGGGCATGGGTCTGAATCTACTGTGTTAACTGATGACTGGGTCTCTTGGGGCCACTCACCCAAGTTTAGAGTCTCAGGCTCTCTGCATTTAGTTCATGCAGAAAAAAAATCATGTTTCAACAATGGGGGCAAATTAAGCAGCTCACAGGCTGTTTAAGTAGCACAATATGCTTGCCCAACAGACCTGTGTGTGACTGTATGTGTGTATGTATGTGTGGTATGTGTATACACATATGAGAGTGTGCATGTACATGTATGGGCCAGAGGTCAGTCTTCAGTGTCATTCCTAGGGATCCATCTATGCTGTGTTCTGAGGAAACTCTCTCCCTATCCTGGATCTCATCTATTAGCCTAGGCTGCCTGACCATTGAACCCCAATGTCAGTCTGTCTTCGCCTCCTCAGCTCTGAGAGTACAAGTGTGTGTAACCACACAAAGCCTTTTCTGGAGATTGAACTTTAGGAGCTTGTGCTTGTAAATTCAGTATTTCCATGACACACCTATATCCTTTCCTTTAATTAATTAATTTATTTACTTTGAGACAAGGTTTGGCCATGTAGCCCAGACTGGTCTGAAACTCACTTTGTATCCCAAGCTTGCCTTGAATTATCTTCCCTTTTCATCCTCCTAAGGGCACCATGGTGTTAACAAGCCTACACAATTTACATTATCTATCTTTGTGGAACTCTCTCCACCAAGAAAGGTTCCAGGGTTACTTAAAGATAATATTAATATGGGATGTGAGTGATGAGGGATTCCAGGACACTTTCGGTGTAAGGCTTAATGGTTTATCTCTAGATCTATCTGAATTAGAAAGGCCACTCAAGTGCCCTTCAGAGTTGGTAATTAGAATATTGCTGAAACATCACTGTATTTCTGTAAAAACAGCTCAATTTGTCTAAAGCCCAATGTTGCTGTATGTTGGGGGTATGTGATATACAAACAAGCTATCAGAGACACCTCTGGCAGACACCTGGGCAGAGACTCTGACTCCGGGCTGTTCAATGAGTTGGATGAGACAGAGATTAAAGAAGGATTTTCTTTAAAGTAGCAGTAGTGATAGCCATTTTTTAAACAGTTTTTACATCTCTGTGCTGCAATGATGGTTTTGTTTGAGTGTCACAGCATAGCAAACTCAGACACTGAGTTCAGGAATCTGGTCTTTTCTGTCAGCTCCAGAAGGAGCCACCTATATTGTACTCTCTTGTTCCTGAGGAAGAACTCCATGGTGACCTGTCTCCCTGCTAGACCTTCCATGTTTCTGTGAGTCTTCATGACAACTTTCCAAGCTGTCCAGACCTTCTTCAGGACCTCTCTTGACCAGGGTCTAATCTCCAACACAAGGTCACTTTGGCCTCGGTCAGCATTTAGGTAAGGAGTTTATATCCATTACCAGAAAGCTCAAGAGATTTCCCCCTCATATGAAAGCAACTCATATGCCCCTCTGAGCCAGTAGCTCACCCCAGGGACCTTTAGGACACTCATCTGAGGAAACAGAACCAGGAAACTTTATGGTTTGTAATAAATCCCTTAGACCTTTAAAAAAAAGTTGAAACCCAGAGAGGTTTAGAATGCAGTGATGTCACCTGTATCTAACTAAGATTTGTCTACTTCATATTGTGTATTGTGTCTGATATTTCCATTTAGATTTCACTGGGCTCTGGCTTGAAGGCCATAGCTCCTAGAGGCATCACTATTAGAATGTGCATCCATCTATCATGAATACTTAGCCACTGTGTAGTGCCTAAGTAAAAAAGACTTCATGAATGTGTGTGTAGGAGAGCATTGTCTCGTCTAAAAGAAAAAAGAAAACCAACAAAAACCCTAAGACCTAGGAGACAATGAACTTTTGTTTGTACATTAATCTGTCATCACAATAGGTAGCTCTGGATCACACTAACTATTAAATAGGGATGCAAAGGTTAACTACTGATATCTGTCTAGATGAATGTCGCAGGTGTTTTCTTTGGTGCTGTAGGAGGAAAACCCGATTCTAGGCTCTTGGGAGTACATGGATGTGTATTAAACATAGTCCTGCTTGAGCAGAGAAGAGAGTGGTTACTGTAGGCTGGAATGAATGTGTTTTCTGGAGTAAATGTGCTTTGAATTTGCACTAGTAGAAAGGGGATATTCCAAGCATTAGGGGTGAGGACCAAGGTATAGATGGAATAGCTGTACTGTTCTTGGAGATAAGAAGAAATGCAATAGAAATGGGGACAAGGAAAGGCTTGATTGCTATGAGTGATGTCTAAATAGAACCAGGGAGTACAGGAAGTCTTCTGTGAGAGCCACCACCAAGGTACAAAGGTACAAAAGTATAAGATACAAGCTACAAGGTACAAGGTACAAGGTTCAGGGTACACGGTGCAGGGTACAAGGTATAAAGCCCATTTCACCAGCAACTTTCAGTGAGAAAGAGGCCATCTCAGACAGCCCATGTGGCAGAAGCATACATAGTATACCGGCTGAACCAAAGAACAGAATGTGAGAAGGGAAAGGAGATGAATATAATGCCATGCTTTTTTTCTGACTAGCAGTCCAAGAAACCTCTAAATAAGTGTGCAAGTGTGAAAATGCACTGGTGTATTAGGAAGTTGTTAAGTAACAGTAAGATTTTATTGCAAGACAGAGTGTCCTTGTCCATGTATTTAGTGTAGGCAGTAATGGCACCAACAGTTGAATGCTGGTTCATGGAGGATCTGAATCCTTATGTAGTGTATAAGCAAACAGACCATGTATCTGTGTTACTAATATTTCAGAGGTTAGATCTTAGGAAAAACTGTCAGAGAGGTTTTTCCTGGGTGATAAGAAGAAAGAAAAGCTAGAGAAACAGTGTGTCCCTAGTCCACAGCAATGGCAAATACACTCTGTCTGGTAGTGGCACCCAAGAATGAGCCAACACATTAACGTCCCAGGATGGTTAGTGCAGTCATTACTTCTCTTGTTCCTGTGAAAAATACATGACAAGACGCAAGTTAACAGAGGAAAGGTTGATTTTAGCTTATAGTTCAAAAGATACTGTCCACTGTGTCAGTGAAGGCATGGTCGCAGGATACTGAACAGATAATTCACATTGTGTCCATCATATAAAAGCAGGGTTCTGACAATAATTGGAGTTACTATGCTGAGGTATAACCCAAATGAATCCTTTCCTCTCTAACTTGCTTTTGGTTATGGTGTTTAATCACAGCATTAGAAAACCCAACTAAGACAGGTGACTGCATATTTCTTCTCAGATAGCATTACCTACTCCTGGGCTAGAGATCTCTCCCCCTGTTTAAATGGCTATATAACTGACATGTTTCAGAGCCTGCTTGGGAGATGTCACTAGTGGGTCACTATGTCCATAAAATGTGGCTTTTGTGCCACCCATACCCACCACCTGAGTTATGCTTCCTGTTGCTGTGAAACAACATTGTGACAAAAGCAACTTAAGGGAGAGCCTTTTTGGCTTCTTGAGCATCCTGAGCACTGTGTTACAGGACAAAGGGTTCATTGTCAAAATCCGCCATGACATTTAATCCCAATTAATGTCCTAAAGGAAATTTTATCCTTCTCTGGTGTTCCAATTTTAAGTATTACAATTCTTAGGAAAACTCCAAATGCCTTTTTAAAAAGATTTATTCTATTTTTAAGTATGTGTGGGGGAATGGTATGTTTAAGTGGGTTCAGGTGCCTGTAGAGGTCAGAAGAGGATTCCTAATACTCTAAAGCTGGAATTGAAGGCACTTGTGTGCTAGAAACAGAATTCAGATCCTCTGCAAGAACAGTACTTGTTTTTAACTGTTTAGCCTTCTCTCCAGCCCCAAAAACATCTTTAAAAAATTCCTTCCCAATCTTGGAAAGACATACAGGGAAAGAGACCTATTTCAAATCCTGCTCTGTAATGCTTGTGTCCTATAGCCACTTACTTAACATATTTGGTTGTAGTTGGTTGACATTTTAATAATTATTTGACATGTTCTAGTTTTTATTCTGTTATGATGATAAAATGCCTGACAAAAGTAAATTTGAAGAGAAAGGGATTATTAGATTTACAATCATATATTACAGTCCATCATTGAGGAGAAGTCAAGGACAGAACTCAAAAATCTGCTCACATCTAATAGTCAAGAGCCAAGTGAAACAAATACATTCAGGCCTACTTGCTTGCTTACTCTAGCTAGCTTTCTCCTGTTGTATACTTCAGATCCCCATTCCAGGAAATGATGCTGCCCACAGTGGACTCAGTCTCCCTACATCAATTAACAATCAAGATCAATCCCCCAACTAAAGTCAAGTTGATTTAGATCATTTCTGATTAATATGTCTTCCCTGATGACTCTAGGTTGTGTTAAGGTGACTGCTAAGTTAACCATCACATGATATTATGGGTAGCCAAGACCAAAAAAAAAAAGCTGAAAAGGTTAATGAAAAATAGATATTATCATTAAAACCAGAGTCTACATGCAACCGTGTTCATGGTAGGTTAAATATTTTGCTCTACTTTAGTCTAAACTAATGATGATAGCTTGAATAATTTTGAGTTGAAGAGGATTTCAATGAAGATTTATTTTATCTATAATTACTGCAAGTGAATATATATCCATGGATGTGAAATGACACCTCCTGCTTTCCCAGGGACCAAGAAAGATACTAAACCAATGAAAGCTTCAAGAGAATGAATCAACTCACAGAATACAAATTTATGTCAGGAAGGAAGCAGAAGTGCATCCCCCATTCTGAAGAAAAGAAGACACTTGGCAAGAGTGTTAATTACATGTCTATCACACAGCCCTCTCTGCCATAATTATTTCCTTATACTTCCATCCTCTACATCTGCCTGCTTCCTTTCTCTAAAGCACAGCTCAGCACGTAACAAATCTGCCTTTAAAATCCCCAATGGTTCCTTCTTCTCCAAGTTAAAGCCTTGCAGTGTAGGACCAAACACTTTCAAAAAATCCAACTGCACTCCTTGTTTTCAATCTTTCACTTGTCTCGTTACTCTCCTAACTGCATGGAAGCATGATACTTTGTGGTTTTCCATATCGTTCTGTATGTTCCAATTGCTACCTCTCCCTCCATTGCTATCCTATAATTTCCTCATGCACGGCACACACAAATCTAATGTCTACCTGCCAATTATGACCAAATTAAAATATTACTGTTCTAAATGCATATTAAAATTCCAGAGTAAGATTTGGAGAGGGAGGTCCACATTTGAGAGCACTTGTTTTTGTTGCAGAGGACCCAGTTCAATTCCTACTACCCACACAGTGGTTTACAATCCCCTGTAATTCCACTTCCAGGGAATCCAATGCCCCCTTCTGGCCTCTGTGGACACCAGACACAGACATGATGCGAATACATATATGCAGGCAAAATGTTACATACACTTAAATAAATCCTTAAAAATAATCACACGCCTTTAATCCCAGCACTTGGAAGGCAGAGGCAGGCAGATCTCCGTGAGTTTGAGGCCAGCCTGGTCTACAGAGCAAGTTCCAGGCCAGCCTCCAAAAGAATACAGAGAAACCCTGTCTCGAAAAACTAATAATAATAATAATAATCACATCTTAATCTGGGTTAGTTTACACATCTACATCTGTGTCATCTGAAACACCATTAACTCAAGATTCACCTAGATTCAGGTAGTCAAATGGTATCAAGACTCTGCACCTAATCTTATTAATTGATTTAATTAAGTGTGTGCATTATGTATGTGTCTGCAGTGCATGTATACATATATGTGTATGTTCATTACCATGGGCTCATAGAAATCAGATAAGCACATCAGGTGTTCTAATTATTCACTCTCTTATTCTTTAGATACTCTCTTATGTAATGAACCTGGCAATGAGCTGGATTCTAGCTCACCCCAGCAATCCTCCTGTCTCCATCTCCCACAATGTTGGATTACAGGCTTTAAACTGAAGTCCTCATGACTGCATAGTAAACCTCTTACCCACTGAGCTGTTTCCCTAGCCCCAGAAATCTGTACTTTTCCATCTCATTGTTTTTTATGCTTTGAGAAATTTTGAATCGCCAACTTCTTTTGAGATATAAAAATGGCTGTTGAGAGCTTTGACAGTGTGCTTTACTAGCTTACCATCGCAGCAAATGAGAAAACCCATTTGCCAGTGTAGCCATGCCTGGGTAGGGATCCCACAATGACTTTTGGATCACACAGTCATCTGGGAGATAATTTTCAGAACTGAACAGTATGGTACTCTAAGCAGCTAAGTGAAGTCTAACATTGGGAATGGGGTCACTTTCACCCATAATATGCACAGAGAGAGAGAGGGTGACAGCAGAAGGAAAAGCAGGGCCTCTGAAAAGAAGAAAAAAAGGGAAATGCCTGGTTGGCTAGCACAGATCTGAAGGTATACCTCAAACTTTTCTTCTAGCTGGAAGTAATATCCTATTAAAATCCCCATGGCTCTTTTCCAAGTGCCTGCCTCTCACTTTGCAGTGATCTCTGCACACATTTCATTTTCCTTGAGCCCTTTGAGATTCTAGAGAAGGAGCATAGCTCTGTTCATTTTGCTTCCCACTGCCTAGCAGGATGTGTTAGTCTGTTTTGTTTATTTTCTTTTCAATGTGGAAATAAAAGTTGCATTTAACTTCTTTTAATCCCCTTCAAACAGACAGTATAAGTCATATATAAGTTCTTTTCTCACATTGAAGATTTTTGATTCTGCTATATAATCAAGGAGTTGTTGTTGAGTGGATGAATGAGTGTACATAACAGAACATCAATTATCAACACTCCAGTCCATCACCCAAATGATCCCTTTAAATTCAGTCTGATGGAGAATGGTTTCCCACACCAGTCTTATACAGCAGGAGCACATACATACCCGGTTGTTTTCCCGTTTGCAGTTTCTGTGTGGGACGAATCAGAGCCAGAGCCCTGCGGAAAGGAGAAAATCAGAGCTCACTTTATCATCTCATTGAGAGAAGAAGCTTAAAACAATGGGATGATTAGACTCTGAGAATGTGAGTAAGAAGTGACGATGGGAACTGGTAATAACTGGGAATGAATAAATCATTAAATAACTACCTAACTGGCGTGAGTGCTAGGTCAACTTCGGTGGGATATGTTGAATAATTATACACTTTTCCTTATTTAATCTTGCAATGATCTTTCAAACTCCAGTTGTTCCCCTCTTCTGTGAAGTGGGAAGATCTCAGGCTCAGAGAGGTGAAAGAGTTTGCCAGAGGTGACTCAGCTGCTGGCCATCTGTGGATCCCATAGCGTTTGTTCTGAATTTAAAGCACAAGTCCTCAAACCATCATGGCCACTGTGATCAGAGATACCTTGGATCAGTGTGTTCTAGTTTGTTCTGGTGATTTATGCAACCACATAGTTCCTCTTTCTGAGAAGGGAAGATAAAGAGTTCCCATTTGACATTCAGAGTTGAAGGGTCTGGTTGCTCTAACCCAAACCCTAACCCTAACCCTAACTCTAACCCTAACCCTAACCTTGCCAAAGGGCACACATTGACCAAGCTGGCCCATGAGTCTGTCTGTGCATGAAATGGAACCTTAAAAGAAATCTTTTCCACTGTTCAGAGACTCCCCTTGCAATCTAAAGTTTCATCTGCTGTGACTTAAAAGGTACACCCTGATGCCCACAACTTCTTCATAGTGAATGATTTGTTCAGAGGGGTCCGGGCATGCTTTGGATCTATGTGCTGTGGAGAACGGGATTTATTTGAGGGATTCATGGACTCTGCACATGCAGTAACTCTGCTATAGGCCAGGGGCCAGAGCAACCCCCCATCCAATAGCTGGTATTGCTCTTCCCTACAATCAGCTGTTCAGCTAATTACACTCTCTAAAAAGAGCATATATGTCATATGGGATCAAATCATGTGAAACACAGCATAAGCATCCAGGGCCTGGGTAGAAACAACTGTGTGCTGTGTTCTCTGGAGCTATCCTGACCCTCTTTCTTCCCAGTGAGTGGCCAACTTTTCCTCTCTTGACTTCAAGATGAAGAGAGATGACCCAGTGAAGATCACTGTTCCTTTTTGTAAGCGCATATCTATGTTTGTTTAATTGCAGTCACTCCTTCCTTTATTATAATACAGTAAATGTTTATCATTCAAGCTTATAGAAAACCATTTTCAGAAATCCGTATCCTGTATTTTGAGCATATTGCCTCCATATCCTGCTAACCTCTCCCTGTCTCTATTAATTCTCTTAGTTCAAGATTATTTCACTTCCCTTTTCATGGTCCAGTTTTGTGTGATTCAAGGATCTCAGGTGATGGCCATTCAGCCACCATACATTAACTTGGAATAGTAGTCCTAAATTTTTTCTCATGCCAATGAAGATTAAAGACACAGATTCTCTTTGCAGTATGCAAAATAGAGTTAATCTTTATTAAGACAAACTACAAAAGAGGAGAGACATTGAGGCAAGGAGAGAAGGGAGAGAGAGAATGAAGCGAGACAGGGAGAGAGGCAAAAGAAGAAAAAATCATTTATCTTTCTTATCTAGCAGGTTTTTTATAGAGCCCAGCCAAAACTGGACAAAGGATGAATTAACAGCTGTAAGCTTGGCTGGAGGCTACACTACATGGTGCACTGTCCAACCCAGGAGATGACCACACGTCTTTTACACACTGCCTCTGTCTGTCTATCTCTGATTTAGACGTCTCAACCACTCTCCTTGCCTATCTGCTCTACTTAGCCCTGACCAATAGTGCCACTGTCAACCTTGCAGGTAGCTTGTAGCTTTGCCATGGCAGAAGATTAGCTTTTTCCCAGTCACCAAGATGTCTTTTTTGGTCACTTCATATTAGCTACTTTCGTGTGGGTAGACTGTGTGTTCTCCTAGGTGGAAGCCTCTTACAACTTGTTCTATTACAATTAGCAATATTAGAAGTGGGTGTATGTGAAAAACTGGAATGGTTGGCCAGCAAGCCCTGGGAATCCACTGATCTCTGCCTCCCCTGAACCAGAAGTAAACAATGGTGGTCTCTCTTCGGTTATTATTTCCAAAATCTGTCCATTCTCTTTAAAGGGTCATGCTCACAGATCTTGCAGGCAGATCTTATACCAAGCTGCCTTTGTGCACCAGAACATCTGGGTTCTGATGCACATAGCCCCTCTGCTTCTGCCAGCTCCCCAGAGGCCCATGAACTGATATCCCTGTTTCTTCAGATGAGAGAAAGTGGTGGGATACCCTTGACTTTTTTTCTACTTATAGTTGCAGAGAGAGTGGTGGGAGACACAAACAGAAGAGAACAAAGCATCTCATTATGCTGATTCTCTAACGATCCACCAATCTATCCACGGTGGATCTTATTAAAGATGACAGGGAGGTCTCTGAGGATGCATCTGCCGAATAACAGAGCCTTCCTCCACAGCAGGCCCAGCCACATCAGCTGTCACTTCATTAGCCAGAAACTGGACAGTCTTTGTGAAGTGGTTCTTAATTCATTAGCACTAAGTGGGGAGATTGATTTACAAGGATTAATGATCTGCCACTCTCATCAAAGGGCCTCCACAGGGAGACCTCCCACCGAGGACATCTCAGGTCTTCAGATCCTGTGGTCAGTTCAGTTAATGAACATGGAGCTTGGTGACCTTGTGGCCTTGATTTTAAGGTGACATCATTTAGCCATAGCTTTTTGAGGAAAAGTCTTTTTTAAAGGGGGTAATATACATAACATATGAGCAATATATCACTGGGGTTATCTATATGGTACCTACAATACATATTAGAGCATAATTTATCTACTACATAATGATACCATGCTCAAGTTTTTATTTTAGCATATTTTTAATATTATGTATTATGCTGTTATTTATCATACACTAATGTATAATTCTGGTTCAAAATAATAAAATATGTACATAAAGTGCACATACAAATGCGATGGTTAGCATTGATTGTCATCTTGACTCATTCCAGAGTCACCTAAGAGAGAGGGTCCTATGCACATTTGGAAGGCATATCTTGATTAGTTTAGGTGAGGTGGCTAGACTTGCCCTATGTGTGGGTTACACCCTCCTGGGACATAGCAGATTATTAATTCTTTCTGAAAACCTGATTCTGACTAGCAGCATCTAACAGTTTCTGTGGCATAAATACTCTACCATGCTCAACCCGGTTGTCTACTTTGCTAAATCAGTCTCCTCAGATACAACTTGTTAGACTATTTTAAAAGAATCAATTTCTGCCTTTTAAAAATATCCTCTTTTGTTTTATTCTTCTATTAATTTCAGCTATTTCTAATGTAATTTAACTTTGATTCTGTGTTCATTATCATTTTGTTAAAACTGTAAATGTTTAATGTTTAACATTTAATTTACATCATGTTTTGATAATAAATCAAATCAGGATTATGTACTCATTGGCGCTGTTTTAGCCACATGTCACAGATTATCACTTGATACTCTCAGTTATAAATATGTCATGATTTATTCTATGCCTTTCTTGAGATGTTTAAACATGGAATTTTTGAGGGGATGAGCTTTTAAGGGTATTTTTAAATTACATTTTAATTTTTAAATTAAAATATAATTATATTATTGCCCCTTCCCTTTCCCCTTCCAATCCATCTTATGTACCTACCTTGCTCCTTTTCTAACTCATGTCTTCCTCTCCTTTAATTGTTATTGTTACATATGTGCAGATGTGTGTGTGCATAAATATATAAAGGCAACCTTCTGACTCTATTTAGTGCTGCATGTATGTCTATGAGGTCAGAGAATTGGATAATCAAATAGAGGGTTCATCCCTGGGGACTGCTTCTCCCTCTCTCAGAAGACATTACTGGTATATAGTTCTTTGTCTAAGGTGGGACCCCTCACATTAGCATGTCTACTGGGTTTGTCTTTGCTCAAACATCCATATTGTTGAGATATCTTGGATGAAGCTTCCCTATCACTTCTAGGAGACAAACATCCCACAGCAAAGTTCCTGTTCCTCAGGCTCTTATAGCATTTTTGTCCCTGAGCCTTAGGTGAGGAGTTGTGTTGTACATGTATGTATCAGTTGTGGTTGGCTACCCCATAGACATTTGTGCTCTGCATTTTGTGGTTTTATGTAATTGTCTCCGATATGTGGCAAAGAGAAGATTCTTTGATGAGGGGTTAGAGCTACACTTACTTGTGGGCATAAGGATAAATATTTAGTCTGTGTAATGGATCATAGTAGTTCAGGGTACTGGCAGTAGGTGGTACTCCTCTAGCATTCATGTCCTCATGAGTCATTGGTACTTGGCTAGGTTTCCAGTACCAGGTATGATTTTCTTCCTGTTGTATAGGACTTAAGCACAATTAAACAGCTGTAGATAATCAGCAATATATAAATGCCCTTTAGGTATATCATGCTGTGATGGTCATTGTGTGTTATAGTCACCACAGCTGGGTAGGACTGTTGGTTGCTTTCATCCCTGAGGAAGCTTATGTAGAACCTTCTGGTGCTATGAAACTTGTCTTCAGAGGGAGAGCTTTCAGGCCAGATTCAGCTAGGATTCTCAAAGTCCTGAATTTGAAATGTGTAGTGTCTTTAGCAAAAGCAATTGCTGAATCCCAGGGGCCCATGTTCTTTGCCTCTACTGTGTTGGAATTACAAGCACAGACTATGCCAAGTTTTTTTACATCAGTTTTGTGGATCTAATTTGGATCCTTGTACTGACAGAGCATACTGACTAAACTATCTCCCCAGCCCCTAAAAGTTAAATAAATTCTAATGCCAAAACATCCACTGAAGACAATAAAAACAATAAAAAATATTCTATTATATTATGGCAGCAATAGTGAGCAAGCTAGGAATACAGATGACAAGATGTCTGCAGGTAGCTACCATTTCTGCCTGCTCAGAAAACTATTAATGTTAAAATTCATCTCAACAAGAACATCATTAAACAGAACAGTTTTCAAAACAGAAATTTGCAACCCTAAGAGAGTGTCTTACAGTGTCTCCATTTAAAGAGACATACAGAATCACTGACATAATGCTGCTGTTTTTTTTTTTTTTTGAGATTCTTCACTGGTTTTTGCAGAAATGGCTGTCAATAAAATGCTTACCAGACAAGCAATAGGACTTGAGTTTGGATTACCAGCACCCACATGAAAAAGCCAGGTGTGATGGTATGCACCTGAAATCTAAGATGACACGCAGAGACAGGAGGATCATTGGGGCTTGATAGCCAAAAAGCCTGGCTGAATCTGTGATATTCAGGTCCAGTGGAAGACCCTGCCTCAAAAAACAAGGCTAAGAGTGACTGAGGAAGACACACATGCACACAAAGGGTTCTTTCTTAGAGCTTCTGTAGGGAAAGGGGGCCAGTCAAAGAAACACACCCTGAGCAGAGCCAAAAAAACACACTTTGTCCCTGCAACCAGAACCAAAGAAATGTACCTTGACCCTGAAACCAGTGCCAAAGGAACACACTTTGTCCCTGGAATCTGATTCAGTGAAGGAAATGTACCCTGGCCCTAAAATTGGAGCCAAAAGGCTAAAAAGGACCAGAGAAAGAAACACACTTTGGCCCTGAAACCAGAGCCAAATCTGACCTTAATCCTGTGCAGAAAACTAACTAATCCTCGAGCAGAGCTCTAGCCAATCTGAGCTCAGCACTGAAATCGGACCAATCCCTACCCTGGAAAAACTTCCCCGCCCCCAAGTATCCCTATATAAACCCTGTGTATGTTCAGCTTGGCTGGGCCAGCTGCTTCCTTCCAATAAACCCCTTCGGATGAGCTTTGGGTGAAGATCTTCTTTTGCAGCAGCGATGGAGCAGAGGCGAGAGTGAGCAGGGCTTTAACACTTGCCCTGGAAACCTTCCCTTGGCAGAGAGGAGTTCTGCTCTCCACTCTCTGGGAGCAGAGCTGAACTTCACCCGAGAAACCTCCTGTAGAGCAAAACTGTTACACTAGGCGAATATCCCCAGCTGGAAGATCCTGTGCTGCCTGAGCAAAGCTGATACACTGGGGAAGCCTTTCCCTGAGGCTGTACTGTAAGCTGCTAAGTTTACTACAACCTGTGTTAGTCCTTGGCTTCCAAGCTCCAGGATACCTTTCCACCTTAGCTGTGTAACACTCAGTATTCTGTGACTCCCGAGTGCCAGAATATCTGACCCACTCCAGTTCCAATCTCCTCGAAACGCTTACAGCTTCGCTATTTTTCTTGTCTGATTTGTCTATCTCTTTCTTCTTGTGGTATTTCAAATCTTCTAGTATTATTTCGGATTTGTCTGCTTTGTGTGTGTGTGTGTGTGTGTGTGTGTGTGTGTGTGTGTGTGTGTGTGTGCATGCATGCGTGCATGTGTGAATGTGTGCGTGTATGAGTGTGTGTCTGTCAGTGTTTCCTTTCCACACATTAATGCCCTGGTGACATGAACTCCAAACTTCATCAGTTTTTTAGCTTGGGGTGAATTACCCTTTTTGTGACAATGTAACATTCCTCTTTATGTCTGGTAATGAAATCTGCTTTCTAATTTAAATTATTTCCATTTTAAATTTGCTCCCCAGCTCATTTGCATTTCAACTTAATTTCAGGAGTGTTTTAATAATATTTTTAATATATAGGTCATAACTTTTGCTGGTTTTATCCACCTTGCTAATATGTCTTTTAATTGATCTAATTTGTTTATCTTCCCTGTGGTTATGCTGTGTTTAGGTTACTTCTGTCTTTCATCTGTGTTTTTTTTCTGTTTTCCCCCTTCTTCTTTGCTTCTGAATTCCATCACTTTTGTGGATATCCAGAGTAAGAAGTAACTTCTGGGATTTTTTTCATCTACTGTTTCTTTTTCTGTCCTTGTCAAATTAAGATAGTGATATTAATCATCACTACCTTCCCAAACAGCAAGGAGAATCCTACAATGAACATGACCTAATCAAACATGTAGTTTTCAATTCCTTTCATGTCTTATCTAATGTTGATCAGGTGGCTTCCAGCCTTGAACAACTTACCAGATCTCCCAGAGTTGTGTAGCTGCATCCTCCAGGATCAGAACCTTCCATATTGGAGGAAAGATTATTGAGACACAGGATGTTAAAAGAAAGAAGGTAAAAAAAACAACTGACTGTTCTAAGCAAAGGTGGAACATTCTGTTCTGCAGGGAAGCTCCTTAGGCTCAAGAAATAAACGACCAATAGATTTCAGGAAGTCCCTGAAACTCACCAGATTCACTAGGCTCCTTAGTTGCCAAGCTTTTGTGAGTAATAAGGATTGTTGAGTGACACCCTTAGACAAGCAAAGCTTCCTGGAAGGTGCAAAGATCAGCTGAGCCATTTAGAAGAAGCTCAAACCAACTAAGGCACCAAAAAAGGGCACTCACCAACTTGTTGAGCTGCCTGCTGCTCCATGCAGTGTGTTCCAGTTTCTGGCTTTCATGAGTTGTCACCCATGCTGGGGTTGGCTTTGGTGATTTAGCCATCTTTGAGTAATATCTGGTCCTGTAAGTAACCCCTCACACATGCTCATTTAAGCTCAATAAAACTCACAGGTTCACAAAATTGGACTTTGGTGGTATCCATGCTTCAATCTGTTGTCAGTTTCCCATCTACGGTGAATAGACATTTGTTCACATCTTCCTGGGGATAGTGTCACATAACATTCAGCTTCCTTTGAGCTAGGAACTTTGCCACCTTCATGGTACCAGCACCTTGTTTCACTGATGGGAGCTAAGCTGTGTCTTCGTTGACTCCCCAGGCCTACATCTCTGACAATACCTTCAACTTATCCACATTGTTGCAGCATGATGAAGTATTTCTTTGTAATAAGGAAAGGGGCCTTATCCCACACTTGGATTTCAGGCTGAAAACCCCCTACATCTTTCAGAGAGACACATTAGTGTCAGTTTGCATTAGGAGCTCGACTCAGGCCATCACCCACAGCAGGCTCAGAGCAGTTGTGGCTCTGGGATTTCTCAGGACTTATGTTTCTAACCTCTCTTAATTCTATATCATGTGTCAGTGTTATGTTTTTGGAGAAAAAGGAAAGCAAAAGGCATGTAATGAGAAACACATCACATCTTTTCAAACTAGATGGTAGATTTTAAAACAGTATGGTTTGTTTTCTAAGTTGACATTTGCTTTTCCTCATAATATCTTTTCATACTCTATTAATTATGATAATAACAGGTTTCATTATACTTTTGTATATAATGTACTCCATCATCTTTTCTTGCCCCTTCCCACTCCTGCTGACCCCCTTGCTCTTCTTAACTAGTCCTACTCTATTCTTATCACTTTCTGTATTGTTCTGTCTTAGGGAAACCAATGCAATCCATTTAGGAGATTTACAGGCACATGGTCAACCCAGCAGTGCTGAAGAAACTGGTGGTCCTGCCCCCAGTGGCCATTAACTATAAGTCCTCATGGAAGGGTGATAGTTTTCATTTAAAATAGAATTGTGGAGGGAGATCAGAAATCACTTATCAGGTGAAGTGCAGGACAAGCTTGAATACCTTAACTTGGATCCCCAACATCCACAAAAAGATTGTTCCTGGTGGTGTGAATTTAAAACCCCAGTGCAAGGCAGGCAGAGACAGACAGATCCACAGAGTTCATTGGCCAACCAGTCTAGTCAATCAGTGAGTTCTTAGTTCATTTAGAGATTCTGGTGGTGAGTGATATGGAAGATATCAAATGTTAACCTCTGAACTCCACACACAGGAACATGTGTGCACATGCACACTCATATATGCACTCACAAGTTCAAAATAGAATCAAATATTTTAATGCTTAATATATATGGCACTATGGAATAAATACACTTGTAATATATTTCCTATGCAGACTATTCTATGAGCTCTGCCATGCCATCATAAGGTTGCTACCCTTTATCCACAAGGTGTTTTGTGTCTGTTCCCTATCACCTATCTTCATCATTCGCATGTCACATCCAACTTCTAGGCTAGCCCACTCACAACATAGATTGCACCAATATTAAGCCTGGTGAGTCTGCCTGATCCAACCCTCCATGAACCTTCCAAGTTCTCAGATTTTTCCTGGTCTCACATAGAATGCCCATGGCCAGTCTGATCATCTATGTCCCTATGCAGGCTTTGGCCAGGATATACATACTGTACACAAGGACAAGGCGCTTTCTTCTACCTGGCTTCATCCCATCCACACCACATTCAACTCTCAGACCCAACCTGGACCAGCACTGTTTATGCTCTGTCTCAGTCTTCTGTGTCAACATTAGATACAGAACTGACAAAAGAAGTCCACATACCCAGGTCTCATCACAAAATTACAAATAGTGTGACAGAATAAGGCAGGACCTGCCCCCACTCACCCCAACATGTGCCAAAATCCACCAGTCCCACAAAAATGTTTTCCAATGAGAATTAGCTGGATGAATTCTAGGACACTGGATTTGAAAGAATAATAATAAACTTAAGAGAATCTAAAGAAAACACAAACAGCTCAAAGACCTTGAAGAGAACAAATGCCCGAGCAATGCCCAAGAAATTACAAACATAAGGCTGAAGGAAATGATGAGGAAAATCCAGAATTTGAAAATCAAATTCAATACAGAGATAGAATTGTTGAGAAGAACTCAAGCTGAACTGAAGGTGGAATTGAAAATTCAATAACCTGACCTGAATACAAGACTCAAGGAAAAGCCTTATAAAGAATTAAGGTATAAGAAATGGATCAAATAGAAGATAGATCATGAAGACTCCAAGAGAAAGCAGAAGAATTAAGCCACACAAACAAAGAATATGGAAAAACTGTAAACAATAGAAAAGGAACACACAGGAATTATGGGGCACCATGACAAAGACAAATGTCAAATTATAGGCATGCACGAGGAAGAATCAATGACATAGGCCAGTTTTTTCAACAAGATCCTAAAAGAAAATTTCCTCAAATTAAGGAAAGGCACACTCATGCAGGAAGTACAGAACACATCAAATAGACAAGACCAGAAATGAAAGTCTCCACAAAAGAGAAACTCCCAAGGCACATCATAGTTAAAACACTAAGTATGCAAAGCAAAGGAAGTGTATTGACACCTGAAAGAGAAAAACACAAGTCACATATAAAAGGCAACCTATCAGGGACATAGATGATTTTTCGATGGAAAATTTGAATGCTAGAAGATCTTGGAGCAATGTATTCCCAGACCTAGCCTAGACTAATATACCCAGAAAAACTCTCTGCCACAGGTGAAGGGGAATGAAAAACCTTGACATATCCAAACAGGCTAAATAAAATTCATAACCAGTAGACCAAGCCTAAACAAAGTATTGAAAACTTTGGACTGAAAAGAGGAACAAACATAGCCAAGAGGCTGTAGTGAAGTTATAATTGCTGAAAACAAAGTATGTCTAAGAAGGCAAGTAGCAAAAAACAACAATTACGACAATGCCTGCAATCAATACACAGCTTTCAATAATAATTTCAAGTAATAATGACCTCAGTTCTCTAATAAAAAGACATAGACTGGCCGAATGGATTAACAAACAAAATCAATGGGTGTTATCCCATTGAGGCAGGTGCAACATAAACAAGGCACTAGATATAATAAATCATAGAAATGGACTTAAAGGCAGACATTACATGATCATCTCAATAAATGCAGAAAATGACTTTGACAAAATACAATATGCTTTCATGATGAGGGTTGAAGTGAGAGTAGGTCTGGAGGGAGCATAACTCAATATAATGAAAGCTATATATGACAAACCCACATCCAACATCATCCTAAATGGAAAAAAACTTGAAAGAACTCCATTAAAATTGAAAAGCAGACAGAGCCGTTAATCATTCCTACTCCTTTTTAATTCAGTACCTGAAGCACTAGCTGGAGCAATAAGGCAAGAGAAGAAAATTAAGGGGATACAAATTAAAAAAGAAAGTTATCTCTAGTTGCAGATAAAATGAACTACATAACCACAATGAAGAAAAAGAAGGCAGGAATATGAGGGGGGACGTCAGAGGCTTTAGAAGCAGGAATCATACAATTATATTTTAAATGATTAAATTACATACAAACTTGTTAGCATGCCACTCATTCTCATCATTATCCTACAAGAATAATGGGTATTTTCAACTCTTTTGCTGTCATTTAGATGGGCAAAGACCTTTGCACAGCTGTCTTCAGATCCTGTAATGCTGAGCACCACTTAATGTAAATGCTGTGTTGGCATACTGTGACTTGCAGGTTCAGTGTTTACTAGTTTCCCACCAGATTCCTTGCCCTTCACTGATGTGGGACTCATGGGTGTGTCCTTCATGCACACACAGCACATTTCCTTCCAAAGTATTGTTCTCCAACTGTGTGTTTTGTGTTGTGCCTACAATTTTAATTTTATGTACTCTCTTATTGGTGGGATGTCAAGTAGCCAGATACCTATTCCAGCAGAAATTTCTGATATATAAAAACAGGAAACTTAATCATTGTAGTTTCAATTCTGATAATTTTACATGAATTATTTATGTGGTGTCTGCTCTCTGGAAGACAGAGAGCTTTAAATATTTGAATATAACCACATGTGACATGGTAATCCTTAGTTAGTGATGGAAGACACATATGTTAGAGAACTTGATTGAGTTGTGTAAATTCTAGCTCCTATGAGAATAGTTATTCAAAGTCATTTCTACTCCCCAGGGCCACTTATGCTATTGCTTACTGTTAAGAGAAGCTTTTTCTTGCTAGCCGCTTTGGTATATCCCCTGCCAGCTGCCTGGGCTCTGCTGCTTTCTAATCCCAAATAAACACACAAGACGCTGTATTAATTATGAAGCTGTTGGCCTTGCTTGTTTCTTACTGGCTAGCTCTGACTTAAGTAATTACCCCATAATTGTTAATCTAAGTATGTCTCTTACCAGAGAATAGTTCCGGGCTTCCTACCCTATTCGCATTACATCTCGACTCCCTTGTGTTTCTCCTTCCCACAATCCTCCTGGACTCCTAGCCCCACCTATCTAGATTCCTATTGGCCAGCAGTAATTTATTGACATATACACAGGACTTCCCCAACATCTTACTCCTTCTGTCCTGTAAATCCAAGTTCAAGACTAAAACCCCAAGTATCCACCAAAGGGAGAGCAGAAGCCCAAATGTGATGTATAGAAATATATGTATTTCTGAAAACATGCACAAAAGTGCATACGAATTTTCATAGTGGCTTTACTTGTAGCTCAAAAGTTAGAAATTGGCTGAGGGAAATGATTCAGTGGACGAGAATACTTTCCTCACAAACATGAAGTCCTTAGTTCAAATCCCCCATGGATGTGGTATCACACACATTCTAAATCCAGGACCATGGGAGATTTAGGGAGTGTGGATACTGGAGGATAGCTGGTGTTTGCTGGCACCAACCTAGCTCCAGGTTCACTAAGAGACCCTGTCTCAAGGGAATAATGTTGAGCATTATGAAGAGGGACATCTGACATCCTCCTCTGGCCTTCATACACATAAGCTATACACACACACACACACACACACACACACACACACACACACACACACACACACACTCACATATTCACAGACCAGAAAGTAAAACTAACTCCAAAAATGAAAAAATAGAAATAGCCAAAAGTTCTATCAGTTTATGCATTAATAAACAAATATTGTGCATATATATAATGGAAAGAACTGAACCATAATACGGCAGTCTGAAGTACTGTTAGATGACATCAGAATAAATAAACCTTGGACGAATCATTCCTAAGAGATCAAGCTGGACAGTAACTGTCATGTATGTGGTTCATTTACTATTATAGGCAAATCCATAAACAAGAATGAGTGGTCATTGGTAATTAACGAGTTGAGCAAAATAGTCCATAATTTTCTGGATTAAGGGGATATTGAGGGGAGAAAGTTGACAAACAAGGAGGTCATGTTGGGGTAGAAGAGGGCAGCTAGGAATGGGGATGAATTAGAAGGAGGTATGATCATGCATATGCATGAAAATGCCTTATTGAAATTCATCAGTTTTTATCCTAATTATAAAATTAATTTAAAGTGAATTAAAATGAGAATAACAAGGTGAAAAGAAATTCTCTAGAATTCAACATTTGTGATGGAAAACCACTAGACTATATAATTTAAAATGATGAGGTCTGAGTTATAAAAACTAACTCAATAAAATTAGAAGATGAATGAAGAGCTAAAATACCAATAAAACATATATCCTGTAGAGCAAGTTAGACCCAAAGAGCAGCAACCCAGTACCAGTAAAAGTGAATTGGGTAATAAAAGCAAGACTTGAAAGTACCAAAGTTGAACAAGAAGGTACATAAGAAAAAGTAGTAAAATTAATCAATATGTCCAACCAAGGGGAAGAAAAAAAAAGAACAAATTACCAAAGGATGGACACTGAGTTGTTGTATAACCTACTACATTAAAATGTGGTATTTTATGGACATTAGCTGAGTTTAGACAAAGTAGACAAATTTCCAGAAAATATAATTTATCCAAACAGATATGAATAAAACTAGAATTGCTGGATATTACAAAGCTTTGAAGTTTATTGAAATAGTTATTATGAATTTTGATCCAAAGGAAGGTGGTGTTTCCAGTGGGCTCAAGGATGAATATTTCCACATAATGTAGAAAAGATAATAACAATATAAACACACACATACAAAGAGTTTGAAAAGATAATAAGGAGCCAGAATGGTTGCTTAGTAGCCAATAGGGCTTGCTACACTTACAGATAATCTAGATTTGTTTCCCAGCATCTATTACTCTAGCTCTAGGAACTCCAATACCTCTTCTGGCCCTCATAGGTACCCATATGAATGTACACAAATACCATCATATAGATACACATTTAAAATTAAGATCTTTAAATAAAAAAACACATCAGTGCCATCAGCTGGATAGATACACTAATGGATGGGGCAGATAATCAAAGAGGTTCATGCTCTGATACCTAGATATCTATATGATGTGATGGTAAGAACTGATTGCCAACTTTGACCCAGTCTGGAGTGATCTGGGAAGAGAGTCCCAGTGAAGAATTATCTGGATGAAACTGGCCAACAGGCATACTAGTGAGGGATTTTCTTAGTTGGTATGGGGTAAAAAGCCCACCAGTATGGTTGGAGTCATTTCATGGGTAGGTACAAGACTAAAGAAGGTAGGCTGAGCAGAAAGCCAGGAGCAAGGCTACATCCATGTCTGTGCTCTTGACTGTGGATGTGATGTAGTCAGCTGTCCCAAGATCCTCCGCTGTGATTTCTCAGCAGCAGTGGACTGTGACATGGAATGGCAGTGACGGACGGTAATGTGAAACTGCAGTGAGGGGCTATCACTGTAACATGGAACTGTGAGCCAAAACAAACATTTCCTCTGAGAATTGCCTTTGGTCAGGGCACTTTACCACAGCAGCACAGAGGAAACTAGGACAGAAGACCAGCCCAGATCGACAGTGACTTTGTAGATTAAGACCATTTGGTGAGTCGGCCATAACACAGAAGGCACCCTGAAATAACTGCCCTGATCTAATGCAGTCACAATCTTTGTCAAGGGAAAAGGAGGTTAAGATGGAGGGGTGCAATCACAAATGAGAAATGTGGTGCAGAAGACCTAAGCCTAGTGCCAACTTAAGAAGCATCAGGCAAGGCATGAACACAGCCTCACCTGGGAAAGGCTAGGCAACCTTCCCCCTAGAACTGACAAGGGAACACAGCTCTGCCAACAGTTTTCTGATAGCTGATGAGATCCTAATGAGACAGTTACAAGATAATACATTTATGCTATTTTAAACCCTGAAGTTTGTGGTAATTTTTAAAATCCACACTAAAATGACTTTAAGCAAATATGTGGCAAAATAGCAGCCATAACCCTCTACTTGACATGAAGCATAAAAAAATTCACCTCTAGTGACAACTTAAATAATAAAGGGTAAATACATTTATACAGAGATGAGAAAACAACTGTCTACCAGAAACATGGCAAGACATCTTCATGACCCTGGGATAAGCAACATCCCTTAAATAGAAAAAGTCCACATACAGCACAACCAAGTGTAAAATAAAAACTTCAATTCTAATTTCCATTCAATGAAGACATGTACAAAACGAGAGCATAATAAAATGAAGTGAAAATGAATGGAAATTGTATTTCTTTAATGGGAGCAGAGTGAAGAATGCCAAGGAATGAAAACGCAGCCTCATCTCTCATGTATGTCATATATGTGTGCCATATATACAAGAAACACTGTAGACAGTCTAGATGTCATATGAACACTGCAGTCATTAACTCACAGCAAGTGTGGTGACACCCACTGAGCCCACATCAGACTGGCAAAACCATCAGGCAAGAACCCCTCCTCCTTACATTTGAACCATTGACTCTATGGATTATGAGAGAGGCATGGCTGCCATCTTTGTGAATGTAGTGTTGAGGCACCAGTGGACAACTGTAAATCCAGTCACACAGATGGCCATGGATCTCAGACCAAAAGGAAACATATGAACACATATGGCATGGAAGAAGGGAGTACGCAGGAGTGGTAGGGAGGTGGTTGGTGAGAGTAGTCAGCAGGCATCATGTACATGTGTGCTGACATTGCGTAAGGACAATCTAACTTTTAGAAATGTACTACCGTGTTTAAAAAATAATAAGTTGAATTTCAAGCAGAAAAAACTTAATGGATGCTCCATCAAAGAAACTACAGTTATGACAGAATAAACTCACTGAAGTTGCAAACAGTACTGGGTGTGTCTCTAGAATCCACAGGAGAAAAGAAGTTCAAAGGGAAACCACATGCTGAGTCCACATGCTGAGTGCTGTGAGGGGCATTACAACAACATGCTGCACTGTGGGTGACGTAACAATCATGCTGCACTGTGAGTGACGACGTAACAACCAAGAGCTGAGTGCTGTGAGAGAGGAAACAACCCTGTGCCATCAGGAGTTAAGAAAGTGACTATGAGGTTGCAATTGAGCAGAGCACATAATGAAAGTGCTCCTAGTAAATACCTGGATGTTTTTCAAGACGTTGGGGTGCCCACTGAGGATGTGCGTTCAAATTATGAAAAATCTATCAAAAGAGGAGAACCAAACCTTAGCCATGGTCTCACTTTCCAGTTTCCATTACTGCAGTCAATGTGATTTGGGAAAATTAATGGAAGATTATAGAAATTAGTGTTCCTAGGTCTTCCTACTTATTTGCTTCAAATTCTTAATGTAGCTGTTAGGGCAGTTAAAATTACACAAATGTAATGCATACCTCATTTTATATGTATGACTATGTGTGGTTGTGATTGCAGGTGTGCTGGGGGTAAGTATGTGCTCACCTATGTTGAGGAAGTCAATGTTGGGTGTCTCCCTCTAAAGCTCTCTACACTATTTTCAGAAGCAAGGTCTCTCCCTCAATCTGGACCTCAATATTTTTGTCAGACTGGCTAGCCATTGAGATCTAGAGATTCTCTTGTTTCTATACCCAAGAGCTAGACTTACCTGAACACACCACCACACCAGGATTTTACCTGGGGTTAGGGGTCCAAACTCAACTCTTTCGGCTTCTATAACAAGCATTCTTCCATTAAGCCATCATCCAAGGCCCCATCATTTTTCTTTTTGCATATATGAATTATTGAAATTATTTGGCTCACTGATGTATTTACATAGATGCATACATTGTGTGGCAGCTGTGCCCCGCCTCCCCTCTCCTGTTCTGAGCAACAGTAAAATCTCAGTAAAGTCTGTGTGGGGTGTAAGTCATCATTATTCTCAGTATTTCCATGGTGTGAAGACTATTGTCATTTCCTGTTGTCCATTCAAGAGTTGCCTCCATTGTCAGGTCAACCGTGCATCACAGTGACTGAGTTCAGGTAAGTATCACTTTTCTATGGCCCAACCATAGAAAGAGTGATGGTGACTAATGTACTATAGCATACTGTTACAGTTCTGTTTTAATATTCTTATCTATCTCTTACTGTGTCTAATTCATAAACTAAATTTTAGAATTTAGAAAGTGTGGTGGCACCCACCTTTGATCTCAGCACTATGGAGGGAAAGGCAATAGAATTACTTTGAGTTCAAGGTCATCTAGCCTACATAAAAGTTCCAGGCCAACCAGAACTGTGTAGTGAAAGCCAGTCTCAGCAAACAAACAATTTTAGTCTAGGTATTTGTGAATAGTAAGAACATAGTATTGACAAAAATAGGTAGACGCCCCAATTAGACATCAACTTGGTATGAAATGTCTTGGAGTGGTCATGGGGAGACTACTGAATCCATGATTTGTGGCTTTTAAGACATTCATATTATCCTTGGATTAGAAAATTGACCACAAACTAAACAAAACAAGCCACTGAATAGGAATATTAGTAGTGGGGGAGGATAAGCCACCTTGCATCTGATATCTATTAACCTGTAGGGTAGTGGTGGCTATTAAACTTGATATTCCAAGCTTTTTTGTCTTCTACTTGTGACTACATTAGGAAATTATCTCCTCAGTCTCTTTGCTGTTCTATCTTCACCACGAAATGGAAAAGACAAGAGCTAGAGTCTGATGTCAAGAAATCATGGAAATTAAATAACGTGTGATTATAAATGTGTGGCATCAATTTCTGTAATGTTTTAAGTGTCCCCAAATCTCCTTCAGGATCTCTGGGAGAGATCTACATCAAGCACTTCCTCTCGTTAAAGCCACTTTTCTTCAAGTGCCTATAATCAGTATTTTTTTCAAAAATATTTGCATACATTTTGGTTATCCACTTTCATACTTTCATATTTCACTTACCTACTAGAGTAAGATTTTCTTTTGGTACAATTATCCTCATATGTTTTCTGTGGTACTGTACACACTTGTGTCCATGTACACCTCTCCTAGAATTCAAACTAAGCATCCTGCTGTCAGAATCTAACTTCCAACAATGCACCCACTAGAAACCTTGTTCTGTGCTCTTCTACTGTAATAACTGAAGAGTGACCTTCATAAATTGGGAATGCAGCTGCACATCCAGAAAGAAGCTAAGGCGAAGAAAATGCCACTGGGAATTGTGTAGAGTGGCTGACTCCAGGACCACCTACTTTTTCCCAACAATCATTCCATGCAAGGCCAAGTCAGGTATTCCCTCCTATACTTTGTATGTGGGGAAAGTCAGAACAGAGAAATTGAGTGGGTTGAGTAATTGACTCAAGTTCACAAAGTTAAATTGACTTCAGACTCAAGGAAAAGGTGAAAAATAAAGGCCTTGTCTTTGTTCATAATTAAATCTGTTCTTCACTTCCCTATCCTCCAGTCTCTTTCCCAACTCAACACCACCCTGCAGTTATTTTTTCCATGTACTTCAGATAAGAAGTAATAACAGGGCTAGCAAGATGCTTGACAGGTAAGTGCTCTTGCTGCCAAGCCTGAAGACTTTAGGTCAATCCCTGAGACCAACATAGTTGAAGGCAAGAGCTGACTCCAGCAAAATGTCTCCCTTATGTACATGGAATGCTGTGCACATGTGCACCCATGTATACATAAAATAAATAAGTGCTAAAATTATAAGGAGGTAAAAATGTAAGCATTGGGAAGGTACATTGCTTCAGCTGTAAAGCATTTATGTTGGCATAAGAGCCTGAGTCTGGTTCCGTAACACACAGGTAAAAAGCAAAACATGGTGGTATGCATGCCTGCAATCCCATAAGTGAGTATGTAGAGACAGGCATACCACTGAGGCTTTCCAGCTAGCCAGTTTGACAAATAGGTGAGCTATGATTCCTTAAGAGACACCATTTCAAGAAATCAAATAGAGAGCAATTGAAGAAGATACCTAATGTCATATGCCATCCTCTGCCCTCTCTACACACACACACACACACACACACACACACACACACATACACACACACACACACACACACACACACACACGGTAAAATGCATAAGGAAGATTCTGTGAATATGCATGACTCTTACAAATAAGGCTAAGAAGTGGGAGTTGAGTTTGGACTCATGCTGTGCTGAGAGAGTCATGCTCCATAAATAAAGAAAGATGATGTCTATGAGAGAGGTCTCTGTAGAGCTGCAAGCAAACTGATTTGCTTAGGGTGGACTGACAGTGGCTGAATGGGAAACAAAAAAGAAAGGACAGGCATGATGTTTGGGACCGTAGCAAGTGACTCAACACTCTATAGGTTTCTACCAGAAGAATTGGGCTTAATTCATGAACCTCCCCAGCAGCATTTTTGTTGTTAAAGATGCATTTGTCTTCTCCTGTTGAGCTGCTGTTAGGATTAGGGAGGATATAGGACTCCCTAGATGAGACAAACTATAGGCACAATTCAAATGGCAGATGTTCATTTCATTCTATTCAACCCTCTTCAGAGCATCAGGGCCATTTGCCTCACTAAACATATTTCCATGTATTTCAGAAATTTCCTTCCAAAGTGTTTCACCATGAAAAAAAAAAACAAAAAGTTCCATGAAGCAAGATTGTTTTTTTAAGACAGGGAGGGGAGGAAAAACCAAGAGTAAGAAAATAAAAGCTATCACTTCTTCATTCATAAATACAAGCCCCTACAGGCTGCTCTAGATATGGGCAAGAGGCACCATGTTAATCTTCAAAATCATGGTTTCTGCTTCAGCTGTAGTGACACCATTATGGCTGGTGTCCTCTTCTCTCCAGCTCCAAAAAACATATGTTGATCTGAGAGCAGATTATGGTCTTTAAATCAAAACAAACAAACAAGCAAGCAAAAACCTTCAGTCACCATGTTGACAGCTTGTTACCTTCAGGAGAGTCACAACCAGGAGCCGTCCTACTTTACACTAGCTCTATTGTAGTGACAAGAGTTAATGGTGGAAACATTCTCCTCCTAGTTTTGTATCCAGTGAGCACAGGACAATGGATCCTGGCAATTACTTTGTGATCCCTGGGGGGGAAATGGTTCCCAGTCATGACCATTAGTGACTGCTAACATGGAGAGGACAGGAACCTCCTGAAGGACCAGCCACACTTGTGCACTAATTTTTGGAAAATGTATATCTTTGAGAAGCATGTTCAGCAACAACATGGACAGTCCCTGGCAGCCTTGGTCATGAGATCATCTACCACACAAAATGTCCAGCTTCTCCAGTCTCAGATTGTAGGAGTGAACCCCACAAAGCTATCCGCCCATGAGGGCGGGGACATGTAAACTGACACAGGCGGATAGCTTTGCGGGGTTCACTCCTACATCAGATAATAAAAAGGGGAAGGTAAACTCCACAGAGAGAAGGAGAGAATGCTGTACCAGACACACTGCATAGGCCTAGTGCAAATTCCAACATGAAGACAATATCTACCAATTTATACACACACACACACACACACACACACCACACACCATCGGAACTCTTACTAGAGTTGATAATAGTACAATACTGGGGTCTTTAAGTATGAGAATTTGTGTCTATTATTTTTAGAAGTCTTTGATTTGAGAAATGAAAACCAAAATGTTTACCAAGAAAACATGTGATCTTGGCTTTGCTACAAACTAAGTGAGGCTGGAAGCAGCTGCTATTGAGGGAATCCATACAACAGCATTATACTAGGTTAATAACTGTAGGAGCCAAATGATGGCTATTTGGAAGAGCCTGATTTCTTTAACCTGTTTTCCATCTTAATTTTCAATTCAGTGAGAAAGAGAGAGAAGAACCAGGAGGAGGAGGAGAAAGAGGAGGAGGAGGAGGAAAAAGGAAGAAAAATAGGAAGATAGGGATTGAGGGAGGGATAAAGGGAGGGAGGAAGTGAGAGAAGAAGGGAAGGAGAGAGGGAAGAAAGAGTTGAGAAAGAGAAGAGGGAGGGAGGAAGGGGCTATGAGAAAATTAAAGAGTGAAGGAAGGGAAGGAAAGAAAAGGGGAGGGAGCAAGGAAGAAGGGAGGAGAAGGAAGGTAGAAGAGAGGAGGGAAGGCAGGTCAGTCAAATGGATGGATCCTGCATTTTTCCAGCCATCCCTTGTGACTCTGCCTGTATCTGCCTGCCACCTTCACCTCCTGCCTCTTGTCTGCCTTCCCAGTTCTGACTTTCCTGTACTCTCCCTTCAGGAGGTAGCACTGCTCCAGGCCCTTCAGTGTCTTCTCACCTCTCCCACTATCCTTTGGAGTCCATTCTGGATTTCTGTCCTCATGCATTTCCTGGCTTCCCTAATTTAGTCCCACCTCTGCCTTTAGCTGCTGTGGTGTCTTTCACCCTTGCTTTGTAACTCATCACACCTCTAAGGTCAGACTCAGTCAAGGGACCATTGCTTGCTCCATCAGCCTCACTAGACTCTGGGGTTCCCAAGAGTGGACACAGTACCTACGCGCTGCACAGCTCAGGACTCAGCTTTCTAAAATTTGCTATTTATCATGCTTTGGAGGTAGGGTGAGACTATAGAAATCCAGGGAGATGAAAAGAGCTCAGGTTCCAATAAGTTCAGATGAGATAGTGGGGTTCTTAGAGGCTAGAAAGGCTGAGGCAAGCGTCTCTGATTTTATCCTTTGATAGAAAAATAAGATAATACAAAGTCACGTACTGTTATTAGATATGTCTTCTTCCAGCCCTGAGGTCATATGTCATTCTGTGTGGAAAAGGGTGACAGGGAGGCCTTAAAACACATAGTGTTTTAATCACAATATGACTATAGACTGCAAGGCTTTGGTCTCCTAGTAGGCAAAGTTCCCCTTCCTGAGCAGTCCCACTTGTCTCCTGAAGAGCTTTATGACTCTGGCAGGTTAAAGAAATGCCCAGCCCTGAAAGGGCTCAAATGCAATGCTCAAAGGCATACTGATTTCTTTTCTCGTAAGCTGTATGAGGAATTCATGACCAACCAGCCTTCCTCCAGCTGACTAGAGAGCACTCTTTGGATAAAGGTGCTTGTCAAGAATGTGAACCTGAGTTCATTCCTAGAACTCATATGGTGAGAGGACAGAACCAAGTCCTGCAAGTTATGCATACACACACACACACACACACACACACACACACACACACCATAATGAATAAAATATGTTTTTTAAGAAAAAGAATGCAGCCTTCTGAAGACCTGGAGATTCAGAACAAAGATCTTTGCTAATTACTGACTCAGGGATGCTTGCAGCTTCCTCTGCCTTCCTT
The DNA here is from genome assembly GCF_017639785.1 of Mesocricetus auratus. Lineage (NCBI taxonomy): Eukaryota > Metazoa > Chordata > Mammalia > Rodentia > Cricetidae > Mesocricetus > Mesocricetus auratus. The sequence goes on along the minus strand of NW_024429191.1, from coordinate 35,574,566 downwards.
ATTTCATGTTTTCTTTCACATAACACAATATAGTCACCTGCCTGGAGGCAATTCCTGAGCCTCAGAGAAAGCCAAGATGTTTCCCACATTGTGGGATCAGTACATCTTCCCAGGCTAATATTTAAAAAGTAAGACTGCCATAAATAATTGCAGGCATTTTTGTTGGCCAGCATTGGGTCTCTAGTTGGGGTTTTGCCCCTCTCCCCCCTTTGTAGGATAACTATTTAATTAAATCCCTTTTTATTTATGTATACGTATATTTTAATTAATTGTTTGTATTAATGCCTGCACTTCCAAAGTGATGTTCAGGGTTTTTTTTTCCTATGTCAATTAATTTATTATAAAAAATGTGGTTTGGTGCTCATAACAGACTGATTTCATCATCAAAGTTGGTATAGGGAACAAAGTTCACATATAAACCCAAAGAAGTAGAGGTGAAGATTTGAGATCTGTGTCTTTGTGATCTCAAGACATGGCCCAGAGAGACATAGGCAATGGTGACCAAATCACCTGCCACCATAGAGACCTTTCCAAAAGGAAAAAGGTCTGAGGACCTATGATTGTTACTGAACAGTTTCCTCAAGCTTCTGTGTATGTGTTCATATGTGTGCACAGATACAAAATGTTGGTGTGTGTGTGTGTGTGTGTGTGTGTGTGTGTGTGTGTGTACGCGCGTGCTCGCGTGCATGAATAGGTGCCTGCATTCAGGTGCTCCTCAGAAGCTGTCCACCATATCGTTTTGAGACAGAGACTATCACTGGGACCTGAGATTTGCTAATTCTGCTAGGGTGACTGGGCAATGAGCCCCAGTGATCCTAAACTCTTGTCACCCCCAAAGCAGGGTTTACATGTACCATCCCCTCTCTTCTTTTCCCTCACCTTTTCAATCCTCTCTCCTTTAGTGTGTGTTCTGGGGACCAAATTCCATTCTGCATTAGCTCATGGCAAGCACTTTACTGAATGAGCCATGTTTCCATTCCCAACCCTAGTCTTCAGACATTCACTATGCCTTTGAGAGCCCCTGCCGCCCTGGTTTGTGTCATGCTTCTTTGTGAATGACATTTTCACACAGGTATTCAATATGCTTCGGTCATAGTCAACCTCTCCCTCTCCTTACCCTACTTCTGTTCTCTCACCACCCTACATAATCTCTCTTCGTCTTCTCTTAACGAGACAGGGTTTCTCTGTATTGTTTTGGAGGCTGTTGGACCAGCCCAGCTTTGAACTCACAGAGATCCGCCTGCCTCTGACTCCCGAGTGCTGGGATTAAAGGTGTGCGCCACCACCGCCCAGCTGAGGAGGATTTATTTCTGCATTTATCAATTATATGTTTGGTCTTGTGACACCTTTTTTAAGATTGACTTTTACTTTTTATTATGTGCATGTGTGACTGTGTACATGTGTTAGGGCAGTGCCTGGAGTGTCCAGAAAGAGGACATTGTATCCCCTAGAACTGGAGTCACAGATGGGTGTGGATGCCAGGGACTGAACCTAGGCCCTATCCAGGAACAACAAGTGCTCTTAACCACTGAGAAGTCTTTCCAGTCCCTTAATGGTGTTTGTTTGTTTTGTTTTGTTTTTTTATTCCTATGTGTCCCAAATATTGGTCCTTGTCAGGGAAATAGATAGAAAAGATTTTCTCCAATACTCTGGGCTATCTCTTTGGTATTTCTCTCCTTTGTGCAGTAGCTAATTGATACTTTATTGTTGTTATTTGTTTTTATATACTTATTTTATATGCATGAATGTTTTGTCTGCCTCTGTATATGTGCTCCTTGTGTATGCAATATCTCCCAAGACCAGAAGAAGGTGTCGAGCCCCCTAGAATTGAGTTACAGAGGGTAATGGCCACAAATATCAGTAGTAGGAACTGAACCCAGGTCCTCCTTGAGAACAGCCAATGCTGTTAACTGACGAGTCATCTCTCCAGGCCATTGTTCTTTTGCTTTCGAGATGATACTGTGCTGTGTAGCTCAAGCGGGTCTGGAGCTCATTATGTAGGCTAACCTGCCCTTCAGTTATGGATGCTCCATGTCCTGGTCTCCCTAGTTCACACCTCTTTCATCTTAACCCACTAAGACCATTTAATGATACTCAATGTACATGGGTGTGGAGTCATCCTTTGGGTTATGGGTACCTAACAGTGGCCATTTCTTCAAAGAGAAAGACACTCCCCCAACCTTTACCAACTACCAATAGCTCCTTAGTAAGAGGTGGGGCTTTGAGAGATCCTTCCCACCTATCCTAGTATTTTGGCTGGCTTGATTTTATACAGATTTTATGCAAGTGACCACAGTGTGGTGAATTTGTAATGTGATAGCTATTGTCAGGTTAGAATAGATCATTTCACAGCACTCCACCTTGTCTTCCAGCTAGTACATTCTTTCTGCCTGATATTGCTTAATGTCCCCTAAGTCTAGATGGGGGTCACTTTTACTTCTTAAATGCCTATACAGGGTATTGATGAGTAACATGGTCTGAAATGATTTCATGGCCAATGATGTCTAGTCAAGCTGCTGTCTGGATATCAGGTCCTATCTGCCTTTGATACCACTAGAAGCTGTTACATTTTTGTTATTCATTTTTATATTTTTCACAACTGAGACCTCTAAATGCAACTGATTAAATGGTCATCAAACTTAAGTTCTTAAGGAAAAGTTGCTAAAATCCTATTTGTTGCTACAACAATGTCCAGAATCTTGACACACAATCGTTCTAAATCTCCCCGGGGAAAACTGGTTTTTGAGGCTGTTTTTCAGTAGTTCAGATCACAAGATCCCTCGAACATTTTAAAACATTTAATTTCATTCCTGTTTCAAAAATTCTCACTGATCTCTTGTTACTCCAAGATCTTTAAACACCTGACAGTTCTGAGATCTAATTAGTAATTCCAGAGGGGCTTCATGTACATTGGAAATTCACAGGGGTTAATTAGAGGGGTCAACCCTCCCATAATAAACGAGCATCTATCTCAGTATATTACTAATTATACAAGGTATCTTCTGCCTGGTTCACCTAGGGAGATGCTTGGAGGGACTTTCAAGGGTGCACAGTGTTTCTTGTTCATTAGCTTGGTGTCTTACAGTGGCTTATGAGGCCCACATGGAACAAAGGATTGATTAAGACTTAGACAGGTCACATGTCACTGACAAAAATCCCCAACCCAGTTCTTAATCCACCTGCATTGTATTAAACCATGTCCATGGTCTGAATCATTTAGATCTAAAGTAATAAATTTTTAAATGTTAGGGTGTATTGCAGAGTTTCTTGGTATCTGATACTGTGCTAAGAGCATCAAATGCATAATTCTATCTTGTTTTTGTGACTATAGACTGATAGTTAATATTTATCTCTATTGTGCAGAAGAATAAACAGAAGGTCACAGCAGATATGAATCATTTCCAGGCACCCTGCAGAATTGTGCAAAGGATCTGTCTCCATCCTGTCCTGTTTTATATGTGTCAGTGTTTATGTGTGTGTGTTTGGGGTTGGGGAGGATGGGCATATGGACATGTACACTGTTACAGAATTTGTGACCCTTAAGGAAAGAGCATAGACTCAATACAATTATAATTAAAAGATTTATTGAACAGTTATGAATAGGACAACCATCTCTGACCCATATTTGAAATTGTCTTGTAAAGGGGTACATACAGGGAAGGGTTTTTTAAAGGTTAAAAACCACAATAAAATCTTCAATAACTATACAAGCAAGTAAAAAATGGGGGTGTCTGTTCTGCTAAATTTAAGTTGTTAAGGTGACTCAAAACAATCTTTGGGTGTCTGTATAAGCAAGTTACAGAAGCCCAAAAAGCAGTGAGTTGTATCATATCAAGGAGATGATCATGGGTATACATTTCCAGGTAGGGGGTCATGGATTAAGAGGTTTACTGGGAACTTATCTTCCAGGACCTGGAGTCAGAGGCAAATGGCTCAGAGGTACTAAGATGGATGCCTAGAATAAATGGAGTTTCTTTACTCATCACAATGTGTGGTGCTTTCCCTCAGATACACAGGCCTGTAACTTGTCAACTAAGCTAGTCTGGCTGGCCAGCGATCCTCAACTATCTGCCTGCCTCTGCTTTCCCAGAGCTGGGGTTACAAGCATGTGTCCCCACGACCAGGTTTTTAATGTCAGTTCTGAGGACTGAATTCAAGTCCTAATGCTCACATGGCTAGCACTTTACTGACTCTGTCTCCCCAACCTTTCCATCTTATTCAAGCTCTACCTTATGCCTTGTCTACAACAAGATTTATCACACAGTCATCTATCACACGGTCTTCATGACATGTCATGGTTGACAGCTGGGAAAACACACAAGGAAAAGGGCATTATACAGACTGTCCACAGCATGCTTATGTCCTGACTATGAACCAAACTGGATTTCTGATTCAGCCAAGTCCCTCTTCACTCCTCCATGATGTAAGTCAACAGGGAAGAACTAGATACGCTCTCTTAATTCAGGAACTTATCTAAAATTATTGAATAAACTGATTTAGATTAAGTTGTGAATGTCTGTCTTCCTATCTCCCTTCCATGATTACTTACATTTTCTGAAAGAAAGCATTCAGAAGAACAAATGAAGAATTAGAGGCGCACAAATGAGAGACAATAAGGCAACTGGGAATCAAGCCTGCACAGCTCTTGTCCAGCCTCCTGTGACAGTCTTTGCCTACTTTCCCCTTTCTCTTGATTTTTCCCCATTTCCTCATATTGTAGAATAGCCCAGCTAAAGAGCCTTCCAGACTTATGTAAAAATCTAAGGAATGTTCAAGAGAATTATAAAATATAAGAATTCAAACCCAAAGCTAAGAATAGTCTCTGTTATGAGAAACACCTGTGTAGCCATGAAGCCCTTCACCCTCAGCAGTGCTGTTCAATTCCTGGCATCTGTTTTAAGACAATGAAAATGACAGCATGGATGGCTCCATTTGGAACTCCTCCCCCAACACAGTCACTACAGAATAACTGACTGCGATATCCTTGTGCATCACTGAGTTAAAGCAGAGGGCCTGGGTGCTGAAATAATGAGACCAGCCTGGCCTCTTTAGTAAAGAAGAAACGTTCCATTGTGGCATGGATCTCAGCGTTAGTCTCTGTATGTGCAACTGTGTGAATGTGTGTTATGTGTGTACCTGTGTGCATGTGCATGTTTGTGGAAGCCAAAGTTTGAAGTCAAGTGCCTGCCTCTACCATCCTCTACCTGGTGATGATGATGATGGTGATGTGTGTATGCACATGCACGTACACATGAACATGTTCACACTCATAAGTGTGTGGGTACTTGTAGAAGCCAGAAGAGGGCATTCAATCCCATGGAGCTAGAGTTACAGGTGATTGTGAACCACCCTAACTACACTCTGGTCCTCTGCAAGCACACTTAACTACTGAGTTATCTCCCTAGCCCTTCCATCTTTGTCTTGAGACACAGTCTCTCATTTGAACCTTAACTTCACCATTTTGACTAGATAGTCTGGATACCAAGCTCCAGGGATGCACCTGTCTCTCCTCCCCAACACTGGAGGCTTTTGTTTTGTCTGTTTTTTTCCTAGTCCTGGCTTCTTGGTATCAAACTCATGTCCTTACGCTTGCATGGCAGGCACTTCACCAGCTGAGCCAACTCACCATCCTTGGCAGTACAGACTCTCTAAAAGGTCAAAGAGAAGTAATATATAGTGTCTAAGAGCCTCACCTTGAACATGAGCCAGACCAGGTCTGTAATTGCTCTCCCCTGAACTAGCTGAAGGTGCCTTTGAGAGTTATTGCCTTGGCTTAAGGTTGAGTTCCTTTGTGATAAAGTAGTAGAGGCTGTTATGGGTGACTGATAAGAGCACCATCTCGTGGATTTGTGATGAGCATCAAGTGAGGTCCTGTATTTAAAGTAGTCTCTATTTAACAGCAATGACATTTGGGATTTTAAAACCTGATTGGTGCCTTCTAGAGAGACCCACACGCTTTATTTGCCTTCTCGCAAGTAAAGTTACAAAAAATAATCCAAGCTTAAAGCTTTATGGCCTAAGTGCAGTGAACAGCTTCGGGTAAAGATCAGACAGGAGGAGTAGTATCAGACATCACCTGTTTAGGGTGTTTCTAGAATTCATTTTATTGTCTGAGATCAACACCTCCCTTTCCTTTGTGGCACCCTAAGTAACAGAGGAGTGCATCTAAAAGAGCAGATTTGTGTGGGTAAAGGCTGAGCATAGCCATGGGAGTTACTAGTCCCAGCAACAGGGCGAGCCAAGTCCCAGTGCCAGCTCAGCTGATCCCTGGCCTTGTGGAAACTGCTGTGTCACACTTAAGAGTCTTTACCTGTAACGTGATGAGGAAAAGACCAAACAACAAACACTCACAACCTCTGGCAAGAAACAACTAGCAAAAGATGTGGTGATGGGGATCCGATGGAGAGTGGTCTGCTCCCATGGCAACAGTTGTATGACAGGTAGAACAGCAGCCCTGAGGCAGTGGGGGAGATTCTCAGGACTAGAATGCTGCCTCTGCCATTTGCTCCTAGTTTTACCATGAGTTTTCTTTGCTGAGATGCCTCCTCTTTTGAGAGGGGATCATAGTAATAACATCTATTCCACAGAATTGCTATGAGAAGGCTGTGAAAAGAGTTCAGTGGTTATGTATAGTTGAAATCTATATCTATAGTCAATATCTATATGAATGCTGCTGCCTGTTGCTGCCTGTGATGCACTTGACATTCCTCTGTTATAATTCCAGAGTGAGCCCTATGAGGAGAGGAATCTTCCCTCTTTGGTGAACCCTTAGTAGCTGTCAGAGCTGCAGATGACAGTGAGTCCTGCTCCTGCCTCATCAGACCCTGCAGTCTAATGCAAGAGAGAAGCATTTATCAGTGGCTGCAGCTATTAGTACCAAGAGTGTCATGACGAACACCAAGAAGAAGGGCAGAACACAAGAGTACATGTAAACAGAATATGACTGCCATGTGGAAATTCCAGTTTCCACCAAAGACAAATAGGCTTATTCGTTTAAATGCTGGGTCCCCAGCTGGGGTACTGTTTGGGAAGGTTGTGGAACTTTAGAATATGGAGCCCAGCTGGAGGAAGTGTGCCAGTGGGGGAAGGCTTGGGGGGGTACATCCTGGCCCTACTTCCTGTTCTCACTACACTTTCTGACTGCTAGGCCAGCCTCACTCAAGTTCTTGCTGCCATGACAGACACTGTGCCTTCTGATACTGTACCTAAAGAAAACCTCTTTCTTACTCCCTTAAGCCTTTCCTCATGGCACTTTATCACAGCAATAGGAAGAAAACAAATGTAACACAGATGCAAACCATTGCAACAGGAATACCTGAATTCTCTGCACAGTGACTCTCCATATTAGTGACTTTACATGTTTTTGCTACAAAATGCCTGACCAAACCATTTTAAAGGGAAAGGGGTTAATTCCAGCTCAAGGTTTTGTGAGGATACAGTCCATCTTGGGAGGGGGTCTGCAGCCTGCCTATCACATTGCATCTCCAGTCTGGAAGCAGAAAGAGAACAGGAAATGGGGCTGGGCTATAAAACTTCAAAGATCATGCCAATGACATACTTGCTACAACAACACTCTACTCCTAAAGGTTCTATAATCTCCCCAAATAGCACTAACACCTGAGGACTAAGTGTTCAAATACACAATCCTATGGGGAAGAGTCCACATTCAAACTAACCACATTCTCCATGTATAGATTTCTGTTCTGGCTTCTGAGGGGACCTGGAGATCCTAACACTCTTGTAGCGATAAACTTATCTAATGCCTAAAACTTATTGTTTTATTTTTTAATATCATTCTTCAATAAAGTGAATTAGGCTACAGGCAATACCAATATTACTGCCCAGCCTATTGCCTTCGTATTTTTAATGGTGTGTGTGTGTGTGTGTGTGTGTGTGTGTGTGTGTGTGTGTGTGTGTGTGTGTGTGATTGCATGCATGGAAGTCAAAAAGTGTTAGATCCCCTGTACCTGGAACTACAGTAGCTAACATGAGCTGCAGTATCCAAACTCCAGCCCTCAGCAGGAACAGTAAGTACTCTTAACCACTGAGCCATCTTTCCAGTGCTCTTCTCTGCACTATAACTTATTTAGTGTAATAATTAATAATTAAGTTTTTATGTATGCTACATTGTTGAAGATAAATCAATAAATAACTGAATAAAACAAAGCATCCCCAAAGAAATGACTACTCTTAGATTGGAAGTACAGGAAGCAGGAAGATGAACTCAGACTCAACAATAAAGAGTAGAGTAGCTTAAAGAATTAAAACAATATGGGCAGGCACAACCCAGAGGAACAGGGAAGCCAACTGGAAAAGGGAGGAACAACCTGAAATTGTTTGAGAAATATAATGTTAAAATTGATGTATTTTTTATTTAAAAATTACTTTTCATTTTACATACCAACCCCAGTTCTGCCTTCCTTACCTCCTCCCCTTTTCACCCCCATCCACTCATCAGAGGGGTTAAGGCCTTCCTTGGGGAGTCAACAAAATCTGGCATATCAAGTTGAGGTAGGACCAAGTACCGCCCCCTGTATCAAGGCTGAACAAAGTATCCCACCATAGGGAATGGGCTCCAAAAAGTCAGTTCATGCACCTGGGATAGGTCCTGATGCCACTTCCAGGCCCAACCCCTAACAGATCAAGTCACATAAATGTCACCCACATTCACAGGGCCTAATTCAGTCCTATTTGGATTTCCCGGCTGACAGTCCAGGGTCCACGGACTCCCACTATCTTAGGTCAGCTGTCTCTGTGTTTCTCCATCATGATCTTGACCCCTCCTTGTTCATATGATCCCTCCTCCCTCTCTTCAGCTACACTCTAAGAGCTCAGCCCAGTGCTTAGGTGTCAGTCACTACATCTGCTTCCATCCGGTAGTGGATATAGATTCTATGATGACAATAAGGGCAGTCACCAATCTGATTAAAGAGGAAGTCCCATTCAGACACCCTCTCCACTATTGCTAGGAGTCTCAGCTGGGGTCATCCTTGTGGATTCTTGAGAGAGGGTAGTGGTAACAAACATCACTAGGGCTGTTTCTAGAATTTGTTTTATTGTCTGGGATCAACAACACTCTTTGCTTTGTGGTACCCTGAGTAATAAAAGAGTGCATCTAAAAAGACAGATTAATGTGCTTAAAGGCTGAGCATAGCCGTGCGAGTTACTAGTCCTAACAACAGAGTGAGGCAAGTTCGCATGGGTTCTTGGAATTACACTCAGGTTCTCATGCTTCTTTGGCAAGCACACAATTGACTGAGCTATCAACACAGCCCCAGAATATACTTGAAATGCTTATCTCTAGCATGTCCTATTTGGTCATGGAACGGAGATTGAACAAAGGAAACCTTGCTTGACTTGAAAAGAAAACCCAATTTTCGAGGAAAATTGAGAAGAGAAAAGCTGTGTGTGGCTTGAGAACTGCTTGGGACATGGCATGTGAGCATCTTTAGGTCCTCTGTTTCCTGTGGACCCATCTGATAAAAATTCAGAAAGCCATACACCCTGAACCTGTCTCAGCCAGGCACGACTTAGCATGGACCTCAAAGCTGTGTCAACAAGTGCCAGGTGGCACCTCCTAGGCTAAGTGGAAGCAGTTTGAAGAAATGATGTTGACTAAGTGTCAGCAGATACAACACACACACACACACACACACACACACACTTAGAGAATGAAAGTCACTTAAAACTGTGGCTGGGAAAATATAAGATCAATTTCTTACTAAGCATGATTCGTGAGAATTATTTGTGGGCAATCAGCATGTTATTTGGGAAGTTTCCTTCTCAGGCACAGCTCCGGTTTTATTTGATGAGGCTTGTTTTCCAAAGGCCCTTAGAACATGATCTCTTATTATGTGGATAATCAGCAGAACCTGCTTGTCCCTTAATGAAAGCAACTGAGACCAACAACTGTAGCAGCTGAGATAAAATCATAGCTTTACTGCAACTCCCATTAGCTGGGTAGAAAGTGCATCCTGAGGTCATAAATAGTTATTAGCCAGCTAATGACAGCTGTGGTCAAATCATTACATTAACATCTGATGAATAGGGATGAGGCCTTCCTTGGCCTGATGGAGCTCAGGCAGTTTATCATAGTGTTCCAATATTCTGACCAGAATTTTCAAAATTAAATGTGGCAAGTCCTTATACATCCCTTAAAGAAACACAAAAAATACATAAAAGTAAACAATTTGGTATGTTTGCCTAGACTGTTAACCTTTCAGTAGGTCTGCCATCTTTAAATTTCTAGGAGAGAGTAGGTCATGGGGGAACAGGAAGGTTGAGTGGCAGGTAGAATAGGGAAAGAACAGGATGAGAAATACCATAATAGAGGGAGTCATAGGTTTGAAGAGAGATCTGGCACCAGTGAGACCTCTAGCGATCTAAAAGGATGACACCAACTGGCAAGCTAAGCAATAGTGGAGAGACCACCTTAAATGCCCATTCCTGATAATGAACTTGACATCTACCTTATATGCCGTCCTAGGACCTTCATCCAGTGACTGATGGAAGCAGAGGCAAACACCCACAGTTAACTGAACTGAACCCACTGAACTGAACCCATGGAACCCAGTGACAGAGAGAGAGGAGAGATCAGCAAATTGGCAAAGAATGGGCTGGCAAAAACAGCAGAGATAGCTGATCTGAACAAGGGGGAGCTCTTGGACCCCAGACTGACAGCTGGGAGGCCAGCATGGGACTGATCCAGACCCCCTGAGTGTGAGAGTCAGTGAAGAGGCCTGGGAAAACTATGGGGCCTTGGGCAGTAGATCAGTATTTATCCCTGGCATATAAATGGACTATATGTGTCCATAACACAAAGAGGGATGCTCTCTCAGCCTGGACTCTTAGGGGAGTGCCTGGACCCTGCCCTGAGCAAAATGACAGACTCTGGATATCCCCTAAGTGGAAGGAAGTAGGGATAGGGTGGGAGGTTGGGGGGGATGGTAGGCAGGTGCAGGAGGAGGGGAGGGAGAGGGAACTGCGATTGATATGTGAAGCAAGCTACTTAAAATTAAAGTAATAAAAACTATTCCTAATGGCCTTCCCTGTGGCTGCAACTCACTTAGTTGTGTGTCCCTGAGTGCTTCATGCTACATCCCTAGCTTCTCCCCATTCTGACAGCTCCCAAAGTTCCCCATACTATACTGTCAAGACTTTCCTCCAAATGACAAGTTAAAGTCTAGACCTTTCATGTTCTCTTGTGCCGTCTATTTTGTGATCCTAGGGACAGCACCTAGAGACTTATGCATGTCAGGCAGGGGCTCGGCCATTATGCCACATTCCCAGGCAGCCCCATGAGATTTTTTAGAAGCTAATATGTCCTTTAATGGTCTGTGCAGTCAAGGAATTTAAAATACTTATTCAATCTAGCAATAACCCTTCTCCAGTGACAGATACAAATTAATCCACAACATATTGCATTTGGGTGATTTAACAACCAAGTGTATGTACTTTGGGCTTCTTTTAGAGCTTGTTTGATATGTCTGTGATGTAATTGGAGCTGTTCGGACTGGGAATATAATATTTGTTCAGGCAGGAACTCTGATAAATACAGGAAACATAACATGTGCTAAAATACCAGAGAAGGCTTCAACTGGTCCAAAATCTCATAGTTTATAAAGAAATCACTTCTGGAAACATGAGATTTGAGAGCAGAAAGTTAAACACTCTTATTTTATTAATTGTGAGCTCCAAATTCCTCTTCCTTAACCGTTAACAATTAACTCAGATTTAAACTTAGGCACATGCTTATTTCCTAAGAGAAAATTGTGGGGTGAAGGTCTGCACAGCTGTCTCAATCAACACTGGCTTCTCTGGCTAATCACTTCCCGGGCATCTCATGCCACAAATGTCACAGGATATATGTGGACGAGTATGATGTGCTAGTTACTCTTATTGTAGTCACCGAAAATATCTAACAAAGCCATGTATGGAATGAAGGGTTTGGTTTCTTTTAGCACCGCATTTGAAAGTCAAGTCTATGGCAGGAAAGGCATGGTAGGAGCTTGGGGCAGCTGACCACATGGCATCTGCAGTCACTAAGCAGGGAGAGGTGAATCTTGTGCTCATTTTGCTTTCTCCTTTTTATTCAGTCTAAGATCCCACCACATGAGATAGAGATGCTCACATTCTGGGTGGGGTCTTCCTTATATAGTTAGACTTTTCTGGACTATACACACACACACACACACACACACACACACACGAAGATATATATTTATATATCTGAGGGGGGGTTGTAATGTTTTATGTATTTCAGGCTGTCCTCAAACTCACCTTGTACCCGAGGATGACACTGAGCTTCTGATCTCTCTACCTCCATTTCCAGAGTGCTGGGATTACATGTGTGTACTACCACACCTGATTTCATACAGTTTTTGAGACTAGATCCAGGGCTTCATGATATCTACATTCGACCAACTGTTCTTCAGCCCCTGTAAGAAAAGTATTTGTTGAGTTATGATGACAATGGGTAGCAATAATGGTGCTATGGTGCTGGTGATTGGACAATAAGGTTATCTAAGCAAACCACTCATCATTGTGATACAATAATAGCTCTACTTTGTAAAATGAGAGGACTCCTGTGTTTTGGTAACATGTTGCTGAGCATTGTATACAAGTAGAACTGCAGTCATATTCCATGATTCCTTGCCATCTGTTTAGCCTTCTAAGGAGGCTTCCTGTTGAAGTGGGATATGAGAATTCCTTTCAGACTTGAAAAATGTTCCAAAGGTAGAACTGGAATTCCCATGTGTACACTGGACCTATTTCCTTGAGGTCAGGAAATTTCCCTTGCTATGAGAAAGCTAGGATGGCACCCAGAATCAGGTGACCATGGGCAGTTGTGATCTCTCTGAAGTTCACTGTGTTTCCCAGAGACATGTGAGTATCCATCTCACAGACTGTATATCAGAAGGACAAAGGGAAAACTCTGTACAGAGCTCCTGACACAGGGCTATTTAACTGTAGCCTTTATCTGCAGCTGTTATCAATTGTTAAGAGTATTTGGCATTGGACAGAAACTGACACAATTGGAGACATGAAATCATAAACTTGGGCTTCAAATAACAGTTTTGGCAATTTCTGCACACAACTTTACAGCAACTTACTAAAGAGAATGACTGGAGAACAGTTATTGTGATAGCTGCTGTTGTCAACTTGGCCTCTGAGCATGTCTGTGAGGGATTATCTTGACTGCATTCATGGGTGCCACTGTTCCCTAGATGGGATCTTTATCTGATAGGGAGTTTCATAGTGGCATGTACTCATGGCTCTCTCATTCTGCTTCTTGCCCACGGATGGAATGTGCCCAACTGCTGACACAGACTCCCCCACATCAGACTGTAGCCTGAACTCTGAGCCAGAATAAATCCTTTGTCCCTTGAGATACTTTTCTCGTGGCTCTTTTTATCACAGCAACCGGAAAAGAAACGAAGACGTGGACCAAAAGCACACTCTCCCTTAATCATTGGAGATTGTAAATTTCAAGCCAGTCAGAGGCTTCTTTTTATTTCCTACTCTTGTTTTTTGTACTGTCTTTACTCCCTGACTGTTGCTGAACATTTTAGAGAACTCTTTACCTCTGAGTGACCCGATTTAACCCAGGAATATGGCAAGCCTAGAAATAGCACAGCTGTGTTCAGGCTTCCCAGGGCTTAGGTAAAGGGGGCACTCACCATCCACCCAGCCCATGACACAGCACACATTGTCCTGAACAACAGCCTGGTGCTTCCATCCCAGGACACTGAGGAGCTGAGCTTCGGCCTTGAAAGTGTCCTTTCTAGGTTGACAGCAGACACTGATTTTGAAATACCTTGGTGTTCCTTACAAATAAATCTTTCACTGATAAACTGCCAGGGGAAGAAGCCTGCTTTGGTTCCACAGAAAGGGAAGCTTCAGATTACTAACCCCAAAGCCATTCTGTCTGTCTGAGCCCTTTCTTTCTTCTTCAGGCAGGTAATGTACTCTCTACGCACCAAGTTGGCAAAAGGTACTTGGTGTTGGAATGAGTTAAATTACCTGATGTAATGTTTGCATCAGCTTTGAGAATTTAATTTCCTCTCTTCTTTAAGAGCAGGGTGGGTGACTTGGTCCTACAGAACAGAGTCCCATCTCATACATCTCAGGAAATCATGGGAATAGTCAATCAGGAGGTCACAAGAAGGCTCTTCCTCTAGGGAGAGGTGTCCTTACTCTCCTGTCACTCAGACTGATTCCCCCCCCCCACTTTAACCTCCTCTTAGGCTTCGCTAGAGAGGTGTTCAAGATTTACTGATGCAGTCTCATGAGTCTGGACATCTGATTGGCCTTCACCCCCTTCAAATACAGTATGCATGTGATCTGCAGAGGTGTGGCCCCTATTGCTTCATCAACTCCTAACATGACTCCTTGTCAGTCCAGTTTCCAAATGGAGAATAGAACTGCTGTGGAAGACTGTCCTGTGCTGATTTTTCAGGATAGGTATAAGACGTCTTTCCTACTAAGAACAAATGAGAGAAGATGAGGATGACGAGGGCAAGAGAAAGGATCAGACATTAATTAGCAGTCCTGTCTACTGTGTGATGAACTGTGCTTATATTCTCTTTTTGTTCATGCCTTACTAGTTGTGACCTCCAGAGTCAGAACTAAAGCTGATTATCAAACCTCCTGACCCTAAAGATGTCTGGATAAAGGTGTCGTCTTCTTTCTATCTTCAAACAAATCCTAAGCATTACATCTCTATCCAGAATCCTCCTAACACAATGTTAAAATTTAAACTGAAGACTTTCTCTTTTATGGAAAATATATTCTTCTCTCATACAATACATCCTGATCACAGTTTTCCCTCCCTCTACTCTTCCCAGCCTTCCCTTCCTCTCTCCCCCATATCCACACCCCCTCTATTTCCCTTCAGAAAAGAGCAGGCCTCCAAGGCACAACAACAAAACACAATGAAACAAGATACAATAGGACAAGGTGAAATCCTTCACACTCAGGCTAGACATGGCAACCCAACAGGAAGAAAAGAATCTCAAAAGCAGACAAAAGAGTCAAAGACAGGCCTGCACCCTCAGAAGTCCCACAAACAAAACAAACAAAAACAAAAACACCAAACTAACAGCCACAACATATACCTGTGACACTTCAGTCTCTGTGAGTTCATATGAGGTCTGCTTGGTTGATTGAGTGGGCCGTGTTCTCTTGGTGTCCTCCATCCCTTCTGACTCCAACAATCTTCCCAACCCCTCTTTCTCAGGATTGCCCAAGCTTCAAAGGGAGGGACTAGGGTCCTATGGAAACCACCAGTTTAGACTCTCCCTCCAAGTAATATCTGGCTCTGGCTTTCTGCATCTGCTTCCATCTGTTGCTGAAGGAAGCTTCTCTGAGGATATCATTATAGCTAAGGATGCTGAACATTTAAGTGTTTCTCAGCCATTTGAGATTCTTCTGTTGAAAATTCTCTGTTTAGATCTACTCCATTTTTAACTGGATTATTTGTGGTTTGGATATCTAGTTTCTTGAGTTCTTTATATATTTTAGATATTAGTTCTCTATTGGATGTAGAGTTAGTAAAAATCTTCCCATTATATAGGGTTGCCACTTTGTCCAATTGATGATGTCCTTTGCCTTAACTTTTCAGTTTCATGAGGTCTCATTGATTAAGTGCTATATCCCTTCGATCTCCTTAAATTGTCTTATTGCTCTAGCTAATACTTTAAGTACTATATTGAATAGAGATGGAGAGAGTGGACAGCCTTATCTCGTTCCTGATTTTAGTGGACTTGCTTTGTTTCTATTCATTTAGTTTCATGTTGTCTATTAGCTTGTTGCAAAATGCCTTTATTGTGATTAGGTATGTCCCATGTATCTCTAATCTCTCTAAGACTTCTAAAATGAAGGGTGGTTGTTGGATTTTGTCAAAGGCCTTTTCTGCATCTAATGAGATGATAATGTGGTTTTTTCCTTTCATTTGGTTTATATGGTGTATTATATTTCCTGATTTTTTAGTGGTAAGTTCTTTTTTTTCACATCCAGTCCCACTAGACCAGTTTTTCTCCCATACTCCAAGTCCTGCATCCACTTACGAAATAAGGCTTGCTATCAATTACAATTGTTTGATCAATGGCTCAGACATATACTAGCTAGCTCTCTCCCTTATAAATTAACCCATTTGTATTAATCTATGTATTGCCACGAGGCTGTAGCTTATAATAATGCTCCAGCATGGTACTCCTTTGGTGACTACATGGTGTCTCCCTGGCTCTGCCTACTTTTTCTCTATATCTTTGTTTGAGTTTCTCCCTAGGTATATTCTCCCTGGCCATTGGCAAAACAGCTTTATTTATCAAACAATAAAAGCAACACATATTCACAGCATATACAAGCATATCAAATTTTCATATTTTGAAACTGCCCTGCATCTATTTGATCATGTAGATGATTTTTGATGTATTCTTTGATTCAATTTCAAGCATTTTGTTGACTATTTTTTAATCAATTTTCATGAGGAGGATTGATCTGTAATTCTTTCTTTGTTGAGTATGTGAATTTTGGGTATCAGGGTGACTTTGGCCTCATAAATTAATTAGGCAATATCCCTTCTCTTTCTTTTCCTTCTAAACTTATTTTCTTGTTTTTACATCCTAACTAAAGCTTCCCCTCCTTTTCCTTTTCCAAACCAACCCACCTCCCCCAAACAACCTCACCCAACCCTTCTCCACTGGTTCTATTCAGATACAGGCAGGTCACTCATGGATATCAGCCATCCATGGTACCTCAAGCTGCAATGGAACCAGGCACCCCCTTTTCCACCAGCGTTGGATGAGGCAATTCCATCCTCCTTCCCCCTCCCCTCTACTCCTTAACATACCCAGTTTACACAAGACATCTCATCTATTTCCTCTTCCCAGGGAGAACCATTTGTCCCTCATAAGGTCCTCCTTGTTATCTAGCTTCTCTGGGGCTGATAATTGTGGCCTGGTTATCCTTTGCTTTACATCTAATACTGAATTATAAGTGAGTGCATACCTTGTTTGTCTTTCTGGGTCTCGGTTACCTCATTCAGGATGATGTTTTTCTAGTTGCATCCATTTACCTGCAAATTTCATGATGTCATTGTTTTTTTCCACTGAATAATACTCCATTGTGTAGATATACTAAATTTTCTTTATCCATTCTTCAGTTAAGGAGCATCTAGGTTGATTCCAAGTTCTATCAAGAATAATGCTGCTATGAACATGGTTGAGCAAGTGTCCTTGTGGTATGGTTGAACATCCTTTGGCTATATGCCCAAGAGTTCTATCACTGGGTCTTGACGTAGATTGAGATGTCCTGGGTAAACTGGGAGTGGGGGTGTAGAGGAGAGAGATATGGCGATGAGAGCATGAGGGATCAGGACAGTCCAGTTGGGCACAGAGTGACGGGGGATACATCTTGATAGAGGGGGCTATTGTGGGGTTAGGGAGAAACTTGGTGCCAGGGAAACTCTCAGGAACCCACAAAGATGACCCCAGATAACACTCTTAGCAATAGTGGAGAGGGTGCCTGAACCTTGTAATCAGATTGGTGACTCCCTTCATTATCATCACAGAGCCTTCATCCAGTACCTGATGGAAGCAGATGCAGAGATACCCAGAAAAGCACTAGGCTGAGTTCTGGGAGTCCAACTAAAGAGACAGTGGAGGGATTAGATAAACAAGGAGGAGGTCAAGATCATGATGGGGAAACCCACAGAGACAGCTAACCTGAGCTTGTGGGAACTCACAGACTCTAGACAAATAGCTAGGGTACCTGCATGGGACCAACCTAGCTTCTCTGCATCTGGGTGACAGTTGTGTAGCTTGGGCTTTTGTGGGGCCCCTACCAGTGGGATCAGGACCTGTTACTGATCCATAAGTTGGCTCTTTGGAACCTATTTCCTATGGTGGGTTGCCTTGTTCAGCCTTGATGAAGCTGGGAGGATCTTGGCCCTGCCTCAACTTGATCTGCGATGCTTTGATGCTTTGTTGATTCCTGTGGGAGGCCTAACCCCATCTGAATTGAGACAGAATAGGAGTGGATAGAGGGTAGAAGGAGGTGGGGGAGGGAACAAGAGGAGAAAAGGGCAGGAAACCTGTGGCTGATATGCAAAATAAATCAAAAATGAATAAAAATAATCTTATCAAAAAATACAAAACAGAAGCTTCAGGTCAAAGTGAGGCTGAGAAGAACCTGGGAATCTAGACTGAGAATGGAATAAGATGAAGAAGTTGATTGTGGCTTCTGAATGAAGTGTTTGAAAATCTGACTGAAGAGGGAATGTGGATATTGCTGACCATACGATGTATAGAATGAGTAAGAGAGAAAACAAATGAAGACAAGAAAGTTTGAGAAATAAAAGGGTCTGTATGGGTGCTAACAAATTGGCTCAGTGTTAGAGGCGCTTGCTTCCAAGCCTGGCATCCTGAGTTCAAGAATGCGTATCGATCCATGTTTATCCCCATGCACAAAACTTAAGTCCAAATGGATCAAAGACCTCAACATAAATCCAGCCACACTGAACCTCTTAGAAGAGAAAGTGGGTGGTACCCTTGAACGAATTGGTACAGGAGACAGCTTCCTGAACATAACACCACTAGCACAGACAGTGAGACCAAAAATTAATAAATGGGACCTCCTGAAACTGAGAAGCTTCTGTAAGGCAAAGGACACAGTCAGCAAGACAAAAGGCAGCCCACAGAATGGGAAAAATATTCACTAATCCCACATCTGACAGAGGGTTGATCTCCAAAATTTACAAAGAACTCAAGAAGCAAGTCTCCAAAACACCAAAAGATCCAATTAAAAAGTGGGCTGGAGAACTAAATAGAGAATTTTCAATAGAGGAGTCTAAAATGGCTGAGAGGCACTTGAGAAATTGTTCAACATCGTTAGCCATCCAGGAAATGCAAATCAAAAAAAGCTCTGAGATACCATCTCACTCCTGTCAGAATGGCTAAAATCAAAAACACCAATGACAATTTATGCTGGAGAGGATGTGGTGAAAGGGGAACACTCCTCCATTGCTGATGGGAGTGCCAACTGGTTCAGCCACTTTGGAAATCAGTATGGAGATTCCTCAGAAAAATGGGAATAAACCTACCACAAGACCTAGAAACTCCACTCTTAGGCATATATCCAAAAGATGCCCATTCATACAACAAGGATGTCTGTTCCACTATGTTCATAGCAGCATTATTTGTAATAGCCAGAACTTGGAAGCAACCTAGATGTCCCTCAACCGAAGAGTGGATAGAGAAAATGTGGTACATTTACACAATGGAGTACTATTCAACAGAAAAAAAAATGGAATCATGAGATTTGCAGGCAAATGGATCACACTAGAAGAAACTATCCTGAGTGAGGTAACCCAGTCACAAAAAGAGAAACATGGCATGTACTCTCTCATATATGAATTTTAGACATATATCTGGGGAGTGCCAGCCTACAATCCCATGGCCAGAGAGTCTGGGAAACAGAAACTTCATTCAGTGGCTGATGGAAGAAGAGGCAGACTCCCTCGGTTAAGTACTGAGCTGAACTCAAGAAAGCCAGTAACAGAGAGGGAGGACTGATGACCAAAGGGATTAAGACTGGGCTGGTTTAACCCCCAGAAACAGCTGACCTGACAAAGGTTAATTCTTGAATCCCAGGCATCAGCCTGGGAATCCAGCATGGGACTGATCAAGACCCCCTGAATGTGAGTGTCAGTGAGGAGGCCTAGGTAATCTATTGAGCCTTGGGCAGTAGATCAGTACTCATCCAGAGTATACACACGGACTTTCGACTCCCATCCAACAATGTGAGGTGCACTCTCACCCTGAACTCTTGGGGGAGGGTCTAGGCCCTGCCCTGTATGAAATTGCAGACTATGGACACCCCCATGGAGGGCCTCACCCTCCCTGAGGAAATGAGGGGATAATGGGGGATTTGGGGGATGGCACGGGAGGAGGGGAGGGAAAGGGAGAGGGACCTGGAACTGACTTGTGAAGCAACCTTATTTCTTATCTAAATTTAAACTGAAAAATACATTTAAAAAAATATAAAAAAAGATCCATACAGTGGAAGAAATGAATAGATTTCTGAAAATTGTCCTCTGACTTCCACATACACAGTGGCCCATATGCACACATACATGTACGCTACCCTATATCCTGGTTTTCTTCCTGTTGCTGTGACAAAACACTCTGAGAAGAAAAGGGTTCATTTCATCTTACATTTCTGTGTTGCAGTTCATCTTTAAGGGAAGTGAGAGCAGGAAACCAAGCAGAAACCATGGAGGAACACTACTTTCCTTGACTAACTCAGTAGCTAATGCTCAATTAGCTTTCTTACCCAACCCAGGACCACCTACATAGGGATTAAAATGCCCACGGTTGGCTACACCATCCTATTCAATTAGTAATCAAGACAGTGCCCCACAAACATGCCCGCAGGCCAATATGAGCTGGAAAACACCTCAATTGAGACTCCTTTGGATGACTCTAGACTGTCAAGTTGAGATCTGAAGCTAACTAGGACACACACACACACACACACACACACACACACATTCACTCACTCACTCACAATAAATGAGTAAATGTAATAAATTTTTAAAATAAAAATCCAGCATGTTGAAAATTTCTCATGGTGAATTTTGACTTACTATTACAGAAGAAAATTAAATAGGAAAGAGAGGTAATCGAAATCCCTAAGGGGGAGAGGCTGGCAGAAGCCATCTGACACTGTTCTAAGGAGGGGCAATGTGTATTATAATAAGTGACTCAGATGGGTTGTTTAGCAACAAAATACCTGGAAGTCATAAAGAAGACACTCCTAAAAAGAGAAGACTAGGGAAGTAGATATGCTATGAGACAGCTCCCAGGACTTACTGTTTCCAGGGTAGAACCCAGGATTCTATTAAGGGAATGCAATGAGTTTGGTTCAGGATTATGTGGACTGGGAAGAAAGAATTGATTTAGCATTAGTGAGATTCAAGTTCATGTAGGTATTAGTGTCTAGAAAGGGATGGGTTGTCATAGAATCCTAGTGTGAAATTCTCGTAAGCAATGCAGGGACAAGGGTGAGAATGATGGTTTCCTAAGGCCATAAACAGATCCAGAGCTCAGGCATCTCTACTGATGAACACAAAGGCCAGCTGAGGCATCTGTGTGTGTACAATCTGCCCAGTGATGATGGAGTCACCTATCCTGGCCTCTGGTCTCAACACCTATTGCTGGGACATGGTTTGGTATAAGTCCCAAAGTTCTTCAACATTGCACAGCCAGTAGTGCTGTCTTTCTCTGAAATAGCCTTACAGCTAGTACCTCTATCAGTTAATTTTCTGCTGGCCTTGAGTCACACTTCTGGAGAGCAGAGGGCAGCCCTCACTGTGTGATTTTGTCCCTACATTCACTTTACCATGTGATCTAGCAAATCTCAACCTGCGCTGCTTGTTGTAAGTGTACAACCGCATCTTGTGTACAACCGCATCACGAAGACATTTCACAAATGGATTTGATCTGCCTTGGAAGTTCCACAGCAATCAACACAACTATTAATTAAACACCTGTAATTATCCTTTGGCAAGGGCTTTATATCATAAATGCAATTCTATCAAGCTTCATTCTCAACCTCCCAACAGCAACCCCAACACTTGCTGCCCCTGGTTAAAATGCTTGTCAAAGAAAGAGTGGTATAATCTCAGCCTTCACCTTGTAACCACTCCAACAATTAAATAATTTTCTAAAGTCAGTGCTACACTAGGGGGAAAATTATGAAGACCATTTTACAAAAGAAAATGCCAATGTGGTAACCACCCTTGGCCTTGAGTTCAGAGTGTGTCTCTGAATGTCTGTGGATGGTGCATTTCATTTGTGACCTGCCCTGTCTGCATTCAGTCAAGTGTGTTCTTGGTAAAACAAGGTCATTGTACCTCCATGCTGTAGGGCTCTCCATGAAAAGCATTCGTCCACAGGTGGGCATCCTCCTGCAGCCCTCAGTAGCTTTGTGATATTGGCCAAATTAATGTCTTTTTCCTGTTTCCAAATCGTGTGTGTGTGTGTGTGTGAGAGAGAGAGAGAGAGAGAGAGAGAGTGAGAGAGAGAGAGAGAGAGAGAGAGAGAGATATGCATGTGCTCATATGTTTGTCTGTAGAAGCCAGAAGCTTTTGTCAGATACCTTCCTCAGTTGTTTTTCATCCTATTTTCTGTGACTGGATCTCTCCCTGAATCTGGAGCTCATCACTAGCTGACAGAGGCTGGCCATCAAGTTCTCAGGATCCTCCTGTCTCTGCTCCACTCCCCAGGTCCTGAGGTTATAGGCATACTCTATCACATACATTTTATATGGGTGCAGGAACTCTAAACTCCGGATCTCATGCTTGTGCACCAAGCCCTTTCCCCACTGGGCCATCTCCCCAGCCCCTTTGTCAAATTTTCAAATATATACAAAATGCTTTAGAATAGCACCTGACATTTGATACATGGTTGGCAATTATTACTGGTGTAAATCATCATATGTATGGGTATTTTTTTATGTAGACACTGTCTCCTTTATAGCAGATGCATTGCACAGGGCTAACTAGACAGTTATGCTGCTTTATTTCAAAACATAAGGGCTTCCATAGCTATATAATGTCTCTTTGAACTGTCTTGTTAAAAACAAAACAAGAAATATTGACAATGGAGATGGCTCAGGCAGCAAAGTACAAGCTTTGCAAGCTTGAGAATCGAGTTCAATTCCCATACCTTGTGCAGAAAAAAAGAAAAGAAAAAAAATCACAGAATGTTGCAAGTGCTTGTAAACCTGGAGCTGGGAAGACAGGGACAGGGGGCTCCCTGACATTCAGTGCCATAGCTGTCTTGGTAAGCTCCAGGTCAGTGGGAAACCCTGTCTGGAATAATATGATGTAGTGTACCTGAGAGACAGTACCAGAGCTCAGTGTCTGGCCTCTACATGCACATGTACCCATGTGCAAGCATTGTTATTTTGATATTTTGATTATTCAGTCTTCACTCCATGATAGGCTTTGATCTGAGTTCTCCACATATAGCCGTTTATCAAACCTTTCATTGACCCTCTTAGTCAGGTCACTATATTGCTGCTGCTCATAAATGATAAAGAAAGAAAACTGAGGCATGAAAGCTTTGGAAATGTATTGAAAGGACCAGTAAATTCCACAGACACTCTCTATCCAAGGCATCTGTTCTCAGCAATGTACTCCCTTTCCCCTAAATCTTAGAGGCATTTATTTTAAAATTTGAATGCCCAGATAATTTTTGTAATTGATGAAAACACGCTTAAGAATATTAAACATTTAAGATATTAGCATTTAGTATGCTTTCTGGCAGGAGTTTAAAGGCTATTAGAATGACGGATGAATCTAAGCAATACGCTCTTGCCTCAAAATGGCATTACATCCATAAGTGACCATGCATGTTATAGTTGCGGTGTCAATAACCAAAGCTCCAGTCCTTACACAGCACAGCAACGGGCTGGCCTAGATAACAAGCCTGAGGCTGCACCATCACTCTCATTACTCCCTAGGTTAGTGGTTCTCAACCTTCCTAATGCTGCAAAACTTTAATTCAGTTCCTCATGTCATAGTGACCCCTAGTCATAACATTATTTTCATTGCTACTTCATAACTGTAATCTTGCCACTGTTGTGAATCTTAATGTAAATATCTGATATGAAGAATATCTGATATGTGACCCCTGTGAAAGAGTCATCCAATCCCCAAAGAGGTCGTGACCCACAGGTTGAGAACTACTGCTCTGGGCAACGATTATTGAGATTTATTTATTCATTCAGCTGCTTGTTGCTATACCACACAAAGGTGAAGAAACAAACAGAATCACTTTCAAAGCATTTGTAATTCCAGTAGGGGGTGAACATCTGAAACACAACACACAATTAAGTTGTGAAGTCTGTTAAAGGACAATCAATGGAACAAGGAAGGTAGCCCATGGAAAGAGCAGCACTGGGAATGTCAGGGGTGGCCCACCTTTACACAAACCATGGCACAGGAGCCACATGAGGAAACTCTAAAGGAGGAAGTGGAAACATCTGAAAGACAGAGACTGTTCCAACCCGGGACAATAGCCAAGAGACCCAGCAAAGAGGCTGCTGGGTTGAAGCCAGAGCCAGTTAGAAATAAGGTTAAAGATTTGGAGGAGCATGTGATGTTAGTTATGGTTCTATAGACCTTCATAAGGACTTTATGCCTTCTTAGTGAGATGGGCAACCAGATAAAAGTTTTAAGCTGAGACAGTGATACCAGCGGGTGGGCAAATCTGGTGCATACCTCTGGCTAGGTACTGAGACCACAATGGAGGAGGCAGAAATAGAAGCAGACAGGCAACTACAACAAACCAAGCAAGGTAAGCTTTCCTGTCAGCACAGTAAGTGATGGTAAGGCAGAGACCGGTGGATCCCTGAAGCTTGATGGCCAGCAAGCCTAGACAGAACAGCTGGACTGAACCCCAGGTTCAGTAAGAGAATCTGTCTCTACCTGGAGGATAATAGAGACACCTGAAATTGACTGATGATGACAAACATATATACAAACATACATCCCCACACACATGCAAAGATATGCACACAACATACACTCACTCTCACATATAAAGATGTGTACACAAGCATATGCATGACAACGCACATATGCAAGCAAATATGTATACACACATGTTTACAACTTTGTACACACAAATACATATGAAGAAAGATATACACACACCTACCAAGATGTGCACACATGCAACACACACGCGTGCACACACACACACACACACACACACACATACACACAATGACTTTATGGTGTACTTCAGCCAAATAGAGGGATGGGGTTGCCATCTGCTAAAACATAGATACTTACACACAGGTCAGACTGACTGGGAAGGGGAGAAGACGCTAGGTCAGCCTGATAGATGCATTGGTGGGATGTCATGGAGGCAGGAGCTTGAGGTAGCTGGTCATATCACATCCACAGTCAGGAAGCAGAGAGAAGAGTTCAAACCCTTGATTCCCTTTCTCATTTGTAATCCATCTAAGGACCTCAGCCCATGGAATGGTGCAGCCCATATTTAGGGTGGGTCTTGCAACTTTGTATGGAAACTTCCTCCCAGAAGTACCCAGAGATATGTTCCTAGGTGATCCTTATAAATTGACACTACCCAAGCCATGAAAATGTGAAGTCAAAGCAACAGCAGTAGAAGGCACCTGGTCACATAGCATCCTTCAGGGTCAGGAAGCAGAAAACAATGAGAGTGTTCAATTTTCTTTCTCTTCAGTCCATTGGATGGCACTGCCCGCATGTAGGGTGGGTTTTCCCACCTCAATGAATGCAATATAGAAACTCCCTCACAAGCACACCTAGAAGCTTGTTTTCCAGGCTGTTCTCGGTCCTGTGGAGTTGACAGTAAATGTAACCATCACATACTCAGTGAATGAAAATAAAACCTCCATCCCACAGGTCACTGGTTTGGGGCATTTGATTACAACAAACAGTGACTCATATAGCACCTGACACACAATAAAGGTATAGTTAATCACTGTTGGTCACTCTAAGGAAAACAGACCTTTCCAAGCTCCCTAGTAAGAGAGAAGAAAAGTCCATCTGCTTACTGCCTTCACTGCCCACCATACATTTTTCTAAAATTTGGGTTAATCCTGTGTTCTCTCCTATGTTTTCCAGTCGCACACCGATTTTTGTGCGTATCCTTGCACACACATTGCCTCGAACATGACACGGACTGCTCAGCAAGGTAATTATCTTGGGGACCAAGCTGCACGAAAAGATAAACAGCTTACTGGATTAAAATTGCATATTTAATATAACCCAATGGCATAAACATCCTCTTCCCGCTTGTTGCGTGTCCCATCAATCTCTCCCGGACACCCACAGCATGTGAATGTCTCCATCTGTATCTGCTTCTTTTTGGTGATGGGAAAACAGACTCACAAAGCAACTCCCTATGGCACCACTGTTCCCAGGCTCCGGGAGATGAGCTACGATGACACCCACCTCTTACAGAGACACAAGGGCTGTGACAATTTAATAGACTGGAAAAATAATTGAAAGAGAAAACCAACAATTCTTCCTTCCCTCTAGGGAAGAAAGAGATGTAGTTTCATTAAGAGCCCAGATGCTTGTGAGCAGTTGGCTGTTATTACAGGGGCTTTAACTGGCAACCTGAGTGTGCCAGTGTCGATGAAAGAGTCAAAGGGTCAGTGAGCTAGCCAGGGCTCTTTTGTCTGGGGCAGCCTCGCTGACTTAGCTAGTAGTACTGTTGTGCCATAAACCCCATGCTGACCCTGGACAGTTTACAATGAGTGTGAGAGAGTCATTTGAGGAACAGTGTATTGTCTGGGTGCACTGTCTAATTGCTGGACAAAATGACAGGAAATGGGGTCCAATGAGATAAGAGAGACTGTGTTCGAAAATGAAAGGTTGGAACACTTAAGTCAGGCACAAAGGTAACAGTGGGTCCTCAAAGATGCTTCAGATGATTCAATGCGCTATTGAACTCCAACATCTGGATTTGTGAAGGCTAAGCACGGCCATTAAAACCTAACAAAAAGTTGATTTGTGGTGCTCTGTCTTCATTTCTGTTGCCTTGATAAAAAACATTCTGGTTAAAAGCAACTTGGAGGAGAAAGGATTTGTTTTGACTTGTAAGTCCACCTTGCAGTCCATCATTGTGGGGATTTCAAGGTGGAAACTTCGAAGAACTAGTCACAGCACGTCTACAGTCAAGAACAGAGAGAAATGAATGCATGCTTGGTTACTTGCTTGTGATCAGCTCAGTTTTCCCATTTATATAGCATAAGAAACCTGCCTAGGAAGTGGTGCATGCAGAGTAGAGTAGGTATTTCTACTTTAACTAAGTAAGACATGGCCACAGGCTAACCCAATGTAGACAGTCTCTCACTGAGATTCTCTTCCTAGGTGGTTCTAGGTTGTGTCAAACTGAAAACGGAAACTAACCATTATATGTGAGCTGAGAATGTAGCTCAGTTGATAACATTCTTGCCTCATATGTGCAAAGTCCTAGGTTTGATCCCCAGAACTACAGTAAACTGGGTATGGCAATGAACACCTGTAACCCAGCTATTAGGAAGTGGAGGCAGGATATTCAATTATTCCAGATCACCCTTGGCTATGTAGAGCATTCAAGGCCAGTATGGGCTGCATGGGACCCTGTCTCTAAAGAGAATAAGACAAAATAACTTTTTTATGGTTCTATGATTCTACAGTCTGACTCTGACTATGCCATCAGGCACCTGGCCAATCTCTTCCAATCACATCTCCACATCCTTAGGTACACATTAGGACCCTCTCCTGGCTGCCCCTCAACTTGGAATATCTTCATCTTTGCTAGCTGGAGTTGGCTAGCTTGCCTTCCTTTCTCATTTCAGTGGCTACAGCTACAAGCATACTAGTACTCACCAAAACTGAATAAAAGACTAAAGTTTGCACACAAGCATGATAGTTTTGCCATCATAAGCATTAACTTTAAAAACCCAAGACTCAATTTTGAGACTTTAAATCACTCCTCCACTGTCTAAGCTGGAAGACTTTGTGACTGTGGAATGCCTGTGTTTCGTTTCTTACACCCAGAAAAGAGTCTTGCACATCCCAGGCACCTGGTGAATAGTGATGGGCTGAATGACTTCTGGGAAGGCTTCAGAAAGACGATCACCTGACAAGATAAAGAAAGCCAAAAATTTCATCAGAAATTTCATCAAGGACTCAGGCAGTGTTGGAGTCTTAGTCAGTGTTCCATTGATGTGAAGAGACACATTTAAGTGGTGCTTGCTTACAGTCTCCCAGGTTTAATTCACTATCATCATGGTGGGAAGCATGGTGGCACACTGGCAGACATGGTAGCCGAGAATTTACATCTGAATCCACAGGCAGCAGGGAGAAAGAGCCACTGGGACTAGTCTAGGTTTTTTGAAACCTCAAAGGCTACCCCAAGTGATACACTTCCTCCAACAAGGCCATAACTCCTAATCCTTTCATGCAGTGTCACTCCCTAAGCACTAAGCATGTGAACCTATGGGAGTCATTCTCACTCCAGTCACCACAGTTGGTGTCCTGGTTTCCATGCCTGTTACCTACACTATGTACCCTCTTGCGGTTACATCAATCAACTCTTATTTGCCAAAATCTCCCCCTATGGAGGGAGTCAGGGGGAGATGTAAACGATATGTGCTGTCTCTTCATAAAGTCCCAACAAAAAAACAAAGTTTGATTCCACAACAGTTCACAACTTACTTACAGAGGAGTTATGGGTAGGAGCATGGCTGGCCCCAAAGTTTTGTACCCAACATGGATGATGGATCCCCCATGGCTGCTTAGATAGAAACCCATTTCAGTTTTCCCAACCTATGTACTCTAGAATCTACCAAAGACAGCAAGACCATGTGCAATTTGTATAACACTACATACAAAGCACTGGAAAGAGTGACTGGAATAGCAGGTGAAGATTCAAAGGCCCTCCCTACTCCCAACTTCTCCAGGGGAATGTTAATAGTCCGCAGACCTGCCATGATGATTCTTGTGAACAGACACAACTGATCTGCTGAAGATGGCTGCTGGTTTTGCTCTGAGGGGTAGATTGCACTGAACCACATATCCAGCACTGGCACACACTCATATCCAGCACTTGCGCACACTCTTCACCGAGTTCAGTATAGCACTCTATGATGAAATGCTGTGGCATAATGCCTTTAGACATGATGTCTTTGGACTGCTAGGAAGCCACCACTCATGGTAAGGACAGTTGACACTTTAAAAAGACTTAGATAGAAAAGGGTGAAATTTACAAGAACACACAGGCTATAGACTTGTAAGGTCTCCATGAATTGAGATATAGTTTGTAAACAGAGTGGGTTTCCTTCAGAGAATGAGTGGAAGACAACCACAGTAGGTGTACACTGAGGAGAAGGAGAAGATTCAGAGTGGGGCCCAAGTTCATCACTAGGATTGGGTCACAGCACCGCTAGTGCTAAAGGGGCTTAGGTTAAATATAAGCTAAGTTGGAAAGCCTAAGAGAGATAAGATGTTGGGATGACATTATGTTGTCTCAAAGATGTAGGGGAAAGGGTGGGGAGGGAAAACATTCCTTGGGGTCTTTATGAGGCTTCTGTGAGATTCAACTCAAGATTGGGAAGCTGACCATTACTACCGCCAGCCATTGCAGTTGAGATTGGCTTGTCACTGTGGCACAACCAAGCAAAATGTGATAGGCAGTGTATGCAAGATCCACTCACAGAAAGAATGGATGGAAAAGAGTGGTGCTGGCCAAAACTGGATGTCATGTTGTGGGCACAGATACTGAGAAGATGAATGTCTGATGTGTTGATGATCTGAAAAGCCTGAAGTTGCCTGACCCAAGAAGACATAGGAGACTGAAGATCTGGGCTCGGGCCAGATCATGCAGGGTCTTGTGGGTATTTTAAGAGTTTTATATTTAATCCTAAATGCATTTGGAAAAGCCAAGAGTCAACAAGATGATCTCCATGGAAGTGATAGTTTTACTTGGCAAGCTGTGAAGTAATCACAGATCTATTTCACATTAAAAATAAAATTTTGCAAGCCTGGAACACTGGGAGTCATTGTAACTTTTCATGCCTCAGTTTCTAGAACACTTATGTAAAGATATATTCTCCAGCATAACCATTACATCATTCTGACAGCTAGCATAATAATAAAAAAGCCTAATGAGATGATGCTTCCTGGATTTTATCACAAAGTTACATGAGAGTAAATTTTAAAGAAATAGCATGATAGAAAAGGCAGCCCCAAGTACCAAAATGATGTTTTGAAGACCCTATTTTAATGAGAAGCATTGCCTAGTCCAAAGAATTAGAAAAAAAAGACTCCCACAGAAACTGTGTCATTTCAAATTCTGCCCTTTTGGAGAATAGATGTTCATGTAGCTAGAGCTACTGACTGGCCTGAAAGGGGTCTTCCAGAGCTCTAATTATGTGAGCCTCTAGGAAAGCTCAAGATGTCATCTTTTAAGAGTCACAGGATCCGCACACGACAAATCCTCCCAGCATGGATACCTCTACAACTAATCCACTCTAAGCAAGTGTGTGTGTGTGTTTGTGTGTGTGTGTGTGTGTGTCCTCCTCCTCCTCCTCCTAATATTTCATTCCCATGAACATGGTCCCAGTTAGTCTCTTAATGCCCTGGCTCAGTCTTACTTTGCTAAGACACAGCTATGCCCAGACATATTTAGGATCCTGGACTGAGTCACAAGGCACTTTTTAAAACCAGTCTTTGGTTCACTAGCATGGTAGGTATAGTGCTTGTGACAGTCTAACACAACTACTGGACTAGAGTAATTCACCTTTAAACATATGCACCACTGCTTTCTCTTTTTGCTTTCCTAAATGCCAGTGATGTGTGCTTATATGAACCCCAACAGAGTACCATGGGACAGGAGACAAAAGATGACAACCAGCTGTTATTATATCACCGACAAGTTTTACTAAATGAGAGGTCAGTTGAATAATCAACCCAAAAATACATTCTCTGTTCACTGACGTGGAACCTCTCAAGCACCCCACAGTCAAAGAGTATGTCCACAGTGATCCATAAGCCATGCCAGACTACCCGGTGTCTCCCCTCATACCTGTGTTCATTGATCTCCTTTGGCCTGCCAACTTATGTCTCAATTCCTCACAATCCAATGCT
Source organism: Mesocricetus auratus (assembly GCF_017639785.1). NCBI lineage: Eukaryota > Metazoa > Chordata > Mammalia > Rodentia > Cricetidae > Mesocricetus > Mesocricetus auratus. Next base: position 35,543,866 of record NW_024429191.1, on the reverse strand, counting down.
GGACACAGACATTGTGAAATCATTAACTGGATAGCCATCCTCTGTAAACATCTCTCAAAGCACTGAATTCAGAGGGTTGCCACTAGGTTTACCTCATTAATTTGCCACCCTCTTATCATCAACAAATTTAGAAGTGGAGAAGAAAACAAGAACATGAGAGCTCCACCAAAATAATAGCATATTTCTCATAAATTTGAAATGGTAGGAGCAAGGGTCTTAAGACCAACCCCAAAGTGAGATTTCTAACATCTTCATACATCTCAATTATTACAGGGTCAGCTGTAAATTCACTATATAGTTCAGAGTGACCTTGAACTTCTGATTTTTCTTGCCTCTACCTCTGGAGTGCTAGTATTACATGTGTGTGTCACCATACTCAGCTCCAAATTACATATCACTAAGATGTTTCTCTTTGCTGTCTCAATGCAGGGTTAGATGGTTTTCTTTTCAGAGCTTGGAATCTAACAGGAAAACAAGATCAGAACATCTTCCCTGTTCATCACTAGGTTGTGGTTTACAAATCAGGGGCAGGTGATGGGTACCTGGGCTGTTCCATTTCCTAGATAACATAAATAGAGCAGCAATGTGCACAAATGAGCAGTTATCTCTATATAAACTCCTTTGTGTATACTCCTGAGTAGTGTAACTGTTGTATTTATTTCTAGCTCTTTGAGGAACTCTCACACTGATTTCCATAGTAAGCTGTACCAGTTTGCACCTTCATCAGCAGTGAACAAGTGTCACCCACCACCACCATGGCACACACACACAAATGCCAGCATTTTTGCCTTAAAAATATTTACTATTCTGGCTAGAGTAAGATGAAATATCTCAAAGCAGTTTTAATTTGCATTTCCCTAACAGCTATGGGTGTTGAGCATTTTTCAAATGGTTCTCAACCATTTGGAATGAATAGAAATAACCTCTTTCTAGTTGAATTTAAGGCCCACTCTACAAGTTGAAACCCATACCTGGCACCATGATCAGGGCCAGGAACCTGTGGCTAGACAGGTCACAGGCCCCAGGGGAGAACCTACTATTATTATTCTTCTAAGGGAGCATAGCATTAAACTGACTGCTAATGACTTATCCTTATACCCATAGATGTTTGCATCTTTCAAGCCTCATCAGAGCTTGTCTGTTTTCAATCGATGTAGACTAACACAGAGACCCATAACTAGTCAAGAGATGGAGAATAGGAAACTTTGTACTGCTCAGTTTTATTTTTATTTTATTTTATTTTATTTTGGTTTTTACGAGACAGGGTTTCTCTGTATTGTTTTGGAGGCTATCGGTCCAGCCCGGCCTTGAACTCACAGAGATCTGCCTGCTTCTGCCTCCCGAGTGCTGGGATTAAAGGCATGTGCCACCACCGCCCGGTTTACTGCTCAGTTTTAAATGGGGCATCTGTATCACATCACCTCCTCCCAAGGGCTCAGGGATCATTGCACAAGAGGAGGCAGAAAACCTGTAAGAGCCAGAAGCAGTTGTGTGACTGCAATGTTTTCTGGACAGTGGGCCAGTTACACATATGAACTCATAATGGTTGTGGCAGCATATGTAAGACCTGCACAAATCCAAACCATACCAAACCAAACCAAATCCCAGCACAGATAGATGAGGTGTGCACTGAGTCCCACCCGGAGCTACTAGCAATTGACAGCTAGGAAGACAAGAGTCAGTTGTCTTTAAGGGTGAAACCCCATCCCGAGGCCAACCACACTCCTAAGAATGTAGTGCATGACCACACACCTAGGAGTATATGGGCTACAAAAATTGTGTTTAATGGCTTGAGAAAAAGGAAAGAGAGTACACACATGGTAAGTAAAAGGGTATGGAACTTGGAGGAGTCGGAGATGAGTATGGTTAAAATACATTATATAAACTTCTCAAAACCTTTAATTTAAAGTGAGAAAAGACATACACATACATGCAAGCACTCATACACAATAAGTAAGAATAAGTCTTTAAGAAGTCAGGCAAACAACCAAAATTACAAGCCAGCAGCAGTGAAGGGAAATGGAAAACAACCTTCTCTTGTCGCCTGACACTGAACTGTGGCCCATGCTCCAAACCACTCCCTAGTCACCTATTCCTCCTCGTTCTCAGTGTCTATACCCTTAACCCAGACATCAGGACAAGAAATCTGGAAATCTGCTTCCCACCCTCTCCTCTCCTTCAACCCACATGTTCAGAGAATGACTGGGCCCTGGAGAGTTTTACCTGAGTTTTCCCTGGTGCCCCCTTTCCCTTTGTAACTCCACTGCTGTGCCATTGCTCAGCATTCAAAGCTCCCTGAGACACCTCTCTGCTCTCATAGAACACAGACAGCATGTGCAGACTCCAGACCCTCAGTGCTGTGACTTGACCTTGGAGAACTGACAACCTGAGTCCACTCTCTCACCATTACATGGACTCAGCAACAGAGCCTATTACATGGGCTACGCTGTGCCTTTGTCTCTATTGCTGTCATGAAATACTCTGACCAAAGACAACCAGAGGATGGGCAGGGTGTTATTTCAGCTTGCAATTCCAGGGTACAGGCCATCATTTTGGGAGAGTCAAACCAGGGGCTCAAGCTAGAAGGTACATGACACCCACAATATTCTTGAGGCTACTAAAGTGCCTTTAACTCCCATGCCAGGCTTCATCCAGGCTCACCTTTGGCTGAGTTAACTTGTCTTTAAGACATGTCCCCAAATTTGTAAGACACTAAAGAATTAGAAATGTATAATGAAATTTCTTTGTAGGGTGTGTGCAGGATCTCTGAAGATCTACCACTGTTCACTTCAAGTAGGTAGCCATTGGTCTTAGGATTCAGCAACTGAGGAAATGCTAAAAGTAATTAGCATCTGGTATGGCTCCAAATGATCTCTTTGCTCCTATCAATGGTTTTATGAAATTGACAACACTAGGTGCATCAGTACGGATGGCCTGCATTGCTTATTCCCTCATCCCATGACTCTAGTGTGGAGTCATTGCATCCACCCACCATGAACTTAAATAAATCTGCCTGTACTGTATGGTGATGCTGGAATCAAAGGCAAGTTGAATCTGCTGTTCCTTTTGCTTGAGGTGGGCCCTGGGCTCTGACAAGCTTGGGATTGGTATCATGGTCACTTTCAGCTATATATGGATCCTAGAAGGACTGTGAGCTAAGTGAACAGTCTGTGCCTTCAGCCTACTATTTTGCAGAGAGGAAATCTACACAGTATACTCAAGGGAGATAATTACCCATCCATGACAAGTGGGATCATTGTCACCTATGTTTCTCTGTCATTCACACTCCTTTTATGAACTGCTGTGCAGAGTTAAAATTTTTATAGTCTTTCAGAATTCACCTTTCTGTCTATGGTTTTCTTTAAGAACCCCAGATCAATAGAGATCTTCATACATTTGTTTCTGAGTGACCAAGATGTGCCTTCATCTGCTTTTCTCTCTTTTTTTCATCTTCTCATGAATGCTTTGCCAACTTCCAAACTCAATCACTCTGAGCCATCAACTCCTCTTCTGCTTTGCAAAGATCATGTCCCACTGCAGTATTCAGCAAAGCCAACAAACACCCACACCATTCCTGAGGTTCCTGTTGAGTCATAATCTTACTTTTAAAAAGTATTCTTGTAAGTTTTGTGTGTGTGTGTGTGTGTGTGTCTTCAAGTATTCGTGCATGCATGCCAATGGCTTCAAATGTCCCCAGAGATAGAGTGATAGACAGTTGTGAACTGCTTGCTGTGTGTTCCTGGAACAGAACTATGCTCCTCTGACCGGCTTCAAGAACAGTAAACACTCTCAACCATTGAGTGATCTCTTTATCTACTTTGTTAACTCTGCAGTGAACAGCCTGTCTGCCTTGAAGAACAGATCACCAAATAGCCCTTTTCGAGTCCAGACCCCTCAATGACACTTGTTCTTGCTCCGTTGTTTTGCAGTTCCTGGTGTTCATGGAGACTTCAGCTAGTGATACCCATGTGTCCCTAAAGACTCAAATGAGCCAGCCTGTCAGGTCTTGATTTCGCTCATATTGTCTCGTTAGCCTAGTCTCAAGGAGTTTTTTGACTCAGTTTCTCCACTTCCATAGCACTCAGACTAATTCCATCATCCTCTTTCACATGGTTTCATGAGCCAGGCTGGGAGAGGACCTTTCATTATTTAAAAAAATCTTTCCAAATTCCAGCAATTTGGAAGCAATATCATGTATAGTTGCCTGTATTAGTCACTATGAAACCCCAACTACATTCCAAATCATGGATTTCCCCTTCCTCTGTATTAAAAGTTTCGCCCAAGGAATAAATTTCATGACTTCTGCCTAGCTCTCTCCTTTCTCTCTGTCTTAATCTTTCTGTAGGTTCCAAGCTTGTTGATGCCAGGAAGGATTATTTAGCACAGATCTAATTTGCACTCTTTCTTTTGCATCCTGCCAGCTGTAAGAATCAGAATGCCAACACCGCAATCTCACTCTCCCTTTGTTCCATGATTCCTGCCAGATCAGCGGGTGTGCAGATGATGGTGCCCATGTGGTTTTTTTTTCCTATTGTAATGATTCCCTTAAGTGGGCAAGTTCTCTGAACAGACAGCTGAGCCTCAGCACATCAACCACAGTCAAGGCCACACAACTGTTGTCACAGCCAGCTTACTTTACTGCCTCCCCCCACCGCCAGTCACTCTCTCTCTCTCTCTCTCTCTCTCTCTCTCTCTCTCTCTCTCTCTCTCTCTCTCTCTCTCTCTCTCTCTCTGTCTCTGTCTCTCACTCCCCTATATCAGCTGTTTGTGGGCATCATCATGCTCACTTGGCAGACCCCATCCATCAAAGGAAGGGTACCACCTCATTCAGAAGGATATCCACTCCGAGATTCCCATCAAAGAACCTCCACTCTCAGATGACTTAGTTTTGTTTGCATGCCTTACCATTTACAGCAGGGAACATACAATAGTCACTACCACCACAGGGAAACACACCAACCAAAACCAAAGGGAAAAAAAGGTAGGACAGAATCCTAAAGGAAGGGTTACTTATAGACGCATGACAGATAAACTACCAAAAGGTTCATACCTTACATATGGAAGATTCCAGAAAAGCTGTATCAATGCAGATCTCTGCATAACTTACAGAGAGCTCTGTTAAAGAGTCTCCTTTCCCCAGAAATTGCTTAGGGCTCACATGACTTCAGTGAGCAGTAACAACTATCCCCTAATCTTTGTAAGATTCTTCAGTTGTATGAGTCTATTCTACCCTAGGAAGCAATATTTAAATCCAAAGTAAACAGACAACAATATCTCATCTGCATAATCTGTCCATCATGGGAAAAGGGAAGGTGAAGTTCTCCCTTTCCTGTAGGCCTCACACTATTTGCTATGTGTATTTGTTTGATTTCACATCAGGTGCATAAATATTAATAACAGCTGCATGTTCAACAAGTGGTCCTTATATCAATACTGATCTCACATCCACCCACACTCTGGCCCTCACTACTCACTTCCACAGCACCCTTCCAGATCACTAGCAGCCATTTTACTTTCAGGTCAACAGATCTAATGCTATTTATGTGCCGGGTAAGTACATACATGTGTGTGTACAGTTACCTATGAAGACCAGAAGTGGGCAGTGGATTCCCAGAATCTGGAGTTACAGATAGCTGTGATCCACCCAGTATGAATGCTGGGAACCAAACTTTGGTCCTCTAGAAGAGCAGCAAATGCTCTTAACTTCTGAGCCTGTAGTGATATATTATTTGTGATTTACTAAAGCTTGTCTGAGGATTCAGAAAAGCAAAGTCAGCCTCAAGCTATAGAGATCAGGCAGTGGTGATACACACCTTTAATCATAGGACTCAGGATTAAGAGACAAACAGATCTCTGTGAATACAAGGTCGCCCAGATCTATATAAGATTGAATAGGTCTAAAAGAGAATTATAGCTCACATCTTTCATCCCAGCAGTAGGGAGATATAAAAGACAGGAGCAAGTATTCAGTAGGAGGCATTCAATCTCCAGCCACACTGAAGAAAGTTTGCAGTCTGAGGCTTGGTGAGAACTCATGGAGACAGAACTAATCCTTTTAGTCTGAGGTAGAGGTAAGAAGCTAGTGGCCAGCTGCTTTGCTTCTCTGATCTTCAACTTGAAGTTTGAACCACAATATCAGTCTCTGGGTCATTTATTTTTCATGTTACAAGAGCCATTTTTCTACTCCATTAATATTTTGAGCTTCTAAAAACGAGCAAGAAAATGCAGAATCAAGGGGCTTTTCTCAGCTCTAGGTTTCAGTGTCACAGGCCTCAAATTCTTTTCTCTCCCAAGTTGGAAGCATGCCTATATCTGCAGTCTGCTGAAGTATGGTGCAGTGAACAGACCCAGGTACAGAACAGGCATCACCCTGAGGTGACCCAGAACCAATGACTTCAGAACCTTGCCTGGTGTCAGGTAGGCCCACCCAGTGCATCCTATTATACCAATCACTAGGTTTTAGAGCTGGAGGAACACCTGGGTCTCTGCTTCCCCGAAGGTCAGAAAGTTCTGTATTACCTGGACTCCAATGCTGATGGCAGAAGTAACATGAAGCCAACGGTCATGTTCTTTGGTCCTCGCCTCCTCCTGAGCCACAACCACTTGCTGAACGTCTCTCTTTCGTGGTGTTTATCAAAGTATTTTATTGTGTGACCATTTGCTCAAAATATGATTCTGTGGATTTTCCCTCTGCAGCCTGGAAATCTGTCTTAATTTATGTGTGCAACTTTCTTACAGATCACATGTAAGGGAGGCAGCTGAAAATCTGTGCCTTCTTTTCCATCTTACACTTACTCTCTGTGTTTTCTCTTTTCTCACAAAGTGGCTAAAATCTTCAGTAGCTAATGTGGAGAAGACAGCATCAGAGGACATCTGTGGAGTTCCAGTTTCAGGTGTGGAAACAGCTGCAGACAGGTGCATTAAATACCACGTTGGCTAGAGTTTGGTTTGATTTTCTAGTAGATATTTTAGAATGTATTAAGAAAATTCAGTTATAATTTGAAAATAAGTCTTATCTCATGGTTATCTGACTTTATCAATTTTTGCATCTTTGTGGATGATTTTTTTGTTTTCTTCTTTCTTCCATTAATGAAGGGAAATACATTGAGTTTTAAATGTAACTTTCAGGACTGAGGATTTGTATTTCTGGGTAAAGACATTTTCTACCAAGGCTAACAACCTGAATATGAAGGCTAAGACCCACCTCCTAGAAAAGAATCAACTCCTGTATGTTGTCCTTTGACTTACACACACACACACACACACACACACACACACACACACACACAAATATGTACATGCACAAGCTTACACACAAACACAGGTCCCAAATACCTATTCTGTTTAGGAGTTCATTAAGTTGTACAATCTTTATAATCTGTCCTGCATACAAAATATGTTAGGGCAATGGTGGCACAAACCTTTTGGCAGTAACCTGCCAATGCCTGATTTGGCTTAAAGCCTACTCCATAAGATAGAACCCATAGGTGACACTGCTAGAGTGACCAAGAACAAGAGACTAGATAGTCCAGACACCTAGTGCAAAAACCAAATATCACTGGTCTTTTAAAAGAAGGTAATGGTAAAATGACTCCTAATGATATTCTACTAATCTTACAGACCAGTGCCTTATTCAGCCATCATCAAAGAGGCTTTCTCCTGCAGCAGAAGGGAACAGATTCAGAGATCCCATTGCCAGACAGTATGCGGGAGGAGGGGGGGACAGACAGAGATAGGCACAGCTCAAAACGAGATGTCTCCATCAAATTGCTCATCCCAAAGCTCAGGTAACACCACGGAAGAGGAGGCAGAGGACTGGGGGATACCAAGCAGACAGAGGAGACCTCGTGAATGAAGGCCTCTAAAACAGTTAAGCTCATATGAACTCAAAGACTGAAGCAGCAATCAGGGGGCCTAAGCAGGTCTGCACCAGGTCCTCTGCATATACGGCAGCTCCCAGTTTAGTACTCTCATGGGACTCGTGAGTGTATAAATGAGTGGGTCTCTGATTCTTATGTCTTCTCTTGGGGCTCTTTTATTTTTCTCATCCAACTTTAATATGCTAGTTCTGTTTTATCATATTATATTTTATTTTGTTATGGTTCATTTTCATCTCATAGTAGCCTGTTCTTTTCTAATGAGAGACCAAAAGGAAATTGAACAAGATGGGAAAGAAGGTGGGGAGGAATTTGGAAGAGTAGAGTGAGGGAAAACTATTATATTGTATGAGGAAAAAATCTATGCTTAATGAAAGGGGGGAAGGCTGTATAGCCTTTAGGCCTGGTTAATTTCACTGTGTGAATTTTTTTTCATTTGCAACATCTTTTATAATAAAGTTTTAAGCTTTTAAATAAACAAAGTATAATAAAAATTTTAAGATAACTAACATTCATAAAAAGTGATATGATTATATTACCAGTTTCATATATCTTGATTCTAATAACTTAATCATAATTTAAGAACTTTATGCTTGTACTCATCAGAGTGACTAGCTAGTAAAAAATCTAGTTTCTTTTCAATGCCTTTATCAGTTCTTACATGCTTCTGGATAAAATATTCTTTGTTTCTTTTTAATTTTATTGAGAAATTAATGATAAGAATATACTCATGTATTTCAATCTTAAAAGATTAGTCTAGCAAAACATAAATTAATTGGGATATATATGCAGTCCTAGAACAGAAGATATTTGTAACCCAAGGATATGCTGAAGATCCGTCTCAAAATACAGTTTTTAAAGTCCCACAAATGAGTCACAGACAGCCTAAAACCTAAAAGGAAAATAAACAAAAGGGCTTATCAGGAACGTCACTGAAGAGGACATTCCCAAGGTCAATAAACTGAGACCAAGGTAGTTGGCATGAGATATTAGCAAAAGGAAATGAAGCTGAGCTTGGAGGCATGTGTCTGTAATCCCAGCACTGGCCAGGGTGCAGAAAGAGGAGTACATGCCATAGCAAGACCCTGCTTCAAAACAAATAATATCCACAGGGAGATGGTCTTCCATCTGCAGATTCAAGACCATTCCTATTATAATGATCCATGGAACTATAGAAGAAAGTTCTGAACGTTACACACAGCTATATAATGTGCTACATCGTGAGCACAAAAACTAAAGCACGAAGTATTTGACTGCCACATTTCAGAACATAAAACTGTAGCAGTCAAGACAGTGTGAAATTACCAGGAAAGGCGCATGGGCCAATGGGGAAGAGTACAGAGACTAGCAAATCCATATGGGTGCAACCTACTGTTGTAAGTGCATGCTCTGGAGAAAGCTCATCGGTAGGGAAAATGGATGCCTATGTGTAGAAGAGTAAAAACTACATGTTTGAACCAGATGAAACACTGAATCTATAAGCAAACAAACTCGAGCAGTCATGGAGTCATCAGAAAAGAACCTGTTTGAGTTAGCTTCAGTCATCAATTTACCATGCCAGAGTCAACTGAGGAAACCTCAGCTGAAAGATAGCCTAGATTAGATTATGCTGGGGGTGTGTCTGCAAGATGTCATCTTGATTGCTGACTATATAGGGAGCCCAGCCCACTGTCAGTGGCACAATCCCCTGGCAGGTAGACCAAAGATGTATAAAAATTTACCCCAGAAAATAAGTAAGCACCTTTTCTTCAAGTCTTCTGCTCTAAGTGCCTGAGATCCTTCCCTCCCTGAGTTCTCTTAGTGGAGAATTACTTATAACCAGAACATAAGCTGAAGCAAACCCTTTCCACCCCTACACTGCTGTTAGTCATAGTGTTTATCACAGCAAACTAAAAGTAAACTAGACAAAACCCAAAAAGCACAAGAGAAAACAAAAGCAAATTAGACAAATGGGATTGTGTCAAACTAAAAAAACTTCCACGCAGCATAGTAAACAATTAACATAGTGAAGAGGCAGTTTACAGAGTGAGAGAAAAAGCCTGTGCACTATACACCCGAAAAGAGGTTGCTATTCAAACTATATAAAAACAAACTCAATAACAAAATCTTACAAATCACTCAGTATCTGATAAAATGTTTTTCCAAAGACACACATGTGAGTAACCAACAGATACATGAAGAAAGAAAAGAATGTTCCATCACTACTTGCCACTTAGGAAATGCTAAGCAAAAGCACAAGGAGATACCACCTCATTCCAGTAAGTAGGGTGAACAACTAAACTACAATGGATGCTAGTGCTTACCAGGTTCTGGAGGAAAAGGAAGCCTTGATCAATGTTGGTAGGTGTGTACATTAGCCCATCAATTCTGGAAGACAGAAATGTAAAACTAGAGCTTTGCAGTGATGGCTCATCTTCCTTGTCCGGTTGGCTGGATTTGAATCTCCTATGAGGCACAACTCTAGGCAGGTCTGTTAAGGGTTTTCAGGAGAGGTAGACCTGAGGAAGGGAGACTCACCCTGAATGTGAATGTCACCATCCCACAGGCAGGACCTGAGCTGAATAAAGTGAAACAGGGGAAAAGAGGAAGCAAGCTGAACACCAGTGCCAATGCTTCCTGACTGCAGACAAAAAGTGAACTTCCTGTTGCTATGATAAAATGCTAATTAACACTAACGAAAACTAACTGGAGGAGGAAAGGGCCTATTTCATCATTGAGGGAGCCAAGGCATGAACTCAAGGTAGGAACCTGCAGGTAGGAATTGGAGTAGAGGTCGTAGAGAAATACTGGCTCACTCTCCATGGCTTGTGTAGCCTGCTTTCTTATACAATTCAAACCCACTTGATTAGGGTTTGCACCACCCACTGTGGGTTGGGTCCTCCTATATCAATTAACTAAAATATACTAAAATAATATTTGGAAAATTGTACTTCTGTCTTGTTAATGTGAAAAACTTGGAAAGTTATTCACTTACCAATTGAACCCCCTGAAATACAACAAACACAGCAAAGGTATAAGATTTACAACTGAAAAATATAAAACACAACCAAGAACTATTAAATAAACAGCGGCAAGCCATATCTACAAGTTTGAAGACGAGGTGTTATTAACATGGTAATTCTGCCCAAACTCTTCCTTAAAAACAATTTCTGTCAAAATACCAAAAGGCCTTTTTAGAATAAAACTTCACAGATTGACCCATGTAGAACGAACAGCATAGGAAATGCAGAATAAAACTGTTGGGGGGAAGTCCTGTGCATTTGTCAATAAAGCACTGCTGGCCAAGAGGGAATCAAGATAGGTGGAACTAGGAGTCCAGACGGACTCTGGAAAGGAGAAACACAGAGAATCAAGATGTAACACCATGGGGTAGGAAGCCTGGAACTATTCTCCGGTAAGAGAAATACTTAGACTAACAATTATGAGGTAATTACTTAAGTCAGAGCTAGCCAGTAAGAAACAAGCAAGGCCAATAGCTTCATAATTAATATAGCCTCCTGTGTGTTTATTTGGGACTGATGCGGCTGTGGAACCAGGCTGGTGGGAAGTCTTCTCTCAAAGAAAAAGCTTCTCTTTGCATCAAACCAGTGTAGAAAATGAATAAATTCCAATTGAATAGTTAACACTTTCTGATTCCAAAACTTAAATACACCGTCAATAAGGCAGTAGCATCTTGACATAGGGCAAGCAAACATCAAAAGGGCAAGAATAGATTAAAAATAAATATTCTGGTGTAGTGGTACAGTTGAATACCCACACACAAGCAATGAACACTGGTCTTTAAATCTCATCACACAGCCATCTCAAAATTTATCACAGGCCTCCACACAAGAACTGCATGTTCAGAACTATAGCACTAATGTCTGGAAAGGCCAGGTGGATTTTCTTCTCTGTTACTGTGATAAAACAACCAAAACCAAAAGCAATGGTTAGAAGGAATATTTGTCAGAGAGATGAGGCCATTGTGACAGTGAAGCAGGGAAGCTGGAACCAAAATCTGTGAGTTCACATCTGAAAACAAGCATGAAACGGAACAGAAAATATGGAAGGACATAAACACTCAAAGTTCACCCCAATGACATATGTCCACCTCCCAAAGATTCCATGAACTCTCTAGCAACATCACAAACTTTAGGACCAAGCATTCAAATTCCAGCACTTACAGAACCATTTCCCATTCAAACCATCACAACAGGAACAGTGGTGTACATCTGTAACCCCAGGACTTGGGAGGTGGGGGACAGGAGGAATGGGTGTTCCAGGCTACCCATGGCTATATTAAAAGTTTGAGGTCATCCTTGACTACCTGAGACTTTTGTCTCAAAACAAAATAAAACAAAAACTAGAAGAAGTATTTGGGGATCTTTTATTAGGCAGAGATTTCTCAGATATGACCACTATAAAGGTTTAGCTGTGAAAGAAAAAAAATAGACTTTTTTATTAAAGTATCATACCCTTCAAAATATGTACAATTGTATACATGAAAAGGAAAATCAGCAAGAAGGAGACTAACCATTGTTTTCAAGGTATTATCTGACAAACAAGATGTATCCATAATATATAAAAATCTCTTGTAACTAAACAACAAAATTATGTAGCTTGACAAAAGTTTAGAGTTAATAATGAGTACAAGAGCACACTAGCTACTAGCAAAGGACAAGTTACACCCAAAGGATACAGCTGTGCAAACCCATGTGGGTATAATCAGAGACTGATACCTGGTACCAAAGTTTAGCATGGATGGGATATGACCAAAATCCTCATCCATCCCTGCTAGGGATGTAAAATGACACTGTGGCTGTTTTAAACCCAATAGGGAAGTGGGAATTTCTAACCTGTTAAAACAGTGATTCTTAACCTGTGGATTTTCAACCCTTTGCTGGTTGAACAACTTTTCCACAGTAATCACATATCAGATATCATGCATATCAGATAAGTAGTAGCCAAACTTCAGTTATCAAGCGTCAATGAAATAATTTTATGGTGGGAGTCACCACAACATGAGAAACTGTATTAAAGTGTCACAGCATGATGAAGGTTGAGAACCACTGTGTAGAATGAATGCTTCCCACAGGACCCTGTGGTTACACCAAAGAATCTACCTTTAGATAAATGGAGACTGACACTGCTACAGATATGTGTAGAGTGTCCATTGCAAGCACTGTGGCCATGAGAGCCCAAATCTGTGTATGTTGATAAGTCAACAAAATTCATACCATGGGACATGATATGTCCATGTGTCATATAGTATGATCATCCTGATCCACAGGTTTTGGCTGAACTTATGAGAGAATCAGTCCAAAGAGAATACATACTACAGGGTTTTCATGTCATAAGGGTTAGAAAGGTGAAGAATCTTGCACACAGAGCCCATGCTGGCTATGATTGGGATGGGGAAAAGAAGAGGGGTTTGTAGCTCACAAGCCAAGGCAGCTTCTACCTGATAGAAGTGACCTGAAGTTTGATCATGGTGTTAGTGGCACACTTTGAATTTACTATTGCACAATAGCTAAGATTTATTTTATTAATTGCATCCCATAACATGAATTGTCTAATCATATATACCCACTCAAAGATATCAGAAGTAATTTATGATGAGAGGATCAGAGCCATGTTTTTCTAGAGAAAATGAGGACTGAGAGAAACAGAGGGAAGATCAGAAATGCTGACCATTATCCCTGGCATGATCTAGGTGCTAGGTATATGAGGGTATTCACTTGGAAAAGTCAAACCACTGACTTCAAATGTATGGAACAACCTCTAAGTATGTTATTACTTAATAGACACCTCACAAAGCAAAAATGGGGATCCTATTATGATTTAGCCCTTGAATTTCCTTAAACTTTGCATTGTATTTATTTGTTTTTTGTTGTTTTTCATTCAGACACATCCCATCCTGGGAGTAGTATTGACTTAATACAGGCATGTTTTTCCCCTTGCCAATTTCTGCATTGCAATTCCATATTTCTGTGGATGCAGAGAAAGGAAGGGACCTTCCTTTGGGAATGATGGAGATGGCCCCAGACTATGGTTCACAAGCTATGGATCCCATTATAATTTAATTTCTCTTGACCAAAAGCATCTTAGGGAAGAAAGGGTTTATTTGCTTACAATTCCAGGTGATAGCCTTTTGCTGAGGACAAGCCAAAGCAGGAACTCAAGCAGCTAGTCACATCTGCAGCCAAGAGCAGAGAGAAACCAATGAATCCCTAGGGAAGTATGCCACCCAACTCTGCCATCAATTAATAATCAAGACAGTCATCCAAAGAAATAGCCACAGGATATTTTGACCTAGACAATTCCTTAATTAAAGATCTCTGCTCAGTGATGGCAATTTGAAAGTTACAAACTAACCCTCTCAGACTCCCATTTGGTGTTGTTTGTGGGATCAAACATGTCTTGCATTCCCCCAATATTGCTGGCAAGATCCTATATGCTAGAAGTTAGTATGCTAATTTTACCCAAGTTATGAGGTTACTGTGAAGGTCAAATGAATTGATGTTCTTCAAGAGGCTATCTCACGTACTCGGTAGCATCCCAAGACACCGGTTATTATTATTATTAACAGCAGCAAGTTAGAAAAAGTAACTCAAGGTTCACATTCATACAACAAGGGCATCTGTTCCACTATGTTCATAGCAGCATTATTTGTAATAGCCAGAACTTGGAAGCAACCTAGATGCCCCTCAACAGAAGAGTGGATAGAAAAAATGTGGTACATTTGCACAATGGAATACTATTCAGCAGAAAAAAACAATGGAATTCTGAAATTTGCAGGCAACTGGATGGCACTAGAAGAAACCATCCTGAGTTTGGTAACCCTGTAACAAAAAAGAGAAACATGGCATGTACTCTCTCATATATGGATTTTAGACATAGATCTGAGGAGTGCCAGCCTACAATCCCATGGCCAGAGAGTCTGGGAAACAGAACCTTCATTCAGTGGCTGATGGAAGCAGAGGCAGACTCCTACGGCTAAACACTGAGCTGAACTCAAGGAATCCAGTGACAGAGAGGATGGACTGATGAGCACAGGGGTTAAGACTGGGCTGGTTTCACCCCAAGAAACAGCTGACCTGACAAGGGTTAGCTCTTGAATCCCAGACTGATGGCTGGGAATCCAGCATGGGACTGATCAAGATCCCCTGAATGTGGGTGTCAGTGAGGAGGCCTAGGTAATCTATTGGGCCCTAGGCAGCAGATCAGTATTTATCCCATGCACACAAATGGACTTTGGGTGCCCATCCAACAATGAGAGATGCACTCTCACCCTGGACTCTTGGGGGAGGGTCTAGGCCCTGCCCTGGATGAAATGACAGACTATGGACACCCCCATGGAGGGCCTCACCCTCCCTGGTGAAATGAGGGGATATTGGAGGGGTTGGTAGGAGGGCATGGAAGGGGGGGAGGGAGAGGAACCTGGAATTGACATGTGAAGCAACCTTGTTTCTAATTTAAATTTAAATTTAAAAAAAGAAAGAAAAAGTAACTCACTTCTGGTGGTGCAGCTTTTAAAATTGAGGTTTTAATGAGTTCCTTGAAAACTGTGTTATCAACAAATACTCGTGTCCTTCCACTTGGACATGGATTCCCTAATAATCTGTGTGGCAAGATTGTTTTGGAGACCATCCCAGTATCAACACAGCTCTGCAAAGGAGATGAGTTACACAAGGATATTCTCAGCATCATTTCCATCCCTGCTCATACCGTGGTAGATGATGCCCAGCAGTCTTTCGCAGTCACATTTCCACGCCCGAGGGGAAATGGAAAGGTTGAAGTAAGACCACATTTCCTTGTAGCACTCACTAGGTACATTAAGGGTTAAAGAAGTAGGATTTGAGACTCAGATTCTTCTCATGGAAGGGTCTGGCATGCCATCCTAGGGAGTGTGCCCTTCTCTGAGAAACAAAATATTGACTATGGCAATAACCAGCACTGTTACTAGAGTCCAAACATCCTTGTAAGTAATCTACTCACATTTCTCCTAATGATTACCTATAAAGATTGTACGTACATGTGAGTAGTGTATTCATGTATCTACATGAATGTGTATGGGTGTTCACACAGGTAAAGCAAATATATCATTGTCTTTTATCAGATCTCCATCTTATTTTTTAAAGACATGCTCTTTTCCTAAATCTGGAGCTCACCAATTCAGCAAAACCAGCTGAGCCGCAGGGATGTCCCAGTCTCCACCTACACAGCACCCGGATTGCAACCACAACCACCACCACTCCCTGCTTCTTTTATGGGTCCTGAGGGCTTGCACTCAGGTCTGCCGGCTTTCATGACAAGCACTGTAATAACCGAGCCTCCGCACAACTGCACAATGTGTAGATAAGATCATGTCCATCCTGCTCACCTGATCTGCTTGTGCCTCTAATACATCCACGGTCTAGCTGTGCTTCTCTCTGCTGGAACCCCATTCCCAGAGACTGGTTTTACTGAACCCCCAGGTGACACCTCTACAGAAGGAGGCCTTTGTTGACCAATGTCAATGGAAGACACAAAGCAGTCGAGTCCCTTGCCAAAGACACAGACAAAACAGTAATTTCAATCTAAGACCCAATCCAAGATAGGGGTCAGAAGAAAATGGCATTCGGGGCATCTGAGCAAGGCTCTATCTTTATCCTAAGGACACAATTTAAATTGAAAGTTCTGTTTTGAACTGAAGCAAAAATCTTTCCTGGCTCAGTTAGATTTCTGGTGAATCCAGAAAGAAACTAAAATGCATAAAATTAAGTAACACTGTACTTCAAAGTGAAAGAACAGAGAAAGGATTAAAGGGGAGGGTAACATCTCAAACTTCCTCTAGGAAAGTTTCACTAGAGATTTTCGTTACAATGTTGACCTAACATCAACCAATGGAGGCAGTGGGGTTGGAACCAACATACTGTCCAGAAGTGAGTGGGGGATGGGGGTGAAGTTAAGGTCCCCTAGGAAATAGCAATTCCCTGTTGAAATTTCCCAAGGCCAAGGTCACCCAGCTGAGATGACTGCTAATTGAGTCTGGGCAGTCCAGGCAAAAAGCCAGAACAGACCCAGTGCTGCAATGGGTCAGCCATTGATTAGAATTTTGGCTCTTGATTAAATGTCAGCAAATGATTAAATGATTGTTCCACCTAACTTTCTAGAAGATATCCCAGTTCAGCACACTAAACTGTAACCATGGAATGTCATAACGCTTCCTATTGGCATTTGGATCACTTCAAAGCAGGCTCCACAACTCATAGTCCCCATCCTCTCTGTTCTCTGCAATGTCAGTCTTCAGTTACTAGGGACTGATAAGTGAGTGGCCACCTTCATTGGCTAAGGACTGTTCAGTTAACCTAGTTTACTTAGCTAGTTTAAGAGCCTTTAGATCTGTGTATGATGACGTCAGTTTTCATTGTCAACTTTACTAGATTTCAAATTGTGCAGGTCTCTCTGTGAGGGTTTCCAGAGAGACATAACTGAGCAAGGGTGCCTATAGATACCCTATAGATATCCCATGGACCAGGAGCCTGGTCTAAAGAAGTGAACTGAGAGCCAGCTTCTCTGTCTCTCTCTCTCTCTGTCTCTCTCTCTCTCTGTCTCTCTCTCTCTCTCTCTCTCTCTCTGTCTCTCTGTCTGCTTTTTGACTGTGCATACAACGTGAGTGGCTGTCTCAAGCTCCTGCTGCATGCCTTCTCTGCCATGATGCACTGTTTTGCCCTCAACTGTGAGCCTGGAACAACCTACTCCTTTCTTGGCTTGGCTTTAGGCTTTTGGTCATCGTGGTGAGGAAAGCAGCATACACAGTGCTTTGAGGATGATAAAGCATGATCCAGATCCTGAGTAGTTAGGCAGACACACAGATCCGACCATCCAGCAGCCAGTGACCACCATGTCACTTCATTGCACTGGGCCTGGCATCCTGCTTCTCAGGGCTTTAGTTGAAAAAGGAAAACAGTTACTGTGTAACTAGTGGACTTATTGAATTATTGAGTAAACATTTGTAGACAAACACTATTTTAAAAGACTACTGGAGTGTGGCTTTGGCGGAGCAAGCCCAAAATCTAAGCTACTCAGGAGGCTAGGACAAGAAGAAGGTGAGTTCAAGGCCAAATTGGCCACTTAGAAACATTCAATTTCAAAGTAAAGAAAAAAAGTTAAGAGAGGGCTTGGGATTCAGGTCAGCAGTAAACACTGGCCTAATATGCAAAAAGATCTGTGTGATGGAAGCAGATGCCGAAAATCACAACTATCCATTGGGCCAAGTACCATCAAAGTGAGGGAGGAGCAAAAATATGAACAAAGGAATCAAGATCATGATGGGGAAACCCACAGAATCACCTGACCCAAGCTAGAGAGATCACTGACTCTGGTCTGACAAATGGAGAACCTGCATAAAACCGAACTAGACTCCCTTAATATAGGTGACAATGGTGTGAGTGAGACAATATATGAGACCATTGGCAGTGGGTTCAAGATCTAGCTCTAATGTACAAACTGACTTAGTGGAGCCCATTCTATATGGAGAGATACCATGCCCAGCCTAGACACAGGGGTGTGGGGGCAGAGAGGTGCCTTGATCCTGCCTCAACTAGATGATAGGACAGACTTAGTGGACTTCCAATGGGAGGCCTTACCCTCTCTGTGGAGCAGATAGGAGAAGGAAGTGGGAGGAAAGGAAGGAGGAGGAACTGGGATTGGAATGTAAATAATAAAAAAACAATCTGTGTATTAGTCAGGCTCCCCTAGAGGAATAGAATTGATAGAATGACTTCATATATCTCAACTGTAATAATAAATAACAAATATTCAATATATATGGGATTTATTAACATATTTATAGGCTGTAGTCCAGCTAGTTCAACAATGACACTCTACCAACAGAAAGTTGAAGAATCCAGTAGTCATTCAGCCCATGAGGCTGGATGTCTCAGCTGGTCTTCAGGATATACTAGAATCCCAAAGAAATAGCTCTAATTCCAGTGAAGGAATGGACTTGCTAGCGAGAGTGACAGCAAACATGCAAAAAGCCAAATTTTCCCTTTTCCATCTCCTTTATACAGGCTGCCCCCAGAAGGTGTAGCCTAGATTGAAGGTGAGTGTTCCCACCTCAAAAGATCCAGATCAAAAGCCAGTCTTCCCACTTCAAATTATTTAACTAAGAAAGGTGTGTCACAGGTATACCCAGTCACTTGGGTTTTAGTTCATTCCAGAGGTCACCAAGATGACAGCCAAGAATAGCCATCACAATCTGGGTTCAAGCTAGCACTGAGAAAAGAGGGAGAAGGAGCAGGAGGAGGGGTGGGGGGGTAGAAGAAAAGATAAGAAGAGAAAGGAGCAGGGAAGAGGGAGGAGAGAAGGAGGCAGAGTAGGAAGAGCAGAAGGAAGAGAGAATGACTGTAGGTATGGCCTTCCTGCCATAGTTTAACCTCTTTACAAGGTGTGGCTATAAAGATCTTCATTCCACTCCTAGGAGTTCATATAAAGCCTAGTCACTGAAAGTGGCCCTAAGTCCACTGAGACATCACATTTTATCTTTGGAAGTGTGGTCTTTGCCAACTGTTGGAGATTCCCTGGAAAGAATAAATTACTGAGCTGCTCTGCCAGGAACCATTTTGAACACATCACACAAATTAGTTTGACACTCCCATCAACCTGTGTGTTTGCTGCTGGGTGTGGCAGATGCAGCAGGCAACTTGAAGCAGGCTGTCGCCTGACTCCAGAGAGAGGCATCGTACTACCCTTTGCACACAGGTCATTTCCACTCAACTCCTCAAGGTTATTGCTCCAGCAATAGTATGCAACTGCTAAATGATGCCAAGTTTTCCTAACTGGGTGCTTAACTCTCAGAACATAAACATTCCTTCATATTACAAAGTGAATAGAATCAGTAACAGAAGAACTCACCTTATTTTCCTCTTCAGCTAACTCTGCACCTCTCTGGTCTTTCTAAATGTGTAGCTCCTGAAAGGACTTTCTAGGACATTCTCTCTTCCTAGGGCTTGTAGTGCTGTTCCCTGTGAATTGGCACATTTGCTTCTTCCGTGGATGAGGCTTGGGAAGCTTAGGAAATTCACAAGATACATGGTTAGCCGCTCCCTGTGGAAAGCTTATTGCTGGCTATAAGGTGACTCTTCAGTGGAGCTGCCTACAAGTTAGTCAGGGAACACCAGGCCTGCAGCTTTCATGAGTTGTCTATCACTCACACTGGGTGAGGATTTTAATCAGTGCAGCAGGGTTAGTTATCCATGCACCTGTCAGTAACCGCTTACCCATTTTCCTGAAAGGAACTCCAATGAATTCATCTGTTCGCCAAGATTGACTTGTGGAGTCATTTCTTTGGTCCACTATTGGTTCCCTATCTGTGGTAAACAGATGTGTATTAACACAATCCTGGTCTTCTTCTAGCCCACTTGAGCCAACTTGAGTCCAATCCTCATAACAGAGTGTTCCTTTGGAAGGCCACTGCTGCTCAGCCTATACTGGGAAACATCCTGACATGTGCTCTCTCATGTGACCTGACCAGCAGCTGGATATAGTCAACCAGGTCCTCCTGATAGGTGTTACTCATTCGACTTCAAGGACTCCCAGACTCTCCTGGGCTCTCCCTCAATTCCCTCTGTGGTTGCTGCTGTGACCTCACCTAATGCTAACATAAGCTAAGGCCCACCCCCTACTCCCTTTCCTTCAATTCCTATACTCATCCTCTTGCCCATCTCTTTTACTTTTTTATGTGCAAACCCTCTCTACACTGACATTCATCTCTTGTCTGAAACCATACCCAGTTTAAATAACCTCAAGTCTTAAAATGCAGGCATGCTATCCTCTCTCTGTGTCTCTCTGTGTCTCTCTGTCTCTCTCTCTGTCTCTGTCTCTCTCTCTCTCTCTCACACACACACACACACACACACACACACACACACACACACACCTGTTTATCCTCCTTTCCTTTCTCTTTCATTCTAATGGCCTCAGGGCAGATCTCCTGCTACAGCTCACAGTGATTTCAATATGCTGTGAACAGAGGAGTCCAGAGCAAGAGATTAAAGACATTCTAGCCTAGAAAAGGGAGCTCTGATTCACTGATGTTGGGAAATTAAATTACTTGGGTTTAAGCCCTACCTCACAAGAGAAAGCACATAGCTGAATATTTGTTCAAGAACCCATGATTAGGAACACCAGGTCCCATGGGTGAACCTAACATTCTTATTTTGCTAAATGGGCATAGTATCAAGATTCCCTCTAAGTTTGTCTCCCTCTACCTGTAGCTTGGCACAGCCCTCTGACCTCAGCCAAATAAGTGTTTGTGGAATGCTCAACCACAAAAGAGACATCCATGTCACACTTCCTCCCCTCAAGGCTGAGGGACCATCTTAAAAAGGACATCAGAAAGGTTATAAGGGTCACAGGTCAGAGGTCAGAGGTCAGGAAGAACGGCAGTGGTGGTAAGACTGCTAAACTCAGACTCACTGAAGCTGGACTTGGCTGCAAAAGGTAATCCAAACAGCATTGCAGCATGAAGGAGGGAGGGGCTCCTCTCCTTGAAGAGGAGCTGCTGCCAGTACAGGTTTCCAGGGGAGGGAGCGTCTATTTTCTTTAAGGATATAATCTCTAGTAGTTGAACCATGATCCAGTAGATGGTCCCACACCCATGAGTGTATGTATAACAGAAATGGAATCTGTGTCTTATTAGGAAAAAGAGGTCAATGAGTTGGAAGGGGAGGTTGGAAGGAACTAGGGAAATGAGTGAGGTTTCAATATGATCAAAATGCATTATATGCATTATGAAATTTTCAAAAATTAATAAAAATATTCAAATAAAAATGATGTATTGTGGAAGAAAAATTAATGCTATGGAGGTTCCTAAATAAACTAACGAAAGAAATAAAGAGCCTTAAAATCACAATTGTCCTGCCTCCAGGACATCCCAAAGGGAATTAATCAGTACATCAAAGAGACACCTGCATCCCTATGTTTATTGCAGTACTGTTCACAGTTGCCAAGCAACGCATCCACTGATGGGTGAATAGATGAAGAAGATGTAGTTTATGTATACAAGAGAATTCTGCTCAACTACCAAAATTGGCATTTGTGGCAACACGCCTGAAATAACAGACAGAATTAAGGAAAGAAACTAAACAAATACTGTATATTATCAGTAATATGTAAACGTTAAAATGTGTTTGTTCTATTGTAGAGTGTGGGAAAGGGTAACTGGAGGCTGAGGAATTGTAGTGGAGAAAGACTGAGGGAGGATCCATAGAGAGTACTAATCTACAGCAGTCAGGAAGAATGAGTTCTATGGTCCTGAAGCATGATGGATGTGTGAGTGACGGGAGTACATTGAGTTGTTTGTAAACAACTAAAGAGGTGGAGGAAAGGCCCCAAATCCATCATTTCATGTTGACTATATACATTGAAGCACCACACTGTGCACTGTAAGTATGTGTGAACCCTGTGAGTCAGTTCAAATGATGAGAGGAAGGAGGGAAGACAGCAATAGAGGCAGACAGGGACCCCAAACCTAGGAAGTAGGAGGGAGCCTGGGATGTCAGCTCAGAGAAAGGATTAGATCTAAGAACTGAGCCATCCAGCTTCACCTGCTCCATGTTCCAACACACAGAAGCAGTCCATCTCTTCTGTTCAATCGCCAGTGTGCAGAATAGAAAGTTCAGAGCATCGAGCTCTTACTGCCCATAGCCATGAACACTCCAGCACTAGGGCATTCCTACCATCTTTTTATTGTAAGATTATATCGATGTAATGACACCAGTGCCCTTTGTAGTTATCTTGTTATTGTTTCTCTCCTTTATAAAAAGAAATGAAAACTTCCATTTATCAACTGGTTTAAAATCAGAATAGCCTCCACTTGATCAGCTAGATAAGGGAAAAAAGAAATGTCACTTTCAATGGGTAAGGCTGCTGCTATATTAAAATAAGGGACTTGAGTTGAGATGGCCAAAGGACACAAAATTCTAGTAAGGTGGGAAGAATGAATTCAAAACATCTACTGTACATCATGATAACTATAATTAAAACATAAATTTATGTTTGCCAATCAAAAAGAACTGTTATTTTTTGAGACGGGGTTTTACCATGTGGCCCTGGTTGTCTGATAACTTATTACCTAGACCAGTCTGGCTCTGAACTCAGAGACCCACCTGCTTCTGCCTCTCAAGTGCTAGGATTAAAGGCCTTGGCACAAAATATTCTTTAAACTGTGTTTAAAATGAAGTGAGACATGTAAACACACAAACCTAGCGTAATCACAATACACAGGGAATCTCACTGCTCACAAGGAATCATGAAACACCAAGTATGTAATATGCAACAAAATACAGGCAGCATTTTAAGCACATGTGAACAGTCAGGAAGCTGACTTTGCAGCAAATCTAAAACAGAAGCTCCCAGGTCTCAATTGACACCAAGGGTACTCATTGCCTGAAGGCAGTGCCTTCACTTAAAATAGTGTGTTTGGGGAATTGGCTAGGTAATTACTGCATTTTTTCCTTCTGACACCTTTTCAAGCCCTCCCTAAAGCTTTGAAAATAGAATAAAGGCAATCATGTCACCTGTGAGGCATAATTCCGGCCGTTCTTAACCTTGGCCATAAGACCTGCTTTGATGCAGTGAATAGCAGTCAGTGGTGAGTCAAAGGGCAGAGCAAGAGGTGCTCAGCACTAAATGGGACATGCATGTCAAAGCCCACCACCAAGGCTAACGGCATATTGTAGAAGAGGAGGGAGAAACAGTCTAAGAGCTGGGTGATGGAAGGATTACTGTGAAAGTGCTTCTGGACAAGAGATGCTGTTGCACCCATCGACTCACAGAATTTGGGGTTACCTGCATAAGACCTATGCAAGGTGAAGGCAAACAAAATATTGGAAAAGACAGGAAAGATGGTCTCTATGCCCCATCCCTTACTGAGAAGCTATTGGGGTAGGAGAAAGAGTATTTTTTTATTTATTTGAAGACATGGTCACTAATAGGATTCCCAAGCTCCAGTGAATGCCCCACACCTATGCACATATGGACATCATTAACTGGAAAAATGTGTGTGTGTGTGTGTGTGTGTGTGTGTGTGTGTGTGTGTGTGTGTGTGTGTGTGTGTGTAAAATCAAAGACATGACAGGTAGTTGGGACCAGTCTGTATTAGGAGATATGGGGAGCTGGAGGTGAACCCTTGAGGTCAAAACAGCAAATGTCAAAGGAGCTCCTACAGTGTTAGACACTTTTTGGAAAATGATAAAAAGCTCGGAGTAGTGTCTAGCTATGGTTAGGATCCAGAGCTGAGTGACCAGCTTTCACTTAAGAACTGGATGAGGAAATGAGGCCAGATGATGAGACACTGAGCCATTCTGATATGGATGGCTTTTGGAGAAGGGAAATGGGTTGACTTAAATCATTTCATATTCCACTTCTCTGGGAATCACTGCCTGCTATCTCTACAGCCATGCTGGTAGTTATCTGACTTTGACATGAGACCTATTTTATGGGAAAGATTTGGGGAGGTTGAATACTTCTCCTAACAGAACGGATACCAAACTTTTATCTTGGTATAAAAATATTGTCTATCAAGATGAAAAAGTCATTTTGATTGGAATCATGTGAGCTTGAGAAATTCTCTCTCTCCCCCTCTCTCCCTCTCTCTCCCTCTTCTTATCCCTCACCCTCTCTCTTTGTCTGTCTGTGTGTCCTGTGTGTCCTGGATGTGAGTGGGTGCTGGAAAGTTGTGTGGCATGAAGATCAGAACAATATCATATAACTGAGACTGTGGGGAGCAAAAACTCAGAACTCAACTCTGGGCGGTCTATTCCAGTGTCATTCTTCAGGGAGGACAAAGTACCATAGAGAAAGTTTTTTCAGAGGAAAATGATCTTAAAAGTCCATGCTGTGTAGCTGAACAGCCTCAGGGTATTTCACCATAGAGAGGATTCTGGAGTCTATGCTACCTGCCTTGAATCCAATGAGGGACCATTTCCTCGGGGAAAGATTTGTTAGGCTCCTTCCACCAACAAGAGTTGGATTTCTGGATACACAAGGAGCAGAGATGTTTTCTTCTTTGTGTTGAATTTAAATAGAACAGTTCATGCCACCTAAATCCATGGGAAAATAAACAGCCTGGAGAGGTAGCAAAGCCTGTCCCTGCCTCCCAGTACAGCAGCAGACAGAGGGACTGTTTGGGGCACAGGAGCACTGGGTGAGGATTAGATTCAATTACTCTGACTGCTCTTCTGGGAGCATCTTCAGGACCTTGATGCAATCCCTTGTGATTCTGACATTTTGAGGTAAGCTCATAAGACAAAGCTTTTAAAAATCATCTAGTCTGGTAGTCTTCTAACTAAAAAGTTAAGAAATGCAACCCTACTGCCCCTGGGTTATGTATGGTGGCCTCATTTTAAGGTCAACAACTTCATTATTCTGTCTGTGTAGAATGCCAAGGACATTGTGCATGGTTCTAAGTTATTTTTCAGAATAAATGTAATAAAGTGTTTTCTTCTCAAATGAAATAACATGCCTTCCAGGGCTGCAGCCAGCTTCTGAATTTTCTAAACTATACTTGGAGTAAATTCACTACAAGTTCAGCATTCAGGATAGGCTAACCAGCGCCAACTGTTTCAAAACTGTGAACTGTTCTTACTTTTGAGATTTAAAAAAAATCACCTCCACTCCATAGGTCATAAAACCAAAGCTTAGAGAAGTTAAACAACTTGGCAGATGTCTCTCAGCTTGTAGAGTGACACAGATATGTTGGTTTCATATCTGAGAGACTAGAGAATGAGTGACTTCGTGACCCACCTGATATAAAAGGCAACAGCAGCCATGCCTTTAACTGGAGCTAAGAACTTTATTCACAATAACTTGGCAAAACCTCAAGAACCAGGAAATCAACAGGCTAACACAATAGTGCCTGATGCCTTGAGAAGGAGCCCCTCAGAAGGACACACAGATATTCCTGGTAGGGCTGGGAAGATAGCAAGTCAATAAAGTTCTTAAGTTGAAAGTGTGAGCGCCTGAGATCTGTTCTCTAGAACCCATGCAAAGAGACAGATATGGTAGCATACCCTTGTAATCCCAAAGATGGCAAGACAGGAGTCGAGGACAAGAGGATGCCTGTAAGCTTGCTGGCTATCTAGTCTAGTCTACTGAGTAAGTTCAGGCAAGTGAAAGATTGTAGCTGAAACAAAAATGTAAACATACCCGAGTAATGACACTTGAAGTTGTCCTCTGAGCCCTATCTACTTGTATGTACACATGTACAGGTACATAATACATATATCTGCATGAACACGTGTACACATACACTGGTGTACTCATCCCTACACAAACATGTACAAATACTTCAACATAAACATACACAAATACGTAGGTACAGACATGCACACACAAACATGTACACAAATGAGTGCACAAACACACACACACGCGCGCGCACACACATAAACACAAAAGGAGGTCTCACTGGTTTAAATAATATCAGAAGTAGTAGTAACAGTAGTAGTAGTATATGTAACATTAGTAGTCCCTGTGTAAAGGATATGCTATTCTTGTTTGTCAATTTACTAATTGAATTAACTAAAACTCTAAAGTGAGGCACAACTGTGAGGATTTTTGCTTAATTTGAAGTACAAAGATACACTTCTAATCTGGATTTGAAGTATGGGACCATAGACCTTTAATCTAGATCTTTAGCGGTAAGAAGACCCTCCTCTAATCTGGGTCATGCCTTCTGCTGGAATCCTGTGTAAGGATATGAAAGAAGGAAGGTTTTGCTGTTTGCCTGCTTGATTTCACCTCATCAGTAAGTCCTTCCTTTACTGGCATTAGAGCCTACATCTTTAGGATTCCAGTCTACACTGAAGACCAGCCAAGACACCAAGCCTCACAAACAGAAATTACTGGATTCTTGGACCTTCCACTCATGGGAAACCATTGTTGGATTAACTGGACCATGGCCAGTAAGTCATTCTAACAATCCTCTTTATATACACACATATACACACACACATACACATCTACATATATATATATATATAGAGAGAGAGATTTATTCTATAAGTTCTATCACTCTAGAGAACCCTGAATAATACAGCATATATACGTGAGTACATGCCTGTATATATGTATGTATATGTGTATATGTATGTATGTAAGTATGTATTTGAAACAAAGCCTCACTATGTTTCCCAGGATGGTTTTAAACTCTCAATCCTCTCGCCTCAGCCTCCCAGTGTAGGAATTACTTCTGTGCAAATTCTTTACTGAGAATTGTGAAACTTACATCTATCTATAAACCTGCACCACCTGAGGAGGATGTTTCAGGATGGAAGTGCAGAGTTGGGGGAATGTCATTAAAGTAGAAGCAGATCCACTTTAGGCATAACTGCCTGCCTGCCTCCCACATATCAGTGAGGAAACTGTGGTTTTATTGACTTTGTGTACTTCCAGAATGATGATGCTGTCCCATGTGGCCCAGCAAACCATCACCTTTCCCTAGATCCAGGCCTTTTGGCTTATTTATTTGTTAACTGGGTGATTTAATATACCCCTTTACTACACACACTAACAGATCATTATCTGGGTGATTTCTTTCTCTAGTTACAGCACTTTATTTCTTTCCTTATTATTCTGTTCAAAATTGACTTTACTGCCGTCAGTGTACCAACCACCCCTTCCATCAAGGCACTAGAGGACACTTCCTCTTCAGTATCTCAGGAGTCCACAGTTCAGTCACTCCATGAGATTTCCTTGAAATTTCCTGGAGATTTGTGTTCACAGGCTGCTTATTCACTGCAAGACAGAGGGGACATTATCCTTACAGAACAAGCCCAAGCAAGCTAGAGGGTTACGAAAAAGAGACTTTGATTGACCTTCAAAGAGAAAACTGGTGATATGGTTTTCCAGTCTCTGAGACTGGAGATCTCCCTGATGAACATAGCATGGCCGGTATGCCCTACCTCTTTCCTTTATTGGACAGGGTCACAGAATGAAAACTGTGCCAGAGAGGGAGCTGTGTGAACATGGAGGTGTGTCACTTCCTTATAGCCTCATATCTTGGTTTGAAAGAAATGACAGGGGTGGCATGCAAATAGACAAACAGGCCTGGGCATGGTGCCTCCCGATGTTACCTTCTCCCTGGGTCCAGCTCTTAATATCTAAAGTCCCAATCCAATACATTTTGCCTTAGAATAGTAAGTTAGCTGTTTTAACTACCCAGTTTCCAAAGGATGAAATGGAGGCATGAGCCTCAGGAGACCTTTGCAACCTCATCCAAAAGCTTGGTCCACAAACTCCATCCTCTGCATTTACTCAGAAAACCCAATTTCTCTCAACACAAATACACACACACACACACACACACACACTCATGTGTGCAAATGTGTGCGTGTATTTATTTATGCATACAAATTCATGAGCTCATACACATACACACATATACACCTGCGTAAATACACACTCATACATATAAACATATACCCACATGTGCACAACCAAGCATAGTTTAGAAAACATCTATAATGGATGCTGAGGCAGGAAGGTTGTAAGCTCAGGGCTACCCTAAGCTACATAGTGAATTCTTCGCCAGCCTGAGAAACATAGAGAGACACTGTTTCTAAACAAAGAGACAACACAAACTCCAAGACCATGGACTCAGGGAGTCTAGCATGTGATGCCTGGGACTCCTAATGTGCCTGACGACAGATCCAGGGTGGATCACAGTGAGGCAAACACCATGAAAGGCATTCTCAAGTGTCACATAATATAAAAGAAATGAAAAGGGTAAAAGACTATTGTTGGGACCGCAAACAGACTCTGTTCAGATCTGGAATCACAAATACCCCTGGCTGGTAGGGAAAGCTTGGATCCCTGCCTACCAAGACAGAAATTTAATTAGAGAAATAGAAACAGACAGCTGAGGTCATAGATAGGAGGCATGTAATGAAGAAAGCTGAGGAGTTACAGATCAGGGTGGGTTGAATAGTGACCCGTCCCTGGTTGTTTTTGCATCTCTGTGTTGAACTCTGTCCAGTATATGAGAAAGAGACTGTTGCTGTCTGTCTATGAGTTATACTGTGTTCAAATGCTCCTGGATATGAGGTCACTCTCAAGCATGTAACCTGAACTCCCCACATTTGTTAAGGCAGAGGCAGAGGTTTATGAACTCAAGATCAGCCCTAAACTAGATTGTGAGAGCCTGTCTCAAAAATACACAAGAGACAGACAGGGGGTAGAGGGAGAGAGAGAAAGAGGGCAGGAGGGAGGGAGGGAGAAGAGAGGGAGCGAGGGAGGAAGGAAGAAATGAAGGAAGGAAGGAAATGAGTTAGGAAATAGGAGCTCCAGATTCAGTTTGGTCAACAGCTGTTTAAAGTTGAACTGAAAATACGGTCCTTAAAATAAAATCCATTTCATCAGGGCTGAAGAGATAGCTGCATTAGAAAAATGCTTGCCATGCAAGCTCAGGAGCCTGAGTTTGATTCCCAGAACAATTTATATAGTAACCAGGCATGGAAAATTCCAATGCTAAGGAGATTGACACAGGTGGATCCTGGGCTTTCATGACCTTCTAGACTAGCCTGCTTGGTGAAGTCTGGGCCAGTGAGAGACCCTATTTCAGAAGCAAGGTACATGGCACCTGAGAGATGATCCCGGAAGCTGACTTCTGGTTTCCACACACAGGAGCACACAGACACAACAACAGAAGCTTCTGCTGTTGCCACTGATGAAAAAGAAGGCTGATGACTGCACTGGCTCCAGTCCCAGATAATCTGTTCCGATGTGAATCATTCCTAATAACCCTTTATAGCCAAGAGTGTGAAAAATGGACTTCACCTGTGTCACCACTGTGATTCAACTTTCAGTCCAAAATGACCACACTGATGCTCTACAGGAAAGGATGAGAAGGTGGGGCATGAGGAAAGCAGGCTCCCAGCTAACCACAATTCTGACTTCCCCAAGACCAGCAGCATCAAGCTGAGAACTGGGCTCCCTGAGAGCTAGGGAAGAAGTCCAGAGTTCCAGCGGCTCTTCCAATATTTGATGTTACAAGTACAAGAAAGGTTGAAACAGAATCTAACCACATCCAACAATGTCACAGGCAAGGGCTACTACCTAGCTAGATAACTAAAGCCATATACACAGCAGAGGAGAACAAATGCTACAGAGGTAAACCCATGTGAGCAATCTACATGCATTGAGATCATCAAACTGCCATAAGAATTTAAAAACCAGTCTTGGAATAGTCCCAAACAAAGGGCTCTGGAGTGTTCTGGCAGGCTGGTGAAGGGGATAAACTCAGGATCCGTGATTCACATGGCAACCAGCCACTCATCCTGAAAATAAATCCACACTGGCCGTTATTTTTCCAGCAGTTATCTTTGAATACTAAATGAATCTGCAGCACCTAATGTGAGCTCTCCTATTCTTTGATGTCTAGTGTCAACCGGGCATTTAATAGCTGTCAACAAAGACACTAAATTTGAAGGAATATATTCAGTGAAAGATTATATTAGGCACCACAACCAGACCCCCCCCCAGCTCTCAAGAAGCCATGATGCTGGAAAAAATAACATCACCACTGTGGAGATGAAAAGATTTTCAAGTGACTAGCTAACAATTTTCCTTCCTGGAATGCAAGGCCTGAGGTTTTTGCCTTAAAACTGGGATCTAAGAGGGCTGTCCTCCTTCGAGTGCCCTCATTAAGACTCCTAGTACACCTTTTGCTACCCATAGTGACTTGCAGATGCATTTCCACTGTTTTCTAATTTTCCCCTCCATCACACACATGTGATGTATTCCACTTCTTGAGCCAGAAGTGTCCAACTCATAAGCATCGGGCAGCATGAGACCATGCATGGTTGAGGAGAGTCATGAATATGGACCGACACTAAACCATGAACCTAAAACCTATGATGCTTCCTCTGTGATTGTTTTCTAATTCATTACACACACATACACACACACACACACGCGCGCGCGCGCGCGCGCACGCACACACGCACGCACATGCACACGCACACGCACACATACACACACACATGCACAAGCACACGCACATGCACACGCACACGTACACACACCATTGCTTCTCCAGTATGAATGATGTAGATGGTGACATCATGTTTTGATGTTCAGAGGTTGGACTTGCCTGGTAGAAAAATGAAACAAAACTGACCCGGAATTAGAGTTGAAGTGAGAGTCTGAAAAGCAGTTCCTTTCTTTCTCACTAGCCAACCCAGCCTTCCCTGGATCTCAGCTCTCCCATCAACAAATAGAAAGATATATGCCCTGTAGATGCTTGTGCCACTAAATGTTCTGACATATTACAGGCATTTCCTCCTGGCAAGAGTCCTCCACTGCCTTCAGAGTGGGCAGTATGTGAAATCTGGCCTAGCAGGGAAGGGTGATTGCAATGAAAGGGTTACCTAAAGGAATATACTACTCAGTTGATGAGTTCAAGTCCATGTATGAAAGCTGGTTCTGGGGGCTGGAGACATGACTCAGAGATTTAAGAAAGCTTGCTTCTCAGTGGTGATGAACAGACTTTGGCTCCCAGTACCCATGCAGGGTGGCCCACAAATGCTGTAAACTCCAGATTTAGGTTTCTAATACCCTCTGATGGCCTCCATGGATACTGCATATCCTTGCACCCACACGCGTGCACGCGCGCGCACACACACACACACACACACACACACACTCTGAAATTTTTAAAGAATGCAGATTCTAGACACAGAAGGGGGAAATGCATTCCTAAGAAATGTGCTCATAACAGGTTCAACAAGCACAGACAGCACACAGTCACCTCAGGGTGGATGGCATCTGTACCTGTACTGTCTCTAAGCTACCAGCCTTGAGACTGTGGTCTTCAGCCTGAAGCCATTCAACTCCCCCAAAGCTGAGAACAGATCCCCAATGAGCTGTCATCATAAGTCCCATGAGAACTCAAGAAGAATGTCATCAGATTGAGCTGAGTGATTAAAAAAACATCAAGTGTTTGTCATTGTATTCGTGGCTCCATGTGTTCAGAGCTGAGCAGTTGTCAATGCCAAAAGGCTCTCAGTGCAACCAGATTCTCCATGTTGCCTGGACACAGCATTCTGAGAAACAATGAATCGGGAAATGAAAGAAAGACTCTCTCTCTCTCTCTCTCTCTCTCTCTCTCTCTCTCTCTCTCTCTCTCTCTCTCTCTCTGTGTGTGGGGGGAGGCTTTTTAAAGGCAGGATCTTATTTACATTGACTAGGAAGACCTGTCCTGAAACTCATTACAAATAGCAGTGTCACACACTATATCCCCCTGCCTCAGTCTCTGCAGTGATGAGGTCATTCACATGTGCTTGGTGAGTATTTTTTTACTGATGCTATCCCTTTATTGTGGTTTATGCATTTCCTTCATTCACATTAGTAAGGAATGTCAGCACACATATGATCACAACGCTCCGAAGGAGGATGATTAAGAGCTCAAAGCAACCATTGGCTATACAGTTAATTCAAGAATCACCTGAAGTACGTGATGGTCTATCTCAAACAAACAAACAAAACAACAAAAAGGAAAAAAGAAAAATAGCTAACATGAACAAGGCATACTAGGTATCAAGCATTATGCAACACTTTGTAGAGCAGTATTTAAGCTCTGATGCCAAGAAAGAAGCAGAAAAAGGAAGCATCAAGCCCAGTGTCACAGTCTTCACAGTTGTGAATGGCAGGTATGTTCCCAGCTTTGGGTACATCTCACAAGAAAGTTTTCTGGTCTGTGTTCATCTCTGATGTGGCTCTTCTCACCTATAGGAACAGCATTCTTTCTTGAGAGGCACCACGGCCAGCAGGCTCTGCTCCCTGTGAACATCATCATGATGTCTGATGATTTAAAGGCCAAGCTCTCTGACATGTTTGATAGACCTTCTTCCACTAGATGGAAACATCTTTAAACCAGTGGTTAATGCAATTCCTGCTTTCTTCTTCAGCTTCCTGTCCATCTAGTTTATTTACCCCACTTCTTTGTGTCTCCCCTCTCCCATTGCTAGGGAGCAAGCATTCTACCACTGATGAACATCTGTAAATAGTGCTTTGGTTATTTGTTTGTTTGGGGTTTTTATTGAGGCAGAGTTTTGCTATCCAGCCCATGATGGGACAGAACTCACAACCTTCCTTGATGAGTGCTAGGATTACAGATGTGTGCCATCTCACATAGCTCTACCTGAGTCTTAGACTTTCAAAGGAGATACAGTCTGTTGTAGAGGGGAAGAAATGACCTAGGAAGCAAGAGGCTGTCTGCTAACGGAATTGTTACTCATTATGGTTATTTAAAAGGCCTCATCAAGACCCCCTGAATGTGGGTGTCAGTGAGGAGGCCTAGGTAATCTATTGAGCCTTGGGCAGCAGATCAGTACCCATCCCAAGTATACACATGGACTTTGGACTCCCATTGAACATTGTGAGGTGCACTCTCACCTTGAAGTCTTGGGGAAGGATCTAGGCCCTGCCCTATATGAAATGACAGACTATGGACACCCCCATGGAGGGCCTCACCCTCCCTGGGGGAATGAGGGGATAATGGGGGGGGCACGGGAAGAGGGGAGGGAAAGGGAGAGGGACCTGGAACTGATTTGTGAAGCAACCTTGTTTCTTATATAAATTTAAACTGGAAAATAAAAAAAATAAATAAATAAAAGGCCTCATAAGCTGTTATTTGAGTTGAGCAATCTTCCGGCTAATCTACAGATTGTGTTTTATTACAATGCATTCAAGAAGCAAGTAGGAAAATAGAAAGTAAGTTGAGGCCAAAATTCCTAAAGCCCACCCCTTCCCCAAGTGACACTTTCTTCAGCAAAGGCCATTAACAGTCTCCCCCAACAGTGCTACCAATTGGGAACTCTGTGCTCAAACACATGAGCCTGTGGGGACACGGGCATTCCCCACTCTACATTTCTCACTGAGACTACTACAGCATGGACCTTGGAAGACTCTGTTGTTGGGACAACACTGAATTCCAAAAGTTTTTTATTAAAATTGGATGATCATTAATGAAGAAACTATGCTGAATATTTGAATTCAGTTGAAGAATTGTGTCACTGTTGATATTCACACCTGCTCCCCATTTGATGTTTGACCCTTGCTCCCTAATTCCTACAGTCTCCAGGTCTCTGCAATTGGTACCTGAGGTCTCCTACTTAGTGAAGATTCTGAGATCCTCCAGTATCCAAATTTGTAGCACATCTGAAATGCTCAGTTTGGCTGTTTCACAGAACCATCTGGACTGATTCAGCCCGAAGCATCTGGGTAGATTGGTCACGGGCCAGGTTTAAAAGAATTATACACTGGAAAGAGCCGCCTTCAGAAAGTCTGGCTATTCAGGTTTTACAATCTTTGGCCATGAACTAGTCCCAAAGGGTGGGGACATGCCCAAAGTATCACCTGTGCTATTCTTGGCTTACTACTTAAAAAATTCTCCTTTTTTAACCGAACTTTTTCTTATGTAATTAGTAAAACTTCAGTACGAGCCAGGCAGTCTTCCGGGTCATCTACAAATCATGTTTTATCACAAGATTTAATGGAAATTTGGGTTAGCTGGACATTTTACCTAGCTGAGAGCTGGCTAGAAAATATCTTCTAGCAAAGAGAATTCTGATAATCTTTCTGTGAGATAGCTGATTTCTGAACATAGTGGCCAATGCTCTTTTTCAAAGATATAAGTTTTAGTCTGAAGGTTAAGAGTGAATTATGTTTGAACCACCTTGAGTGCAGGTACTCAACTTTGATTCCACAGGCACCCAGTATGATGTATTGCTTGTATTCTGCTTTACACCCCAGGGGTCTTTCCAAAATACATCTCTGCTCACCCAGCCTCGACTTAACCAGATTTTTAAAAACTCTGCTTGAAAAAGGCTTCAGCTTTATAAAACTCTCAAAACCCATAGGAACCCATCCAGGGGATTAAGGACTTCAGATGGAACATCTCCTTGGAAATCCCTCATCCATAGGCATCTGTCTACTCATCTCTACACCTCTCTTTGATCAGGTACCCTTGCCACACATTTGTTTCTTCCCATTCCAGATTATGCCTCTACTTCCATCCATTTCTCAAGCCCAAGTCTAAAAGCCATTCCAATTGGACTT
Source organism: Mesocricetus auratus (assembly GCF_017639785.1). Taxonomy (NCBI): domain Eukaryota; kingdom Metazoa; phylum Chordata; class Mammalia; order Rodentia; family Cricetidae; genus Mesocricetus; species Mesocricetus auratus. The sequence continues at coordinate 35,508,902 of NW_024429191.1, read as the reverse complement.
CATCTCTTCTCAGATGGTGGTTTACCAGTAGGTCCCAATCCTTCTACTTCCAAAAAACCCCAATGGATCTGCTCACTAAATCCAGCCAGTTACCATTCAAAGTGACTTATATATGCACCCAAAGCAACCACCTTCCTGATAGCCTGGTTTTCACTCTTAGCACTTCCCACCTGTTACTTCTAAGCAATCCAGACCTTCTCAATCTCACACCCAGAGGTCATAGAAAGCTCAAAGCTTTAACATGTGTCTTTGTCACATTATAGACACTGTGAGATTACTTTAAACAAAAGTAAAACCCTGGTGTCCCTGATGCTTTGTTAACTTGGCTCCAAGATAATATTGCCTCTTTCTCTCAGTATGACTTAAATCTCCTAATTCTTCCCAAATGTCTCCACAGCTATTTTCCTCCATTCCAGGATTTCACTTTGCATCTGGCTGTCATCATTTAAACCTCTCAATCCAACTCTGCCCTATTTTATGTTTCTGATTTACTGACAAGACTAGGCTAAATGTCTTAGCATCTTTTTTTCACAAGTAAGTCTGACTTTTGTTTCTGTTAATCACATCAGATCATTCTATGTCTTAAACATGTTTTTTGTGCCTCAGTGCATATAAAACCGAGCCCAAACACCAACTTATGCCTACAAAAGCCCAGTGTGGCCACCTTGGCTTCTTAACCTTTTGTTTCTTCTACTTCTTTCTGTCAGAGGTCCAGCCAGAGAGAACCGATCAAGATATTTGAAATACACAAACTTTTTCTCACCCAAGAAACCTCCATCTGTTCTTTTATCTGCCTAGAACCTTTTAAAAATTATTATACTTTAGTTATATGCTGTACGGAGAGTGCTGTGTGTATGTGTGGGGGTCAGAGGACAACTTGCAGAAGTTGGTTCTCTCCTTACGCTGTGTGAGTCCTAGGCATCAAACTCAGGACATCATGCTTGATGGCAGGCGTTACTAGCTGAACTATCTTGCTGGTCCCATTCGCTCAGCTATGATTTCCTCATGGTTTTCTGGGTTTAGTTCAAAGACTACTATTCCAAAAGACTTTATATATCTACATAACATACAGTAACCAGATTCCCAAACACTGGCAGCTCCCTGGACTGACAGTCATGTCTTCATGTAGTCCTCTCCCAAGCTGTCTCTGAACTTTGGATTTTACCAAGCCACATGGAAAGAGTGAGCAGTGGAAGGATGGTAACTACACATGTTTGAAATGCAATCACCTCTTGGGAGCTGGTAGAATCTTGTGCAGGAACATTGAATGGGTGATAGGCAACAGGAACCCCATGATAAAAAATATCTTGGAAGATAGTCCCATGCAACCTTTCATTTGAATGTGGTTACAGGGATGACTTCATGTGCAGTACCTGAGGGAGGACTGCTCAGTGGAGTCAAGTCAACCATACAATAAGAAAAACTAATAGGACTGCACTTTGGAGGTTATTGTACTGCAGGGGGAAACCTCTGCATTTTGATGTACTTTGTAGTGCTTACTAATGTTAGACTTGAACATGTTCCCCAAAGGTTCATGTCAGAAATAGAAATGTTTGTCGAGAATTTTTGTATTGAATGTTTTGTCTCTGATGTTTTTATTTCTTGTGGAGTTGTGGTCATACTATATGACACAGGCTGGTCTGGAACTCAAGACCATCCTCTTGCCTCATCTTCCTGAATGCTGGCATTACAGTGTGTTCTGCCATGCCTATAGCTTCATGTACTTGAGTTGTTTGAAACATAATCCCCATTGCAGCAGCAGTGGGAGCCAGGGCCTAAGGAGAGGTTGGGAGGCCATGGGGCTCTGCCTTTCCAGGAGAACTAATGTCATCATGAGGGCTTCCCTACCTGAACTGCACATTGCTCATTAAAGATTGAGTTAGGCACCCCTTCATTTCTTCATATTTGCCAACCTTCTCATTATTTTACCCTTTAACCTTTAACCTTCTTTCATGGGGTGACTCCTCAGAAACTGTTTGCCAATTGCCAGCCATTAGGCCTTGGACCTGCTACCTACCATCTAGAACCAAATGGAGAATAAACTCCTCTTCCTTATCATCTACCCATTCTGTGGTGTTTTATTTACGCTGTACAAAACAGTGTCATGGTTACAACCTTAAATAACTGGGTATTTTTGTGTTTATTATTCATATCTGGCCATTACATGTAAAAAGGAACACAAGGCTGCAACCTGATCAATCAGTGTGAGTTTTTAAGTGCTGTGGCAGTATTTTGAACCTACTAAACACTCAGTAATATTTTTTATGAATAGATAGAATGGTTAAAGATCTAAAAATGTATGAGGAAAGTATCTGAAAAACAGGTGCTAGAGCATATTCAGATACCTAAGTCAACTTTCCATACTATTGTTGAGGTAATGGGCATTCAGGGAAGAACACATGCACTTTAGACTTGCAAGAATGTCCAATCTGCAGCATACAGCCCACTTGCATCCCAGGAGAGCCATTAAGGTGAAACAAACACATCTGTAGATGACAGCATTTTGTAATATCAAAGGGTTGGGCACTAGCCTAGTAACAAGGACTTAAGAAAGAACTTGCAAATGTGGCCTTCTAGAGAAAAGAAACTCACAGGAGACCCAGACCCAAAGATACAAAGGGCTCTGAGACAAGCAGTGTCTTCAGGGATAGGCTGTCAGCCAGGATTCTTCCAGGAGGAAGCTTTAATCTCATACTGTCTGGAGTGGGTATCTGTGCCACCTACAAGGTGATATTTAAGAGGACTGTTTACCTTCACCCTGAGAGCTATGGCCATTGGTTATGTCCATATCAAAATGCTTGTGTGTTCTACCATCGGCACAAAGCTGTAAACTCCCAACAGGCCCCAAGCCAGTGTTCTGTCGCTGAGGTGTATTACTCATCTGTTTCTCTTTGTTGTTGTTGTTGTTGTTGTTGTTGTTGTTGTGTGTGTGTGTGTGTGATATTTGCTATACTATCAACTTCCACTTCTACTCTGGCATTGGCCTTGTACCCACATGGAATTGTTCATTCACCTCTACTAGGTGTTTCCAAGTATATCACATCCTGAGGCAGTGTAGTGGTTTGGTGAGAATGTTCCCTGTTGCTCATATGTTTGTATACATGGTCCCCATATTGTGGAATTATTTGGTAAGGAGTAGGAGGTGTGGCCTTGTTGGAAAAGGCATGCCATTGAGGATGGGCATTGAGATTCCAAATCCCATGTCACTGCCAGTTAAATCTCTCTCTGCCTTATGCTCGTGGGTTAGGATGTAAGCTCTCAGCTACTGCTTCAGCACAACACCTGCTTGCCTGCTGCTATGTTCCTCCCCATGATGGTACTGGAATCACTCTCTGAAACTGTAAACAAACCCCCAATTAAACATTTTCTTTTATAAGATGCTTTGGTCGAGGTGTCTCTCACAGCAATACAAATGTAACAAAGACAGAGAGGTAACTTGGCCATAAAATGCTTACCACACAAGCATTAGGGCCTGAATTTGGATCTTCAACACCCACATAAAATGGCAGTAACATAGCATGCAACTGCAATCACAGCACTGGGAAGGAGAGGCAAGGAGATGTTTGGGACTCACTGGCCAACAAGTGAGTCAAATTGATGATTGGGGTTTAGTGAGATCCTGTCTCAAAAACTAAGGAGGACAGTGATGAAGTAAAAGAACCAGTGTCTACCTCTAGTTCCTGCCTGCATGTGCACATACAAGTATGTGCACAGGTATGTCGGTTTCTGGGACTGGTAAGATAACTCTGTGGCTAAGGGCACATATTGTTCTTGTATGAACCAAATTTAGTCCCCAACTTCCTTGTCAGATGGCTCGTAGCTGCCTGTAACTCCAGCTCCAAGAGATTTAGTGCCTTCTTCTTGACTCAGTAGAACCTGTACTCACACAGAAACATACATATAAGTAAAATAGTAGTGATAATAATAAATTAAAGATGTCAGGTTTGAAGCTTCTCTGGTCCTATAGGCCATCTTCCAAACTCAAAGCATTGTCTACACGTAAATAAAATTATTTCTCCTATGACTGATAGGTGAGGCCCAGTCAAACAATTCAGGCAATGAGACCAAGGCTAACAGCTAAAACAAGTGAGGAAGTGCTGACACATCCCTATCTCCAACGTGAAAAGTTTTGAGTCCATTGCCTTCTCCTGGTCATGCCTCAGTCCCCAGGGCCTGCATGTGCCACACTCAGCCTGTATTCCACCCTGCACATTGGTTCACAATGACGGTGCCTTAGTTTTCTTGGTATATATTCATTGCCAACCTTAAGCTGAGCACTAGTGGATACTGAGGATGGCAGCCAGCCCGGTGTAGGAGGAGATATGTACATACCTTAATTTCCAAAGGCATCTATTCTGCCTTTCAGGTCTGCTGGCAGGCTTGTTAAGAACGCATCTTGGGACAGAAGAGATGTGAGAAACTTGGCTTTTGTGCGATGCTTTTCCTGGAGAGATGTGAACAAACGCCTGTTTATTTCCAAGGGGGAAATGGAGACAGACTAAAGTAACCAAATCTAAGTTGGTGAACCAATGAATTTGTCGGGGTTGCTTACAGAAGGGTTGGAGAGGGATTAGTTGTAGAAGCATGGGCATCTCAATGGCACTGTGCATCACTAAAGCCCACAGCAGCATGGGTGACAACTCATGAAAGCCGGAGCCCTGGGTGCTCTGCAGGCAGACTCAGAAGCTCTTCCCTTCCACCGTTTTAAGGTGTCTTCTCCAAAGTTCTTAAGTCTTAGGAGTTTTGAAGTAAAATGTTACACAGCACTTGGGCCAACAGAAGATAACTTCCTCCATATCTGCATCATGGCACATTCAGAACTGTACAAATATTTAAAGTGATTGCAAATAGTAAATATCCTTTTATTTAGAAAATTGGACTTAACCCTAAATGTCATTTCCCTCATAGTTTTTAGCAACATAACCTTCCTTCCACACTCTCTCATACAGGCAAGGTGTTAGAAACAGCAGATTCAGGACCCATTTGACTTTGTGTGTGTGTGTGTGTGTGTGTGTGTGTGTGTGTGTGTGTGTGTGTGTGTGTGTGTGCTGGTTTCTGCAAGAGTACAAGTGAGGGAAGATCACTGGAACCGATTCCTTGGTTTATTTCCTACTGTCAAAAACTCCAGGCTGGGGAAAGTCTCTTCAAGGTCACCAAGTTTTACAGATGACAAGAGAGTTGCCTGTGAGCTCTGGCACCTAACACTTCCATGCTAAAGTCACAGCTTGATTCCACCTCTGTTCCACATCCTTACCTGAGTGCCAGACTGGAGGAGCTTCCTTTTATTCTCTGGTGCCTCAGCTGGTTTGCAGAAAGAATGCCTTCTCCCTGTTTTCCAGGCCCATCTCACTGGGTTCCCTCCTGGTACACACTGGTTGCTGCCTCCACACTGGGTTGCTTAGCAACCAGGCTCTGTGGGCTTCCTAATAGACAAAGGCTTCTCCTTCCTCTCCAACTGCTGCACTAATGCTCATTGTTGACAAGGGAGCAACTCCTGGCTGAGCATATGCTATAATCTGGAGGCTGGTTTAGAAACTTGGTGCCAAGAGCTATGGGCATCTCCCCTGAAGCAGAAAGTGGGGTGGAAATCTGAGGTGGAAATCAACTCATTGCATGGCACTGTTCTAAGTGACTATGTTGGCCATTTATGAGCAATTACATCAGAAAGGAGTGCCCATCATCATCCTTGTGCCCAGAAGATCTCAGAAAGAGCAATATCCCCATGCACACAACCACACAGTGTGAGATAATTTCATACATATCCAAGGGGCCCAAACTTAAAAATCCATAGAGGAATTTTACATTGCTGTCTCTGGATTGTATCACTGGCCACCATCAAACTCAGCCAGACACAGGCTAGCATTATGTCATAAGAAATTAGGTGACTCCCCTCAAGATAGTGAAGGGAGAGTACAGTGCATTCTCACAGCTCTTCAGGGGCTTCTGAGCCCGGACGCTTTCTGTCTCTGAGACAGATACATCTTCATGGAGGAAAAAAAATGATTTGCTATGCAGCGAGCTGGCCTGCAGAGAAGGAACCACAGAGGGTCATTTCTAAATTAGTAAATAAGCTGATGAAATGCAACAACTTGTTTTGGGTCATTGAGTAAAGCTGAGACCCCCTTACCTTCCTGAATGAAGGCAATCAGCCATTAAACTCTACATTATGGATGTCTCTATGTCTATAAGACAGGAGATGAATATACTTAGGAATGTAAGCAATGAAGTAAACCTTCAATAAGGATATGCATTGGTCATGGCCACTAGTGCAATCCTGTGTCTGTGTGTGTGTGTGCACTAGTCTGTCTGCGTGAGTGTGCATTCGTATGGGAAGCTCATGCACCAGTGTGCATACACAAAGGCCAGAAAACTGTCAGATATTCTCCATCCATCTCTAACTATTTCTTGGAGTCAGGGTCTCTTCCTAAAACTTCAGCATGATCTTCTTACCTAGGCTAGAAACTAGAAAACCCCAGCAATTCTATTGCCTCTTCACAATTCAGATCTGGGGGTTACAGGTATTGGGGGACACTCCTCAGCCTGCCCTGTGGATGCCTGAATCTGAACTCTGACCTTCAGGATTATGAAGTAAGTTTTCTTCACCAGGGAGCCACCTCTCCAGTTCCTGTCCTCATCTTCCTGTTGTACAGAGTCCAATATGGAGAAGTCACTCCAAGTATGTGTAAAATGCAAGAACAAAAGTGAAGAGGCTCCAAACAAGCCAACATGACAACCGCAGCAAAAACCCTTATTAACTAATTTCTCCTTCCTCTCTCCCACTAAGACTAGTACAGTATCACCTTACATCAGAAATAAAGTTGCTATCCTTCCAGATGAAAGTAAAAGAGATACCCTGCAAAAGAAGAAGAGAGGCACCCAACTAGAAGATTACTGTCTTTCAGGCTGAGAGAAGTGGAGAATATCAGCCAGGTCACGGATGCACCTGAGCCCTCAATATAGTAACTCCTTCTCCTGCTAGGGACTATTCTATCCTTGAACACGATGGCCACTGATGTCTCCCTAACTTAGCTGGGTGCGAGGAGTCCCAACTTCAGTGACTATAACTATTAGGTTTCTCAGCAAATTCCTTAGAGACGAGTTTGGAATTGTCAGGCCATATGTGTAAGAGTATGTGATACACCAAATCCCTAATGCAATAATATTTTGAAGTTTTTCATTCAGGGCCTAGGGCTGAAAGTATGGCTCAGTTAGTAGAGTGCCTGTTCTGGGTTTAAATCACACCACTGTATAAACCACGCATGGTAAAATATGCCTGTAGTCCCGATACTCAGGAAGTAGAGACAGGAAGCTCAGAAGTTCAGTGCCACTCTCAGATACATAGTGAGTTTGGGGCCAGCCAACTCTTCGAGATCCTAACACAAAATTCTAGAATGAAAATTTTAAATATATTTTTAAAATTAGCCCAAATATTAGCCTATATTTTCAATTGCATTGATAAACAACAATAATTTGAATAAGTAAATATTTGGTTTGTGTCTCTATTTTTCTAGGAGTCTATGCTCTATGGCCAACCACCAAGGTATATTTTCAATGAAAACTTGGAAAGAAATTGTATTTTCAAAAAAGAAGAGGACCCAGCATTTCTTAAGAGTTCTCTCTTTTCTAGGTTTGGAGAAGCAGTGGTCTAGACCTGGCCAAGAAGGAGTTGGCAGTTGGTGCCCAGCCACTTCTTTTCTCCCACCCACCACTGGGATGAGGAGCCACTGAGAACACGCTGTTCCTGCCCTCCACATGCTGATGGGAACATGCCATGCTTTTCCATCACATGCTAGATTTTTCTGACACCATCTGTTCCTTCAAGCCCACGACACACTGTTGTCTTACTGTCACAACTCCATCTGAAAATGTCGAGAACCGTGATGAATGAGTCTGAGAAAGGCTGTTTACCTCCTTACCATCTACCACCAAGTACTCAGGGATTTGGGTGTGGTAGCAACACATGATTTTTTTCCTACATTCACATTCTAGGATCAGCCCCACCTTGTGTGTCTCAGAGTTTGAAAGACAGACACAAGGCATGGTTCCAGAGAGTCTTAATCCATTAAGCAAGCACTTGCTGCCACTAAAGGGAAAATATGGAATTCTTGGAGCATCTTCACCAGAGTGTGGCATGTGTCAGATATACACAAAGCTCTTGGTCACTAAGACCTTAGCTTCCACCAGACACAATGTTAGACACCTTCTGTTTGCTGTGGTACCGTTGCCATCCATCATCATGCCCAGGGGCAGCTGAGTAACCTTTGGAAAGGGGATGCCAGCTATTCCTCCCAGCTGAAAGGCCGGTGCATGGTGATGTCATCGGGGTGGCAACTGTTGTTGTAATTTAAAAATCAGCCCATGAGAAAAAGACACCATGCAACAGAGCTCATGTGGAGGTTTTGTTTTTGTTTTTGAATTAGGGGAAAGGGGGAGCGGAAGGGGGAGACCAACCTTTGGGGACAGGAGCAGCAGAAAAGAGAAGCAGAGAGAAAGAGGGGGGAGACAGAAACAGGTAGAGAAGAGGAAGGAACAGACAAGGAGACGGAGATAGGCAGGACCTTTTAAAAGGGAACATAATGAACGTGCACAGGTGATGCTCTTAGTGGCTGCAGTTGGAGACATATCCTATCAGAACCCCAAGGGCAGGCTGGTACAGATGCCTGAATACTAACAACTGTGTCCTCATGGTCTGTGCTTCACTGCTTCCTGACCCAACAGCAAACAGTAATCACTGGTGTTTGCTCTCCTGGCTTTCCAATCAAGAAGATAACTTCTTCTGAATCTCTACTTCTGTTTGCTAATATGAGTCCTGAATGAGGAATTTATAGCATAGAGACTATGAAATACTGATACATGTTCCTTGCCTTTATATTTTTTGGCAGGGGTTGGAGGTCCTTAGGAGCTGTTCAGCTTATTTATTTGGGACAAGGTCTCTCACCAATTGAGCTAGGTTTCATATCTCTAGCTCTGAAATTATAAGCACAGTCATGATTCCTGGCTTTTCCCATGGGTTCTGATGATCAAAGCTGAGCCCTAATATTTGAACAACTGCTTTATTAACTGTAATCTCTCCAGTCTAGACTCCTCACCTTGGATCTTGTACTGTAGAGGCTTAGTACATATCACTGATGGATTCTGAATCAAATGAGACTATTGCATGATCCAATTATTTCTCTTCCCAATTAGAACATGTTTGAAAGGGAAAGAGCCATTACCAGCTACTATGTCTGGACAACAGCTATGAAGTAGGATCATCCTGAACCAGATGGGCTACAAGGTTGTCTTCATCACTTCCATTCTGTCTGTTCATTCCACTACATGAACTCCCTTTGCAATAGGTAGGATCAGTGCTGAACCAGGCAAACTGGGACACTAGAATGTCAAGCTACCAGTCCTACACACAGCTGATAAACTGGGATTCTCAAAAAAGCAGCCTGGATATCACCCTGATTTTGTTTTCCCTTTTATAAACGTGTTTGCAATTTTTCTTCTCCCCCTTCTCGGCAGATGCTACCTGATTTGTGTTCTGGCTAATGTCACCCCACATGAAATGTATTGCCAAATGCAATGAGGTGTGACTGACACCAGGAGAGATGATGAGTGAGCAGAGTGGCAGCTGGCGGCTGTTCCTTCTTGTAGAATTTAAATGAATCAAGTTGCATCCTGATAGAGTACATCTGAACATGCCCAGAGCCAAACAATGTTCTCATCCCAGACGTGGAGATGGGAGCAGTCTGAGGTGCTGCCACCCTCGTGACAGATGCATGGATTCTGAGCAGGGAATAAGCCTGGGGAACATGAGAGACAGATGAGGGGCAGATGCAGGGTTGCAGAAGGAGAGGTACCAAAGTGGAGAGGACACCTGATCACTCATTACCCATTGCCTGCTATCACAGTAACCTAGACAGATGTTTGCCTTAAGTGAGACCTTGATTCATATCAACATGCTCTAGTTCTCTCTTAAGTTCAGGCTGGCCTTGAACTCACTGTGTAGTTTAGGGTAAACCTGATCACCTGATATTTCTGCCTCCAACTCCCTATTGCTAGGATTATAGGCATATACCACTATTCCTGGTTTATGTGGTGCTGGGATTGAATTTAGGGATTCATTCATGGTAGGCAAGCATTCTTCTACCTGAGTTACATCCTCACCTCCTCACTCCTTGGAGGGTGGGGAGTGATTTTTTTAGAGAAATCTTATTTCTAGGATCTCTAGGCATGTCATGGGCTTCAAGGACAAGAATATAATAAGCCCTTGGAGAGTTAGGAAAAGGCTGGAGTGCTACTATAAGAGTCCTTCTACCTGTCTTCCTCTCTTTAGTCTATCTGTTGCTTTCTATCTGTCCTCCCTTCCCCTCTCTGGATCATACATTTTTTTCCTTCCCAGTTTTCTTACTGAAATATAACCCGAATCTCACCACACAAGACCAGCCACAAGGAAAGATTTATTCTCAACTTTCATTCTCATATTGATAACTAATGCCCAGATGACAGTGTGAACATGTTTGCCTCTACTCCAAAACTATGAGTAAATCTGAAGAGTATATGTCATGCCTGAGGCCCACTGCTCAGAATAAAAATGGATTAATTCCATTGGATGGACCTGGCCTGAGACAAACTTTCAAAGGTACCTGTTTGCCTTATTCCTCTCTCAGTAAAACCTCCCTCTCCTCAACTGGTTCTGAGTCTGTAGTAGGGATTTGGATATTTTGAACACTTGGTCCCTAATTGGTGGTACCATTTGAGGAAGATTAGGAGGTGTGGTCTTGCTGGAGGAAGTCCATCACTGAGGGTGAGGGTGGGTTTTGAGGATTAGTCCTCAAGTTCCTAGTTTGCCCTCTGTCTCTCCTGCTTGTAGTTCAAGACAAAAGCTCTCAGCTTCCTATTCCTTCCTAACCTGCTGCTAGCTATCATGCTTCCCCGTCATGATGGACTCTTAACCCTCTGTGACCATAAGCCCAAATAAACTCTTCCATCAGTTGCTTTTAAAAGCTCATGACATTTTGCCACAGTAATGGAAAACCAGTTACTATGAGGCTTTTTTACGGTTTCTTTTATTTAAATTAGAAACAAGATTTTTTACATGTTAATCCCAGTTCCCTCTTCCTCCCCTCCTCACCTGTCCTCCACCGAACCCTCATCCCATCCCCTTTGTGCTCCCCAGGGAGGGTAAGTCCTTCTATGAGGGATCTTCAAAGTGTGTCATATAATTTGGAGCCATTATAGGTTTAAAGAGAAATCCGGCACTAGGGAAATGTCTTGAGTTCTACAAGGATAACCCCAATAAACAATCTAAATAATAGTGGAGAGGCTACTGTAAATGCCCTTCTCTTATAATGAGATTGATGACTACCTTATATGCCATCCTAAAGCTTTCATTCAGTAGCTGATGGAAGTAGAAACAGACACCCACAGCTAAACACTGAGCTGAACTCTGGAATCCAGTTGCAGAGAGGGAGGAGTGATGAGCAAAGGGGTCAAGACCACTCAGGAGAAACTCACAGAAACAGCTGACCTGAACAAGGGGAGCTCAGGAACTCCAGACTGATAGCTGGAAAATCAGCATAGAACTGATCCAGACCCCCTGAACGTGGATGTCAGTGAGGAGGCCTGGGCAATATATGGAGCCTCTGGTAGTGGATCAGTATTTATCCCTAGTATACGAATGGACTTTGGGAGCCCATTCCACAGAAAGGAATACTCTCTCAACCTAGACACACCAGAGAGGGCCTAAACCCTGCTCCAAGTGATACTGCAAGGTTTTAAAGGAGATTGGAGATCGCATGCAGGAAACTAAGAAATATGAAGGGCTTCTCATACATCAGACACTAGGGTTATGCCTGAGTTTCCCCACAGCCCGATGTGAAGTGAACCTATTCAGACTCAAGTCTTCTGTATTCTTCCTTTTTCCACTGAAAGAGTATAGATCAGTGGCACAGCCAGAAGCAAGGAAATGTTTCCTGTGCTAGGAACTCACAGTTGATTGGCGGTCCAGCTCCTTTTCTCTCTCCAGCTTTGTTACTAATTATTTTATTTGCTTTATGAAAATGATGCCTTATAACATTTTATGTCCAAAATCATTTTTATTAATAAATCCAGCTGTTATTTCTAACTGAGTCCCTTGGTGTCCTTATTGACTAGAGCTACAAACCAAACATAAAGAACACAGAGAGCATGAATATTAGTGATGCTGACAGTTAGTCCTCTTCTGCCATGAACATTAATATTATTGTCAGATGTCAACATGAGAGCGGGTGAAGTGGGGGTCCCTTTCCCTCAGATCTTAGTTCAACTGGGACCCTCTCACTCAAGCCCTATAATAATAATGGATCCACAGATTAACAGCCTAGGGTAGGCAAGGATTCAATAGTATTGTGGCATAAGAAAGGCCCAGAAGGTAAAAGAATATTCCAGAAATCTTTCACTGTTAGACTTCTCCCTACATTTCTGACTGCATAACCCTTCCTCTCCCACCCGTGAGAGAAGTGCCTTGCTGGAAGCAGTTATATCTGACCCTGACCTGCAATAGAAACTGTAAAGTAGAGCCTTCCAGTTCCTCTTCACGTGAGGGTCTAATCAATACCTTCCCTGCCTCATGAGAACTGATGGAGAAGCAAGGCATGGCAAACGAGCCCTCAGAAAAGAGTCAAGCATCAAGCTTTCAATTGTGTTCAGCCCAGAAGCCAGTGTAAGTAATTCACCATGTACCTGGCTGCAGCTGCCTTGCCTGAACCAAGGAAAGACGAGGCACAGTCCCTCTGTGTTGCCTTGGAGGCGATCACAAGGAGACCCTAGCTCAAAGAGAAGGGTGGCGAGGGGGAGATGACTGATGCTTGCTAATGCATGAAATCTAAGGAGACAGGAAGAAAAGGCCTATTGGGGTTGGGGAGGAATAAAGAACACACAGAATTGCCTCTAGCAGGCTGAGTTTAGAGAAAATCCGGGCTTGAGTGTCTTCCCTTTAGATTCTCAAGGTATACATGTACAAACACAGATACAAACAGCAAATGACACACTCTTCTGTTAGACAAGGCATAGATACACAGCTTTGTCTTTTTCGCTAAATAATATGTACACAGGAGTTCACACATAAGTAAGCACACTCCCACAAATCACCCAAGACATGCTCACACAGATACATACTAGCACACACAAGCTCCCACACACACACATGCATACTCATACACACATGCCATATGCTTCCACACATGCACACATGTATACACACACACACACACACACATGCTCACACTCACATCTCCCTCTGAAGAGTGACAGGCATCCACAGCAGCAGCATTAGCTGCCTAAACAAGAGTATACAACACTTTCAAGACAGACAAAGGGACAGAGACTATGTTCCTGGAGAGGATGAATCAGAAAGACAGAAGGATCTTACCAAATGCCATCAGAAAGGTCGGCATGACCGACCGTGGCTTCAAAAAGCAGCTGCCAATTTCTCTGCACTTCTATAAATAAAACTAAGGGTGGGAGAAGGGCAGGTTAATGGCTGAGTGCTCTCATTACCCAGATTGGTGCCCGTTATGGAGTGAATATTCCAGTGACGTGTTTACCAAATGGTCCTATTCAAACGCTAACCGAAGGAGCAAGATACAAAAATATAAATAGCCTTTCTGCTAAATTCATGCCCCCAAAATGCACATGAAGATCAACTGGGACACAGACATACAAAGACACAGCTGAACATCTGTAATGCTCAAGTCCATCTTCCTGAAGCCTCACAGCCAAAGAGCTCTGAGTTATTATTAGCCACGCTTTCCTTGCACATCTAGAGTGCCACCATACAGATAGGAAAAACCAGCACTAGGAAAGAGGCAGCCACTGGCAAAAACCATTCCACCATCTTACAACAACCTGACAGCAATGCACAAGGGGCCATGACTATTATTTTTAGTTGTAGATGGAAGTGACATATCTGCAATTGAATTTGCATGGACTCCATGCAGGGAACCATGCTCATAGGAAATTTCATGTTCAAGCTGTGCTGGTTTGTATGAGAAATATGCCCCCACAAGCTCACCTATTTGAATATTTGGACAAAGTTGGTGGTACTGTTTAGGAAGATTATGGAACTTTCGGAGAGGAGCCTTGCTGGAGAAAGCATGTCGCTGAGGTTGGGCTTCAACATTGGGGCTATTACATTGCCCCCAATACCAGCTGGCCTGCTCTGTTTTTGAATATGAATAGAGATGTAATCAGCCAGCTTTAGTGTTCCAGCTCCTTGATGCCAGGCCTTAGCCATCGTAGGTCCCACTTCTGGAACCATAAATCAAAACAAACTCTTTCTTTCATGAATTGTCGTAGTCATCGTGTTTTGTCACAGCAAGAGAAACTCAGTAATACACAAGCTATGTGAAATCTGATAGTAACTCTTCATGATTCCTTATGAAGTGTTGTTATGATATCAGGGCTTCACAAGGAGAGGTAGAGCACATGGAGGCCATAGCTGAGAAGGCTGTGTGCACACTTGTAAGATATATATTTGCCACATGGACTGGATTCCAGATCACGAATAATCAACCATATATGCATCTTGCTCAAACATGACAGGTGACAAATAAAGGAGTTCAAAGATAATTTTACTATCTTAAGACCTGTGGGTGAGTTTGGGACATATGAGGACCTGTTAGATGACCCTGGATCCCATGTCCCTGTGTCTAGATAATGGAACTATGGCTTAGAAAGTGATATCACAGCAGCTGTCTTTATTATTTAATTCTGCCCATCCCCACACTCACTACTAAATGTAGCAATGTATTTCTCAAAGTTGTACAGAAACAAAGGAAGTAGATTTTCATGCTCAGAATGATTCAACAGAGAAGAAAAGGCATAGTCAAAATTCAAAGCTAAATGGCGTGGAGCACTATAGATTTGCCTGAGCTGTTGGATTGACTCCATATAATAGGCTCACCTTAAATGACTCTGCTTAATACAGGATGTGGGAGTGTAGATAAGAGTTATCTGTGTCCCTTTAAATCCTCATGGCAACATCCACCAATGAGAGAATGTAGCCAAGGCTACTAGCTATTCTGCAACAGCCCAGAACTGTCACCCTAAGCTGACAACATCCGACTTGATTGATCTATGGCTTCAAATTTGTCATTTTCTGGGTGGAATGAAAACAACTTTTTAGTCTGTATCCTGTAAGCTGGTGACTGGCAGAGAGAGGGGTTGTGGATTATGATCATGGAACACCTTGGCATTCAGGTGGGTTTTTTATGAATCACATACTCAAGTGACAGAATTAACCAGCCATGGCGATAGAGTTCACTGAGTGGAAAAACAAGGCTGCCAAAAACAAATAAATGAATAAAAAGCTACTGAAATCCAAGGCTGTGCTAAACAGAACAACCAGCATTGCTTACCCATTGCTTTAAGGAGGATCAAAGGAGATGTTAATGAATGTGCCTCTCTGAATTGATGGTTTCAAAGTTAAAATATTGATCAATCTTAGGCATGCACATCTATAATCCCAACACTTGGGAGGTAGAGGCAGGAAGATCAGGAGTTCAGGACCAGCCATAGTTACTTAGCAAGTTTGAAGACATCCTGGGCTACATGAGATTCTATCTAAAAGCCCTAGAATGAATGAGTGAGTGAATGAATAAATGAATGAATGAATACGAAAAATCTGAAAAACTCTGAAGATGCCCTGGGTCCTGTGTTATCAAATATTCAGTGAAGATCTCATTCCTTGAATGCATGTAAATAAGTACATCCATCTTATTAATATGCAAATTACTTTAAACTTAACAAATGGCAAAATTATGTGTAAACTAAAATACATTTAAAAATATATCTTGTTCTGATTTATGTATTCAAAATTATTATTGATTTATGTATTTATTAAAATAGATCTTTTCATGATAAGAAAAGTGTCCATTGAAGGAAGAGGAGCCATTCTTATGGTGATGTAGCCACTGATACATTGCTGATGCTCAGGTAAATAATTGCCAATTAATGCTCATCAAAGCAATCTGATTAATCTCAGTGGGTCACAAAACAGCAACACAAAACAAACAAATGTGAAAGCAGAAGGTGACTTTTTGAGGAGAAAAGAAGAGGAAGAGAAGAGTCACCAGTGATGACAGTATTCCTAGCAGGCTAGAAGGATGAAGAGTACCGTGGAATGAAAATGACCTAAATACATATACATGCATGGATCTGTCAAAAACAAGAGACCAGGAGAAAGTAGGTAAAAACCTCTCAGTCTTTGGGTCAACAGCCATACACAAAAAGTTCCAGGCTCCTTAAAGAGACTTGAAGAGAGAGTCCTTTGCAGGAAGCCCAGGTCACCCAGTGAGTACAGGCTAATGGTACAGGAAACGGTCATGGCCACGGCTGAAGAAGCTAAATCGATTCACTTCAGCAAAGAACTGTGGAGGTAGCGGTGACTCCTTCCCAATACAGAATAAGTGAGGGAAAATGGTGACTCCTTGACACTAGCCCAGTCATGTATGTGGTTCTGGCAGGCCTTATCCTTCTCCCTAGCTCCCTCTGCTTTGCTAAAAACCATTAGATTACACTCCTAAAGCTAACCTTCAAGGTCTATTCCCTTATTTGGCTAATTCCTCCTCCTGAGGCTGACTACCAAGGTCCAACTATCAACGTATTAAAATCCAGCAATCAAAAGCCTCCTTTGGCTCACTTAATTAACATGCCTGATTAAAATTAAATGTTTCATACTAACATGGAGTTTGCCCTTGTACCTTTATAAACTGCCATTTCCCTGGGGGCCATGTCTGTCTCCCTCTACCCAAAGGCAGTCCTTTGTCCTTTGGGACAAATACCCTGTCCCCTTTCCCTGGTCCCCTTCCCTTTCTCCCCTTCCTCAATCTCCTGTCTTTGTCTCTTATCCATGACTTCTCTCCATTTGGGGCAAATAAATTTCCTTGGTGCTGAGGACTTGGTCTGAGAACTTAGCCTTGGGGGTCCTGAGCTGATACTTTTCCTTTCAATAGTTCTGTCATATTGAAGAGAAATTTGTTTTTTTTCCTGCCCATCCCATGGCCCTCTCCTCCTAGATCTCCCTTTCACATTTCCTCCCAATT
Organism: Mesocricetus auratus; assembly: GCF_017639785.1. Lineage (NCBI taxonomy): Eukaryota > Metazoa > Chordata > Mammalia > Rodentia > Cricetidae > Mesocricetus > Mesocricetus auratus. The sequence continues at coordinate 35,491,833 of NW_024429191.1, read as the reverse complement.
TCATATACTCTTTTGAAAACAACCTGTTAAGTCCAATTTGTACTGCTCATTAACTCAAGAGTGTAGGGCCATCCACTGAAGCATGGTCTATCTACCAGGAACCACATCCCTAAAGCTAAACACTCAACTGAACTCCTGGAACCCAGTAACAGACAGGGGGGACTGATGAGCAAAGGAGTCAAGACTGGGCTTGTTTAACCCACAGAAACAGATGACCTGAACAACGGGTAGCTCTTGGACACCTGACTGATGGCTGGGAGGCCAGCATGGGACTGATCCAGACCCCCTTAATATGGGTGTCAGTAAGGAAGCCTAGGCAATCTATGGGGTCTTGGGTAGTAGATCAGTATTTATCCCTGGTATACAAATGGACTTTGGGTGCCCATCCCACAATGATGGATGTTCTCTCAGCCTGGACTCTTGGGGGAGGGCCTAGGCCCTGCCCTGAATGAAATGACAGACTCTGGATATCCCTGGGAAACAGAGTGGGGGTTGGGTGGGGGACTGTGGGGGTTGTTGGGAGGGTGTGGGAGGAGGGGAGGGAGAGGGAGCTGAGATTGACATGTGAAGCAACCTTGTTTCCAATTTATTTATTTAAAAAGTTTAAAAAAAAGTAATTAGGTAAGTAGGATTCTACCAGAAAACAAGAAAGAAAGAAACAAACAAAGAAAGAAGGAAGGAAGGAAGAAAGAAAGAAAGAAAGAAAGAAAGAAAGAAAGAAAGAAAGAAAGAAAGAAAGAAAGACCAAGTACCCCTCCCCTAACAGCCTTCAACTGTCAATAGCTCCTCAGCTAGAGGTGGGCTTCCTGAGTCCCTCTGTCATCCATACTGGAATATTGACTTGACTCTGAGCTGGTAGGTATAGCTTCTGTGAGTTCATGAGTTCCACTGTCCTGTCATTACAAGTGGACACTTTCATTCCCGTCTTCCCTAACCACTGGTTTTTAACCATCTTTCCACCCCTCTATTCAGCTGTGGTCCTTACGCCTTGCAAAGAGGGTGGCATTGATGTCCTTATTTGTGGCTGGAAATGCCACAGACTCTTATACACTTGTTCTCTGCACTTTGATCAATTGCGAATTCCTGTGTTAACCACCATCTACTGAGCAAAAAAGCTTTCCCCAGTTCTGAGAGCCACGCTAACCTATGGGTGCAGAGATGCGGATTCAGGAAGAGGTTTGATGCGGCTCAAATTCAGATGTTTGACTTTTTATATGGTTCAGAAGATCAGAAAAGGACACTTGAAAGTTCTAAAACTCACCCAAACATGGGGGAAGGAAAAGGAAGACAAGAAAAGGACACTTTTGGAGTAGCAAGTAACACTAATATTAAATCTGGTCTAGTGGTAACACATTTATAACTCTCAAAAAGGTCCTGAGGTTAGGTGGTCAAAAGGAACTTTAAAACCTTATGTATCTGGTCAACCTAGAGCTCTTATTTTTTCATCTTGATTCAGCACCAGTGTGAAAGACACCATTTACTTGCTGGTGAAAGATACCATTTACTTTCTGAAGACAAGAAGAAATTTGGCTAGGAATGTTTGGAACTTTTTTCTCATTATAACAAGCTGCAGAATTTTTTATCTTTTAGTGTGTGTATGTATGTGAGTATGTATGAGGTCAGAGCATGACCTTGGTGCTGACCTACCTTCCATCTTGTTTGCTTTTGTTTGCTTCTGAGCATTCCGTGCCAGCTGACCAATGAGCTTGCAAGGATTCTTTTATTTCTGCCCCTCATCTCACAGGAGGAAGACTGTATCACAAATGCATGTTTCCACAGCAGGCTTTACACAGGTTCTGGCTCTTCCTTGGCAAATGCTTCACACCTGAGTCATCTCTCCCACCTCCAAAGAATTCTTTAAATCAAAATCAAGGCGGCAAATGATGTACCTTGTGCCTGAGTGAAGCAAGGCGGCCAGGATGAGATGATATCAGTCTCCCTGATGTAGGATTTACTCCTTTGTATCTTCCTATGTGAGAACAGAGAATCCCCCAACCTTCCAGACTTCTGAGATAGATTATCCTGCCAGCCATTCAGATGCTGCATCATAGCAAATCAGCTGTGACTGGGTGGGGGTGGGAGACTGCTTCTTTGAACTGGAAGGGGTCTTAGAAGCAAGCCTGGCATCTCATTTGTTCTCTGTTTGTGAATTCAGCGTAGTCATTATCTCCCAAGAATCAGCTGACCAAGTGACCTTACCCACACCCACTGAATGCCTTATTCTTAGGGAGAAAAGAATGAAGACATTCTCATCTGTTCTGTGGCTTGCAGAGAAAGTCAAAAATAAATAAATCTCTGAATCTTTCTAAAGGTTTTATTTTCTATCAGATTCCTGCGGCTGTAGCAGTGGCTATTGTAACTACACAGCTACATAGAGAAATTACCTAGCTAACTTGTCACAAGACAGGACCAGAGATTGGGTTCAGAATTCAGTCTCCCAGATCCATTTGTCTTTCTAGACAAATAAGACCATTACTTCTAGCTGCAAAAGAAGCCAATAAAATCACAACTGCTAAAACAGGGAAAAATAGTTTGTCTTTATAGGTAATGCAACAGGATTAAATCAAGAAAGTTTAATTCCTAAATGGCCCAAGTGGGTGAGATGAGTACATGAATTGGTGGATGAATGTCCCACACTACTACATACGGTTGGCTTCACTAAGTGTGAAGTTTACTCAACCACTTAGAAAAATGGTTGAGTCCAGTGATTACTCCAGTGCTTCCTGAGAGTGACCACATGGCCTAGCAGCCCCACATGTCCTACATCTTTGAGAGTTTATACCATAAAATTTGTAGTAACATTATTCACAATAGCATAAGGAAGTATTAATAAACCATGAAACGGAGTGATGCATGGTACTTACAGCAGGGATGAACTCTAAAAATCATGCTACATAAAAGATAGTCACAAAAAATCATTATATAATTGTATGCACGAGTTCTAGGGCCCTGATGTGACGTAGTGAGAACTATTTTCAGAACAAAAATAAATAAATCATGCTTCTTTGTGTACTAAAATGTCCTAAATTACCTAAAGTATCAGTTAGTGGCATTCTGAGCTGCATTTAATTAAACAATACATCTTAGTTTCTTTTCCTATTCCTGTGATAAAATACTGACTAAAGCAACTTAAAGGACAAGGGGCTTATTTGAATTGAGAGCTCAAGAACACAATCCAAGTCACAGCAGCAGGACATCAAGGCAGGTGGTCAGATTCCATCAACAGACAAGAAGCATAAAATGATGAAGTCTGGTGCTCAGTTTGATCTCTCCTTTTCATACAGTCTAATATCAAAATCTAGGGAATGGTGCCACCCACAGTGGATGAGTCTTCTCACCTCAGTTAATATAGACAATATAGTTCCTGCAGGAATGCCCAAAGACCTGTCTTCTGTGTGAGTATAGATCTCACAAGCTGACAATTGAGATTAAACAGCATACCCTCACATCTTACATATTTTGGGTACCTTCCTATAACCCGATTGTCCATAGGCTCACAGGCATTTTTCAACACTGCCTTGACACAGGCCTCTTTATGCTCCGTTGCTCTTTTCTAACAAAATTCCTAAAAGAAAATTTGAAAGACTGATTGATGGGAAGACCCAGGGAAGTGACACAAAATAAGACTTAGAACCATGACAGAGATAGACCACTAGACGGACAAAAGGCTCATCTGGTTGTCAACCTGACTGGACCTGACCCAGCTAAAAGACAAGCTGCTGAGCACTCTGTGAAGACTTTCTTGTCCAGATTATTTGAGATAGGAGGACCCACCCTAAAAGTGGGTGGTGGTATCTGGTGGAAATGCAGACAGAATAGAGAAACAGTCTTTACTATTTGCTTGCTTGCCCTCACTCTCATGGCAAGCTCACTTATTCTGTTACTGCTGCATTCCTTCGCTGATAGTATTACCAGCTTCTTCATGATTCCAACACAACTGAAGACTAGCAGTTCCTCAGGAATCCTCCAGGCTTTTGGTACTAGATCAGAACTGTGGACACATCCAGTCTCAGGGACCAACTACCAGATGCTCAGTCTCCCAGATGTGACACAGCCATGGAGTGTGTGTGTGTGTGTGTGTGTGTGTGTGTGTGTGTGTGTGTATTCTTCTATTGGTTCTGTTCCCCCAAAGAACTCTGACTAACACAACAGCTATCCACTCCTTGGTGCTTGTGTTTACCTTGCTTTCAACAAAATCGCCTGTAAGGAACATCACACTCGGAGCTATAAATAAGGGCAGTATATCTTTCTCTCAAGGATAACAAAATATCACTTATTCTGTTTTATTTTTTATTTTGTTCCTTTACTTAAAAAGAGCATGCTAGTTCTTTTTTTTAAAGTAAGAATAGAAAAGGGGCCTCTAGGATTGCTATCTCAGGGTTTATCAAACTTCACTGACTCAGCTATTGAACCCAATAGAACAGAAAAGGACAGGGACCAAGACTCTAAGAAGCTCCCACATGTTGTGGATTCTGCTGCCTCATAGACCACAGTGGGAACAGTAAAGTTCAGTATCTTCATATCATACACAGAAAAGTCAAGGCATGGAATATATTGGGGAACCAAATCAGAGGAGCAGCCTCCTAACTCAAGGTCTTCTCCACATAAGTTGTATGTTAGAGACTCACAACACTGCTATTTCACCATCTACTCATTAGTTCTTAGAGTATCCTACATTTATTCTGTGTTGCATGTATGTACCCATGTCAGTTTCTCTCTCTCTGTATATGTTTATGTGTTCACATATTCACTTGTATATAAAGGCATAGGAAGGTATTAGGTATCTTTATTGGTATCCATCTTATTTTGTGATACAATGTCTCTCTGAACCTAGAGCTCACTAATTCAACTATAAAGGCAGTCCAGTGAGCCCCAAGGATCCTCATATTTCTTCCACCGTACCCTTGAGATTATTTATTGAGACTCTAAATGTTCACAGAATCACCCAGCTTCTATGTAACCGGTGAATATCCAAACTCAGACCTAAGCACTTTACAAACTGAAGTATCTTCCCAGATCCCAGGTTATTTTTTTGACCAGCAAAATTATTTGTATAAGTTTTATCCCTTCCCTACAAAGTTCTCAAAGATATGAAATATGAGAGGACAAACAGTTCTGTTTCTGTCTGTTAGAGCTTAAGCACATTGCTAAATGTCCATCCACTCAGCATCCAGGACACAGTAGCCTCTGTGTGAACTCCTGTCCTCAGTATGGAGCTAGAAACGCACAGGTGTTTGAAGTAGAGCAAGCTTGGAGCAAATGAACTGCAGGAAAAGATTTAAACATTGCAGAGGAAAAGAAACTCAATAAAGTTTGAATACACAGTGGCTTCTAACCTATCAGTACAGATACACGAGAAAGGGCTTTGTAGCTGAATAACATATGGGCTCAATATAATGTAAAATAGTATATACCTATGTTAATAAATGCAAAGAACATTTCTGAAAGACTAAACTCTAAAGTTAATAATGTTGAAATGTCACGGTTTAACGTTACACAGGAGTGCATTACTTGTGATAAGGACAACTGGGAGAATTTCATTTCCACACTCTCTCTCTCTCAGTTGCATTTTCATATTTGTTGAATACCATACCACTTTAATGCAGTGGCTTATAACATTCAGTTTCTCTGGGTTTGCTGTGTAGAAGTTTTCTCTGAGACAAAATATTCTGTCTTGGAGGGGGGACTCCTTAAGACACAGGGTGTTCCGAGGAGAAGAGAAGCATTCCATCCAGCAGCAAGCTCCTTAGGCTTAGGAAGGAAACTCATGAGCTTCAGGAAGTCACTGAAACTGACCAACTCCACGAGGCTCCTCCATACCCAAGCTTATATGAGCAGCAAGGACATCTGAGAGACACTGTTAGACCAGCAGAACAGCATAGAAACAGCTCAACTGAGGCACCTGGAAAGGACTGCCTGTGACCTATGAAGCTGCCTGAGACTGTGCAGTATGTTCCAGATTTGCAGCTTTTGTGAGCTGCCACCAGTGCTGGGTGGGCTTGGGTTATGCAGCTGTCTTTGAGTAATTTATGCTCTTGTTATTAATCCCTCACTCATATCTCTATAAGTAACCCCAATAAAAATCACTGGTTCACTAAATTGGACATGGTGGTATCTCTGCTTTTTTGTCAGTTCCCCCTCAAGGGTGAGCAAACATTAGTTCACCCTTCTCTGGGGATAGTGTCAAATAATAAGAGCACATTGTGCAAAGAAGAATGTGAAGATCATACGCTAAAATTTACTGTTTAAAAATTAGGAATGTCTCAATAATCCTATCAAATATTATAAATGATAAATTATAATTTCTAAAAACAGCCACATCAATTTTGATCGGGTATACCTGCCCTACCCTGTAACTTCTTGTGAGGAATTGTGGAACATGCCCCTATTCCTTGAATCTGAGAAGAGTATGTTATTCCCAAGCAAGAAAGTAGATCCTCTGCGACTTCTGAGGCTGATTCTCAAAAGCACAAGGCTTCCTCTATCTGTGTTGCTTGCTACGGAGTGCCCAACACCATGGTATAAAGAAGCCATCATTCACTGCACACAGCACAGAAAGCAGCATAGGTCCAGACACCAGCTTCCATTCACCACAACTCATGAAGGTCAACAACCCTGCAGAGGATTCTGATCCTAACAACAACAGATTTCCTCTGTGCACAGACACCAGGGAGGGGAGAGCTGTCCCCCTACATGCTTCCTAAATTCATTACCTAGGTAAACCAGGCAGTTGTACTTGATGGATTAAAGAAAAGAAAGAAAAGTGATACTGGAAACTGGACCCTAGTTACACAGTGACGAAGTTTAGAAGTGTTCACTCTAATGAGATGGAAACTGGAACATATATGGAATGACCTAGAAAACTGGACAATGGAGTTTCCAGAGTGTGAAGATATCTCTTTGTTCTAGATGCTTCTGGAACAGTCTATTGTGCATGAAACAAAGTAGAGGACTGCCAAAGACTGCTAAATACAAGCACTAAAGAAAGGATTACTGGATATAAACCAGACAGGGCTTTCTGAGCTGGAAAATAACACCATTCTTCATTCCCAATATGTCCAGATGGCAAATGTTGCTAAAATTAATAAATATCTTTGGTACAGAGATCAAACCTGGAGTACTGTCAAGAAAACATGAGCTACTGTTAAAAAGAAGGGCATGGTATTAAAATCCATTGTTAAGGTGTCAAACAATTAAACTAGTTTCTCAAATATCAATTATCTGCTAACAATCAATTTCCAAGAATGTCTTCCTGGCCCTGTGATTCTGGGGACTGGACCTATCACTTTGCACATGTGAAGGAAGACACGTCCCACTGAGTCAAATCTTCAGCCCTTGAATTGATAATAAAGGGTCTCACTGAGCATTCTTGGTTAGTATGGGATTCTCAATCCTCCTGCCACTGCCTGCTTAGCCCTTGATGACAGGAGTGCACCACCAAGCCCACTGCCAAGGAAATTTGCAAACCTTTTTTTCTGGCAGACTTACAAATGTCTAAAATAACTGCGAGATTGTCTCAAGAATATTTGAGATTCTAGTTTTTGAGTAATGAGTTGACACTGAACAACTTATAAATAAATCTTAATATTTATAAGGGCATTGATATCTATTCTTTTAAACATTTTTATTTATATGTATGTACATCTCTGTTTAGCTCTGTGTGTGTGTGTGTGTGTGTGTGTGTGTGTGTAAAACGGCCCATAGAGGCTAGAAGAGAGCGAGGCTAGAAGAGAGCACTAGATCCCCTTGGAACTGTAATTACAGGTGGCTGGGAGCTACCATGTGGATGCTGGGAATTGAACTCTGGTCTTTTGCAAGAACAGACACTATCTTTCCAACCACTGGTATATTGTTTTACTTATTATCTCGCATAGAGATAGTCAGTGACAACTGTTTCTTGTGGGAATAGAAAAATGACTCAGAAGACAGAGTGAAGATCACAGAGAAAGTCATCCTGGGGACCAATGGAGGAATGAGCCTCCTGTATCTAACACAAGGACAGCATTCTATAGAACCAGTACCTGCACATCTCATGATGTCCCTAAGATTATCCTAGGACTGTCCCATCATAGTATGATGGGTTAAGTAAGGAAAATAACTGCCTCTGGAGCTTAGATAATCAAGAGAAATCACATCAAGAAACTATTCTGAGGAGCTTTACCTGGGGGAGCCCACCCACAGCTACTCCAGTATCTGCTCTAGGTAATGTGATCCTGTACCTCAACCTTAAGCCCAAGTCTTTAAGGAACAATAGCCTGATAGGAAATGTAGGTGGAAAACTTAAAATACTTTGCAAACAGATATAAATACATATAAACCCAGGGCCTCACTCATGATAATCAAATGTTCCACCATGGACCCAGTTTTCCCAGCCCCATCAAAAGTATGTGTATGTGGGCATTTAGGGGATGGGGATATTCCTATGTATTTGTTTACTTATTATTTATTTAGGTTAAAATACAAAATAAGTCATTTCATCATGACATCTCCACATGTATGTTAGCTTTAACTGTCAATTTGACTCAGCCTACAGGCACTTGAAAAGGGAGACTCGGGAAAGGGACTGTCCACATCAGATTGGCTTGTGGGCATGTCTGGAGACATTGCCTTACTGCTAATTGATGTAGTGGGGCCCAGAACATGCGTGGTGAACATGGACAGCATGTCCATGGTGTGGACAGCACATTCAGTAGGACAGCAGGCTGTATGACTAACCTACTGAGTATATACCAGCCAGGAAGCCAACAAGTAGACTTCCTCCACAGTTCCTGCTGTTCTTCCTTGGTTTTGAGGGAATTCTTCAGTCAGAGATAAGGCTGTGTGGACAGAAGGTAGACCTTCCTTCAAGCTCCTGTTAGAGTCTGAGGAGATTTTCTTCAGTGCCGGACTGTGACTTGGAAGCATAGGTTGGAATAAACCTTCCTACCTTCAGTTTCAATTGGTTACTATGTTTGTCACAGCAACAGAAAGGAAAGTTGAATCTGAGTCTTTATTCTTCGTTTTAGTTCCCTCCATCCCATGAGTGTCTTCCTACACTCTGTCCCCATTGAGATGGTCTCTATTCTAATCCCAGCTAATCCTCTATTCTGCTAAATTCACTAATTCAAAAGTTCTATTACCTTCTCTACTCCCTACCTCTCTTCAGATCTCTGCTTATGCCCCCATGTTCCCTTTTGTAGTTTTAAGACAAAAACCACACATATATAAACACACACAGAGAGAGATAGAACAAACACACAGTGTTTGTCTTTCTGAGTCTGACTAATAAAACTTCCATTTTCCTGTGTCATTATTTCATTTTTATGGCAACATAAACTTCCAGCAACAACCAAGCATACTGACTAGGGATATGTCTGATGCCCAAGGACAGAGCTAAAAAGGATACACATTCTGCTTCATTTCTCAGTATGGAATGTCTCTTCTAAAGGAGCCAGCAGCCACCCATGAAGATAGCCAAAGCAGCCCATAGGGAAAGGGCCCTACCAAGAGGAAGTCTTGAAGACAACCAGCTCCAAACACCAGTCTTATGAGTAAACATACCACCAGTTCGCTCTGGCTTTCCCACTTCAATAGGGAGAAATTGATACCTGTTGGTATGGTGTGGTGTGGTACCCTGAGGTACCATATCTGTACTCCTCCCTCGAAGAACTCATGAGCATCATCAGTGGTTGTTGACTGAGTTCTGGAGCAATATGATGCCCAGCACTAGGTAGCCTTACACAGAACAGCACTGGGTGTTTTCAATCACCCTGCACACCCTCCTACATACCTGCCACCTCTAGAATACTTGTAAAGGCCAAAATAGCAAAATGGCTGTGAGAATAGTGATTCACTCTAATTTTAAGGAATTACAACAGAAAAAAATAGTATGCAGTTACTTATTACAGATAAAGCTTAACATGTCAGCAACATAATAGCTTTTCCCTTACTATATTTTTTTCTTTTGGAAGGGGTACCAGAGGTGTATCCAGGGCCCTACCTATGCTATATATGAGCTCTACCACTGTGTTACATCCCCAGACCTTTGATTATTTTGACTTGAGATTGGTTGAATATTTGGATTCTAAGCCCAGAGATGAATTGTAGGCAATTGTCATACACATTGGCCAGCCTGGATCTACTATTTTATTAGAATTATTAAAAGGATGATGGATTTAAAACCGTAGGCACACATCACCGACAGTTGCCAGTGGATGGGAGGAGGGGTCTGGAAGGGAAAATGGGGATGGGAACAGGAGGGATCAGGTTAGAGAAGGATGGAGGAAGAGAGTACTGGGAGAGACAACTGGAATCTGGGGTCATCTCTGGGATGAGATAGAAACCTAGAGCAACGAAAACTCCCAGGAATCTATGAGGGTGACCCTAGCTAAGACCTAGCAATGGGTGATAAGGAGCCTGAAGTGGCCAACTCCTGTAACCAGGCAAGACTTCCAGTGGAGGAACTGAGACACCAACCCAACCACAAGCCCTTTGACCTATAATTTGTCCTTCCTACAAGATATGCTGGGATACAGATGGCACAGAAATTGTGGGAGTGTCCAACTAATGACTGGCCCAGCTGGAGACCCATACTCTGAGAGGGAAGTCATCCTGGATGGCCAGAACGCAAAGGCGGGGTAGCTAGAGAGCTAGCATAGAACTAACTATGACTGGAAAAAAAATCAATAAAATGATTCTTAATGATATTCTGCTATACTAACACACTGGTGCCTGGCCCAACTGTCCTCAGAGAGACTTCATCTAGCAACTGATGGAAACAGTTGCAAAGAGCCACAGCCAAACATTAGGCAGAGCTCAGCCAATCCTAAGGAACAGGGGGAGGAGGGTTGTAGGAGCCAGCAGGGTAAAGAGCACCACAAGAAAACCCACAGAACCAACTAACCTGAGCTCAAGGGATCACAGACACTGAACCGAAAACCAAGGAGCCTGCATGAGACCAACCTAAGCCCTTTGCATATGCATTACAATTGTTTAACTTGGTCTTCTTGTGAGTTTTTTTTAATTAATTTATTTTTCAACGTTTTTATTTAAATTAGAAACTTGCTTCACATGTCAATTTCAGCTCCCACTCCCTCCCCTCCTCCCCCCCCAACCAACCCCTCCAATCCCCCACTGCATTCTCCCTCGGCTCCCCAGGGAGGGTGAGGCCTTCCTTGGAAAATCTCCAAAGTCTGTCATGTCAGCACAGGCAGGGTCTAGGCCCTCCCCCCAGGTGTCCAGGCTGAAAGAGCATTCCTACATGTGAAATAGGCTCCCAAACTCCATTTGTATGCCAGGGATAAATATTGATCTACTACCTGAGGCCCCATAGAATGCCAAGGCCTCCTCACTGATAACCATGCTCAGGGGGTCTGGATCAGTCCCATCATCAGTCTGGGGTCCATGAGCTCTCCTTGCTCAAGTCATCTGTTTCTGTGGGTTTCACCATTCCTGTATAACCCTGTTAGCAGAGACTGTCTTCTACTCTGTTGGCTGCTTTTGGGACCTGTCTTGCCTCATCCAGTCTTAATAGAAGATGAGGTACCTAGTCTCACTGCAAGTTGACATAGCATAGCTTGTTGATATCCATGGGAGGACTGCCTGTATCTGGAGAAACAGAGGAGGAGGAATGGATTGAGGAGAGGAGGGAGGGGAAACTTTGATTGGGATGTAAAAACAAAAGAAAATCAAGAAAGAAAATACAGGATGTCTTCAAAAGAGGACAGGGCATCCTTAGCGTGTTCCTAACATTTGAAAATAGGATTATAGGAAACAGCCTTCCCTAGCTTCCATCCCTGCCCTCTGGGTTGTGGCTAAAAACCTTCGATGACGCTGCGAATTTGTGCATGGGTTTCTTGCAGTGTGTAGAGATTTAGGGAAGCTAAGGACTTCCTGGCCATGTAAATACAAAGTTCTGGAATTTCCCCATAATCTCACCTTTACCAATGCCTAATGCTTACTGAGCAAGCATCACATCTGAGAGGAAGCCTCACCACTCAGACCTCAACCCTCATCCACCACCAGGAAGATGCAAGTGATGGTAGCTCTTCCAGGAATGGAGAAGGGAATTCAGGGATGGTGGGTATCATTTGCTCAGAAGAAATAGGATTTGAACCACAGGTGGGTATGCCTGACTTTGCAGTCTGCTGCATGGCAGCAAATGAGAGGGACTCAGTGCTACAGTGCAGGGGTGCAGTACTCTGGCCCATGAGAGGTCCTCATGAGCCCCTTCACCAGAGACAGAGCTTGGGGCTTCTGCTACTGGCTATTTCTTCATTTTCTCCCTCAATAACTCCATACTATCCTCCTTACAGTGCATCTCCCTAGTGACTGCAGGTCACAGGCTCCCTCACACCGCCTCCAGGATGCCCTCTCCATGTGTCCACCATGTACTATTGTGAGAAACCGGGTGGGAAGCAAGTCAAGCAGACTTCATTTAGCCAGCTGGTGTGTGGAAATCTGACCACCAGAGCCAAGCTGAAGGTCGTGGGGACAGAGGCCAAGCCTGTGACATTCCATTCATTTCCTTTCAAAGGTCATTACCTCAGCTCTGGGCAAATGTCTAGCTGATACATGGGAGGATATTTACTCCACACCCACCCACAGTCATTCTGCCAAAACCCACAGCACAATTTCAGTTTCTTCCATGGCTTTGACTTGATGCTAGACTATAGGAATCACAGCGGAGTCTTTATTGGCATGGTTCTTATCAAGCATGTGTACCACCTAATGTGTGAATATTTGCTTTGCATGCCAGCAAAGGTGCTGCCTCAGACCTCACAGGAACTGCTAAAGGAGGCACTGCTCAAACACCCATTCTGAAGATATTACATCCTAAGGTTCAAAAAGCAAAATAGAATATACAAGGTCATGCAGATGTGAATAAATGGGACTGGTTTTAGAATTCAAGTTGCCCTGGTTCCTTAATCTATATGTTTCCACCCTTATCCTATAAAGACTAATGGAGATGACAGTGAGGATGAGGAGGTATGGATTAATAATAATAATATTACTAAGGAAAACAATGGCCAAATAACACACTTGTGGCCCTACCTTCATGACCAGTGTTTTGCAGTACACCCTCATAGTTCTTCATGGGGACATTGGACCTTCATGTCACCTTCATAATCCCTGTTCCTTTGAAGTTAAATAGTTTTCCCAGAGCCATACCATGAGAAAGGGCACCTAAACTCTCCCCAAAAGCCATGATGAACAACTTTAAATCTGGGGAAACTGAAGCTCAGAAAGGGAGATTTCCAAGCCTACACTTTCTAGAATAATTCATTCCAACTGCCAACTAACAGTAGATGGCAGCCATAAAGCCAGAATTCCCAACTACCAGGAAGGACTGAATCCTTGGCGTCAGGGAAAAAAACAAACCAGACCCTGCTTCATGGAGAAGAGGAGGATGCTGGGAGGCCAAAGTGGCCTCAGGGCTAGATAATAAGAACCAAACCATTTGTTAGCTGTTTCTTGGCCAAAGGAACAAGACATCTAATTTCTCCTGGGCCTGAATTGTTCACTAGGCAGTTTATTACATGACTGGGAAATGTCTCAGTTCATATGAAGGAAGTACTAAATCAGACTGCAAAATATTATGTGGGACTGTGTAAGATTTAATGGATCTCCATTGGTTAAATTAATAAAAAGTGTTTTGTCCTCAATATTGTGTGTATGTGTGTGTGTGTGTGTGTGTGTGTGTGTGTGTGTGTGTGTGTGTGTGTGTGTGTGTGTTATATGTGTACAGGAGCCTCTGGAGGCCAGAAAAGGGTCTAGGGTCCCCTGGTAATCATGGCCCCTAAGACTGGCTATGAAATTATGACAACAACAATGTGAGTGTGTCACATGAGTCAAGTCATGAGAGAGATCATTGCTATATCATTTCAACTTAGGTTTAATGGATGTTTATAAATGGTTGTTATTGTGTTTGAGGGATGCTGAGATATTTGTGGGGATGGCTCTATTAAAAGTGAGAAACAGCTAAACTTCAGTTCTACACACACACACACACACACACACACACACACACCTGTATTTGGGTATCCATCACACTAGTTTAAGTTCCTCAAAGTCTCTGACATGATAACCTCATTGCATTCCATGTTTGAGGACAATCTTGAGGACAGAAGACAATGTCCATAATATTGCCATTCATAGGAACTAAAGGGCATTCCTGAAGCTTAGACCTGATTTAATTAGCTAGCCATCTGGCCCTAAGTCACTGCTTCTTCCATCACTGGTCTTGAAACACTGTTGACATTCCTGGACACCCAGATCTCAGGGAATAACTACACTTTCTGCTTTACAATTTTTGCTTTACTGTTGCATAGTGATTTCACCTAAAACAGTCATCCAAGAGGGAGTCCATTAAGACACAATAACTAAATGAAACTTACAAGGGTCCAGAAACAAAACTTCCAAGTCCCAGGAAGCTCCTGAAACTTACAGAATTCACTTGGTCCTTACTACAAGGTTATATGAGTAAGAACCATTTCAGGAGATCTCTCCCACCAGAGTATTGGTTGCAAGTCCTGCAAGAAGCTACAGGGAGTTAGGTTTCATACTAGGGTGGGCTTATTGTGGTGCAGCTACCTGTATCATCTGTAGTTAACACCCCAGACTCCGTTAATGACAGCAGTAAACTCACTAAGCTAGACTCATGTAACATTTATACTCCATAGATCATAAATACAACTGCTAAGATTAACTTAAGTGTTTTTCTGAAAGCTTTATATAAATGTAAGGTATGTATGGAAGCCTAGAATAAAAGAAAATGACCAACACTGTACACATACAGCCAAAGGGAAACTAAAATGCTCAACAGAGTGTAAGAACTGCATCCCTAGAAGTCAACTCCTTTCCAACAACTCATCGTACCAAAAGGAGAACCAAAGAGCAAAGATAGTATGATAGTCATGGTAGTGTATGCCTATATTCCTAACACTCAGGAGAATGAGGTAGAAGGACCCTGTGAGCTATAGAATGAGTCATAGGCCAGTACAGACTACATCAATGTGTTCTCCAGATTTGCAGTTTGCTGTTTCCTTCACTCTTCTGTCTTCTCCCTAAGATTTCTCTCTGCTAGGTGGACCCAGTGACTCTCACTGGCATCATTTCCCAGCCTCTCAAAAGCCAAGGTACTAGAATCCATGGTTCTTGACGGTTCTCCACTTTATAAAAGCATCCTTACAACTGACTTCTCTATTTTCATCTCTCTGTATGTTCAGAAGCAAGTTCATAAACCTCCAAATTTCTAATATAATCTCAGGTGTTACTGTGCCTTCTTATTGCTCTAACCCTCTCCCCACATTGCACCTTGTAGGACAGGACGTGTGAGAAATATTTCTTTAAGACAAGATTTCATGTAGCCCAGGCTGTTCTTCAATGTATTAGCGTTATGTAACTGAAGATGACCTTGAATTTCTAATGTTCCTGCTTCCATCTCCCAAGGGCTGGGATTACAGGAATATACTAGACCCAGTTTATGAGGTATGGGAATCTAAAGTCAGGCTTTCTTCACACATGCTAAACAAGTCTTCACACACAGCCCTGAGCTATGTCTCTGAAAAGTCTGAGAAACTTCTGAAGCATGGACACCTGCCCTTGTTGAGCTTAGCAGTTTCTCAGCATGAAAAAAAAACACTTGACTTCAAGGAAGAACTTACCCGGAAAGATGGAAAGGGTTCAATTGCATTTTAAATGAACACAGCAATGCACACTCAGGGAGGAGGGTGCAGTCAACAACCTGTAAAAGACACCGTTCCTTTTCTCTTCCTTTAAATCAATAAACAAATGTAATTCAGCTATCTAAAGATGCTGCTGTCAGTATGTCCTTCCAGTCCAAATTCAAGATCCTGAAGCTATAAATCTAGGAGTTGGCAGACTGTGTGACTCTGGAGATTCTCCTTATGCAAATAACTCTCAGTCCAGTTCCCAGCTTCTCTTTCCCTCAGTGCAAGGAAAGAAGAAACGGAGGAACCATGACTCCCAAGGTAAATTCACAGAGAATTAGTCGTTCCTCTCAGGCACACGTGTCCAAGAGTTGAGTGAGAGTCGTACAAAGAGTGGCATTTTGAAGCATTTCATTTGATGATACCAGAAGGGTCGGGAAAGAGAACCTTAGTGGGGTGGAGGTGAAAGAATTGTTAGTACCGAAGCACTGTGAAGAGTTAGTATTGTCCTGAGCAATCTGGTTTGGGGGATGTAATGGATGAAGCCAGACCTAGCAGATGTCTAGCTGAACACCCGGCTTGCTGCAGAGTACTAGACCTGGATCCTGCATGAACTCCCATATGGAGTCTTGCCTACAGAGCCATCGGCATCTCTTTCCAGATATCTTAGCTGTTCCTCTACTCTCCAGCTTTTCTGTTTCTGTGACTGTGTATCATTGTGGCCCAGGCTGGTCTCAAACTCACTATGTAGCCAAGAATAATCTTGAACTTCTGATCCTCTTTCTCCACTTCCTGAGTACTAGGATTAGAGGCAGGTATTTGCCATCCCTGGTATTACGTACTTCCAGGGATCTAACCCAGAGCATCATGCATGCTAGGCAAGCACTCTACCAACTGAGTAGATTTGGCACCCATATCCAGTACTTCTTATGTCACAGAGTTGACACCTCCATGCTCAATCTTACTCCTTTCAACCTAGAACAGAGAACAGCCAGTAACTGTCACTGTTTGTTGTCCAGGAAGGAGCAGATCATAGAGGAAGGGACCTATGACAATTGTCATGAATTTACTGCTAAGTCCTTATGAAAACTTAAGTGTCCTACTGTGCATTAAAAGTGACATGGGTTCTGCCACCTCTGTTCACTTTTCTGAAATAAAATCACTGTTCTGTGGGTCATTGTCATAAACACACTTTTTTTCTGGGTCCACATGCTTTCTCAATGTCATTGTTCAATCACTCCAGTAACTCAGACACAGAAGCAGTTTTATTTCTTAAATGTGTTTTTAAAATGATTATACATGTACAAAATTGTCAAAGAATAAATTCAGTTCATAAAAAATTGGTTCAGCCATCTCTCCAGTCCTTCTGTCAATGTTTTTATATGGACATATCTTTTTATCTCTCTGTGGTATGTACCCAGAGACAAAGTGCCAGTAAAAATATTTTGGAAATAGTGGTCACAAAACTTCCCCACAGAAAGGGCCTAGGTCCTTCCCTGGATGAAATGACAGACTCTAGAGATCCCCCCAAGGAGGGCCTTACCCTCCCCGGAGAATGATATGGGGATTGGGTGGGGGCTGGAGAGGGGACTGGTGGAGGGACAAGGGAAGAGGGGTGGGAGAGGGATCTGGGATTGACATGTGAAGCATTCATGATTCTAATTTAAATAAAAATTGAGGGAAGAAAACTTCCCCACAATGATAAAAATGTAAGTATATTAAAAATAGTCCAACAATGGTAAAGTCAAAGAATTCAACATCTAGGTGGTCCTGTCTCTGCTTTCTCCTGAACCCCCACATACAGTACCAGAGTGACATGTTCACATATCCATGCAAAGCTTTTCACATGGATTTAAGTCCTCTTGGTTGCAAAGAAAGTATTCCCCTCTCCCAGTTCCAAGAATGAATTCTGCCACCTTAAAGATATGTATAGACACACATCTCCATTTTATTAATGACCAATGTCCACCTTCGCTGTTCTGATGAAAACTGTGATTACAGCAGTTGAACATTTTCCTGGGAAGGATAGCTCTGTGGTGTGTGTGACTCATAAAGGAATATCTGAAACTGTTTCTATTTGCTTTTAGGCATGTATCATCATGGGCAGCTAAGGCAAACCATAAGACAGAAAATACATTGGAAATGGGAAACATAAAGGACACAAGGAACCATTCCCAAATGCAGGCATCCTGTTCCCAAAAGAAGATGCTTGTTTCTTCTTTTGCCTCAGAAATAAGAAAGAAAACTCTCCCAACATTCACTGGTGGGATACTACAATATTGAACAATATGTGGTCATCTATAATTAGAAGCTGAATGTTTTATTGCTTGAAAGTTGTAGGGACATATCAGTCAGGTGCAACCCACATGCTGTATCCATGCAGGTACATCCAGGAGGTCATTATCACTGCCAAACCATAAATTAAACTCTGGTAAGCTGTCTCACTCTGTAAAGTGCTTAATCCATAGCATGATGACCTAAGTTAAAATCCCAATACCCAGGTAAAGCAAAGTGCCATGACTGTGTGCCTGTAATTCTAGCATTAGAGAGGCAGAGAGAGGAAGACACCCAGAGCTTGCTGGTCACTCGGGTTTAGGTTAGTAGGTGATCTCCAAGCTCAGTGAAAGACCTTGGCTCAAACACTAAGGTGGAGAATCACTGAGAAAAAGAGCCAATGTTGGCTCCATATTCATGTGTGCACCAAAACACGTGCAGGAACACACCACGCCTGAAACACCCCCAGGTAACTCATTTTCTTCTAGGGAAACTAAGAGAACCCAGTCAACCGTTTGAAAGCCTGCCCTGCATCCCCATCCACACTGTTGGGTCTCTCCCCTCTTGGAACTCATTTTGCATGCATTGCTTCAGCCCCGCAATGCATCTCTTCTGTTTTTACCTGGGCTGACCTGATTTCTCAAGGAGGCAAAGGAAGATTGGAATCTCCTGCTTTCTCCAGTGTGTGCTGTGTAAGCCAGCCTAGACATGGCTGCAGGATGGATGGCGAACAAGAATGCAGGTAATTCGTGTTCTGATTAATCACCAGGCATGTCCCCACACACCCGGGGTCCTCAAAACGACTGCCTGAGGAGGCTGGACTTGCCTCCATCATGTGAAGTCCTCACCATGAGCTGAGGCTATCCTCTTAACCTGGTCTGGTAGGATTAGTCTCTCCTGTGATGTGACCACATAGAGTCCTGGATTCCTAGCTCCACTTTCTTATAATAAGCAAATTAGCAAATTTTTCTTGTATTTTAGATTTTTCATATCTATAAATTTCACTCAGGTAGGACTGTTCCTCTGTGTCCCCTCCTCCTCCTCAGCATCCATCTCCTGTCCTCTTCTCTGTCCTTTCCCTTGTCCTTCTTCTCCCTGCTCTATCTTTCTGATGGGGTCTCATGCCTACCAGACTGGTCTTGAACTCACTATGTAGCTGAGGATGACTTTGAACTTCAGATCCTCTTGCCTCCACCTCCCAAGTGGTAGGGTGACAGAGACATGTCACCAATTTGTGTTCATGCCAGTCTTTTCTAATGTCTTTGGCATATGTAAGCATGGGGTGGAGAGAAGAGAAACAGGTGAACAGTGTCAGGCTAGCAACAAAGTCAAAACTCTAAGCTTTGAGTTTGTCTATAGGACAGGGAACATGGCTAAGTGATAGCCCAGCACACATAAGGTCCTGGGTTTATGCCCATGTCACACAAAAACAAAACCACGAAACACTTCTGTCTTTGTTCAGTGTTGTTTCACATATATTTAGGTGGCTTCTGTTAAACCCATTCTGAGGGGTGTTATGTGAGAAGAGAGTACAGGCAGTTCTAAATGCCTCCTTCCATAATCCGGAGTCCCAAGAGGCAGGAGGTTACAGGCATGACTCCTCCAGCAGGTCACTTCACCTATGTTGTACGGAGGAACATTACAGGCTGGTGTGGCCTATGCTTAGAAGCCATGTCACTTTTGTCTGCATTGCTCAGCCTTGACAATGCTCTATCTGCATTTGTCTGTCACTTGAAAAGAAACCAGCCCTGTTCATATGCTGAGATGCTCTGCTGCCTGCCCAGGGTGTTTGCAAGGACAGTTTTAACTGGACTTAACATCAGCCTCACAAGATGACTTGACAGTTTATCTCTTTTCTAAGGATGAGGCTGACTGCCTTGTTAGTCATTATCGATCCACTGGCTCCCCACAACTCCCTTTTACATAACACCTTCAAATTCAGGAAGTTGAGAGTGGAATTTTCCTTGACCACTTTTCTTTTCCTCCTCTCTGACTCACAAAGTTCTTTTGAGTCTAAACAGAAAGAGGCCTCCTTCCAGAACACCTGCACAAGCCAGTGGCTAGGATCTTCAAGACTCCAAGAAATGCAAACCCCAGTGTGGGTTTAGAGAACTGACAAGGGTGTTCTGTAAAATCAATGCCATTCAGAGCTTTTGGAATTGAGCTGGTCCTGGGGAAATGACACTCACAGAGAAAGCAGGGAGCTCTGACTAGAGCTTTACATTTAATCCAGCAGCTTTATAGAGAAAAGTTTGTTTTCCCAATAATAAGGTGGGTTATGTTGTGACCTCAAGCAATTGATGTCTCACCTTTGAATTTGGTGTCCTTGTCGTTTTAAAGAGGGGTGAGAGAATATCATGTATCCTTTATGTCCATCCTAAGAAGGAAAAACTTCAATTCCAGTCACCCCAGAAAGGCATGTAAGTTAAGTCCATGCATCAGTTTTGACACAACGTTCCTAGCCTACCTGAGAAGCTCCAGTTGAGAGGTTCTGGGGCCATGAGTGTGTATAGTGAGGATTCTGACTTGGAATGACGGAGCAGAAACAGGATGGAAGATCATCTTCCAGCTGTGGCGTTCTTCTAATTGAAGATAGCTCTTAGGACCAGCATTGTGAAGAGTAGGCAATAAATACCCATAAGGTTAGGTTTGGGGAGAAAGCCAATTAACATTGTCTCACCATCCCTGGCACACTCAAAACTAGACTCAAAGACATCTCCTGAGTGTGAGAGCTTTCTACTCCCATTGGAAGAAAACCCTACAGGCAGACAATCCTTGTGTATATGAAGGCTGTGGAGGCATGCACCAGTAGGCTAGGTGGGATACTGCTCCTGTTATTTTACTTTCCAATTTCCAAGCTTGGCTCCCACACTTATGATTCTAGATGTATTGAGCCAAGAACCTGCCCACTCTGCCAAATCTTTGTCATCTGAGACCTTGATTCCACTCACTAAGAAATGCTTCATTCCTGGATACATATGTCAGTGCAGGGCTACTAACAGAGACGCAACTAGGAAGGGAGAGAATGGGAGGGAAAAGAATGGGAGCAGGAGGACTTGTCTTCACCAATGACTCAGAATGGCACAGTCAAAGTACTGCCAAGTGTGAACATGGCTTTTGTGAAGTCTCATGAACAGACCTCTCTGGAGATAATGTAGAAATAAGACCCTGGGAATCACAAGGAGTGTGGGGAAGATTGCTACCTCTTTGTATGAAGACTTCCTACCCCACCAAGGACGCAGATGATCCCCACCTAGGAGATTCCTTCCCTGGTCACCATCCATGATGGACCTTGACTATGGATCTGCCCACATTCTGATCCATTCATTTTCTATTTGTTATGACTGAAGAAAAACATAAAAAACATCTTTTCCAGGCTAAGGTAAATAGCTCATTCAGTGAGATACTAGCCCAACAAGCATGAGGTCTTGACTCCAGTCCCACAGGACCCATGTTGTAGAAGGAAGGAAGGGAGAGAGGGAGGGAGGGAGGGAGGGAGGAAAGAAAGAAAGACAGACAGACAGACAAATTCTGGGTATGTGCAGGGTGGAGAGTGGTGCATGCTTGCAATCCCAGCACTGGGGAATGTGGAAATATTCAAATCCAGTCTGGCCAATCAGTTTGTCTACTTCGTGAGTTCCAGGCCAGTGGGGAACCTGTATGAAAAAGGTGGATGACTCCATATGAATAACACCCATTACTATCCACTGGCTGCCATGGATGGGCCTATGCACATAGGAACACACATGCACATGCGAACCTGTTTGCATACTGTACACGTGCATATACACACAAAGAAAAAGAAACAATTTTCTCATGGGCATGAGTTCTAATCATAAAACATGGACTGCTGCCTTGCCTCCCTGTACACAGCACTGAGCAATGTCTATGTGTCAGTCTGAAGTTGTACTTGATCTCTTTGAAACAAACATATTTTAGAAGCACTAAGTTCCTCTAAATGGGATGGGAGCAGCCCATTTCATCCTCACAATATACGAGGGTTGAGCTTAAATTAAAGTAAGTTAACTGGGCAGAGAAGACGGCTCAGTGGTTAAGAGTACCGACTCTTCTTATAGAGAACCCAGGTTCGATTCCCAGCATCTATGCAGTGGCTCTCAGCCATATGTAACCCCACTTCCAGGGAATTTTATGTCCTCTTCTGGCCTCTGTGGGCACTGCATGCAAATGAAGTAGACATACATGCAGGCAAGACACCAATACACATAAACTAGAAATAAATAAATAGTTTTCATTTAAAATACAAAGGGGGAAAAGATTTAAAAAACCCCAAAGCTTAGGAAAATCAAGTTCTTTCTACCATATGAGGATCACCCTGATTCCACTCCCCAGTCACATCTTCCACTTGTTACTGCTAAATTTGCCAGGTTCACAATGCTTTCCAATTTGGGTGCCTATTTGAATCTGTATATAAATATTCACTCCTCCAAATGTCCTATTTGAATAGACAAAATATCCGTTTTAGCGCCGAGCACATCAATTCAGGGCTGGAGGCGTGGGGTGCACTGAGAAACAGCGCTGACTCAGGAGTCAGATGGCAGAGGTGTGGATGGAGCCAACTGTCATCGGCCATAGGACAAGTCCTTTTCTGTCCCTGGAACGGGTTTTTCATCCCCAACTTGTAGGAAATGGGGTTCTCTTGTTCCTCTCACTGGGCAACTGTAAGGGAATCGTGGGGGTTACAAGTTTATTTTAACTCTTTTGTGATTCTTGCTTTGAGACAGAAGAGAGGGATACAACAAGGGGCAGAAACCTGAAGAAGTGACAATGTCACTTAGAGGGCAATGAATGGTCCAGTCCAATCTTTTCACCACTTTTCATGCTACTTCTCTAGAATAATTTATCTCCTTCATCAAAATAATAGTCTGAGGGGTTGAGTACAATATACCTGGGACCCAGCCTACAGTCCTGAAGACCTGAGCTTGACTGTCGATGACCATGTAGAAGCTGTAACTATGGTGTATGTCTGCAATCTCAGTCCTGGGGAGGTGAAGCCTGCCAGCCTAGGTCTAGAGAGAGACTCTGTCTCAAAATGTAAGAAGGAAGTGACAGGAGAGATGAACGAGAAGGATAGGAGTGATCGCAGGTCTTTCAGAGGACTGGAGCTCAGTTCCTAGCAGACACTAGCCCATGTCTGGTGGCTCACAATTTCCTGGAAGTCCAGTTCCCAGGAATCCAAAACCCTGTTCTGGTCTCCACCACCATGCACACACATGTGGTTTTGGTACACAGGCACAAAAATAAAAATAAGTCTTTCCAGTAATTAAGGAGGAGAGCAACTGAGGAAGAAATCGAATGTTGGCTTATAACCTCCACGTGCACCTGCACACACACGTTCTTGGGCCCAGACACATACATGAGAGTTTGAGAGGAAATGAAGAACTTGTGCCCCTTCCTTCCTATTTTCTTGTTGGACAATTTGTTTTCTCTAGCAATATTTCATAATGCGGTCATTGTGACCTAAGCTTAAATGCACTTGTACCATTTCTAAACTGGAGCAGAGGCAGGATTCAGCCAACACTGTGTGGAATGTGGCATGGTCATGCAAGGCAGACCAAGAGTGTGTATAATAAAGCTTGGCAGCAGGAGACCAGTGGCAATCTCCTGGGTTTTGATGCTTGGTTATATAAGGAGGTGACACTAAGAGATGCTGTGAAGGACTCACTAGAATTCTGTTATTTTTGCAACTGGTAATTCAAAGATTATTTCAAAGCAAAAACTACAATGATTTTTTTCATATAAATTACCTAGTGCTTGTTGAAAATGCAACATCTTCAGTGCCAGTGGCGTAGAAATGAAAGCGCAAGGATTGGAGCCTCCTCGGAACCTGCACTGAAGCAGGCATACCAGAAGATTCTGATGCCGAATTTCCCAAGATTGTAAGTTGGGAAAATTCTAATAAAAAGTTAACTCACCTCACTTAAGGGCAGAGATACCTTTGTGTGACAGTTTCCTCTGAATTAAAACATCCACTGCAGTGGGGGAGAGAAAGGCTCATAAGACCGTCATGTCTAGGAATGCTGAAGCTTGCAGTAGTTCGGAGGGTTCCCTCCCATGGTCAAAGAGGAGACATAAACCAGCAGGTCTATAGAGAGGAGCTTCAGTGATCTGTAAAACTGCCTACAAACTGTGCAGAGAGTTCCAGGTCTCTAGCTTCTGGGAATCGTCATTGGTACTAGGGTCAGTTCTTGAGTCATTCTTGCTTCTGCAAGGAACTCCAGTAAATACATTCATTCACCAAGCCGGGCTTGTACAGTCTTTACTTTGGCCTGTCATCTGTTCACTTTTTCGGATGAGTAGATGTTGTATGTGTTGTGCCACCCCCAGAAGTTTCTCATATAGCAGGTGAGAGAGTTAGAAACACTCCAAACCTTGTGATGGATCTAGGATGAGAACTGTGTTCTGATCCAATCTACTCTGGTTTCTTTGTGAAGTTATACACATGGATAGTGTGTTAGCTTCCCAGTTCCCATTTACAATATCCACCAAGTATTTATAGATCACTATTGCTGTTCCCATAGGTCACACTAAAAGAAGCATGCAGAAGGTCAGTGGCCAGCAGCAGAGGCCTCCAACCTTCCTGCTGGCTGCCACAGCCTCCCCCAGTATCTCTGCATGGCCCTTTACTCCAGGTCTCGAAATGGACCAGGCTGCCATTATTCCCATGTGGACAAGTGTTTGGCCCTGCAGTGAGTTAAACACAGCCACAGAGGAGAGACACAGCTGTATTGGGAAAACAGAGCCATTGTACTCAGGTCGGCAGCAGGGGACATTAGATTTTGAATTTGCTTTACTGAGTGGAGAAGTGGCTACCGTGGTTCCAATAGTGTGCCCTTTTGCTTTGTGCAATAGAAATCCTAACTTCCATCTGCAAAGACTCTGGGGACAGGAAATGAGGTCTTTGGCTCTAGGCCTTTCATTACTGAGCAGTTTTGAAGCAGATGAGACCGTGGAATCACAGTGACTGAATCTCCAGAGGCACTACCGAGGAGAAGAAGAGAGCTGTATTTAAGTCAGCTCACAGGCAGTGAATTTGAAAGTGACACCGACTAGGGTCTGGAGATGGGTGGCCCTTAGGCTGTTGCTTGTCTAACTGTGTCTGATAAGCGTGTCTGAAAGTGTGTGTGTACTCACACACTAGCACTTGTATACACTTCCCAACTCGGAAGGGGATGAGACATGCACTCACATAAAACTCTGCATAATACAAGTCATATTCTAAACATACCGTATTCTGGCTCTAATAATTTGACTTGAAGAGTCCAAGTACTTCAATTTTTGGCAGCATATATGAAACAGCTCTTTAGTGTTTTTTTCCGTAAAGAAAATACACAAGAATAAATGACAGTAATATTTTAAAAGTCTAAGGATAGTATCTATTAGGCTAGGGAAATGGTTCAAATTGGTAAAGTGCATGCTGTGTAAGCATGGCGGCCTAAGTTCAGAACCCTAGCATCCATATTTAAAGCTGGGTGTGATAGTGCACCAGAGAGGAAGAGACAGACAGTGACCATCCAGTCTAAGTGAATGGGATAGAATGCAGCTTGAGGGGTTTTTAGCAAGCTCCTTAACCCACTGAGACATCTTTAGCCCCAAAGCATTAAAAAAAATTACAACTGGGGTTGAGACATGAGTGTATGTATCATGGTGTATGTGTGGAAGTCAGAGGGCAATTTGGTGTTGGCAGAATCTTTTCAGGGATTGAACTCATGTTAACCATTAAAGGCACAACAAACACCTTTACCCACCAAGCCATCTCTCTTGCCATCAGCAATCCCTTAGTAACAACAAATGATATGTAAGCTTTCTCCTAAGCTGGTGGGTCATTAAACTGAGTAAGGTCAGAGCATGCCCATTATTTTTGTCATTCTTAAAATGTGAGAGATGAAGCTGAGTCCTATAAAAATGGATATAAGGGTTGAAACATGTTTTTGTACCTAGGGAAGGTCACAGAAATGCTTGGGTTCTCAGTTAGAAAGCAATCTCATGCTAACCTATCTCCAGCAGAAACAGTCACAGAACGTGGACAGCATAGACACAGTGACTGCTGAAGACTGACAAAGGGCAGCAGCTGCCGAGGGACAGCTCAGAAATGAATGACCACACAACTGGCAGTGAAACTGGAAGACACACTCTTGCCCACCACAATACCCAACACATAAATTCATCCCAATCCAGCTGGCAGATTCACAGAGACCCAGAGACCCAGAGACCCAGAATAGGCTTCTGGGTTCAATGCAAAGAGGAGGGGAGAAGAGGAGCCCAGGGCTTTCTTCCCATTCTCGTTTCTCTTCCACTCTCCCTCTAGCCATATCACAGAGTGACACAGTGACTGTATCTAGAGTCACTGATCTCAATTCAAAGGGAGAAGAGCATAAACTCCTCTACGATGAGTGATGAGAGGAGAGATGATGCCATGTTTGAGCCACTGACTTAGCTCTGCCTTTTGAAGATGGACTCTGGCAACTTGGGGGGAAGGTGTATCTTGAGATAGTCTCACATATAGACTTGATTGACCTTGAATTTGGTATACATTTGAGAATGGCCTTGAACCTCTGATCCTCCTGCCTTCACCTCCTGACTGCTGGGATTCAGTTGTGTACCCACACACACACTGAACTGAACCCATGGTTTCATTTGTGCCAGGTATATGTTGTTGCTTGAAAGTGATCTGTCCCTCATAGGTTCATGTATTTGAAGACATGATTCCCCAGTTGGTGACACTGTTTGTGAATGTATGGAAAATATAGAAGATATTCCCTTGCTTAAAGACACACACCACTGAGGCCAACTTTTGAGTTTTATTGTTTGATCACACTTCCGTTTCTCCCTCTCAGTTCAGCTCTCAAAGTCTAGACACGTAGCTGACAGTTAGGATCATTCCTGAGTACCATGAGAGTGAGCTTAGAGGGGGAGAGGTAACTGTACAAGGTCTCTTCTTGACTTCTGCTGCCTTTGATAGGGGCACAAGGCCAGCCCGGCAGTCAGAAAGCAACCTAATCACATTTCATCCACACACATGGGTCACATGCTTGTGCACACACACACACACACACACACACACACACACACACAAGTAAATAAATCTCATAAAAACTTTAAAAATATTTGAAGGGAAATGATGGAAAACTCTCTAATTGCATGAAAAATATACCCAACAATTTCAATAATTACAAGAAATCCAATCCAGGATAAACATATTAAAATTCATGTCAAAATGTATCCTAATCACACTGCAGAAAAGTAAACACAAAGCAAGAGGCAGAATGTAACTGAAGGAAAGCAACACATTACTTGTGGGCAGACAAACATTAATGGCTTTTCGTCTCTCAGCATAACCCATCAAGCAGAGAAGGAGGAAGAATGAAGGGATGGTCAAATCTGATTCTTTGTCCAGGAAAAAAATACTTCAGGAATAAAGCAATATATTCTCAGATAAAAGAATCAGAAACCTATGATTCTGAAGCAATCACTAAAGAAAGACCTTTGAAAAAGAACACAATTGTAAAGTGAAGACAGTCAGATACCAATAACAAAGAGCAAAAGAAATGTGGGAAAACAGCACAATATGTACTTACTGACTTTCAGAAATATATTTGGCTGCTATAATTAAAAATATAGTATTCATTCTAACATATTAATATAGTAATATTCCAATGAATATATGTGGTATGTAAAGAACTATAACTTAAAAGAAATGTATATTAGGGGAAAGGCCTTGAACATCTTTCCTGAAGTGGTAAAATATTTCTTCAATGTAACATAATAACAAGTGTATATTTTATAACCACTACAGAAACTGCTACTAAAATGATAAGGCATGATAAAGTTTAGAACCTAGTAGACGATAAACTAGAAGATTTAAACTTTTTAAAACAGCAATAGAGATAAAGAAGTAGAGAAAATTCAAATATGGAGAAAAGAAAAGACAAACAGTACAATGATAGACCCAAATCTAAGCATGCTGATAATTATGTTATTAATGTTCCAATTACAGCCATTGAAACTCGGAAATACTCAGGATGTATATAAAATAACTGATTCTGACTAAAAGAAAGTCATTTCAAGTTTAATTTTGTAGAATCATTAAATAGAATCAAAACAATGAAAAGCAAATGCAGAGCTAGCAAAACACGCTGCAGGTGTGGTTCTAGACCACAATAAAACAAATATGTCAACACATTGCAGAGCTGCAACTTCTCCCTGTGGTCTACTAAGAACATTATTGTATTCTCTGCTGCTGTGACAAACACCATAATCAAAATCAAGTTGGAAGAAATTGCTTTATTTCATCTTGTACTTTATAGTCCATCACTGAGGGAAACCAGGACAGGAACTCAAGGCAGGAATCTGGAGGCAGGAACTGAAACAGAGACTACAGAGGAATGCTGCTTACTGGTTTGTTCATCATGGCTTACTCAGCTTACTTTCTTATACAACCCAGACGTATGTGGCTAGCATTGGCAGCACTCACAACAGGCTGGACATTCTCACATTAATCATGAATTAAGAAAATGTCTCACAGATTTGTACATAGGCCAATCTGATGGAGAAAATTCCCCAATTGAGAGCCCCTCTTCTAGGTGATGCTAATTTCTGTCAAGTTGAGAAAAACTAGGTAGCACAAGCATTGTGAATAGAAAAGTTACATGACTTGATTGAAAAAGAGTTTGTTGAATAAACAATGCAAATAAGTATCAAAAATTTAGAAGGCCTGCTTCTAAAATTTTCACTCAGAGTTCAAAAAATAGAACTATAAATAAGCAAAAGAACTAAAATCTGAGGGGAAAAGGAATTGATACACACAATCACTCCTCTGCATATTTGCAACAGTAATTGTTTTGTAATACAATGTGAGACTTGAGTTTCTCAGGGTCAGCAAGGCACATAAGATTTACATCCAGTGTGATAAACTAAAACTGCTAGGAGAAACTTTTAGCCCCAATTGCTTAGGGTTGTAAGTTCCCAGGAAATGGTCAGATAGTGCTAAACTGTGGGAAGTTAAACCCAAGTTTGTTTCCAAAAGGAATAAGCTACAAGAAGAATCTACAGCAAGAAACAACTACTTTATTCACAAGACTGTAATGACAAATACAACTTTTGCATTGGTTTAATCTATTAGAAGAACACTTAATTCTTCTGAGTTGTCTCATGGTGTAATAGCTATATAGTTACTGTGAGATCTTGCAACTAGTAGCAAATAAGCATCTTGGGCATTCAGGAAGGTAGAATCTTTTGCTGCTGGAGAACCATTGTGTCAATTTCCACAGATCCTGGCTGATCATGGTAATATTTGCTGAGGTTCCCACAGTTTTGAGAACTTAAAACAAGATAGTAAAGTCTGCTCTGTGCACCACCTCTTTCATTCATAAGGGATTTCACACAAAGCAGGGAACAGTTTATAAGTTTCTATCCAAAGCAAACTTTCTCAAAAATTAGACTCGGTCCATTCAAACCATCAAAGTTCCATTGTAGGAGGAAGCCTGTATGCCGCCATTAACCATGTGACTTACTAGAGGCGCATTACCTCATCTGTATGTGCCTCTAGTAAGTCACATGGTTAATGGCAGCATACAGGCTTCCTCCTACATTCCATGAACTAAATTTGTGTGCTATTCCACACCATAGCATCATCTTAAAAAGGCTCACAGCACTGTATCAGAAGTAGGTTCTATCTAAAGAAACCAGTTTGATTGTTGGATTCACCATTATCTGTGTTTTTGTTTTTGTCATTTTTTTCTCCTGGGGATAAGCTCTCATTCAGCCAAGACTGACTTTGAACACCTCAGCCCCTTGCCTACACCTCACTAGTGATGGAATGGTAGGTGTATGCCACCATATCCAACTTGTGCAAACAATGACTTCTCTACTGAAGTTCCATCATTAGGTGATATCCATAACCAAGCAATCAAAATTTCAGGATCCACTTCCAATGCTAGCCCTTATGCTGTTTCCACCACATCACCATTTACTTAAAGCAGTGAAGTCTTAACTATCTTGATGTAAACAAGGACCTGGGAACAAATCCCTGCTGGTATCTATCTCCTCCCTCAAGTCATGAACATTCTGTTGGTGTCTAGAATGGCAGATTTTCAGTTTACATTGCCCAGATCCACTAGAAGGATCACAATGGCAGTTGTAGCTTCATGAGATGCAGTTCCCAAGTCATAAGAAATAAAACTTCAAATTACTGTCAAATTACTGAATAAAAGTTGTCTTGTGGGCATGCACAAAACAGTGATCTGTATACTTTCATCAGAACTCTTGGGTGACCAAATACATTACCATTGTAAGTCATCTTTATTTGCAATGGGGAGGCATCTTTTCTCTGAACAGTAGATCTCCACAATGGATTAAAGTATTCAGCAAGTCATGCTGAAAACAGACGTTCTACGCAGCAGCTACATGAGATCCTAGCAAGTGACTTAGTCTGTCCCTCAAAGCCTTTAAGGCAGAGTCAACTTCTCTCCAACCCCAGAAATCCTACAGGCATTTGCACCCTCTTCTTTCAACAGAAGGCTGTTTCCTCCACATTTAAAACCTACCATTGTGTTTGTCTGCCATCATCTACATTCTAGACTCATCTTCATAACTTACTGACCTCCCAGCGGCACCTGCCTCCTCACCTGCACTTTCACACCAAGGAGACATCTTCCTATACCCACGTGAACAAGACTTTACCAGCTTTGGACTTGTCTTCCACAGCTTTTCATAAAGTTGATGAAAGTAAAGGCTCTTCTCTGGGTTAAGATGTGGTCTCAGCAAATGGTGTAGATGGCTTAGTCTTCTATCCAGGTCTTAAAGCTGTCTCCACATAAGCACAGAGGCCTTCTCATTTCTCTTTCTTTGGTATTCTCAGTGGAATTTACTTTTAGATTCCTTGATGAACTTTTCCTGTGTGTGCAACTCAACTTAGCTGACTGTGTGAGGGGATAAGCCAATCCATCTCAGAAATTGACTGATTGGGTGAGGAGGGGTCAGGCCAGCTTAGAGCTTGACACACCTTCCTCACTAAGCTTCATCATTCATAGTAGCTTCTGATTTAAAGTGAGAGGCATATGACTCTTCCTTTTTCTTGGTCCCTCACAGAACCTCTATTGGATTAACTTCAATATTTTTCCATGTTAATAAACAGGAGGGCCCAAAAGTTGGAGAGACATGGAGGTCAATGGAATAATAGTAACACATAATATTTGTTGATAAAGCTTGTCATTTTGCATAGGCATAATTTATGAAACTGCTGAACTGCTACTATAGTAAAGATACTGGTTCTCAGGTCACCATAACAAATCAAACACTAGAGACAAGGTTGAACTATCCTGAGGATTGACAGACAGATGCAGAAGTGGCCGATGCATATCTGCTGCTTGACTTTTTCAAGTATCTGCTCTGTGCAAGATGCCACACTGTATGAATAACCCAATATCTGCAAAGTGCAGAAAACAAAGAACACTGAGGCAATGTATGCCTACATGCTAGACAACATGGATCAAAATCTTGCTAGACTGGTATATGAATATCAGACAAATTGGAAATTTAACAGGGTAACAGGGCAAAGGAATGAACAAAAACAACATGAGATAACATATATGGAATGCCATAATGAAACTTGTTTGTATTATTGTATTATTCAGGGTTCTCTAGAGTAATAGAATTTATAGAATGAATCTATCATTTATCTACCTATTTTTCTGTCTATCTGGATATATATATATATATATAGACATAAACATAGATTTAGATGTATAAAGGGGATTTATTAGATTGGCTTACAGGCTGTGGTCCAGCTAATCCAAAGTTGTTGCTACCTCTTGCTCACTTGATCCAATCAGCACAATACTATCAATCAATACAGTGAAACAATGTGATATTTTACAGAAGAAACAGATGGTCAATATCCCTTCTAACTATGATATGGCACAGGGCTGGAAAGTTAATACGTCCTTGAGGTAAAACCGTAAAAGTATACTGCTGACCTTGCCAACTATAAGCAAATTGCTTCTGGTCTCCATGGACTGAGAAAAAAAGGCATTTGCTAGATTAATAGCTGTGTATTGTGCACCAAGAGATGTTTTAATCTGCTCAAGTAAGGATCCCACACTGGCACAGCAGTCATTACTTGATTGAGTTTTTGATAGTCAACTGTCATTTTCCACAATCCATCTGGCTTCTGCACTGGCCAAATAAGAGAGTTCAAAGGAGATGTAGTGGGAATCATCACCCTGCATCTTTCAAGTCCTTGATGTCACTAATTTCTGAAGTTCCTCCCGGGGTGCAATACTGATTCTGATTCACTTTATTCTCTGATAGAGACAACCCTAAAGGTTCTCACTCAGGTTTTCCAACCACAATAACCTTCACTCCAAAGTTCAGGGAACCAATGTTAGAATTTTAACGACTTCTGTCTATCCCAGTTCTACATCTGAAACTGGAAAATTGATGATTTCAAGGACACACTGGACACACTATCAGCTGGACTTTAGTCAAAGCTCAATTAATCATCTGGCATCCATAAGCCCACACTTTAACTGGAGGGCCTCACAGCTTCTTGGAGTCTCCCATAATCAGCGTCAATATCTAATAGACCTCAGAAAGTCAAATTGTTACCTTTCTCCTAGTGTACAGATACCCTTGTAAAGGGACTTAGGTCCCCTAGGAAAAGACTAGAGAAAGGGTAACTGCAAAACTTTTAGGTATTTTATCAATGTCCTTCCTTACAGATATCTGGCTGCCCTTTCATTCAAGGGGTTCTGGGTCTGCAAAGTAGCTCATGTATGGAAATTGGCTCATGAGCTGAGATTGCCTTTTGCCACCATCCAATGCAGTCCCCTTTTATTTGCTTGAGAATTTTTCCATTTATGCAGACCAAACCGAAGCGCAGTAGGCTTCTTATCTGTTTCATGCTTGGAAACACTAGGATTGATTAACCAATACCAGAGATCCATACAATTCATGCCACCATAAAATTCACTTTGCGTGTGCTGACTGATACAGGTCAGGTTATTATGGATATTGCTATGTCTATGCTTCGCATTAAAACAACTACAATTGACTTTGGAAATTCAGTGTTGCTGCCTGGCCCCTGCTACCTTGGGGCCCAATTAAACCATTGTATTTAATTCATTCAACTTAGCAGCAGTTTCTTCAATTCTAAGGTCTGGAGCAAGGCAAGTAGAAGCAAAAAAGCTCTTCAAATGCGCTGGTGCCCCCTCACCATTCGCATCTTAAATGATTAGTGAACTAGTGAACAGGTGCATCTTCTGATCCTTCCTATTGTGGAAGATTAGGCTTTACAATAAGGCAAGGGATATCAGGAAGTACCACCTCCTTTTTAGTAGGCCATCATTTGGCAGCTGCTTTTTGGTGTCCTATGTGTTCAATTTGGACAGAATGCTGTCAGTGATTGAGACAAGGGCACTTTCTTGCCCAGTGTCTTACCTTTACTACAAGGAACTTAAACTCTATGTGAAGTTTCTTCAATGCCCATCATCTTCTCTGATGTAGGCCCTCTGAATGGAAATTCTAGGTTTAATATGAAAGCTTGCACAGTTAAAAAATGGGGTGAGTTAACACATTTCTAGTAACCCATCTCACAGAAAGCTTCCAAAGAAGTTAGAACATAGTGTGTTCTTAACAAAACTGGACCATGATACTGAAAGATCTGTGGGATTCAGCAAGGACATCACTACAGGTTAAACAAGGACATCAATGCTCACACTGTGGATATCAACCTTAGGAAACTAGAAAGAAAGAGCAAGCACAGTAGGCAAGAAGGGCAGAGCAGAACAGGCAGTGGGGTATATAAAACACAGCTGTGATAGAAACTCTGTTACTCCAAATGCTAGCTCAGAAGGAATGAGATGGTGAATGTGTAAGAGGTGACACAGGTGCAGGCCTGGAGTCATTAAATCATAATGATCTGGAAGAGGGAGAGAGGGAGAAAGAGAGAGAGAGAGAGAGAGAGAGAGAGAGAGAGAGAGAGAGAGAGAGAGGTGTGTGTGAGTGTGTGTGAAGAACTCCATGCATTTGGATCCAACAACTGAATATGGCTGTCTGACTTCTCAGGAAACCAACTATCAAATAGATAAAACATGTCAATGAGAAACTCTGCAGCTATAGATGAAATTAAAATCATAATTTAGAATCTTCAGGAAAGGAAATGACCAGGTCCAAGTGGTTTCACCACTAGATTTTCCCAAACATTATTAAACAAGTTAGTATTCACTCTGATAGTATTTCCAGAAAACTGAGGATGAAGCAACAACTCCACATCCTCATAGCCTTGGAATCAAGTGCAAGGGATGATAGTTCAAGGATCAACGATACCCTTCACAAATATAAACCTTTATACCATACAGCATCACATCCATCTGAATGAGCTCTAAACTACAGCTGAGTACAGCTCATCAACCAAACAACACAGAAAATTCAATAGATTCTACAGGGATTCATAGTAGCCTCAATACAAGTTTATATAGGTAGGTAAGGAAGATGACTGAGAAAATTCCAATTGTCTATATGAAATTTTTAAGAATTTTGTATTTTATTTATGTGTATGTGTGTGTTTCTGTATGTAATGTAAGTGTCAGCAATGTCAGAAGAGAATATTGGATCCCCTGGGACTGGAATGTAAAGAGTCGATGAAAAACTGAGTGAATGTGTAATATTGACATATGTACAACAATTCACAACTCTGTCAAGGCTTCCTTAGCTCCCCACAATTAATGATGTGGAGACAACCTGTTCATTGGCTGATGGATATGTCAGAGAGGTAACGGCATGGCATGCTTGTAAACAGTGGGATAGTATACAACAGTGACAAAACAAAGCAGGAAATTTTGCCATTGCAACAATGTAAGATGAACCTAACCAGGCAGAGAGAGGCATATACCAAATGATGTTATTTAAAGGTCAAACTCAAAGTAGAGTCGAATGAAAAGTTAGTCACTGCATATCAAATTTCAGTTAGATGTAGGGATTAATTGAATCCCAGCATATTGTTGTACAGCATGATGACTGTAGTTATTACAAATGTATGCTATATTTGAAATAACTAAAGGATGGGTCTGAAGAGATGACTCGGTAGTGAAGAGCATGTATATCTTTCAGAGGACCAGACTTTATTTCTAGCTCTAGAATTTGAGCATCTGATACCCTCTTCTGGCCTCCATGGGCACTGGACTCACATTTGCACAACACCCATCCCACCCCAGCGTGCATACATGAATACATACATAGTTAAAATAAAGTAAGTCTAAAACATACAACTAAGGGCAAGGATTTCAAATATCACCGCAAAGAAATGAGGTGATTGACATATTGTCAGTAGCCTGACTCAATCACGCTATAATGGCATTTGATATGTTCCAAAGAGACATGGTTTTGAAACCATATGTTATCCTGTAAACATACAGCTATTATCCATGCATATCAATTAAAAATGAAAGAAAATCTGGCAACGAAGATCGGAATTTTGTAAGAGTAAAATGACAGCAATGAAAAAAGGATGTCAACATGAAAATCCACCACCAGCTTCTCCAGCCACTAATATGCACCCTTTTTCTACCCCCACCCCAAAATGTACACGAACTTCCTTCCACGATGTTCTGCTTTTACCTATTAACAAACATGGTGCAATATCTTCTATGAGAAGAAAGAGAAGCAGTCACATCTGGCTGGGGTGAGAGTGGAGGTATGTGGGAAGTGACAAAGAGGAGGTGATAAATCAACTGAGTGTTGAGAAACATCATTTTACTGAGAAGAGATGGAGGCAACAGCTGGCACAACTTCCTGGCTAAACACAGAAAATTATCAGCTTCATTTGACAAAGGTCCAGTTAGAGTGACGCCTAGAATAGAGACTGTTTGGATATAAGAGCAAAGAGTTGGGCTGGGGATGAATCATGAAAATCATGAATGCCAAGCAAAGGAATTTATACTTAGCTTAAATCCTACATACTTTTTAATGACAACTACCTCATAGCCTGTTCCCTGGCCTTATATGGATCTTATCAAAAAGAGATGTTATCATATTAAACTAAATCCAAGGGTTGAGCGAGAGATCCCAAGATGCATTGCAACCCTGAACTTTTAATATGACTGTCAGCAAATTAACCTCAGCATCTTTTCCCCTAGGTTCAACATAGATGAAATCACACCAGGGACAGGAGAGGTGGTCCAACATATTAGAAACATACACTGCTCTTGCAGAGGAACTGAATTCAGCTCCCAACACACACTTTGGGTGACCTACAACTGCTGACAATCAGACAGCACCCTCTTCTGACCCCCGAGGTACTGCATCATGTACACAAATCTCACCACATACACACACACACACACACACACACACACACACACACACACACACACACCAATAAAGGTTTTAAGAAAAAGGAAACATTCCAGCCTCTCTTATTTTTAATGAAGCTTATATGACAAATGAAGTGCATAGTTAATGCGAAGGGAATTTTAAAAGCACTACACAATATATTTTTTCTGAAGTGTAGTCTTTGGGTCAGTATTATTTAGCTAAACTAAGACTTCACAGAAATTCAAACTTCATGCCTAGACTTATTAAATCAGAAATGCCAGGCTTATGGCTATCAGCATGCATCTAGAAAGTCTTCTTGGGTATTCCAACACACGCTACAGTTTGGCAACATCTGACAGGTGATTATACAAATATCCTCAAGTGTCAATAAACTCCAGCCATACATGGCTTAGACCAGCCCGACTATTAGAGACTCACAAAGAATGCCTGTCTTATTTCTCCCTGGAAAATCAGATATTCTTCCTTGACATTTTTCTTTTCACAACCCATGAGCTATTCAAAGCTCACTTTCCTAGAGGGGTAATTACTTTCAGAACTCTTCAGCACACCGTATCAGAAGGTCCAGTGATAGCTTCTCTGAAGGAAAGAAAATTAGATAGGGAATTTTCCCTTTCTGGTTTGTATTTTGATAAGGCAATTTTGCTTGAAAGAATGGATGTCAGCACACCAACATGAAGTCACAATAAATTTGTGTCAATTTACTCAATGAATAAATACTCTAATGTCAACGTTTTCCCTCTATATCCAAATGCTGCATTATAAGTTCCTGCTGCAAAAAAGGGACAAACAATACAGACATTGCTTCATTGCTAGTAGAAGGAGAAAAAACAAATGATAGGAGGTACTCAGGACACTTTGCTTTCTCAAGGCAAAATGAGGACTGGAAATCCATGTCTGTGTAACAATATGAGATGTCATCAGAAAGTAATTGAAAAGGATTGCCCAATGCTTTCTGTGCCACAACTAAACACTAAACTCTCTCTCTCTCTCTCTCTCTCTGTCTCTCTCTCTCTCTCTCTGTCTCTCTCTTTCCCCCCCCTCTCTCTCTGTCTCTCTCTCTCTCTCAGATACAGATCCTATGAATCCTATTTTCTCTTTTTTAAATTTAAGTATCAATTTCATATGTCTGTGTGTGCCTGCTTGTGTTTTGGTACATGCACATGAGTTCAGTTGCCCCTGAAGGCAAGAAGGCATCAGATCCTGAAGAGTTGGGGTTACTGGGGGTTCATAGTGGTAAGCTACATGACTTGAGTGTTGGAAACTGAATTCAGGTCCTATATAGAGTGGTACAAGCTTTTAGCCTCAAAGTCACATTTCTAGTCATGGGATAATATTTTTCTGTGGTTTTAATTTGTCACTATCATCACTAATATCCTTTTTCCCCTTTAGACTGTAATTTCCCTAAGACCAGCTCTGTCAGAATGGGCCCTGATTAACATTAAATGTAAGAAGCGATTGTTTTTAAATCCAGCCCCTTTCACCATATAGGAAAGACTAACAATAGAAGATGGGTTGGCTGATCAGGCTCCGAGTTTGCCTACCCATATGTTGACAACAGAGTTCCCAGTGCAGTCCTGAGTTGCTGTCCCCTGACCTGTAAAAGAACAGCCATATTTACTATGGTGCCATCAACAATAGCCAGGCTGTGGAATTAACCTCAGAGCCCACCAAAGAATAAAGAGATCAGATGTGGTGTATGCACACAGGACAGTTTTGTTCTGTCACAAAGAAGAATGAAATTCTGTCATGTGCAGGAAAATGGATAAAGTAAAGGTTCATGCTATGTGAAAGCAGTTAGATCTACAGAAACAAATGCCACAGTTTTTTCTCCTACACTTGGAAAGTGGATAAACAAAACCAAATAGAGAAGAAACTACAGAAGGTTGTACTAGGGATTTGAGAGGGAAGAGACAAGAGGAATATTGAAAAATAGTAGTAGAGGGGTGGGTGCAGATATAATACAAGTCCACCTATTTGGAAATGTCATCACATAGTCTCTTAGTTTGCAAAGTTAAGTTGTGCTAATTAGGAGAGAGAGAGAGAAAAAGAGACAGAGACAGGCAGAGAGAGACACACACAGAGAGAGAACAATAATTGGAGTCCACTGAATGTTGAACTCTGTTATCAATGCTATCTTCAGCACCTATCCTTTTTCTTACCAAATACAAAATCTCTATTCTTTCACACTCCCTTCCCTCCCTCTATTTCTCTCTGCTTTACATTTCCATCATCTTATCTGCACCTCTCCCCACAGACAGTCAATGGTTGCATCTTGTCCTGAAGGTGCCTCAGTTAGGTAAAAGTTACTTCTTGCATCTTATATTATTTGGCACACTTTTTTGCCTCTCTTTTCAATTTTGAGGATGAGGCTCTCAGCAACTGTTGCTCAGCAATGTCCCAAGCTCATGAGTTCAAGAGATCCTCCTGCCTCAATTTCTGCCAAGGACTTCTGGGATCATAAGTATGAGCAAGTACATTTAGATTATCTTGTAACCTGACATGAGGACTCTTTTTTAATATATTTTATTTTTATTTTTAAATTAAAATTTAAACTAAAAACAAGGTTGCTTCACATGTCAATTCCAGGTCTCTCTCCCTTTCCCTCCCCTCCTCCCGTGCCTTCCCACCAGCCCCCCAATATTCCCTCATTTCCCCAGGGAGGGTGAGGCCCTCCATGGGGGACATGAGGACTCTTATGCTCAGGCTCTTATGTCATGATTTAGAATTAAACTGGTAATATTTCTAAATCCATCTCCTGAATTATAACTATGCATCCAGGAATACCATGCTTCCCCAAACATAAACTCCAGTTACAGCCAGATCCAAAGTACATGTTCCCACTCACTTCTTTGAGGTCAGGAGCCTTGCTCTCTAAACCACTGGTATGCTTCTGCAAACAGGATCCAATGAGGAGTTTATTGTGGAAAGAATGTAGGCACTGGACAGGATTGTGGGTTGGTGAACTCAGGAAGGAAGGGGCAAGCCCACTCAACTTTCCTAACACAATAGACACAGATTGATGTCTTCAATGTTTTTCCATCCTAAGTCCTTATTTACTAGAAGTTGTTGTTAGGCTATGATTAGACACACTGCTCATGACTCCTCCCAGTTAACAGCCCAGCAATCAGTTCTTAAGAGAATCTGATTGCCACATTGTTGAAGGCCTGAATCCTCCAGATGGCTATGTGCTGATATTTGGGTTGTGTCCAGTTCTATGCCAGCTCTGCTTGCTTACCCACAGCAGTGTGTACAAGGCCCACTCAGCAATATTGGTAGTCATCCTTTGTCTAGCAGTTGCTTCAATCTGAAGTGTATGTTTCCCTGCCTCCAATAAACAGCACAGAAGCCTTTTCAGATGTCTGTTCCACTATTCGTGTACATCAGACATTCCTCTGAGCCATCACCAGACATTCAATGAGCTATTTAATATAAGTCAACAACAAGAAAGTCATCCTTTCCAGACCCCAAGAGTGGAAACCATGGTGTCTTTTCTCCTTCTCTGGTGACTGAGAGCTTCTTGTGAGGCGTTATTACTGCTTAATTTAAATTATTGTGATTAGGATGCCATTGTAGAGACGAAAGAGAAAAACATCTAAAATCTGCCATTGGCAGGGATAGAGTTGTGGAGGAGAGAATCGTTAGCTTTTAGTGAAAATTGGTGTTTTTCTGGTGGCTGGTATGTTTCAGTGGGGACAAAAATAATATCAGAAAGCATAGTGTCTGTCTTTTCAATGCAATCATACACCACACTGTCAAACCACAAGTGAATGAAGCTGACATCCTACCACTCCTCCAGAGCCTTAGACCCATGGGGTTCAATGAGATCCCCACCACTCTAGCTTCTCCCACTATGGAGAGATTGCTCAGATGCTAAGAATACATACTGCTCTTACAGAGCACCCAAGTTCTGTTCCCAGCACCCACATCAGGTGGCTCACAATTACCTTTAACTCCAATTCCAGGGCATCCAATGGATGATGTCTTCTGGCCTCTGCAGACACCACACTATAATGTACAAGCACATACATGGACACACATGCATACACTTAATAAAAAGTAAAATCTTCTTTTAAAGGTTTACTGGTTTACTTTAATATATTTGGGGGGGCTGAGTGTATGTATGAAGACCACATGCACACATGTATCCATGAAGACAAAAAGATGGCATCAAATCCCCTGGAACTAGAGCTATAAACAGTTGTGACCCTCCATGTGGTTGCTGGGACACAAACCCAGGTCCTCTCTTAAGAGATGAACTACTTCTCCAGCTCCAAAACATAAACCTTAAAAACGTTTTATTAGTATATATTCATTGTACAAAGCAACGAGTTTCATAATGACATTTTCAGTGAAAATTATCTTTTTCACATTGTCTTGCAAAAAAAGACCATCTGCAATGGATTTCCAGTTCCAAGAGTTACAGAATTTTTCAGTACATCCTCAGACCCTTCCTGTAATGCAAACTAAGGCATCCACCAAGGAACAAAGTACTTATCTATTCACTCCAGTAATCAACCTAACACCATGTTTGCAATCAACAATAAGTCAGTATGGATGCATAGGTCCTGACCTGGACATTAACATCATCTGACATAAATCTGTCATGTGAACTCAGTCAAAAGAGAAGATTCTCAGACCTGGTGTTATTACCAGATCATCACAAAACACTCTATTAAAGGTGACTTCTCCTTCCTCTATGAAGTGACAAATCTGAACAAAGTGAGCTTTAAAAATTGCAAAATTCTGTGGAACAGCACAATTGCTCAATCAAGACACCTTAGGCAACCTCACTTATGGAGATGAGAAAATGAAACTGGCCCTCGCAAATGGAAAGGAAGATGATTAATATATAATCCTAGAGTTGTGGCAGCAGATAGCTCGGTTATATTCATTTATGTCAAAGTTACATGACATCAACTGCTTACTCCTCATAGCCAAGACACAGAAACACCCAGGGTTAGCCTTGAGGGAGTCAAAGTTCAGTTCCATTTTTTTAAAACCATGCATCATTAAGCAAACATTTGTGACATGTGACATCCCTTAGCTTAAATTCACTCATTTTCCATACAAAAATAGAGCAGGCAGGTGGAGGGAGTCTGTTTTAAACACTGAAAGAAAAACTTATTGAGTTCTTATGGTGTCCAGAATTTAGTAGGCACCAACCTTGATCA
This sequence comes from Mesocricetus auratus, assembly GCF_017639785.1. NCBI lineage: Eukaryota > Metazoa > Chordata > Mammalia > Rodentia > Cricetidae > Mesocricetus > Mesocricetus auratus. Next base: position 35,450,387 of record NW_024429191.1, on the reverse strand, counting down.
TAAGCATTAACTTTATCGATGAAACCAGACAGTCAGTGCTGGAGAGCTTGCCAAGAACTTGGTGACATCAGAACCAGCACCACTACCACTCATGCCTGTCACTTGTGTGATGTCTCACATGTATCTGGGATTGCACTAGGCCCTATCTCCTAACTTCCTCCCATTTCCTCTACTTTACAGAGATTGCTTCAGGGTTATTTGTAAATGTTTGGAGAAGGCTTTCCTGGTCTCCCCCACCCGACCCCTCTCATTGGAATCCAGAAATAACTCTATAGATATTTATTGATGGTCATCTTAATCCCATTTTGCAGAAGTGTTAAGAGAGGTAGGGAGTTAATCTTCTGATTTCCATTCTGGTATTTTTGTGATCCTCCTCCTTCATCTGTCTAACAGCAAAGACTCACCATCAGTGGCAGAGGGCTAATTACCGATGGGCACTGAAGTGCAACGGGGGACCACAGAGGAGAGCTGAGCATGCAGACAGCTGGATGTCTTTGGAGTCCTCCCCAAGGTGCAAGCCAAGGAGTTATTTTATTCATCAAATGCCAGAGGGTTGGATTTTTATGTCAGCTCGGTACAAGGTTGGTCGGGCCAAAGAAGGCAAATAAAAATTGCATGAAGTTTGGAGTCAGTTGGGGTGGGTGGCAGTGTCTCCCTGCTGGCTTGGCCTTTGGTACAGCCTCATGAAAGATAAAGACCAACCTCAGCAAGATCTCTGAACATCCTGGAGAATCTCATTTGGCAAAAAGAACAGACCTTTGGTCTGAACGGTCTAGAGGAAAATTCATGAGGCAACAGAAGCTAGTCAGGCTAAGAGTCTGTGGGAACAACAGACCTTGGCCGGGAAACCCACTTCTCCATCAGCCTGGGAGCAGGCAGCTGTGGGACAATGTTTACTGAAAACATGTTTACTAAAAACAATCCAGTACCCTAAGAAATGTTTACAGGAGCTATAAGTTCCCGATAAGGGCTCGCTCACTGAAACACCCTGACTTTGATCTTTTCAATGGCTAGCCACCTCTTCTTGTCCCCTACTGCTGCCGATTCTGGTGTCAGGGATTTAACCACCAGCCAGGAGGAGGAAGGGGATGTGTATGTGTGTGCCTGTGTGTGGCAGAAGTTTTTCTGGAGGGAAGTGTTTCTTGGGAAGTTCTCCTGAGCCTTCTTGGGGAGCATAAAGATTTCTTAACGTAACCAACTGGCCTCTGTGTCATCAATCCTGACACCCTCACCACATTCTCGGATACAGGTGCGGCAAGAATCTATTTTCCTTTCTCCTTTACAAGAAAAGGTGAGACCAGGAAGCCTGGTCTTTTCCTTCTGTTCATTCAAAATGTATCTAGTGCCTGCTTCACGGAAGCTCAGGGCTGAGCACTGAGAAACACCTTCCAGAAACATCATTTACTACAGTTAAAGAGTTCAGTCTATTAAGTACCAATGCCAGGCTATAACAAATGCCAACAGGTGAATTGAATATGAAAGATCCCACATCTACTTTTTTACACATATATCTGTGTGTGGCATGCATGTTTGCATTTGTGTGAACACAGATACAAAAAATGTATGTGTTTACAGATACTTGTGAAGATTGGAGATTGAAGTATGAAGTGCAAGAGGTTTATATTGGGAACCTTCCTCAGTTGCTCCCCACTGTATTCATTGAGATAAGGTCTCCTAGTTGAACCCATCAATTTGTCTAGTGTGACTAGCCAAGTTTGCTCCTCTATTCCTGCCTTCAGACAGCTGAAATTATCTCAGGCTGGCCACCTCCCCAGGATGGCTTTTGCATAGGTACTAGGAATCTAAACTCCAGTAACAAAACCTTTTCCATCAGAGCCATCTCTGAATCCTAGAAATCACATCCAGTGGGAAAAGAGGCACTCCTTTAAAGCTACACCGCATCAGAGAAGACACTCCTTTAAAGCTACACCGCATCAGAGAAGGACTCCAAAGCACAACATTACTGGCGTTCTTGGTACCAGGAGCAAAAGAATAAAAGAGCAACAGGATGGGATGGACACAGTCATAGAGACATTGCAGGCTAGTGTGGATACTTGAGTACCACAGAAATTCACCACGAACTGAGACTCAACCAGGCTAGAGCATCGAGGAGTTCTCCATGGAGGATGTGCATTCCAACTCCAGAAATATCCCACTCTTCCCCATGGAAGCTCTTGGGGAGCCGTGAGTGGCAGAATGGGAGGCGAGTGATGATTGTTGACAAAGCATTGAGTCGGAGAACACAGCACAAGCAGAGCTTGCATCACAGAGAGTCAGGAACTCCAGCGTCACATCTCAGCATTGCCACTTCTCCACTCTCATGAGTTCAGGAAAGCTTCTGAACCATATTGTCCAATGCTGAAAGGAAGCCACACAATAAGCCTGGGGTGGATGGAAGTGTATCAGCAAGCATCTTACTATTCTTTAAATTGTAGAGGTTCCTAGTGTTCAAAGAAAGCAAATGAAAAGGAGAATCCTGACAGATCTCTGAGAAATAATGAATTACATTTACGGGAATAAAAAGTAGGCAAGAAATAGAGAAATAACCCAATTTGAGTTGAATTGTTTTACTTGTTATCGACCATTTTTGGGAAATGTTTCTTTGTGAGGGCACAGTTGTATATCATTACAGCTAGGCACCAAATAGACGGGAAGAAAACATGTCAGAAAGCCGACATAGCCCTGATTAGGTTGAGCTTTCTAAAAGTGGGCTAAAAGCAACTGGTCCTGCTCGGGACACATTTTAAGTGGGCTTTGCCATCCAGGGACATCAGTGAAGGTGCTCTGGGGAAGCAGGCATGTGTCCAGAGCAAGATCAGAGGAGATAAGGCCGTCAGTCAGTCAAAACTCCATCCCTCAAGGTGCTGACCTCACCTCTCCAAGCCGTTGAACTAAGATAGACCTTATATTTCTCTCTTGCAGCACATCCATTTCAGCAGGAAATGCCATCATCTGTGTTTTAGAATGTGTCCAACAACTAACCACATCTGCCATCCCTAACACTACCTCTTTGGTCCACACCACCATCCCTTATACTGCAGCCCATGACAGCTCTAGATGGTCCCCTTTTCTTGTCTTATCCACTGTCTCCCATACAACAGCTAATTGGGCAGTTCAAACCATAACCCAGTGTGTCACTCCTTGGCTGTGGTACCACAGGAACGTCTTCCTGCTCAATCAAAGGGGGAAATATAATAGACCTATATGCTATGGCATGCTTGCCTAACCATCTCCTTGCTTAGACTTCCCTGGCTGTGCTGGCATCTTTGATGGCTCACAGACACACCATCACTCTTCTCAAGGTCACTACATCTTGTCTTTCTTCTACACTGTCATTCTTTTCTCAGGGACCATTCTGCTTACTACCTCACTTTGCTCCAGTTCTAATAGTCGCTCGGGAAAAATTGTCCACCCTGGAAAAGTAAAGCTCACCATCACTTGTCACTTCTCACCTTGTTCTTTTATTTTTGTGATTTATTTTTTATTTTTATTTGTGTGCACGTGTGTGTGTGTGTGTGTGTGTGTGTGTGTGTGTGTGTGTGTGTTCACATGCTTATGCCGGCAGTTTCTTATGGACACCAGAAGAAGATATCAGATTCCCTGGAGCTGAAGTAACAGGTACTTGTGAGCTGCTGGGTGTGGGTGTAGAAAATTGAATTGGATTCCTTTGCAAGAGCAGCATGCTGTGCACTCATAACCACTGAGATGTCTGCCTGTTGCCCACCTTGTTCCTTCATATTGTATTTTTCAACTCCCAATACAGTGAATGTATAATTTCAGTGACCAGTTTTCTCCAAAAAGAATGAAGCTTTCTAGAGACTTTGATTTGTTCTCTGTAGCTTTTTCAGCACCCAGCACCTATGCTCAGGGTGGGTGTGACAGTGGAGTTAATAAACACAGTCATCTCTAGGAATCCAATGTGATCACCTATCTTGCTAAACATCTAACTCCAGCCTCTGATTATTAAAGAGTCACCAACCATGTAATACAGAAATCTATTCTAAGATACAGCTGTTCATGGACGTCACACTGAAATGGATGTAAAGGAACTGAAATGTTTATTAATGCACAAATCAATATTGAATGAAAGCCACAGTGTTAAGCGCATCCTAGGTTATTGGGTTTTGTAGGCCCCATGCTGCCTTTTATTAAAGATAGGAGAAAATTTCAAGCCTCAAGTTAAAGATTTTTTTAATGAAACCAAAATTCCTGTCTTAAATAACCACTTCATAAATATAAAATCTGTTTACCCTACTGGAATCCACAATCAACATTTCCTGCAAAGTCACAGCTGAAGCTGTCAGGTGCATACTTTGGCCACTTGGATTCCCTTATGAGTATAGTAATTTTGTAAAACCATCAACTATTTTAGAAATTAAAAGGACATATATCCAAACTACATTTTAGTATTTGCTTTATTTTTAATTGTATTTCTGACTGTATGTGGGCATGTGGAGGTGAATGAAGGTGTCTAAGGAGGCAAGAAGAGGACATCAGATACCCTGGAGCTGGAGTTACAAATGGTTGTGTACCATGTGAGTGTGGGAATTTAATTGACGGCAAAAGTTAGGAAGCACGTGAGTTACTGAAATAGAGAAAATCCGGACATGTAGGCTGGGTGGGGCATATCACATCTGGACACTAGCACTTGGAAGGCAAGAGTTTGCAGTCACGGGCCAGAGAGACAGGGGCCAATGTGGAATGACCCCCCACTGCTTCATGTCAGGCAACTCATAAGCATCTCTGACTACAGCTCCAGGGGATCTGACGCCCTCTTCTTTCCTCTGCAGGAACCTACATACATGTGCATAGACACACACTCACACATAGACATACACATACACACATTCACAGAAATACACACCCATTCATATACTTATACATACACACATGTACATAGACACATATAGACAAACATACACACACACATTCACACACACACACACACACACACATAAATGAAAGTAAAATAGATCCTCTTGGCAAAGGAAACGTTGAGGTCAGTCTGAGCTACATGATGAGACTCAAAAATAGAAAAACAGAGCCCGACAGCAGCACCTCCTGAAGCACATGATGGTTCTGTGGAGAAGGCACTCACTACTAACCTCATTTTCCCTTTCAGAAATACTGATAGCTTAGAGGTTAAGGTAAATAGTTAAGACCTCAGAGCCTGGCCATTCCAGAAGTGAGAACAATGTCGAGACTTCTACCACACATCTCACTCACTCTCTCTATGCCAGTGATAAGCAAAGGTCCCTCCCATCTCCAGACTTACGCAAGTTCTCAAGGCTAAAGCCAGGCTTATAAACTGGCAACTCATAGCCCAGTGGCTGTACTTCTTAAAAGTCTAAATTATTTGTCACCAGCAATTTATACAAAGAAAGTCAACATAAAAAAAAACAAGTTTGACATCATTTGAAAACCTGAGAAAGTCCAGCATCAAGTGGAGCTGAAGTTGAGTCCTACGGACAGAGACTGTCTCTCATTGACTCACTCCCCACTGGTACTGACTGACTGGTAGTTATCTGTAGTTATCACAGCCTTTTAAACTTAGGGAGCACTGAGTTACAGAAGAGTTGGTTGAGATAGGACATCATTCTGGTTCCTCCAAAAATTTAACGAAGTGGCTCTGCATGAAATCTCATGGAGGTAAAATAGCAAGACTGAGCTAGGCTTGTAGCTCGGTTGTTGGAGGAGTACTTGCTTAGCATGCGCGAAGTTCTGAGTTCATCCCCAGCACTGCATAAAGCCAGGCATAGAGGTGCATGTCAGGAATCTCGGTGTTCAGGTGGTAGAAACGGTAGGAACAGAAGTGCAAGTTCGTTCTTGCTACATCAAAGGTTCTAGTCATTCTGAAGTACATGAGACCCTCTCTCAAAAGAATTTTCGATTAAATGAATAAATAAGCAACTACCTTCACCCAACTCAGTGTCTGAGACAGAGTTAGGAGAGAGAAAGCCTTAGGGTGCTTCAATTGGTTCAGATCCCTACGTGTCCCTGTCATGATGTAAGAGATGTCTTCGGAAGGATAGTAGATCTGCCTTGGAATCCTCTATTAAATAAACATTTTTTTCAGTCCCAGTTTGAGACACATTTAGTCATAATATGTATCCTGTGGTCACATTTTTTAGACCACCTCTGAGCCCAGTTACTTTAAGGTTTTAGGTTTCATTTTCATAGAAAACAAGGGAAAGTGTCTTGGAATTACACAGGTTGGCCACTTGGATAGATTCTTGTATAGTCAAGTTTTTAAAAGTCTAGAGAAGCTGGTGGTGGTGGCCCACACCTTTAATTCCAGCACTTGGAAAGCAGAGGCAGGTGGATCTCTGAGTTTAAGGCCAGCCTAGTCTACAGAGTGACTACCGAGACAGCTAAGACTACACAGAGGAACCCTGTCTCAAAAGAAAAAGTCTAGAGAATAACTGTGGTGTGTGTGTGTATATATGTGTGTGTGTGTGTGTGTGTTATACAAAGACAGTCACTCAGCAACTGCAATTACTTTCAGCTGTGGGTCTGTTTAACAAAGGGGAAACTCCAGAGCACTCACTCCTTATAGGCACACACACACACACACACACCACACACACACACACAGACTTTACAGGAATACAGTTCACACAGAAGCCCCTAGGGAGAGACAATGCAAAAGTCAGCTGGTGTCTGAAGCCATCTCAGATAGCAAGTTCTCATATGCATCAGCATTCACAGCAAGGTTTCAATCCACTGGGCCCAATAATTTTGTCTCAAACTTAATATTTAGCAGCATTTCAAAACATTGCCTGTGAAAGTAAATCCCCAAACACCTTTGGTCATGTGGGTGAAAAGGTGCTTTCTTTGTTTGGAGAGGATTGGAAATCATTTCAAAATCATTAAGTTTTTATTCCAAAGTGGGCAAGCAACCCTTCCCCATAGGGTGTAAGAGAGTCTCCAAAGGCTGTGAAATGGACTGTGAAGGAGCCCAGGAACCACAGCTAAGCATTTTGACACCTTGCACTTGATGAGCTGTCAAAGGACCAGAGAGGAAGGGCTCCATTATTATCTTTTCATACCAGGACATGAGTTTCTGTTGCTAATCGCACTTCTCAAGTCAGGTGCTGCTTCTGTGTCAACCGCAGTGTACAGCCTGAGCTAGTTCTCATACATAGATCAGTCTCCTCCAGGGAGAGTTCAAAAAAAATGTAAAGTGGATAAGAATATATTACCCCAACTTTCTGCTTCCATGGTGTTATGTCAGTGTCAGCCCTACTAAAAGCAGGGAGCCCAATCCTTACCATCGCTGCTTACATATTCAGAAAGAACAAGAGCACGATTTGTTTGCCATGCAGAAGCTACAGAGCAATCTCGTTTCACACTGGTAAACAGCATGAAGACATCTCCAAGGAATAAGATCTCACAAAGGCTTGAGAAAAATGCACACCGCCCCCTTGTGGTCATAAAAGGCCAAGGTAGCCTTTCCACAATAGGAGCAGCTCCCTGAGAGCCTTGAGACAGTGTCCCACACAGGGCATTTGGTATGATTGATAGTGTTGATTTACGAAGCTGCCTCCCCCTGCTCACCTGGCAACTGCAGTGACTTTCAGCAGTGGCCTTGTTTGACAAAGTGGGACTTCCAGAACACACTCTCCAGGTAGATACAATCTCAACACGTTCCCAATTTTTATTATCCTGGGAGCACATCCAATATTCAATAAATACCTACTGCTTGCCTACCAAGTGTGAATAATTTTCTAAGCATGGGAAATGTGTATGGGAAAGATATCCATAGTCTTTACTTTCATGCTGTTTATTATATTGTGGACATTAAGCACAATAACACTGGTAATGCTCATAGCCTATGCTCACCAACTACAAGGAGCATCAGGCTCACATTTAATATTCCCTATAAGTTTCAAAAATAAAGCAGAAAAACATGACATCAATACCACAAAAATATACTATCTGTGTTGAAAGGGCTCCATAGACCACGAAGTCAAGCCTCTCAGTGGAATGGTTTTAAATATATAATTTGTTGTTTGAGGGTATAATACATGCTTAATGTGTGTTTCAAAGATCATATCCTCCCTTTCTTTATTAAAAAAGACATTTTCATTTATGTCTGTGTGTATCTATTTGTATGTACAGATGATTACCATGTCCTTGGAGGCCCAAAAAAGGTGGGCCCTCTCCAAGAGCAGCAAACACTGTTGATCGCTGGCCCATCTCTCTAGCCCTGTCCCTTCCTTCCTTCCTCTCTTTCTTTCTCTTATTTTTTCTTTTGGTATATGTCAACTGTATATGTTCCTGTGTTCCATCACACACACACACACACACACACAAGCGCGTACGCGCATACACTCATACACCTATATATAATGTACTTGGAGCATGCAACCCTCCCTCCTGCTATTCTCCTTTTTGCCATAGACAGCTCATTTTACTTTTGTGTTGCACACCCACTCATTATCTTGTGCATCTACCTAAAATCTAGTAACCACAAATGAGAGGAGCATGTGATGGCTATATTATGAGACAGAATTCTAACCTCCAGTAGTAGCACCCAGTTTCTGCCAATGATGCTAGTCCATTCTCTGTGTCTAATAAAATCCCTCTGTGTACACTCACCACACTTCCCTTAGCAGTCCTCGGTTGTGTTCACCTGGGCTGGTTCCTAACTCAGACACCACAGCAGCACTGCAATAAGCAGGGATATGGGGGGGTGTCTCCCTGAGGTGCTGACTTGGAGTCCTGCTTAAGCCCTTCCTTTATGATGATGGCAGAATAGACCTGTGACCCAGCGAATGGATTTACGGGTTCAGCATCAATAGGGGTTCCACTTCTACATTTTAAGCAAGGTAGCTAAAAATTTTGAGTCTTCATCAGCTCATTGTAAATACTACAAAATTACTATGTGAAAAAAAAAAACCACACGGCTTTGTGGTGGAGCCTGGCCTCCAGAGACAGAGGAATTGCTCCTTGGGCTTCCCCCTCCCCTCTGCTTCGCACTGTTAGCCAGATGGGGATGTGTGGAACAAAGAGAGCAGCAGAGGCTCCACCTGGCTGTGCACTTCCAGGTTCTTCTGGAGGGCTTGGCACGTTCCAAATCTTCCATCTTCCTTTCCCTTCCCTTAGCACAGCCTGGGAATAAGCTTTGAAAATACATCCACTCACTGTACCAGCGTTAATGCTGCACCTGGGGTGACCAGCCACTCGGGGTCAGATTCAGGAAATGCTACTAAGGAATGAATCTTGAGAAACATTAGTCTTTTAATGATATCATAAGTAAACACTGCTATCCATGTTAATGATTCACACACTTTTGCCCTATGACTTGCTAGTACATTTGCCAACAGTTTTCAAGCAGCATGTGGCAAACTTAAACCCTGTGAGTGTAAAGTATTTTCTGTCTGGGTCATAATGGGTTCCAGTTCTGAGAAACCTATTCACTTGAGTCAGAACACAACAAGAAGAAAATGCCCTCCTGCTATCAGGAGTGGCCATCCCTGACTCCAGGTTAGTGTCCCACTTCTGATTTCATCCAAGGTGGGGGACATTATGAAGATGGACGGATCAGAGTCATGGAAATAACTAACAGGGGACAAGGCCGTCTATCCATTCCTGGGGCCACTTGCTCCTGAGCCCAGACAGGCCGAAATGATCTGGTATGATGGTAAAGACAATGGGGAGTCAGGAGCCCAGCCAGACTCTGTGATAAGAAGGCTGCCACAGGTTAGAATGGTAGAATGGCAGGCTTTTTTATGCACAACGGTTTGCACTCTAGGAAGATCTGTAGGCATCCACACAGCAGCTCAAGACCTAGAACCTGGCAACATTTCTCAGTTTTCAAAACATACTGTTCCATGCAGGCTGCACAAAGCAGTGGGAATAAGAATCCAGTCTGTAGACCTCACCACCCTCAACTCTTCCCATGTCTCTCTACTCCCTCTAAATGTCATTACCTCTTTTTAATTGTTACTTCTAAATGCATGTACAGATAGAAACACAACCTGCTGAGTCTCTTAAGTGTCACTTTTCTGTGGATGTATTTAGTGATGACCACTGATGTTGGATAAGTAATCGGGGTCTTGTCCCTGGAGGAAGCTGAGTCTCCCTCTCGCTCAGCAGCCACTAACTGCCTATAGCTCTATGTCTAAGGATGGGGCCTTATGAAATTTCCCATCCCTCTGGAGAGTCAAGTTGTGACCATCACATAAATCCACAACTGGTCAAAATGTAGATAATATGTGAGTGTGGGCTGCCCAGCTCCAGTTGATACAGCTGCAACAAAACCACCTAAGTCTTGGGGAATGTCGCCCCTGAGATGGTAGAAGATTGTAAGACCCAGAGGACCAGGGCATCTGTCTCCAGGTGGTGTCTTTGTATGTTACACAGAAGCTCACCCATGAAAGCTCAACAGTATGGCTACCTAAACAAGGCCTTTACAATGACAACACCAGTTGGCATTCCAACTTTGTAGGAAGCATTTGACACTTTGAGAGTCAAATTTATCACTGAAAATCTCCAGAGAATGGGCTCAAAGGCCATCTTCCTCAATAAGAAATGGAAGTCCTTTATGTCCAGCACAAAATACCAAGACCGTAATGTAAACACTGTGTAGAATCATTTGTTAACAATGAGACTTTGTGGGTGCGGCTTCCCTCTAATGTACTGCAGATACTATCACTGTGCATAAAACGCCTGACATTCTAACCGGTGGCAGTCTTCTTTCCATTGTGTTTATCATTTTATATTTTTATGTAGGATCATAAGATGTAGCCCAGGCTGGCTTTGAACTCATTATCTTCCTGTCTCCACCTACTGGGTACCTAGATTGTGAGCACTGCTTGACCATGCCTGGCTCAAAGTTTCATTTCTTGTCTTCAGGAAAGAGTTCACATGGAGATGCCAGCACGGAGCTGAGGTCTCTGTCTCTCGCTGGAAGAAAAGAACAAAGCTGATTCCCATCAGAATTACAGCAAGTGTCTAAGGAGGTAAAGAGGCAAATATAAGGGTGAAAGGCATGGGGAAGACGATACTGGCTATTTGTAAGACTGAACTAAAAATTTCCGATAACTTTTTCAGAGGAATGAACATGAACCAAGCACTCTCCGTAGCACTGTACCTGAAACACACCAGTTAACCCCTTGTTAGCTCCTGGTGTGAAGACTATCCATTCACTTCAGCCCAGGTCCATCAGTTCCCTCCAATATTTGGAAGCTGGGGTTTGCAGAGGGTGTCACGTCTCAAAAAAGCACTTCATAGGTGGTGAATCCTGTATTCAGATATAATATCTCATATGAACCACAAACTCCTTTTGCTCTTTGCTACAGTCTCACATAGCACAGACTAGTCTCAAACCAACTGTGCAGCTGAGATGACCCTGCCTCTCAAATGCTAAAACTACAGGCACGTGATAACACATCCACATAGAAACTGCATTCTTGTTTTAGAGATTCAGTTATTTCTATTTTATGTGTTTGGGTGTTTTGCCTGTGTGTATGAATGTGCACTATGTACACACCTAGTGCCCCTGGATATTAGACCAGGGAGTTGGATGTCTTGGAACTGGAATTACAGATGGTTGTGAGCTTCCATGTGGGTGCTGGGGATAGAATCTGGGTCCATTGTAGGAGCAGCAAATTCCTTTTATGACTGAGCTAGCTCTGCAGGCCCAAGCCACATCTTTCTTAACTAAACAGATTGCTGTAATGTGCATTAGCCACTGTCAGCTGCATGCAAGCAGAGGGCAGTGAAAGGTGTTAATGAGGGTGAGTGGGAGCTTTCCCTGGGGTGAGGGTCTTACTGTGGAGACTTGTCAATGCCCATCCTCTAGACTGGCAGGGTCAGTTGTTCAAGCATCAGCTGAGTTCCTGATTCCATAATTGCTGAGCAGAGCAGCAGCCAGGGACCAAGTCATTCCCTTCAACATGAAGATGACCTTTCTATGAAATTCATCATCTTTCATTTTCTAAATCTTTGCTGCCTATACTTCACACAGGGGATTAATAACTAAAAGTAACCTACATATAAAACTAAAGAAAGTAAATACCATAAAAACCAAAAACTACCAGTCAACAAATGACCCAATAAACTGAATAGATGGTGTCCAAAGAAAAGACAACAACGGTCAATAAATAGTTCTTAAAATGTTCAACATCCCTAGCCATCAGGGAAATGCAAAGTAAGACAGGTTTGAGATTCCGTCTCACCTCAGTCAGAATGCCTTTATCAAGAAAGTATGGGATAACAAATGCTGGAGAGGGTTAGAGAAAAAGGGGCACTTATTCATTACCTGAGGAGTGTAGACTGGTGTTCCCACTATGAAAAATAGGGTCGAAGCTTCTCTGACTCAGTTCTGCAATCCCTGGGCATATACCTAGAGCATTCTGAATTCTGCCACAGAGATACCTGCTCATCCATGTTCGCTGCTTCTCTATTCATAGCAGCCAGAAAATAGAACCAGCCGAGACACTCATCAAGCATACATGTATGTCTGTTTGTATCTATGTATGTGTTTGTGAGCATGTGTGTATTGTGAGCTTGTGTGAATATGTGCATGTGTGTGCATGCCTGCATATGTATGTATATGTGTATACATGTATGGGCATGTATATGTGTGAGTGTTTGTATGAGTGTCCATGAGTGTAAGTATGAGAGCTTTTCGTTAAGAGGGATAGAGAGGGGAATAGAACATATATGACAGGAAAATAGAAAGTATATGATGTGGGAATGGGTGAGAAGTTGGAGGATGGGGTGAATATGAAAATGCCATGACGAGATGTTACTATACATGTTAATTAAAATTATAACAACAATAAAAGCTTACTGGGTCAGGACTGACCTGAAAATCTGTGTAGATATAAGCGCTCACTTTGAGGAATTTGAGGCAAACACACAGTTGTGAAACCATTACCACTACCGTTGCTTCAAAAAGCTCCTCCTGTACCTTGTTCCTTTGAGACATAGTCTTGCTATGTAGACCATGGTCTTGAGCATGCAGCCACCCTTGCCTCTCTTTTATCAGTGTGCGTGTGCTTGTAGGACATAACATAAGATCTACCAACTCAACACATTTTAGATTACTCACTTTAAACAGCAGGATATAAGGTCTAACACTGAGATGGCAGGTATTACGTGAGTTGAGCTTCTGTCCTTGAGTCATATCTCCTTGTTTGCCCTGCTACACCCAGTACCTGAGAATACCTGCTGTGTTCTCTGTAAGTAATTTAGATTACTAAGTAAGACCCTGTAGTATTTGTAGGAATCTGGCTATTACTGCTTGCTATCAGACACAGTGTCACTAACAGCAGTATATCTTTCCGTTTTAAGACTGAACAATAGCCTGCCACTTGTAGATGTTTTTTTTCTTATCTGTTCACCCTCTGTAGGAGTTTGAGTTGCTCCATATCAGCCACAGATACCCACCCAAGGCCTATGCTGTGAGCTTCCAGGAATGCACACAGACCTGGGATGGCTACTCACATAGGGCAAGAGGCTCTGTTGTCACTCTTCAGTGCACCTCTGCACTTTCTCCCACAGTGACCAAACCAGTTCACGGAAGAACTGAAGCAGGGGGCTGACACAGCTCGGCAGCTATGAGCCCCTGCTGCTCCCCCAAAGGGCATGTGTTTGGTTCCTAGAACCTAAGACAGTGCATAATCACCTTCAACTCCAGGCTAGGACATCTGATGTCCTCTTCTGGGCCTCTGTGGACACTGCCCTAGTGAACACATACACATGAAAATAAAACAAAAGATAGAACAATCTACAGGAGTCTCCTCCCTCCACACCCTCACCGGGCCCTGTGCTCACTCTGTTAACAGCCATCACTTCATTGTGGTGTGTGTGTCATGTTGAGATTGATGATGTGAGGCCCTTTGCAGGCACCCTTCAGCCATTTCTACATCTTCTTTGCAGACACCTGTATCTCACCTTTGACCTGCTTTTGGTCTGTGTTGTCCGCACTTGCTTAGTTTTGCTTCCACCCCCGGAATCTTTTTGTGTTTTCGTTACTAACCTTTTCTCAGATATACATTTATGTAGCCCTTATAGTCTCTCTCCTCCCTGGGATGTCCTCTTCATTTTGTTGATTGTTTTCTTTCATGGGGCTTTTGAAATTGTACCTCACATGAATTTCTTTGAAAATTACTCAGTTACCTCTCAATTTTTTCCAGAATATGCTTTCTCCCTGCCTGCCTGCCTGCCTGCCATACATCTCATTGTCTAAGTGTTTTATTCATTGAACCGGCAGTGGGCTGTGGTGCATGGTCCTTTTGCCCTCTCATTAACCCAATTTTCTTCCCCCTGATCTGTAACAAAACCATGACTAATTTCTCTGCCTGCGCTCTGTGTGGAGGGCCATACCTGCCACTAGTTCACAAAAAGGCAATTAATCCACTGGGTGCCATTACTACTATGAAAAGGAGAGCCTATTGTTCATATTTTTAGAAGCTGTTAAATTAACCTTTATGGAAAGGAAATTGGCCTTCAAGTAAAGAAATAAGTCCCGCCCATCTTACTTTCCACTCTCGGCCTGATTTTTATCAGCATGAACTTAGCTCCAGTGTGCATTCATATATGCACAAACATGTACACACTTACCCCCACACAGGTATACAGAATTTTTTAACCTCCACAACTTTAAAGAAGCTCTACTTTCTGCAGTATTTTTCAGATGCATTAAACATTTTCTCATCTGTTTAAACTGAGAAAACACTAAATTCAGTAACTCGCCTTCTGAATAATTTAAAATTATCTTTTTCTTATTATTTTGATGTTTTGGCACTTCTTACATGCATGTAATATATTTTCATCAAATCCACAGCCCATTGCCTTCCCTCAAATTCCTCCTCTATCATCCTGCAGCTTTTCTCTCCCAACCTCAAATGTTTTTTTTTTTTACAAAAACAAACAAACAAAAACAAAAAATAACCCACTGAGCATTCTTAGCTCCCCCGGCATGTATATGGGTATATGACCAAATCTTGGAGCATAGGTAGCTTTCTGGGGCTATCTCCCTGAATGAAACTGACTCTCCCTTCCCCAGCAGCCATTAATTACCAATAGCTCCTCAGCTAGGGGTGGGGCCTCATGCGCCACCACTGCCAGGCTGGGATTTTGACAGATACTACCATGTTGTCTTTAGGACTCTCTTGACTCATGCACATCAATAGCTGTGCTATGTCACAGCACTCATTTTTTGTTTTGGAGAGTCTTCATGAGCTTTTTGTCTTCATGTTAAATTTCCCTCCAGACACTAAAGCTTTTGGAAATCTTGACTTTTCTACGTATCTATGTGTGTTCCCTTCCTCCCAACCCCACATGGAGTCTCTGTGACACACTGATCAATCAAGTCCTGGAAACTGTTTGAGCTCCTGCCTATAGGCCCTCGGCATCTAAGTTCTGAAGGAAATGTCAGGGTATTTTATCAACAGAGTTGCCAACATTTCCCCCTAGTGACAGGTTACATCTAGTGCCTGGCTTTGTGGCTGGTTTTGTCTACAGCATACTCCAGGGAGACAGTATATCCACTCTGGGCCTCACTTGTCATGAGTCTGACCGTTTTCCTCCCACTCCACAGAAGCCTTCAAAGAACAGGCTGTCTTGGACACACAGGCCCAGCTACATCCTTGAGTAAAGCTGCCGGATTAACTTAGACTAAAACATGGGATGCCAAGCCAGCTGAACCCACAGGCCTCCAGATGTTGAAAAAAACAACAGTTGAGTTCAGCCACAGGGTTTTGAAGTGACAATATTTCAGGACTGGGAATGTTAATCAGTGGGTAGAGGACTTGCCTACCATACAGGAATCCCTGGGTTCCACCCTCAGCTTCACATAAACTAGGTGTGAAGGAACATACCTGTAATCCCAGTACTTGGAATAGAGGCAAGATTAGAAGTTCAAGCTTGCCCTTGGCTATATATAGAATTTGAGTCCAGCCTGGGCTACATGAGACAGTTCTATAATAAATAAGTGTTTTAGATTTATATGTAAGGGAACTCTGAACATACCACATTCATTTAGGGACAGGTCACTCCTTGAATTTATAATGCAGATTTAATCCTTGAATCTGATACCTATTTATACTGGTCCAAATACTATTTTCTCGTTCTCCTGGTTGTGGCTATGTTGTGTTTTCTTGCTTAGATCCTTCTCCATCAGAGAGTAGGGAGCTTCTCTTTGTCCTGGGAAAGCCCCAATCTCTCCCTTGTTTCATTCAGACCAACACCTCTGCATGTGCTGGGGTCCTGAAGTGGACTCTGCTGTCGCTCCTTAGGCTTAGGTGACATCTCCCTTCTACTCACTGACCTCTACTCTTCCTTTGCAGAATCTCAGAAGCTACTTATTCTACCAAACCTTCCTTCATAAAACAAGCACCTAAGTCCAGTTGGTACCACCCATATGCCCACGGATATAGGGACATTCCCTAGAGAGCGGACAACCCCGGGGACCACACCACTAAAGGAAACTACCTCTTCCTCAGCAACCATCAGCCCTACTTCATCACCCTGACCTGGGAGCCCCGTCTGTCCCTCAGCAGCCACACTGGCCTCTCTAGCTACTGTGCTACTCGTTTCACACGTACCCTCTTAGTGTTTAAGTCCAGTGAGTCCTTCTGGCAGGTCACATAAACCATGTGTTAACAAGGTCACTCCTCCACTCTGGTCTGCTGAAGCTTGTTTGCAGCATATAGCCGTTCAGATGCTTTTACTGCCCTTGCCTTTCCTCTGCTCAAGCCTCAGCAGCTTCTTAATTCATTATAAACAGAGACCTCAGGCCCCCTCAGGCCCTGCCCACCATTACTTTCTAAGGTCTCTCTCTCTCTCTCTCTCTCTCTCTCTCTCTCTCTCTCTCTCTCTCTCTCTCTCTCTCTCTCTCTCTCTCCCTCTCTCTCTCCCTCTCTCATCCATCCTTTTCTCCCCCCTCCTATGTCACTCTCAAGTCCACAGGATTCCGGGCACAGTGTTTCCCTTGCTCCTCAAAGAAAGGCTTCTTTCTACCCAGGGACTTTTAAGGAGTTGTGTCCTCAGCTTGAATACATTCTATCCACATCCACCCGGCCCCCATCCTTTCTCAATAAGGTCTCTCTGGAACCATTCCATCCATGATGACTGATCTTGACTTCAACTCCACTAGATTGAGAGTTGACGAGGAAATTCCAAGTACCCACCCTGGGAGTATCTGTGAGTGCTCTCCCACAGATGGGAGAGCAACTTAGGGGAAAAGGCCTACCATAACAGTGGGAAGCATTGTCTAAGAGACTGTTGAACAGACAGAATAAACATGGAGACATATAGAGAGGCAGAGAGAGACAGAGGCATACAGAGAGCAACCAGCGAATGCCGGCTCTGTTCTACCTACATAGAGTGCTCTCTGCTGTTGTTTTTGTAGTCTTCCCACACAGACTCCATCTGCTTCAGTTTTCCAGCACACACTCTCACAGGTAGCTCCTCAGGAAGCTTCCAGACCCCATGCCTGGACTGAGGCTGCACCACTGAGCTTGCTGTTCTCAGGCATCCAGGTTTGGGGGCTTGACAGCTATTGGTTCTCCCTGACTATTGAAAAGAACAACCCTCTCCCAGTGTCCCAGTGCTTTCGTCTCCGAGTACCACTGTATTCCACAACTCCTGTGTTACCTACAGAATAGTCTCTTTTTGTATTCGCTTTAACATCTGCCTCTCCTATCGGAGTGTGGCCATTATGGAGACACAGTTGTTTGTTATGCCTTCAGAGATGCCTGTCTATAATCTAAAACAGGTCTCAATAAATATTGAACAAATGGATGAATCGCTGCCCGTTGGAAATGGTGAAAGGCTCAGTGGGGGAAAGAGCTTGCTGTTATCCTGACTTCCATGCCCAAGACTCATATGCTGGGAGAAGAGAACCAACCTCTGTAAGTTCTCACCTGATGTCCGCATACAAATTAATGCAAAAATATGATTTAAAATAAAGCATTTAAAAGCCATTGTCTATTTCATGCTTCTGTAAATTTACTAAGTTGTTGGGTGATTACTGTAAACTTCTGGTTCATCCCAGCTAAGTATACAATTTTCCTGTGGTGCTGGGGAAGGAATGCAAAGACCCACACAAGATAGACAAGTGCTGAGCCATGAGCATCTCCAGCCCTATAAATTAGAATTTGTGTGTTATCCAATTTGTGTCTATGCTTGACATTCTGTTGTTTCAAAACCCTGTATCATTATGTTGTGGGTACCTCATAAATGATTCTAAGATCCTTTGTTCTTTGACACCTAGAATCTCACATTCATTCCACCTCTTTGGAAAGCTATCTAGGAACACTTAAAGGTTAATATAGACAGGATGCATTGATTGACACTGAAGACATGGCTCAGAAGTTACTCTTCTTCCAGAGTACCCAAGTTCAGTTCCCAGCTCTCAGGTTGACAGATTACAACCACCTGTAACTCCAGCTCTGGGAGCTCTGGTGCTGCCCTTCTGGCCTCTGTAGATGCTGTACTCATGTGGTGTGTGCATACACACAGAGAGAGACACAGAGACACAGAAATAGATACGCATATACACATTCACAATGATTAAAATTCCTTAAGAATATGTTGAGATCAGATGGCAATGAGATGGTGGCCAAGTTTCTTTGCATAAAACAGTACACCTTTCATCAAGCTTTCTGTAGTCTGTATTTTACAAAGGCATTTGGAGTGTTCAAAAATTAAGTAGTCTACAAAATTAAGAGTGCACTACAGCTGACAGAGAGTTTGGATTTTATTCTCAGTTCTGCTACTGGGACTTTGCAAAAATTCCCACTTTTCAAGCTCCCCCAGCCTTCTTCCTCGATGTTTACTACTGATCTTTTAAATCTATTACCCTTTGAAAACCAAGTGAAGTCTTTGTGGGTGTGGAAACCAGGATGGTGCTGCTGATGGGTACACCATCCTCTGGTGGCCTGGTGGAGGTCCACCTAATGCACTGATTCTGTGTGGCAGAAACAACATAGTTAATGAAAACTCCTCTTTCAGAAGGAGGCATGTTCCGCGTGAGTTGGCAGAGGAGGGTTTACATAATGAAGTGTACTGGTGCAGAGCAAAGCCATCTGGAGCAGCCCACTTCCCCCTTTGGGTCATGTGCAGTTGGGGAGTCCTTAGGAAGGGACAGACGAGAGATGTATTCCATCCCCAAGAGCAGGAGGCCATGGAAATGAACTAATGCCACTGAAAAGATCAAGATCAGAGGTCTGATTTTGATTAGGGGATGGAATGTTGCATGCTGAATATATGTTGGAGGGGGAAACTTGTAGACTTCATTCTGCCTCCATCAGGAAATCATGCCATTTTTCTAATCTCCTTCTCTCTAATTTAGAGACCAGTTTTTTCAGAACCTCGGGTTTGATTCTAGAGATCATGTTCATAAGGAGTTCTTGAGTAAGCATATAAAGCATGTCAGCCTAAAAAGAGACACTGTCATCTCTTACTGAGGTCCAGGGGTTGGGGAAATGAATCTGCAGTTACAAGCACTTGTCGTTCTTGTAAAAGGCTGGAGTTCAGTTCCCAGCAAAATGCAGGCACACATGCACACATATCACACATACACACACAAAGTCAAGTTGTTTGAAAATTAGTTAAGTAATAAAACATTACCCTATTATGTGCAAGGCACTGGGCTCAGACCCCAATACCATATAGAAATGTGTATGTATGTAATAAGATGTGTGTGTGTGTGTGTGTGTATGAATCCAGTAATAAAGTGAAGAAATAACATCTGATCATAGATCCAATTCAAAGGAAGAGGAAATGTGATTGTTTATTGTTATTATGATTCTGTTACATCATCTGTGATGCTGGAGATCAAATGCAGGGCCTTGAACATGGTAGGCAAGCATTTGAGTTACATCCCTATTATGAGTTATGGCATATTGCTTCATTATTTGAACCTAAAGCCAGCACAACCCTGGGTTTTTTCTGAAGGAAAACAATAAATTCCTGTGATCTTTAGACCCCTGTAAATTATATTTTGAATATTTATAATGCAATAATTCTTAATTGGTGTGTACCCTTTCTTTTATCTTAATTTAAGATTCTCTTACACCTAGATATGACTTTTTCAGTAAACATGAAAGGGCCAGAAGACGATATGCATGGCACTTTCTTCCATCGAGGATGAGAGGGGGAAATGAGTAAACAAGTAAATACATAAATATTTTAAAAGTGAGATGGTAGGACTAGGGATGTAGGTCCTAGGAGGCTGTTGGTGTAGAAAACACAAGGCTCTAATTTAGAAACATAGTATTGCAACAGAAAAAAAGGAGTAGGAAGAGGGGGAGGAGAAAATGTATAAACAGGAAAGGGGGTAGAAGAGAAAAGAGAAGGAGAAAGTAAAATGAGAAAAGAAGAAAGAAGAGTGGAGTAGAATAGAAGGTATAGGAAGAGGAAGGAAGAGAAGGAGAGGAAGAAAAAGAGAGGAAGAGGTGGGAGGAAGAGAACAGGGAGGACTTCAAGCCCTGTCCCAGATCCATCCAATCTCCCATAGCCTCAGAGGTGGCTTTAGGTTCAGGTGAATAAGCACTGCTGGGAGTATCAGGATGAGACAACAAGATGCTTGGGGTATGAGGGCTAGTGTGTCTGAACCTGCTAGGATGGCCCAGCACTGGGAGAGCTCCACAATATATGCTTCAATAACAACAGCTGAACATCATATTAACTTGTAAGAAACAAACTGCCCTCATGGAATAAACATATATGTTGGTACCAGTGCTGGACTGCAAAGGAAGAGAAGGTTAGGTAGCCAAGGCAACATCCATCATAGGGGATCGATAACAAGCTCATGGCTAGTACATGTTGCCTTCTTACCTGAAAGTTCTGTGAAACAAAACAGATGTTTTACACTTTGTCTTCTTTATTTAAAGATGATACTCTTGGCTTTAAATATCAACAAACTAAATATATACAAACAGAGAGGCCCAAATTCCAAGTGCAGAGTCTTAACAGTTTTCAAAATCAGAACTTGATGAAAATGACAACTGAAGGACACAGCTAGTGAACACTGGAGCCACTGACGTTGGGTCTGAACGAGCTCTCTTGTTGGGCCTGCCATCCTAAACACCCATGGCTCTATTGCCTGTGCACTTAAAGAGGAAACTCCAATCGAGGACTGACAGCTTTGGAAATGTACAGGTTATTTTAAGTCTCTTTCTTCTTCCTTTCTTTGCCTCCCTGTGGTTCTATTCCCCTCAGAAGCTTTCAAGAAATAAACTGTTTCTCAACCTTGGAGGCTAGTTTCTTTCTAGCAATGATTTGTGTGTGAGAATTATGTGTGTGTGTGTGTGTGTGTGTGTGTATGAGTGAGTGAATGTGAATGTGTGTGAGTGTTTTTGAGTGTTTATATGTGTGTTCAAAGAGGCAGAGAGCTGGAGGGGAGACAGAGAGAGACAATGGACAAATGGTTTTATTATTTTAGTTAATCAAAGTTGGTCACTGCTAAGCTCTGTAAGGGCGGGACCTTGGTCCCTTGTGCTCATTGCTATACTCTGGAGCTCATCATTAAGCCTGGAACATAACAGTTACACAAATATTTATTGGGATGAAACACAAATGAGAAAAAGCAAAATACATTGAAAGACTGTTTATGGTGCACACTCACACAAAGGTCAATAGCTATGGTGGATGGTGGGAATCAATTCTCTAGAAGTAAAGCTTCCATTGCACTCTCTGTGTGTGGTAGTTGATTGACTCTCTTGCCTCTCTAGTCTAGCAGCTCCCTGGTGACAGGGACTTCTTGTTCTTCATCACTCCCAATCCTGAGAACAGAGCTCACCAATACAAACCAATCTATCCCTTGTCATGCATCAGTTTGCATATTTGAAAGTGAAATAGTATCACATATAAAACTATGTCCATTTTACAAATATCCCATCCATGCATTACCCTTCAGATAGCCTCTTCCCAAGCCCACCTGCTGATGTTGTGAAAGGAAGCATCACTGCAAAAGTAAGGTCTTTTCCCCACTTCCCAGCACCTCCTAGTTCTTCACTCTGCTCAGCATCTCTTCTCTCCACTCCTTTCAGTACTAGAGCACCCACCTTTAATTCAAACAAACAACTGCAACTCTTACAGTAAGCATTTCATGGCTGGAAATAGAGTCAAGTGTTCCCTCTCCCAAAGGGACCTGAGTCCTGATCTCAGTTCTGAGACATACTTATCTCTCAGGTCAACATCCTCTCTTTCCCTATAAAGCTCCCCCTCACTTGAGGAATTAAGAGACTTTCAAATAATGCAGGTTTTTTATGTTGACCTTGGTTTCCTCCTAGAACTTGAAGGTAATATCATACTGTTGAAAAAATTACACACTTCAAAAACACTTGGAGGATTCAAGATGGAATGACCTGGAAGCCTCCTCCCCAAGCACTAGCTCTCATACTCTCTGAAGATGCTAGGCAAACTGCCACGGGAGAAAAGCAACCAGCGGTCCCCCACAGATGTAAAGCCTATGCACCACAATAGTCAGCTAGCAAGATATCCCCAAGAGCACAATGGTGGCATTCACCTCTTGGGGACAACCAACAACTGTCTAGATGGACTTAAAGCCCACTTGATAGGAGAGAATTCACACTTGGTACTGCACACCTAGACAACTACTTGTGGCTGGTGAAGTTACAGATTCCAGAGGAGACCTACTACTGTCATTCTCCTAAACCAGTATCAATCTAATGTGAACCAAGTTTTAACCTAAGCAGGTTTGAAGTTTGTCATACTCAAAAGAAGTCCAAATACAACACTCCTGACACAGTTACCACAAAGAGTCTTCCTCATCCTTTCACAGCAGTATCTACATTTCTCTGCTAGGACAAACACATTCCTGTCTATCCTGTGTTGCAGGGATGTCTATCAAGGCATTGATTTTGTATCAGTGGTTCTCAAATTTCCTAATTCTGCAACCCTTTAATGCAGTTCCTCATGTTGTGGTGACCCCCAAGCATAAAATTATTTTCATTGCTACTTCAAAACTGTAATTTTGCTTTGTTACGAATCACACATAAATATCTGTATTTTCTGATGGTCCTAGGAAACCCCTGTGGAGGGATCATTACCCACAGGTTAAGAACCACTGAGCTATATGACGACAGATAATTGTCTATTACAGAGACCTGCATAGAATAGGCGTTCAGCCAATGGTTTTCACAGGAATGTAAGGAGAGCCTTAAGCCTGAACCAGAGTTTATAGTTCACACCCTTCCTTGACAATTTCTATGTCCTAGCAAAGCACATACTGGCTACAAATACATGTGCTTGGAATATACATTGACTTGATTCAATGTGATCTAAGAGTCACCAAAGGCCTCTCCACAGTCTGACTTTCTATCAGGTCATCACATCCTAAAAGCAAGACCTTAGGAGATCAGAAAGGTCAGGTTCCAAAAATGTGGTATCTATTTAGGCTTGATCAGATGGTAGGTCACAGTAAAGGTGTTTTAAGATGCATGGGCCATTGACATCATACCTTGGAGAACAAAGCTGCTGTGAGAAAGGAGGAATGCAGCCACAGTGACCTCTGCCCCACCGTCACCTAGCACACAGACTCTGTCCTTGCTCTGATGCTCCTTGTCTTTGGGGTTAGGACACACCTATGCCTTCCAGGTAAGGCTACCAGGTCCCACACTTGGGGACATGGATCTCTGAATCTCAGCTTAGAAGTCTACAGAGATGCTCCTATACTGAAAAATCCTCTTAAAATGTCAACATTCTGGGGGCAGGCAGTATGAATGCCTAAGCATGATCTAGTGGAGAGAAGTTGGCCTACTGGGTCACTTTTCCAGTGAGACTCTAAAGCTACCTCTGTGTCTTGGTGTCCTTATGTGTAGACTGGACAATGTGTATATATGCACATATAGACATGCACCTACATCCATGCAGATGTATATAGACTCAATAGTCTATGTGACAAATTCTAGAAAGGCCTATGAAAGTAGCTTCTTTTCATTGGAAGTTAGACATATTGAGCCATTGGAGCAGCTGAGTTTTGCTTTCTATCTAACATGGGGCAGAAACCCCAAAATAGTGATGTCATTTTGGGGAAAATAGAAACCTATTCTTCTCTCTTCTGGGTGAGTTTTCCTATGGGAAAACTCACTTTCTCGGTGTTAGATCATTCAGCTCAGGAGAGAGCCCCCCCCCCCGTTTTCCTGTAACTCAGACATAGGGAATATACAAAACAATTCACCCTGGAACCACACAGATCAGATGGCAGCCACAGAATGCTAGAAGACCTGTGGAGGTCAATGCAAAGCAGCCTCCCCCTGCCCAGGAGACTCTTCAGTGCTTAGATCCTTGTTTCTGCTGTGATTCGGTTGAGAATGGCAATGAGAGAAAAGTCAGGCCAATGGGTAGGACTAAGGTATGGAGATTCTCTGTGTCGGTCTTGTGGACTAGGAGAGAACAGAACCCTAAGCTGATGCGAGCAGGAAATTGTGTCAACAGGTAGAATAATCAATACAGAGGAAAGAAGATGAAGAGGTGCGGGCTGGAGAACTGGCCCAGCAGTGAAGGCACTTGCTGCTGTTGGAGAGGACCAGAGTGTGGTTCTCAGCACCAGATCAGGCAGCCCACAAAGCATCAGTAACTCCAATTCCACGGGATCTGACGCCCTCTCCCGGGCTCTGCAGATACTGCATGCATACGGTAAACAGACATACGCAGGTAAAACACCCACACACGTAAAATTAAAGTTTTCTTTAATTGCTTTTTTCAAGTCAACTGACACCGGGGAGACAAGAACGAAGCAAAACTACATGTTGAAGGTAAGAAGGGAAATAGAAGTGAAAGTGTGAGTTTATTTTGAAAAGGCTTATTTCAGTGATTGACGCATCCCGGCTAGAAAAGAGCTCTATAGCCGTACGTGCCATTGTTAGCGCTGCGTGTCAAGGGCTCAGTGGTGGTGCAGAAGCGAGACTCTGGTTTAAAATGCTGCCTTCCACTTTATGAGACAAATAACTGGGTTGTGAGCCAGTCACAATGAACAAGGCAGTGGAGAAATCCCCTTCCTTCAGCAAATGATTGAATTCTCTGGGTTCCCAGAATAAAATTAATTTCTAGAATTGCAGGAAGTAAGTGCATAACAATCATATTTTGAAGAGGCAATCCACAGATGCCTGCAGAGGGCCATTCTGTCTTCTGAGAAGCAGAAATGACAAGGTCTTCGTCGGCAGAACAAGCAAAGGACCAGAGCTGTCAGTTCCACACCAGTCTCATACTTTGGGGAATGTTTACATCATTTTGCATGGATTATAACAGCATGGGCTCTCTTGTTTAGAGGTCTTAGCATAACAAAGTAAATTAAAAGCAGCTTTGAATATTACCTGTAATAGACCAGAGAATGTGGTTTCAAATTAGGCTTTTGATTAACAAGAATAAGAAAAACATCTATTCAGGTTGGTACCCAAAGTAGTCCAATCCTGCATGTATGCACTCTCACAAACACATGTGTACATATCCCATGCAATTAATTGCAGAAGAAAGGTGGGAAGTCACTTCCAAATTCAGAGACTGGGGGCTATATCTCTACCACTCACAGTCAGGTAGACACTCTCCGTCCATACAATGTGGTGACAGCTCGGATTTATGTACTCAGTCACCTGGTGTTCTCAGACTGTCGCCCTGTGATCCCACCAGCTCACAACCTGTCAGAACTCCTTCATTAGACCATCGTCGACAAGTCTCGAAAAAGGTGGCTCTTATTTGGGGGAGTCAGCTACACTGGTGCCTCCTAGAGTGCTGTATGGGACAGCATTCCTGCAAGATGACAGGAAATAGATGTTTCCAATTTTTTAATGAAAGAGTTTGAAAAATACTTCTCAAAAAGAATTATTTTCTTTGTCTTTTATACAGAACAGCACAGTTTTACTATGTTGTTGTGTTCCAGGACACACAGGACATGGTGTATGTTACTTTACAAATACTTACCAACAATTATCATCACAGTTGAGCAGAGTAACCCACAGTGAGAGGACTACCAGGTGCCACCCCAGCTGAGATGCTGTTGGCCATTGATGTCTACCAGGGTAGGGAGAGTCACCTCACTTTGTGGGTTTGACCCCTCACAGTTTGCTCATGTCCCAGAAGATAACTCCACTCCCAAGTGTTCATGACTCATGGGTTAATGAAAGAGGATGACATGATGATGGGAAGGAGTGAGCATGACAGTAGGTCTAGGGTGAGTTGGAGGGGGATGGGTGTAGGGGTGAGCCCACAAAACTCTTCCCACCCTTAAGGGCGGAGATAAGGAAATTAGCACAGGTGAAGATAAAAGGAAGCAAAAGAAAAAGGAAGCCCTCGAGATCACCTGGGAACTGCACAGAGCTCCCAATCCCGGCGGGAGCATCAGGTAAACAGGCCAGCTTCCCGGCCTGTGTTCCAGAGCCTGCAGATCGCCTGGGAACTGCACAGAGCTCCCAATACCGGCGGGAGCAAAGCACCCCAGACTCCAGATCTTCTCTCCCACCAACGATTCCAGGAAAGGAGAGGAGGCTGGGAGTACAGGGAAGTAGCTGTCCCTCTGGCATCATCAGGTAAACAGGCCAGCTTCCCAGCCTGAGTTCCAGAGCCTGCAGATCGCCTGGGAACTGCACAGAGCTCCCAATCCCGGCGGGAGCATCAGGTAAACAGGCCAGCTTCCCGGCCTGTGTTCCAGAGCCTGCAGATCTCCTGAGAACTGCACAGAGCTCCCAATCCCGGCGGGAGCAAAGCACCCCAGACTCCAGATCTTCTCTCCCACCAACGATTCCAGGAAAGGAGAGGAGGCTGGGAGTACAGGGAAGTAGCTGTCCCTCTGGCATCATCAGGTAAACAGGCCAGCTTCCCGGCCTGAGTTCCAGAGCCTGCAGATCACCTGGGAACTGCACAGAGCTCCCAATCCCGGCGGGAGCATCAGGTAAACAGGCCAGCTTCCCGGCCTGTGTTCCAGAGCCTGCAGATCACCTGGGAACTGCACAGAGCTCCCAATCCCGGCGGGAGCATCAGGTAAACAGGCCAGCTTCCCGGCCTGTGTTCCAGAGCCTGCAGATCGCCTGGGAACTGCACAGAGCTCCCAATCCCGGAGGGAGCATCAGGTAAACAGGCCAGCTTCCCGGCCTGTGTTCCAGAGCCTGCAGATCGCCTGGGAACTGCACAGAGCTCCCAATACCGGCGGGAGCAAAGCACCCCAGACTCCAGATCTTCTCTCCCACCAACGATTCCAGGAAAGGAGAGGAGGCTGGGAGTACAGGGAAGTAGCTGTCCCTCTGGCATCATCAGGTAAACAGGCCAGCTTCCCAGCCTGAGTTCCAGAGCCTGCAGATCGCCTGGGAACTGCACAGAGCTCCCAATCCCAGCGGGAGCCAAGCACCCCAGACTCCAGATCTTCTCTCCCACCAAAGAGACCAGGAAACTACAGGAACCAGGGAGACCAGGGGAGTAGCTGTTCCGGATCAGGTACAACAGGACCCAGCATAGGGTCCAGGGGACCAGGTAGGAGGCTAAGCGCCCCAGATTCCTGTTCTTCTTCTCTACCCACGGACCAGCATTTGGACAAGGCATAGAAGAACCACCAGATTACTGGACTTACTAGCACCCACCAAAGGGAACTCTGGTCCCCAGACCAGGAAGGGGCTCTTTCTGCACCCACTAAAAGAAGAGATGGGAAAGAGACAATACAAAAACACAGTCAGCAACAGAAAAACAAATATGACACCGCCAGATTCTAGAGACTCCACACCAGCAAGACCCCAATATTCAAACGCGAAGGAAGCAGAAGAGAACGATCTTAAAAGCACTTTCATGAAAATGATAGAGGCCCTAAAAGAGGATATTGGAAAATCCCTCAAAGAAATGGAAGAAAAAACAAACCAAAAAATGCAAGAAATGGAAGAAAAAACAAACCAAAAAATGCAAGAATTGGAAGAAAAAACAAACCAAAAACGGCACGAAATGGAAGAAGAAATGAAGCAAAAAATGCAAGAAATGGAAGAAAAAGCAAAGCAAAAAATGCAAGAATTAGAAGAAGAAACATACCAAATAAGGCAGGAAATGGAAGAAGCAACAAAGCAAAAAATGCAAGAAATGGTAGAAAAAACAAAGCAAAAAATAAAAAAAA